>NC_138881.1:51761407-52361407 GCF_965194805.1 Balaenoptera borealis | reverse complement strand
TCTCCACACCCTCTCCAGCATTTATTGTTTCTAGATTTTTTGATGATGGCCATTCTGACCGGTGTGAGATGATATCTCATTGTAGTTTTGATTTGCATTTCTCTAATGATTAATGATGTTGAGCATTCTTTCATGTGTCTGTTGGCAATCTGTATATCTTCTTTGGAGAAATATCTATTTAGGTCTTCTGCCCATTTTTGGATTGGGTTGTTTGTTTTTTTGTTATTGAGCTGCATGAGCTGCTTGTAAATCTTGGAGATTAATCCTTTGTCAATTGCTTCATTTGCAAATATTTTCTCCCATTCTGAGGGTTGTCTTTTGGTCTTGTTTACGGTTTCCTTTGCTGTGCAAAAGCTTTTAAGTTTCATTAGGTCCCATTTGTTTATTTGTGTTTTTATTTCCATTTCTCTAGGAGCTGGGTCAAAAAGGATCTTGCTGTGATGTATGTCATAGAGTGTTCTGCCTATGTTTTCCTCTAAGAGTTTGATAGTGTCTGGCCTTACACTTAGGTCTTTAATCCATTTTGAGTTTATTTTTGTGTATGGTGTCAGAGAGTGTTCTAATTTCATACTTTTGGAAGTGTTAGCCACAGCAATCAGAGAAGAAAAAGAAATAAAAGGAATCCAAATCAGAAAAGAAGAAGTAAAGCTGTCACTGTTTGCAGATGACATGATACTATACATAGAGAATCCTAAAGATGCTACCAGAAAACTACTAGAGTTAATCAATGAATTTGGTAAAGTAGCAGGATACAAAATTAATGGATAGAAATCTCTTGCATTCCTATACACTAATGATGAAAAATCTGAAAGTGAAATTAAGAAAACACTCCCGTTTACCATTGCAACAAAAAGAATAAAATATCTAGGAATAAACCTACCTAAGGAGACAAAAGACCTGTATGCAGAAAATTATAAGACACTGATGAAAGAAATTAAAGATGATACAAATAGATGGAGAGATATACCATGTTCTTGGATTGGAAGAATCAACATTGTGAAAATGACTCTATTACCCAAAGCAATCTACAGATTCAATGCAATCCCTATCAAACTACCACTGGCATTTTTCACAGAACTAGAACAAAAAATTTCACAATGTGTATGGAAAGACAAAAGACCCCGAATAGCCAAAGCAATCTTGAGAACGAAAAATGGAGCTGGAGGAATCAGGCTCCCTGACTTCAGACTTTATTACAAAGCTACAGTAATAAAGACAGTTTGGTACTGGCACAAAAACAGAAATATAGATCAATGGAACAGGCTAGAAAGCCCAGAGATAAACCCACGCACATATGGTCACCTTATCTTTGATAAAGGAGGCAAGCATATACAGTAGAGAAAAGACAGCCTCTTCAGTAAGTGGTGCTGGGAAAATTGGACAGGTACATGTAAAAGTATGAAATTAGAACATTCATTCACATTTTACACTTGCTTTCATAATTTGTGTAAATTACCCATTAGCTGTTATGACATATAAATAGTTCTAAAATGCTGCAAGTGAATATGTGAAAATTGTGAGGAAAATTAGAGCAATGGAAGAGAGTATGAACGTGCGTTTTATAATTGTACCTGAGGAGACTGCAACTTTGTGATGGGAGGTTTCAGAGGTGAATGAATCAACCCATGAAACAATCAAAAGGAATGATATTGTAAGGGCAAATAATCTTTCTCTCAATTTCACATTTCTGAAACTTAAAAGAAAGTTTACCAGTATGTGTGTTGTTTTCTGTAGATCTCAGCCTATCAATTGTGATGCTATCAGCGAGAAATGCTTGGGGGCACTCACCTGGACCCTACTACTTTTGGGCGAGCCCCCATAGATATTTCCTTAACCAGAGCCAATGTTGTGGCTGGACCATCCCTTGTGGTTCTTATTTTGCTTGCAAGATGAACCTCAGCAACAACCGTCAGGGAACTTTGAAAAAACGTTTAGTATTCACAAGCCATGGAAGGTACATGGCATGCCTAAGGCCACAGAGTGAGGTTGCTGGTAGAGAGAGAGAGAATGTGTGTGTGTATATGTCTGTGCGTGTATGGTGGTGGGGTGTGGTTCTGCCTGTATTGGGTTCCAAAGTTGGAGTGTTTTCAAGGTTTATCCATGTTGTAGCGTGTTTCAGTACTTCATTCCTTTCATTGCGGAATAATATTTTCTGATGTGGATATACTGCATTGATTTATACATTCATCATTTGATGGACATTTGGGTTGTTCACACCTTTTGACTATTATGGATAGTTGGTGTGTAGACACATATTTTCATTTCTCTTGTGTATATACCTAAGAGTAGAATTGATAAAGCGTATGGCAACTCTATGTTTAACTTTTTGAGGAACAGCCAGACTGTTTTTCAAAAACTGGTGGCACCATTTTATATTCTTATCTGCAATATATTTATGTCTTTCTAGGAATTTGTCCATTTCATCTGGGTTATGTAATTTGTTGGCATGCAGGTGTTCATAGTATTCCCTTATTATCCTTTTTATTTCTATAAGGTCGATAGTAATATCTCTTCTTTCATTCCCGATTTTAGTAATTAGGATCTTCTCTCTCTTTTTATTTCTTGGTCACTCTAGTTAAGGTGTGTCAATTTTGCTGATGTTTTTGAAGAATCAACATTTGGTTTCATTGATTTTCTCTATTAGTTTTCTATTCTTTATTTCATTTATGTCTACTCTATTCTTTATGTTCCTTCCTTCTCTTAGTTTGGGTTTAGTGTGCTCTTCTTTTTCTAGCTTCTAAGGTACAAAGCTAGGTTGCTGGTCTCAGATGTTTCTTTATTAATATATTTATAGCTGTAAATTTCCCTCAAGCACTGCTTCACTGCATCCTATATGTTTTGGTGTGTTGTGTTTTCATTTTCATTCATATTAAAGTATTTTTCTAAGTTTTCCTGTGACTTCCTCTTTGATCCATTGGTTAGTCAGTGATGTGATGTTTAATTCCAACATAATTTCCAAATTTCCTTCTGCTTTGCAGTCAGAGAACAGCCTTTGGATAATTTCAATCCTTTTAAATTATTGAGGCTTTTTTATGGTTTAACATATGGTCTATCCTGATGAATGTTTCGTGGGCACATGAGAAGAATGTATTCTGCTGTTGTTGGGTGAATGATTCTATAGGTCTCTGCTAGGTCTAGTTGATTTAAAGCATTGTGCTCAAGTCTTCTATTTATTTCTTGATCTTCTGCCTGGTTGCTCTATACATTATTGAAAGTGGAGTATTGAAATCTCCAATTATTATTGTTGAATTGTCTATTTCTCCTTTCAATTCTGTTTTTGTTTCACGTAATTTAAGACTGTTTTGAGGTGCATATATATTTATAATTATGTCTTCTTAAAGGATTGACTCTTTTGTCATTATAAAATGTACTTGTCTCTAATAACAGTTTTTGCCTTAAAGCCAATTTTGTCTGATATTAGTACAGGCATTCCAGCTCCCTTTTGGTCACTAAGTTCGTGGTTTACCTCTTTTCTATCCTCTTTGAACTTATTGGTATCTTTGCCTCTAAAGTGTGTTTCTTCTAGACAGTATGATTGGATTATTTTTTTTAATCATTTCTGTGCATTTCATTAGGGGTTCTAATCCTTTTACTTTTTTAAAAAATATATATTTTGTTTATTTATTTAGGCTGCGTCAGGTCTTAGTTGCGGCACGCACTGTCTTCACTGAGGCGCACAGGATCTTTCGTTGCAATGAGCAGGCTCTTTGTTGTGGTGCATAGGCTCCTCTCTAGTTGTGGCATGCAAGTTTTCTCTTCTCTAGTTGTGGCACTTGGGCTCTGTAGTTTGTGGCACGTGGGCTCTCTAGTTGAGGTGCGTGAGCTCAGTAGTTGCAGCGCATGTGCTTATTTGCCCCACAGCATGTGGGATCTTAGTTCCCTGACCAGGAATCGAGCCCGCGTCCTCTGCATTGGAAGGTGGATTCTTCACCCTGGGCCACCAGGGAAGTCCCCTGATCCTTTTACGTTTAATATGATTATGGATAAAATAAGATTTACATCTGCCATTTTGCTATTTGTTTTCCTTATCTTTTTGTTCTGTTTCTCCATTTCTGCCTTTTTTGTGTTAAATAGATATTTTCTAGTGTACCATTTTAATTCCCTTGTTTCTTTTATTCTACTTTTTGAGCCATTTTCTTATTTTGCTTGTGAGGATTACATTTAACATCTTAACTTAAAGCAATCTAGACTGGATTAGTACCAACTTCATTTCAGTAGTATGAAAATACTTTGCTCCAATACACTTCCATTTCTTCCCTTATGTTGTACTATTATTGTCATGCAAATTACATCTTTAAAATTATATGCTCATCAACACAGTTTTACAATGGTTGCCTTATGTAGTTGTATTTTACATCATTTGGAGAATGAAAGAGTTACAAATAAAAATATATTTTTTACTATATTTTGTATATACCTATATATTTACCTTTATTGGTGTTCCTTACTTCTTCACGTGATGTTGTGTCACTGTCTAGTGTCCTGTTATTTCAGCCTGAAGAATTTCCTTTAGTACTTTTTCTAGGGCAGATCTGATAGAGACAAATTCTCTAAATTTTTGTTCATCTGGGAATGTCTTAATTTCTCCTTTTTTTTGAAGGATTATTTTTTCTGGATCTAGAATTCTTGGTTAACAGATATTTTCTTTTAGCTCTTGGAATATGGCGTCCCACTACCTTCTGGTCTCAATGGTTTCTGTTGAGAAGTCAGCTGTTAATTTTATGTGGATACCTTGTATGTGATGAGTTGTTTTTCTCTTGCTGCTTTCAAGACGTTCTCTTTGTCTTCATCTTTTGCCAGTATTTTTTAAATAAATTTATTTATTTATTTATTTATTTGTGGCTGTGTTGGGTCTTCGTTGCTGCACATAGGCTTTCTCTAGTTGTGGTGAGTGGGGGCTACTCTTTGTTGCAGTGTGCGGGCTTCTCATTGCAGTGGCTTCTCTGGTTGCAGAGCACAGGCTCTAGGTGCACAGGCTTCAGTAGTTGTGGCTTGTGGGCTCTAGAGCACAGGCTCAGTAGTTGTGGTGCATGGGCTTAGTTGCTCCATGGCATGTAGGATCTTCCCGGACCAGGGCTTGAACCCATGTCCCCTGCATTGGCAGATGGATTCTTAACCACTGCACCACCAGGAAGTCCCTTTTGCCAGTTTTAATATGATTTGTCTAGCTCTGGATCCCTTGGAGTCTTATCCTATTTAAAGTTTGCTGGCTTTCTTAGATTTGTAGATGTTTTTTCATCAAATTTGGAAAGTTTGGACCATTTTTTATTCAAATATTTCTTATGTCCTTTTTTTTTCTTCTCTCCTTCTCAGCCTCTCCCTCATAAACATATTTGTAAGTTTGATGGTGCCTCACAGGTCTATGAGGTTCTGTTCATTTTTCTTCATTCTTTGCTTGTTTCTCACAGTGCATAATTTCAACTTACCTATTGCATTGGTTTTCTATGGCTGCTGTAATAAATTATCACAAATTCTGTTGCTTAAACACAGAAATTTATTCTCTCACAGTTCTGAAGGCCAAAAGTCTGAAATGAAGGTGTCAGCAGTGCCATGCTCCCTCTAGAGGCTCTAAGGGAGAATTCATTTCTTGCCTCTTTCAGCTTCTGTTGCCTGCCAGCATTCCTTAACTTGAGGCTGCATCACTCCAACCTCTGCTTCCATCTTCACATCTTCTTCTCGTGTGTGTGTGTGTGCACGCACACGTGTGTGTGATCTCCTTCTATCTCTCTGTTGTAAGGACACTTGTGATGGCATTTACAGCCCAGCAGAATATTCTCCTCATCTCAAGATCCTTAACTTAATCCCATCTGCAAAGACCCATTTTGCAAATTAAGTAACAGTCATAGGTTCCAGGGATTAGGACATAGGCATATTTTTGGAAGCCATTATCAGCCATCCACATCTATTTTCAAGTTCACTGATTCTTTCTTTCTGCCAGCTCGAGTCTGTTATTGAGTCCCTCTATTGATTTTTTTTTTCATTTCTGTTATTGTACTTTTCAACTCCAGAATACCTATTTGGTGCTTTTTAATATTTCTATCTTTTTATTGATCTTCTCTATTTGGCAAGACATTGTTCTCATAATTTCCTTTAATTATGTAGATATGGCTTCCTATAGTATTTTGAACATATTTGTAACAGCCAATTTGAAGTCTTTGTCTATTAAGACCAATATGTGGTCTTCCTCAGGAACAATTTCTATTGATTTCTTTTTTCCCCCTTTGTGGGCTATACTTTTCCTGTTTATTTGCCTGTATCATAATTTTTTGTTCAAAACTAGATGTTTTGCATTATATAATATGGCAACTCTAGATATCAGATTTCTCCCACCCCTCAGGGTTTGTTGTTGTTGCTGTTTTATTGTTGTTATTATTGATGTTGGTGTTATTCTTTGCTTGCCTAGTGACTTTCCTTGACTAGTTCTGTAAAGTCTGCATTCCCTGTCATGTGCAGGCACTGCAGTCTCTGCTCAGTTACCTTAGTAGTTGTCTAGTGATTGAACAAAGATTTCCTTAAATTCCCTGAACCAATAAACCTGTCAGCCTTTGCTGAGGGGTTCTGTGTGTGCTTTGGGACACACTTTCAATGTTCTGGCAATTCAGTCTTAGCCTTCACTTCCTGTTTATGCAGAGCCTCAAGGTCAGTCAGAAATGATAGATTAGGGTCTTCTTAGGTCTTTCCTGGGCACAAACATGTGCATGGCCTTCTAGATCCCTGCACACATGCAAGTCCTAGATTCCTAGGAGTGTATTGGAGTTTTTCAAATCCCCCTATAGACATCTCATCACATAGATTTTCTTAAACATTTTGGCCAACATCTTATTTGACCCAACTAGTTTCACTGCCTTAGGCAACTGCAATGTTAAACAACTGCCAGTGATTGATTTCAACAAATGCCATGGTGATAGAACTTTGCCTACTGAGCCAAGGCTCTGAGTCAGGTCAAATAATGACAAGCCCTGTGAATGTTGCTTTTCTAGAGAAATTCCTGACATGGCAAGTGACAACAGTCTGGGGAAGAGGCTTTTTGACAAATTCCAAACCCAGTCTACTAGACTGTTTGTTTTCACAGCTACCATGGTTGTGAAGCTGCTAGTTTTCAAGGCTACCATGGAGACCATGATGTGACTTGTGTGCCCTGGCACAGGGATAGGCCTAATCAAATAAGGATGTCAAATGGCTTTTTTTTTTTCTTACAGAAGGCTGGGCAGAACATCGCTAAGGAATATGTGAACAGCAAGGCCATAATTGACTTATCCACCCTCTCAAATATGATAAACTGCTTAGAATATTCGATCAAGACCGAATATGCACCAAACTGCGTCAAAGAAAGGATCAGAGATGCACACAGTGTCTCTATACACAAGGAGTTTTGTTCAAGAAAGGCCCACAGAAATGTAATTTCCCATAGAAAATGCACCCTAGTCTCTTTCCCTTTCACCAAATCCACTCACCAATCTATGATAACCATGAGTTATGTGTACAGTGTGTGTGTGTGTGTGTGTGTGTGTGTGTGTGTGTATGTGTGCATCTGTGAGTGAAATTTTTGGATGAAATCACCTTTGGGTAAATATGTAATTATGTTTCCATGGGCAATTCAGACTATAATTTCTTTGTTGCAAAGTAAAAGGTAACATTTAAATTTTCTTTGGCACAAGTAGGTGATGTAATTGGTAGCCAAGAGCAGCTGGAACTGTCTTCAAATATAGAAGGCTGCTACATAGAATTGGTTATTGATGGATTCTATATAGATTTTCAGGAGGTAGAACAAGAAGGACTCATAAAACTCAGAAAAATCTACCAGGAGAAGATTTTAGTTCATCTTAAGAATATAGCTTTCTACCTCCCTGAACTGCTCTGTATTGCAATGGGGTGTCACAGGAAATGAAAGCCCCTTTCCAGGGCTACTGCATAGGTGTTGTAGGTTTTAGGAGCAAGATAGGATAGTTCTCTTCTGAATTTAGGGTTCCATTTTCCTATGTGCATGGAGCACTTAGTAACATTGAAGGGTGGCAGAATATGTCACTGATGAAAAAATGCATATTTTATGGAAAGACGAGAAAAATTTAAACATAAAATTTTTCTTTGCCCATTTGGGCCTCCTCCCTTCTCCTTAATGTGTATTGTGCATCTGCATTAACCAGACCTCCCTAGGAGATAACATTCTTTCTTAATCTTGTAAGGGTTCATGAGGACCCATGACCCAATACTCGCTTTGTAAGTGCAGATGTGGATTGTGTAAACTGTCAATACATCATTTGACATATAACCCATTGTCTCAAAAACTTATATAACTGTTCTTTGACCTCTAATGGGCAGAATAGTGCTCAGAGTTTTCTGAAAGGTTGTCTCCTGGGTTATGATCCTCAGATTGGTTAGAATAAAATTTTCCACTTCTTTCTTAGTTCAACTATTGATTAACATTTTTCATCCACATCATTCAAAAATGTGCCTCTTTGGTGTAAAGATTATTTCCAGCTGATTATTCTGAGAAACAGAAGACATAGGAGAAGCTCTGAAAACAGACTAAAAATTACCATTTTGTACAGGAAATTTACATATATAAAAATTTCCATTTATAAAGGTATCTATCTCCCTCTCTGCACCAGGAAGAGAAGGAAGACTCTAAATCATAAAAGAATCTTGTCAGTGGAGAAGGTACCTATTTAAATCTCCATAACAAACTTCTCCCTTCCTAACAGTGCTTTTCCTAGTCGCCTCCCCAAAACTGGCCTCCTCTGCACCCTTTCTTTGTTTCAGCTGAAGATGGTATTTAAGCCTGCATTATTCTTTTTTTCAGCTTTGTTGCTATACAACTGACATGTAACATTGTGTAAGGTTAAGGTGTAAAAAGTGATTATTTGATTAATGTTCATATTGCTAAATGTTTACCATGATAAAGTTAGTTAACACATCCTTCACCTCACATAATTACCATTTTGTTGTTGTTGTTCTTGTTATGATGAGAACTTAAGACTAAATTCTAAGCCATCTCTTTCAGAGTCATCTATTTTTCCCTGGGTATCTCTGAAGTATATATGAGACATACATTTTAATAAATGTTTTTGTTTTTCTCTTGTTAATCTGTCTTTTGTCACAGGAGCCCTAGCCAAGAACTTCAAAAGGTAGAGGGAAACTTATTTATCTTCCCTACAATACACAAGAGCATATTTTTCTCTTATATTTAAGTTTTCAATTTGCTTCCAGGAACCTGTTTTGGAAGGAAATGAAAGTGAATGTGAAATAGAGACATAAATGAAAGTTACTCATTACTCAGAGACTGTTTTTAATTTCTGATCTGATTTCTTTGGGCTCCTTTTGGCTTGAGCAACCAAAGATTGAAGCCTCTCTCTATGACATTTAAGACAACAACAACTAAATCAACAAAGACTCTATTCTATTTTGCTCAAACTTTTCACATTCCTGGAGTTTGATTACATCACACCCACCTTATTCCAGATATCACAAGATCTCCCTATTCCTTCTCAAAGCAAATTTATCCTCTTTGGCCTGCTGTTCCAGGTAAACTGTAATCAGGGCCAACCCACCTATCCAGTTTTACTTCTTACTCTTTCTTAATATAGACCTTCCACTAGCCTCAGGTTATTCTCCTCACTATCCTCAGCACATCAACATTTATATCATGAAAAAGTAAGTAATTAGCAGAGGAAATAACGCCCAATGTTGCTATATGGTAGTGTGGGAAAAGAGGAACAACACAGATGTTAATATTTTTCTTTTATTTTATAATTGAAGAATAGTTAATTTACAGTGTTGTGTTAGTTTCAAGTGTACAGAAAAGCGATTCAGTTACATATATATATATATATATATATATATATATATACATGTGTATATATATATATATATATATACTATTTCAGATTCTTTTTCATTATAGGTTATTAAAAGATATTGAGTAGAGTTCTGTATGCTATACAGTAGGTCCCTTATGTTTACCTATTTTAAATATAGTTATAGAGTTGTGTGTACCTCTTAGCCACATACTCCAAATTTATCTCCCCTGCCCCCAACTATCCACTTGGGTAACCATAAGATTGTTTCCTACAAAGCTACAGTAATCAAGACAGAATGGTACTGGCACAAAAACAGAAATATAGATCAATGGAACAGGATAGAAAGCTCAGTGATAAACCCACGAACATATGGTCACCTTATCTTTGATAAAGGAGGCAAGCATATACAGTGGAGAAAAGACAGCCTCTTTAATAAGTGGTGCTGGGAAAACTGGAGAGCTACATGTAAAAGTATGAAATTAAAACACTCCCTAACACCATACACAAAAATAAACTCAAAATGGATTAAAGACCTAAATGTAAGGCCAGACACTATCAAACTCTTAGAGGAAAACATAGGCAGAACACTCTATGACATAAATCACAGCAAGATCCTTTTTGACCCAGCTCCTAGAGAAATGGAAATAAAAACACAAATAAACAAATGGGACCTAATGAAACTTAAAAGCTTTTGCACAACAAAGGAAACCATAAACAAGACCAAAAGACAACCCTCAGAATGGGAGAAAATATTTGCAAATGAAGCAACTGACAAAGGATTAATCTCCAAAATTTACAAGCAGCTCATGCAGCTCAAAAACAAAAAAACAAACAACCCAATCCAAAACTGGGCAGAAGACCTAAATAGACATTTCTCTAAAGAAAATATACAGATTGCCAACAAACACATGAAAGAATGCTCAACATCATTAATCATTAGAGAAATGCAAAACAAAACTATAATGAGATATCATCTCACACCAGTCAGAATGGCCATCATCAAAAAATCTAGAAACAATAAATGCTGGAGAGGGTGTGGAGAAAAAGGAACCCTCTTGCACTGTTGGTGGGAATGTAAATTGATACAGCCACTATGGAGAACAGTATGGAGGTTCCTTAAAAAACTACAAATAGAACTACCATACGACCCAGCAATCCCACTACTGGGCATATACCCTGAGAAAACCATAATTCAAAAAGAGTCATGTACCAAAATGTTCACTGCAGCTCTATTTACAATAGCCAGGACATGGAAGCAACCTAAGTGTCCATCATCGGATGAATGGATAAAGAAGATGTGGCACATATATACAATGGAATATTACTCAGCCATAAAAAGAAACGAAATGGAGTTATTTGTAGTGAGGTGGATGGAGTTAGAGTCTGTCATACAGAGTGAAGTAAGTCAGAAAGAGAAAAACAAATACAGTATGCTAACACATATATATGGAATTTAAGGGGAAAAAAAAAGGTCATGAAGAACCTAGTGGCAAGACGGGAATAAATACACAGACCTAGTAGAGAATGGACTTGAGGATATGGGGAGGGGGAGGGTAAGCTGTGACAAAGTGAGAGAGTGACATGGACATATATACACTACCAAACGTAAAATAGATAGCTAGTGGGAAGCAGCCGCATAGCACAGGGAGATCAGCTCTGTGCTTTGTGACCACCTAGAGTGGTGGGTTAGGGAGGGTGGGAGGGAGGGAGATGCAAGAGGGAAGAGATATGGGAACTTATGTATATGTATAACTGATTCACTTTGTTATAAAGCAGAAACTAACACACAATTGTGGAGCAATTATACTCCAATAAAGATATTAAAAAAAAAATTGTTTCCAAGCCTGTGAGTCTATTTCGCTCTTGTAAAAAAGTTCATTTGTATCATTCTTTTTTAGATTCTAATATAAATGATATCAAATGATATTTGTCTTTCTCTGTCTGACTTACTTCACCCAATATGACAATCTGTAGCTCCATCTGTGTTGATGTAAAGGCATTATTTCATTCTGTCTTATGGCAGAGTAGTTTTCCATTGTGTATATGTACCGTATCATCTTTATCCATTCCTCTGTCGATGGACATTTAGGTTGCTTCCATATGCTGCAATGAACTCCTTATTGACTTTCTGTCTGGATGATCTGTCCACTGGTGTAAACGGGGTGTTAAAGTCCCCCACTATCATTGTGTTGCTGTCGATTTCCCCTTTGATGGCTGTTAGCATTTGGCTTATATATTGAGCTGCTCCTATGTTGGGTGCATGTATATTTACAATTGCTATATCTTCTTCTTGGATTGATCCCTTGATCATTATGTAGTGTCCTTCCTTGTCTCTTGCAACAGACTTTATTTTAGTGTCTATTTCCTCTGATATGAGTATTGTTAGTCCAGCTTTCTTTTGATTTCCATTTGCATGGAATACTTCTTTCCATCCCCTCATTTTCAGCCTGTACGTGTCCCTAGATCTGAAGTGAGTCTCTTGTAGACAGCATATGCACGGGTCTTGTTTTCGTATCCATTCAGCCAGTCTATGTCTTTTGGTTGGAGCATTTAATCCATTTACCTTAAAGTACTTATTATTATGCATGTTCCTATTGACATTTTCTTAATTGTTTTGGATTCTTTTTGTAGGTCTTTTTTCTTCCCTTCCTCTTTTGTTCTCTTGTGATTTGATGACTATCTCTGGTGTTGTGTTTGGGTTGCTTTTTCTTTTTTGTGTGTGTATCTATTGTAGTTTTGGGGTTTGCTGTTCCCATGAGGTTTTGATATAGCAGTGTATATAGCTTAAACTATAAAACAAAGTTTTATAAAACAAAGTTTTATAAACAACAAAGTTGTTTTAAGTTGCTGGTCTCTTTCCCGCCTAGAGAAGTTCCTTTAGCATTTGTTGTAAAGCTGGTTAGGTGGTGCTGAATTCTCTTAGATTTTGCTTGTCTGTGAAGCTTTTGATTTCTCTGCTGAATCTGAATGAGAGCCTAGCTGGGTAGAGTATTCTTGGTTGTAGGTTCCTCCCTTTCATCACTTTAAATATATCATGCCACTCTTCCCTTCTGACCTGCAGAGTTTTTGCTAAAAAAATCAGCTGAAAACCTTATGGGGATTCCCTTGTATGTTATTTGTTGCTTTTTCTTGGTTGCTTTTAGTATTTTTTCTTTGTCTTTAATTTTTGTCAGTTTGATTAATATGTGTCTCGGCGTGTTCCTCCTTGGGTTTGTCCCGTATGGGACTCTGTGCTTCCTGCACTTGAGTGAGTGTTTCCTTTCTCATGTTAGGGATGTTTTTGGCTATAATATCTTCAAATATTTTCTCAGGCCCTTTCTCTTTCTCTTCTCCTTCTGGGACCCTATAATGTGAATGCTGGTGTGTTTAATGTTGTCCCAGAGGTCTCTGAGACTGTCCTCATTTCTTTTCATTCTTTTTTCTTTATTCTATTCTGCGGCAATGATTTCCACCACTCTGTCTTCCACCTCACTTTTTTGTTCTTCTGTCTTGGTTATTCTGCTATTGATTCTTCTAGTGTATTTTTCATGCGAGTTATTGTATTGCTCATTTCTGTTAGTTTGTTCTTTAAATCTTCTAGCTCCTTGTTAAACATTTCCTGTATCTTCTCAATCTGTGCCTCCGTTCTTTTCCCGAGATTTTGGATCATCTTTACTATCATTACACTGAATTCTTTTCAGGTAGATTGCCTATCTCCTCTTCATTTAGTTGTTCTTGTGGGTTTTTATCTTATTCCTTCGCTTGCAACATATTTCTCTGTTGTCTCATTTTGTCTGACTTTCTGTGTTTGTGGTCTCCTTTCCACAAGCTGCAGGATCGTAGTTCCTCTTGCTTCTTGTGTCCACCCCTGGTGCATGAAGTTGTTCCAAGTGCTTGTGCAGGCTTCCTGGTGGCAGGGACTGGTGCCTGCCCTCTGGTGGGTGGAGCTGGGTCTTGTCCCTCTGATGGTCAGGGCCATGTCAAGGGGTGTGTTTTGAGGTAGCTGTGAGCTCAGTACAACTTTAGGCAGCATGTCTGCTGATGGGTGGGGCTGTGTTCCTGTCTTTCTGGTTGTTTGGTCTGAGGCATTCCAGCTCTGGAGCCTGTAGGCTGTTGGGTGGGATTGGATCTTGGTGCCAAGATGGGGACCTCTGGGAGAGCTCACGCTGATCAATATTCTCTGGAGCCTCTGCCACCAGTGTCCTTGCCCCCAGAGAACCTATCCCGGAACAACGATTTAAAAGATGGCTGCTGCCTTTTCAGCAGACTCCATGGAGGACCAGAGGAAATGGAGAATCTTTCCAAAGCTCCCCAGGAATGACAGTTTAAAAGATGGCTGCCTTCTCAACAGAATCCATAGACAACCAGAGATAATGGAACAGAATCTTTCTGGTATAGATCACCAGTGTGTTATAAAAGGATATAACTCACGAACAGCCATATAGAGGAGATGCATAAGACAAGGTATGTGGGAATGGTGTGGATCTTCCATGCTCTCTCCAGGCCTGCCACTCTCCCCTCTCTCCCTCAAATCCTAATGAGAGCCTTGCTGGGTAGAGTATTCTTGGTTGTAGGTTTTTCTCTTTCATCATTTAAAATATATCGTGCCACTCCTTTCTGGCCTGCAGAGTTTCTGCTGAAAAATCAGCTGATAGCCTTATGGGAGTTCCCTTGTATGCTATTTGTTGCTTTTCCCTCGTTGCTTTTAATACTCTCTCTTTGTCTTTACTTTTTGTCATTTTGATTACAATGTGTTGTGGTTTATTCCTCTGTGGGTTAATCCTGTATGGGACTGTCTGTGCTTCCTGGACTTGGGTGACTGTTTCTTTCCCCAGGTTAAAGAAGTTTTCAGCTATTATACCTTCAAATGTTTTCTCCGGGCCTTTCTCTCCCTCTTCTCCTGCTGGGACCCCTATAATGCGAATATTAGCACCCTTGATGTCGTCCCAGTGGTCTCTTAAACTGTTCTCAATTCTTTTCATTCTTTTTTCTTGTTTCTGTTTGGCAGCAGTGATTTCCACTACTCTGTCTTCCAGCTCACTGATCCATCCTTCTGCCTCACTTAGTCTACTATTGATTCCTTCTAGTGTATTTTTCATTTCAGTTATTGCATTCTTTAATTCTGTTTGGTTTTCCTTTATATTTTCTAATTATTTGTTAAAAACGTCCAATTTCTCACTCTGTGCATTCATTCTCCTCCCAAGTTCTTTGATCATCTTTACGATCATTACTCTGAACTCTTTCCCGAGTAGATTGCCTGTCTCCACCTCACCTAGTTCTTCTTCTGGGGTTTTATCTTGTTCCTTCGTCTGAAACATTTTCCTCTGTCACCTCATTTTGCCTAAATTGATACTTGTATTTTTATGTATGTGGTAGGTTGGTTATGCTTCTCGATCTTGGAGAAGTGGCCCTCTGTAGGAGACATCCTATCTGTCCCTGCAGTGCACTCCCCTCTCACGCCCCCAAGGGCCAGGGGCCAGCTGGTCCCAGGGTAGTGTCTGGCCTGTGTTTGCAGACTTGATCTGCAGGCTGTGAGACTGTAGTTTTCTTGCTGCTGGTGTCTGCCTCCTGGTGGATGAGGCTGCTCTAGAGGTTTGTGTAGGCTTCCTGGTGGGAGGGGCCAGTCCCTGCCCCTTGGTGGGTGGGGCTGGGTCTTGGTCCTCTGGTGGGCAGGGGCTGTGTCTAGGGGTATGTCTAGAGGCGGCTGTGGGTTCAGGAAGTCTTTAGGCAGCCTGTCTGCTGATGGGTGGGGCTGTGTCCCCACCCAGTTGGCTGCTTGGCCTGAGGCATCCCAGCACTGGAGCCTTCAGGCTGTTGGATGGAGCCAGGTCTTGGTGCTAAAATGTCAGCCTCTAGGAGAGTTCACACACATGCATGCTCTCCGATATACCTGCCACCAGTGTCTATGTCCCCAGGGTGGGCCACAGCCACCCCCTGTCTCCCCAGGAGGCCCTCCAAAACCAGCAGGTAGGTCTGGTTTGGGGTCCTATCAAAGTACTGCTTTTGCCCTTGGTCCCAGTGCACATGAGAATTTGTGTGCGCCCTTTAAGAGTGAAGTCTCCATTTCCCCCAGTCCTGTGGAGCTCCTGCAATCAAGCCCTGGTGGCCTTCAAAGCCAAATGCTCTGGGGGCTCCTCTTCCTGGTGCCAGACACCTGGGATGGGGGGACCTGACATGGGGCTCAGAACTCTTGCTCATGTGGGAGAACCTCTGTAGTGTAATTATTCTCCAGTTTGTGGGTCACCCACCCTGGGGAGTATGGGATTTGCTTATATCATGAGTCTTCCCCTCCTGCTAGTCACATTGTGGTTCTGTCTTTAGGTCTTTAGCTGTGGAGGATCTTTCCTGGTAGGTTTCAGTCTTTTTCAACGATGATTGTTCTGCAGATTGTTGTGATTTTGGTGTGCTCATGAGAGGAGGTGAGCTTAGGGTCTTTCTACTCTGCCATCTTGGCTGTTCTCCCCCGGTCAGGGTGCACGGGGCGGCCTCATGCAGGGGCACCTGCGGCCGGGCAGGAGTCTGCCTGCCCGTTGGTCCCATCCTGTTTCCTCCTACTGCCCGAGCGAGCACAGTCTCGCTTCCTCCAGACAGCACTAATATTGTGACTTTAGGCAAATTACTTAACCTCTGAGCTTTAGTTCCTTCATCAGTAATGTGGATCTATTAATGCCTAGTTAGAACGATGGTTTGGAGTATAACAGAGATTCCAACTATGTTCACTTCAGAAGTCAGATAGAACTGAAATGCCAATAGGATGGCCCCTTCAACTCCACAGGAGTATGTTTGCATATGAAACCAAGGAGCCTTCTGGGGAAACAGTTACCCTAAAGGGTGGGAGAGTCAAGAATAATGGCTCACTGTTCAGTAGAAAGATTTTGAGTACAGTGTAGGGTCTGCCACTCACATTTGCCCAGTCTCTGAGAACCCATTCCTAAGTCTCATGAAAGTAGGACTTAGAGATTTCACTAGCAACTTTGCCTGTGTTACATGGAACTAGTGAAAGTAGAGTCTGCTTTTCCTCATAAAACAGACCAAGTGGCTCAAGAATCAAGCAGAGAAAGGGGGCATCACACCAGGGAGCAAGAGGAAAATGAAGTGAAATGACTGACACCAGGTAGTAATCAGAAGGAATATACTACCACAATACATGAGAACCTCCTGAGGATTCCCAGGTCTCCTTAGGAGGCATTTCAATGTCCTTGACTTCTCACTGAGGGAGTCTGGGTAGAGCTAGGGAAAAAAAATTGTTACTATTAATTTGTGGCCCATTTTTTCCCCAGATGATTTTATAATGGAAATTTTCAAGCGTATACACAAATAGAGTATAGTGTGATCAAACCTCATGTACCCACCTCCCAGTTTTAACATTTGTCTGCACATGGCCACTCTATATCTCTCTTTACTCTCTCACCTCCTTATTGGAGTAGTCTGTAGCAAATCCCAAACATCATTTCATTTCACCCTAAAATACTTCAGTATGTATTTCTAAAAGATAAGGACCCCTTTTTTCCTCCCAATATTACTGCTGTATCATTATCACAGCTTAAAGAGTTAACAATTCCTAATGTCATCAAATAGTCAATCAGTGCTCAAATTTCCCTGACTTTTCTTGTACTTTACAGTTAGTTTGTTTGAATTGGGATCCAATCCAAGATCTAGAAATTGCATTTCGTTGATTCATATCTTAATTCTCTTTTAACCTACAAATTATCAGTGATAGGCAGATTAATGCTCCCCCCCCCCAACATGTCCACATCGTAATCCCTGAAAGTAATGAATGCATTAGGTTACATGGCAAAGGGAAATTAAGGTTGCAGGTAGAATTAAGTTCGCTAATTGTCTGATCTTAAAATAAGGCGATTATCCTGTATTATCTGGGTGGATCCAGTGTAATCACAAGGGCCCTGAAAAGTGGAAGAGGAAGACAGGAGAGAAGAATCAGAGGGAGATGTGAGTACAGAAGAATGTCAGAGAGATTCAACATTGCTTGCTTTGATGATGGAGGAAGGCGGCCATGAGCCAAGAAATGTGGGCAGTCTCTAGAAGCTGGAAAGCACAAGGAAATGGATTATCCCCTAGAGCCTCCAGAAAGGAAAAGAGCTCTGTCAACACTTTGGTTTTGCCCCAATGATACCCGTGTTGGACCTTTGACTTACAGAACTGTAAGATAATAAATTTGTGTTGTTTTAACCCACCAAGTTTGTGGTAATCTTTTAAAACAGCAAATTGAAAACTAATTCATTCTCTTACTCTCTTTCCTCTCTCTCCATTTATTTCTTGGTGAAACCACATTTGTCCTACAGAATCTCCTACATTCTGAATTTAGTTGATTGCATTCCTGTGGTGTCATTTAACATGTTCCTCTGTCCCTTGTATATCCTGTAATCTGGTAATTACATCTAGAGACTTGATCAGATTCATGTCAACTCATCAACATAGCTACTTCATAGGCATTGAGTGGTCTTCCTTTCCCAGGTGATTCTGAGGCATCCAGTCCATGGACCAGCATTTGGAAACTACTGATCTTGTCTGACTCCTAGGAATATTGAAGCCCAGAGAGAAGATGGGACACACACAAGATCACACAGGAAGTTAGTGGCAGAGATGAGACTATAATTCTGATTTGAAATTCATAATACCACCAGATCCTGGGGCTAGATGGATCCTCAGAAGGTCATTGAGGCAGAGCTCACGTAATCAGCGTTTTAGATGATTCAACATTTAGCTCATAGGGTAGCCTCAATCTTACAAAAAGATTTCAAGTCTTTCACCCTAAACTGCTGCCAGAATGGAAAAAAGAAGAGTCAGGTTAACTGGACCCTGGCTAATCTTGCGGTTTGCTCTTCTGGGGAAGCTCTTCCTCAGAGTGACATCCTAGGGTGGTCACCCCAATGCTGCTTCTTGCCACCTTCTGAGTCAGGGTTCAAGAACATAGATAGCCCTTGTGAGAGAATACACTCACAAACACACACGCGTGCGCACATACACACACACACGCACGCATGCGTGCAACTAACATGAGGAGAGTTTGTTTGTTATAATTCGTAAAATCACTGTATCATCCATTATGCCATTTGATCCTCCCCAAAGTCCTGGGAGGTGTTCTGAGCAATAACTATTACCCCCATTTTACACATGAGCAAACTGAGGCTCAGAAAGGTAAAGTGACTTACTCCAGGTCGCAAAGATTTCAGATCTGTCTGACCCCAGCCTCTACATCCTTGGATCCCCCACCCGTGTCTTCTTCCCAAACTAAGCCCCTCATGTGTCCACCTGCAGGCTCAAGTCCATCACAGGTCCTGAGCCAGTCCCCATCAGAGTAACAACTTGGTCAGCAGCTTCTTTGTACTAAGCAATAAGACTTGGAATTAAGATGTATTGCTACCCAGGTCACTAGGGAATAACAGCCACCATTTATTGAGCACCTACCATCTGCTAAGTATTCTTCTAAGCCCTTAGATGGATTCCCCACCACACTATTTTCCACACTTTATGGAAGAGGAAAATGAGGCTTAAGAGTGATTATTGACTTGCCCAAGATCACACAGCCTATAAGTGGAAGATACAAGATTCAAATTCGAACCAGTCTAACTGTAGACTGCCCTTCTCCCCTACCCATGCTGCCGTAACACATGCAATTCTGAGGACCCATGTGGCCTCTGGGTGGCAGCCCTCACTCCTCTTCACGGAAGGAACAGGAAATGATCGTGATCAGGGTCTAACTGCACTGTGCTAAAGGCTCAGATGAGGTTAGGGACCATGAATGCTAAGCAGGGCCAGGCTACCCAGGGCTGGGTGGTGTTCCCAGCAGCACTTGGCTGCCCGGGACAACATCAGCAATGATCTTTGATTTGAGGTTCTCTGGGTAAGATGGAGGAAGGATGGGGACAAGGAGAGCTGAAGGTATTGGCAAATGAAACGCTGAAGCAATGGACCAGGAGGTCCAGGCTAGAGGAGAAAGGCAGGATGGGTCCCAGGCCTGAGGTCTCTGTGGGGTCCAAGAATAGGTAGGCAGAAGGAACTGAGAGAAAGAGGAAGGAGACTGGGAAACATGGTAGGGGTGTGAGGGGCAGAAAGGGGACATGGTGTCATAACATTTCAGAGGTTATGAGGTTATCCCTTTTGGATGTGGACAGATCTTGGAATTGGGAGTTGAGAAGGAGCAGAGATGAAGGTCCAACAAGCTTTGATCTGTGACTGGAGGGAACAAATGCCTTCTCTTGAGATGAGCCTCAGGCAGTAAAGACCATCCTGTCCCTGGAAGGGGTTCAGCCTCAGTCTTCCTAGATGGTATATGGAGCTGGATTTTTCCCCAAACACAGTTGGCTTGTCCCATGGGACTGAGCTCCTTTATGCCCCCTCCCCTCCATCACAGCTCACTGCCATGCAGCAACAATGGCCAGAGGCTACCTTTGGTCACGTGGAAGACAAGATCACTTAGGGATGCCTCAGAGAAGAGGGTATCCAGTAGAAGGACATCTAGCTACTTTGATGAATCAGGGCAAAGGTGGCATCAGGAACCTAGAATAGACTGGAACTCAGGAGGAGACCTCGGTTCTAGCTCTTCCTCTGCAGTAGACTGATTTGTGACCTTGTGCCAGTCCCTTCCTTTCTCTGGGCTTAATGTACCCATTAACATGAGGACGAGTTGGACTAAATGACTCTAAGTACCTTTCCAGCTCTAAATTCCTAGGCTCAAATCTAACAAGGGATCAGCTGTGTAAGGAATGGGAACTAATGTCTGGCAAGTTATGAAGGGATTTTAATGGGATCACACGGGGATTATTGAATTTATTTTTGAAGCTTTAAGGTGTGCTGCCGTTTACTCCTCTGCTTGGCTAGGGACAACTGCTGAGTTTCTTCATACCGAAGTTGATCAAGCTGGCTGCATAACAGGGTAGAGGCTGCTAAGAACCCTAGGCTGGTTGAATACCTATCATATTATTGGGCTCTGAGGCAAAACTGAAACTGGGTTTTCTCCTTCCTTCCCTCCTCCAATCCTGAACTTAAGGAAGGGAATGAGTGTGTCTGAATTAACATTTAGAAGATGGACTAAATAGATACATCAGGAAACCTCATTAATCTTCCAGTAGTCACCCATCAGCTGGCACTGCAGCATAGCCTTAGGTCCTCCCATCTCACTCAACACCTTCTCCATGCTGTGGTTGATCATGACCCATCCTGCAGAATGCTTTGGGGGAAATTAAAAAGGGAGTTTAGAAGGCTTCTAGAGTTGTCTACAGGAAACAATATGGATGTCTACCAGCATCTATCCCCCTGCCACTAATTGCCACAAAAGAGAGAGTCAGAGAGGGGAAGGGAAGCATTGAGAGATACTGGGCAATTCCAGCCAGAGCTGTACCACTGTTTGGCTTGGGCAGTGCTTAGCATGATGGGAGGCAGGACAGGGGAAGGGGAATGGAGCAAGTGTCTGATTACCATTTTCCTTATAAGACAGGGCCAGGACTGGGCCAGCTAGTCTAAAAAGTCTACCGACTGAGGTCAAAGTTGTATTCAGAGAGGACACAACCAGAGCATAAGCCCCAAGACAGCATGCCAGTGGATGAGCTGAGGTTCCAGCATTGCTCAATCAACCCCAAACCCCAAGACCCCAGGAGGACCAAAGGTGTAATCAAGGTCAAGAGCCAAGAGTGTGCATTGCAAAAGGATGAAATTGGAGCAAATGCAGGTCAGGAACAAGCAAGGGGGTGCCTCAGAGGCTTGTCACAAACAGCCTTGTGGCATTTATGAGGCATGGGGTACCTAGTTTGTGCATTTCTCCAGTTGGCTTAAATGGCCAGAGCAAAGATGGAGCACCCCTGTCTCCAACACATACATGCTATTCCCTGGTAAGGGTTGGCCCTGGACTTCACTTTATTGGTGAAGGAATCTAATGGGTTCATGGGCGTTCCTGAGATGGAAGGTGGCTTTTCACAAGCTTTCGCCTGGCCCCGAACCCTTTACTGCACCAGAAACTGGGGCTGAATGTGGTGCTAGTGGAAGTTCAGACTTCCTCCATTCTGCTCTCCAGTTCTCCATCTCAACTAGCTGGGGCTGGACACAGGGCTAGAAGATGGGGAATGTGCTCTAGGCAGTAGCAGATAAGTGAATCTTCATAGACGTTGGCAGCTGGAAACAGAATGCCATGAGGTTTGTTTCCTTAGTAACTGTCTCCAGATTTTTGCAGGGGTAAGGGTGATAAAGATGGCCTCTGTATGGAGATTGTCTTCCCTGGTGCTCAGGGATGAGTGTTGGCTTCACATTATTCCTCTGTAAACTCCAGTGGGTCCTATAGAAATTTTTGAAGCTATGCTGCTCATGCAAGTGGCTGAGGGCTGGTGGTGGTGCGCTGAGGGGTGGGGTAGTAGCAGAAGTAAATGCCACCATTGGGGTAGAATGGAGAACAGCAACCAGTTATACCCATAGATTCAGCAGTGGTGAATCTAAGCTTAGTGTCAGTAAGAAGTGTAACAGCTGAGGTACTCTCTTGCTAGGCTCTGATTATTCCTGGGTTGCAGATGATAGGCTAGAAAGACAGGTGGAGAGGGCACTGAACAATACTTTCCAATGTATCATTGCCCAGTCCTGCTGTGGCTTTAGGAAGACACTCACGTCAGTTATGAAGTTCATGGTGATTGTGTCCAGGAGCACTTCCATTGAAAATCAGATTGCGGATCTCTTTGGGAGACTGGTTATGCACTTGAGTTTTGGTGTCTGATGTCTTAGGTTTGAGTCCCAGCTCTGCAACTTACTGCACGACCTTGGGCAAGAAACCTAACACACTTGGTGCCTCCGATTTTTGTAAAATGGGGATAATAATCGCACATATCTTTTAGGACTTCTGTGAGGGTTAAATGTGAGCATTATGTGAAGCACACAGTTCAATGCCTAGACCATAGTAAATGCTCACTCAATAAAGAGAAGCTATTATACTGTGTCTCTTTCAGGTCTGTCTTCACCCCAATGCATGTGTCACAGAGGGACATATATTAGAAGGCATCGGACCAAAAGCAGAGCCATCAAGGGTCCTGGCAATCCATGTTTTTTAAAGGGATATGGTGCCCTGCCAGAGTAGCATTAGGCAGAAGGAGTGCACTTCTCTGTGCACTTTTCTCTTGGGAACCCATAAACAGCCATTTGTATTCTTGGGGACCCCTAGGCTGACTCTTCACTTTTTCCTGGTGCTGCCATGTATGGACATCTGTTCCTTGCTCCTTTTGGATGAATATAACCACCTGCCTGCTGTGGAGGCATCCCCTCTGCTTTCTGGATGGAACCCAGAGGCCTCCTGGTGGGCAATGTGGTTACTTGGTCAGGATGTGGAAGAATGTCTGGAGTCAGGGTTGGCAGTAGGACTCAGAGATCAAGGGCAGTGTCTCAGGCCCTTGGAGTTGTCAGGGTTATGGAATTTCAAGCTCAGACGGCTAGGACTAAGGTGATGTATAGAGGAGAATGGCGGAGGCATAACTGCCTCTGCACTGGGTGTGCACAGCAATGTGGTGGGACGTTCCGTAACAGGTTCACCCCATCACCAGCAGGGGGCAGCATCTACCCAGATGGCAGGGTAAGTGGGTCAGGGCCAGATCTGAAACTGTCTGCCCAGAGCCCCTGAGCATGCTATGACATGGATTAGAAACAACAGGTGACAGCTGCCCTTAACACTACCAGAAAGAAAGAAGACTCACAGTACAGCTGGGCCTAGGACTGAGGGATTTCCCAGGATGTAGGACTTTCAGTTTTAAAGCCAGAGCAGTCCTGGGCAAACTGGGACAAGTTGGTCACCCTAAGTAGGAACGCAGAGCTGTCTCTCTCTCTCTCTCTCTCCATTATCATCTGTTCTACCCGGTGCTCTGCCAATTCCACATGGTGTGTGTGTGTGTTGGGGGGGGCGGGTGGTCAGTGAGAGCTATGCTGATTATACAAGAGGTCAAATTATAAAGTGGGAATGCTGGGGAACAAACCAAGGCTTTTAGGCAGAGAAGTAACATTACCAGGTAGATGTTTTATGGCTCTGATATTTTATTATGAAAGCAATTACATATACAGCAAATTTTACAGGTAGCACCCATATGCCCGCACCTAGATCCTACAATTAGCATTTTACTGGACTTCTTTTATCACATATCTATTCATCTATCCATCCACCAATCCACCTAAGTTTTGATGCATTTCAAAATAAATTGTAGACATCACTACACTCTTCCAAGCATTTTTGAGGTTTAGTGGAGTCAGACAGACCCAAATTTGAAGGCACTTGCCTTCTACCAGCTTAAATTTTCTCATCTCTAAGTTGATGACACTGCGTGTTGGTAGGAAGATTTGATTTGTTTACTTTATGAAACACTCAGGTAATGCTTTCTATGTGCAACTCATAAATATTATCTCATTTAATCCTAGTAACAATCCAATGAGGTAAATTCTGTTATTACCCCCATTGTACAGATGAGGTTTCAAGAAGTTAATGAGCTCCCTGAAGGTCACACGGTCAGCAAATGGCATTGCTGAGAGTTGAATCCAGACTCTCTGACTTTGGTATCCACGCTCTTAGCCACTACACTATGCTGCCTCCCACAGCGCCCACTAAATTATGGACATCCAGTGAATGGTGACCCTCGCCTTCTTTGTTTTTAAATTTTTCACTGCAACCCCGCACAGTAGGTATTATCTCCAGTTTACAGATGAGGAAACTGGAGGTTGGAAAAGTTTGATAACTTGCTCAAGAATGCACTGCTAATAAATAAAGGATTGGGGATTTGAACCCAGGAACGACTCGTTCCTGGGTCAGTGTCATTTCCCTGTACTGCACAGTACAGAAACCACTGAAGTGCACATGAGCCTAGACCACTTATGGGGGATTCTTGTTTAGGGATGGTCTTTCCTCAGCCATAGCAGAAAAGAATGTGGTGAAAAGAGGGGCTTCTGCCTAGTTCCCATGAGGGGCCCGTGTCTTTTTATAGCTATGAAACAGACTCAGTGGCAAGTGGCAGCAGAGCCTCGGGATCTCATCAAGCTCCAGGAAAGGAACCATGACTCTTAGCTATCAACTTTCCCTCTGAGGGAGGCCCTACATGGGGGCAATCCCTTCCCTATTGTACCCTGCCTCCTCTTTCCTTTTCTCCCCCTCCCTTCTCCTCCCCTTCCCTTCCCTTTCTCTTCTTCCTTCTCCTCCTCCTCCTCCTCCTCATCATCATCATCATCTTTGGCCTCTCAGGAAGCCAGTCATAATCATTATCATTTTCTTCCTCATAGCTATCATTTACTGAATGCTTCTCAAGTGCTGTTCTAGGCACTTTACATATATTATTAGCTCATTTAATCTTCACAACAATGCCATGAGGAGAGGACTACTACTATTCCTACCTCACATATGAGATATTGGAGCCTCAGAGGGGTTAAGTACCTAACCTAAGGGAACCTGGCCCTGAGTTAACAGCCTTCCCAGAGTTCACCTTGGGAGATGTTGATCATTGCAAAGATGCTGATAATCGCTATGGGAAAGCTGGGGGCATAATAGTAACAGGGAACTGGACTTTAAGAGCAGAATTGCTAAAATTGCCTGGCCTTCCCCTGTGGAGTGAGCACCTATCCTCAGTGTAAAAGCGACCCATCTGGCACAAAGCATGTATACAATTCATCCCCACTGTGTCAAACGTGTAAAGAGAGCCCCAAACCGGGTTATTCCCAGATTGGAAGACCTGGGTTCTAGTTGTGGCTTTGCTCTTAACCTGCTAAATGACCTTGGGCAAGTCAGTTCCCCTCTCTGGGTCTCATTTATAAAATGTAGTACTACATGCTCTACTAACAGTACAGGGCTATTAATGTGAGCATTAAATGAGAATGTTGAAGAAGGTGCTTTACAGCATCTTACCAATATAACAAATAACTTCCCTTACTCTCCTCCTCCTCCTCCTTCATCTCTCTCTCCTTCACCTGCCTCGTCTTCGTCTTTTACTCTATTTTGTTCCTTCTCTTCCTTTCTTTAGTCTCCTCTAACCAGGTCTCAGACTTATCTGAAGAACTGCTCTTAGGCAGAAGAAACACAGGCTTTAAAGGCAGAGAGACCTAGCTTTGCCTCCTGGCTTTGCCCCTTCCTAGTTATTTGTTGGGCAACTATTTTACCCTTTCTGAGCCTCAGTTTTATCATCTGTGAAAATGGGCACGCATAATGCCTTCCTTGTAAGGTTGTTGTTGGATGATATGGTAGGTTGTCTGCAAATACGACCAACAATTGCCCCCATCTCTGGCATACACGCAGCTCCTCCCATCAAGAGGCGGAGTCTCTTTTCCCCACTCCTTAAATCTGGGCTGGCTCTGTGACTTGCTTTGACCAATAGAGTACAGCAGCAGTTTTGCTGTATGACTTCTGGTCTTATGCCACAAAAGGCCTTGCAGCTTTTGTTTTCACCCTCTGGGAAGACTGCTGCCACATCAAAAAAATGTCTCACTACTCTACTTGGAGAGAGAGGCCCAATGGAGAAAGAAAGGCCCTGGAGAGTAAAATACTACAAAGGGAGGTGGGAGGCCCAGCCAGCCCACAGCTGTTTCAGCCACCACAGCTGAGGTATCAGATATGAGAGAGCACACACCTGGGGTCCTTCAGCCCCAGCCAAGCTGTCTGAGGCAACACCACATGGAATAGAAATAAGCCATTCACAGCAAGTCCTGCTCAAATTGCAGAATCACGAGCAAATAAATGGTGGCTGTTTTAAGCCACTAAGTTTTTGGGTGGTTTGTTTCACAACAGATAGCTGAACCAGAAAAATTAAATGAGATAGTAGCACCCCACCCAGTGGCTGGCAGGTATAGGTGCTCAACATTTGATTGTTCCCTTCCCATTCAGAGGTGTTCCCTGGGAAACAGCTGACCTGGCTAGTTGTGCTGCAACTGAATTGACAGATCTGATCTCCAGTGTGCCAAAGATGCAGAGCAATGACCACTTCTCCTATACTTTACAGGGACCTGCTGAGAGCTATACAGGTTAAAGTGTACTCCAAGTTACACAGCTGAGTGTCCTCCCTTTGCCCAGAGTGAGTCTAGGCCACCTTAAAAGCAGGCTTGTAGCTGAACAAAATCTGGGGTGGTAGAGTAATGTCAGCTAAGACAAATAGTGTTTCTTTTGACCACTCATCCAATCTACCTGGTGCCAGAGGCACAAGGAGTAGAAGTACTTACTATATGCCTGGCATTGAGTGCTTACTATATGCCTGGCATTGCTCACAACAGTGCCAGAAGTAGGTACTGTTATTTTCCCCATTTTTCCAGATGAGGACACTGAAGCACACAGAAGTTTCTGTCAACTGTTGGGTTTCTGGAAAGCACTGGGACAGTTTAATGTACAGGATATTAATTAGGGAGCCCTTGGGATCAACACTTGCAGAAGAAAAGGGAAGAGAAGGAGGCAGTATTGGACAGAGGGAGCTATTGAACTGCAACTCAGTCTTAATGGAAACCACAGTACACCCACCCATGGGGAGCTCTGAAGCTGGTATGACCCTTCGGAGTTGTTCCCAATTGTATCCTCATAGGGGAACAGACCTTTACATTCCTGCATCAGTCACTGAATTCCTAGTCCCTGATTTCTAGTTCAGAGTTATTTCACCTACTCCTGTGATCAAGCCATCCCAAAAGGGAGACAAGCTTAAAAAAGTGATCATGGAGAAAAAGTAGGAAAAAAAAAAAGGACTCTGGAACCAGACAAATCTGTGTTCAAATCCTGAAACTTCTCTTACTAGCTGTCTGTTTAACTCTGTACAAGTTATTTAACTTCTCTGAGCTTCAGTTTACATTTTTGGAAAATGGCAATAAGAATACTTAGCTTGAAAAGTTGTTTTGAAAATCAAATACAATCATCTATATAAAGCATCTTACATAGAGACTTGACACAGAGTAGGCACTGAATACATGGAAATTATTATAAAAATAGGGTAAATTATTATGCGGCAGTGTGCCTGGTTTTCTCACTTGTAGGGTGGAGTGAATAAGAGTAAAGAAGAGCTACCCAGAAGGGGAAAGGGCATTACATCTTTTCTGTTACCTGGTACTTGTAGGCACTGAGTCAGCATTTACTCCAATGAACAAATGTTTATTTAAAAGGATTTGTACAGACATAACGCTCTTACTTTCAAAGAGCAGAGGAACCTTTTATATATTATGAACACACAGACACTGTGGCAACTTAAAACTACAGCTAAGAAAGGAAGGAAAAATATCCCCCCCTCCCCAGCCAGGAGCTAACACTTTTTCAGTCAGTCAGCCCCCATCCCTGTCCCTTAAGTTTGAGAGCGACTTGACTAGAGATGTGGCTTTGGAGGAGGGAAGAGCTGTAGGGCTTGGGGAGCCTGGTGCCTTTTCTTTTGAGAGGGAAATCCACCTGCACAATCCACAGGAAAAGGGGTGGCCAAAAGCTGACCTGAGCTGAGGCTGCCTTAGAGAAGAGAGACTGGAGTAGAAGTCCCACCTACCTGCATGTGTAAAGTGACTGGCATTCACTTGAATCTCAACCCACTACTCTGACCTCTAAGATATACCATTTGAGTAAGTGCCAGAGTAATGGTTTTGAACAAAAGGCAACACAAATGTCAGCCTGGGGCCTCTACAGCCTAAGGCAGCCCCGATAGCAGAGCCCTCAGACCAATGACTTAGGCATCGAGTTAGGCAGGACTTGTGGAGTGGGTCTGGCTCCTTGATTTCACTGTGGGGAACATCTGCTACTGATTTTCAAAAGCTAGGTTTTATTATGGGAGAAAAGCCCACAGATTTTAGGATCCCCAGACACATAGCCTGGTACCTGAGAACTTTAGTATATCTGGGAAACTGCCAGGTGGTGGGGTGGTGAGCTCAATAATAACAGCCAGGCCTCCCAAATGAATATGAAAAGGAGAGCTTGTCCAAGCTACCTCCGGGCCTTGAGGAAGAGATGAGGTTGGGGGTGGGGGAGATAAATGCACCAAGCCTATTGAAAAGTCCAACAAGAAGACTGTTGTCCCTTCAGAGCCTAAGGCAAAAGTACAGGGAGGGGGCACACTGGAGCCTTCACCTGAAACAAGATATGGGCCTCCCCAGGCCCTCAGGCCTTAGGCCCCAGGCCTCAGGCACAAGAGACAGAGAATCACATCTGGGACTTCTGCCCTTCCCTTAGCTCCAAACAAGGGCAAGGGTTGAAATGTGGGTGAGAGAGAAGGGATCTTCAGACACAACTGTCATTAGCACCTGAACCACATCTCTTCCTAAACCAGAAACTCCAAGAGCAAAAAGAAATAAGAGCAAAGTGAGAGAGGGGTTGTGCTTCCATCACATTAAATAGGAGACTTTGTAGAGGTGGGGAAGGGTTGTTTCACATGGAGACATCAATCACTCTGGCCAAGGGGAGGGGTTATGAGCAGCAGAGCTCTAAGTGTTCTCCCTCTTTTCATTCATCCTGCTTCCGTTTTGGCTTTTTGGGGTTCCTGGACCGACTCTTGGCTTTGCACAGAGGGCATATAGGTGCATTCCGGTGAATTTGTTGATGACATGACAAGCAGGCCTGGTGGGGGGCACAAGACAAAGCAAGTTAGTGGTCAGATTCTTCTAGGCCATGGTTCATCTTTCCCAGGGGCCCCCACAAGCAATTGCGATTTCCCAACAGAAAGAAGCAAGACCCAAGTAGCGAGTCCCAAGTAGCGAGATCTGTGCTGGATGTAAGGGATGCAAAGGATATAAGGGAGTGAGAGTCAAAGAGGGGTATTGAGGAAAAATATCCAAAATTTGGCAATAAGGCAAAATGTGAATTGCATATTCATTAAGCATTATACTGGAGCATGGTCTAACAGGCTCACTCAAGGATTATTTAATTCTCTAGGACAGGTATCAATAAACTTTTTCAGTAAAGGCCAAGATCGTAAACATTTTGGACTTTCTTTTCAGGTCATATGATTTTAGTTGCAACTACTCAGCTCTAACTGCTTACATAAAAGAAGCTATAGACAATACATAAACAAGCAGGCATGTGTGTGGGCCAATAAAACTTTATTTACAAAAACGGGGAGCAGGTCACACTTGGCCTATGGGTTCTGGTTTGCTGACCCTTGCTCTAGGAGAATGTCTCTTTGTTTGACTATTTACTACTTATTTAAAAAATTGAAGTATAGTTGATTTAAAATGTTGTGGTAGCTTCTGGTATACAGCAAAACGGTATAGATGATAGATAGATAGGTAGATAGATAGATATTCTTTTCTGTTATGGTTTATTACAGGATATTGAATATAGTTCCTTGTGCTATACAGTAGGACCTTGTTGTTTATCTATTTTATACACAGTAGTCTGTATCTGCTAATCCCAAAAGCCTAATTTACCCCTGTCCCACCCCCTTTCCCCTTTGGTAACCATAAGTTTGTTTTCTATGTCTGTGAGTCTGTTTCTGTTTTGTAAATAAGTTCATTTGTATCATATTTTATATTTCACATATAAATGATATCATATGGTATTTGTCTTTCTCGGTCTGACTTACTTCACTTAGTATGATAATCTCTAGGTCCATCCATGTTGCTGCAAATGGCATTATTTCATTCTTTTTTATGGCTGAGTAGTATTCCATTGTATATATGTACCACATCATCTTTATCCGTTCATCTGTCGATGGACATTTAGGTTGCTTCCATGTCTTGGCTATTGTAAATAGTACTGCTATGAACATTGGGGTGCATGTATCTTTTTGAATTAGAGTTTTCCCTGGATATATGCCTAGGAGTGGGATTGCAGGATCATATGGTAACTCAAATTTTAGTCTTTTAAGGAACTTCCATACTGTTCTCCATAGTGGCTGCACCGATTTACGTTCCCGCCAACAGTGTAGGAGGGTTCCCTTTTCTCCACACCCTCTCCAGCATTTGTTATTTGTAGAATTTTTAATGATGGCCATTCTGACCGGTGTGAGGTGATACATCATTGTAGTTTTGATTTGCATTTCTCCAACAATTAGTGATGCTGAGCATCTGTTCATGTGCCTATTGGCCATCTGTATGTCTTCTTTGGAGAAGTGTCTATTGAGGTCCTCTGCCCATTCTTTGATGGGATTGTTGGTTTTTGTGTTATTGAGTTGTATGAGCTGTGTTTATATTTTGGGAATTAAGTCCTTGTTGGTCGCACCATTTGCAAATATTTCCTCCCATTCCGTAGGTTGGCTTTTCATTTTTGTTTATGGTTTCCTTTGCTGTGCAAAAGCTTATAAGTTTGAATAGGTCCCATTTGTTTACTTTTGCTTTTATTTCTATTGCCTTGGGAGACTGACCCAAGAAAACACTGGTACAATTTATGTCAGAGAATGTTTTGCCTGTGTTCTCTTCTAGGAGTTGTATGGTATCATGTCTTACATTTAAGTCTTTAAGCCGTTTTGAGCTTACTTTTGAGTATGGTGTGAGGGAGTGTTCTAACTTCATTGATTTACATGCAGCTGTCCAGCTTTCCCAATACCACTTGCTGAAGAGACTGTCTTGTCTCCATTGTATATTCCTGCCTCCTTTGTCAAAGATTAATTGAACGTAGGTGAGTGGGTTTATTTCTGGGCTCTCTATTCTGTTCCACTGACTATAAATATTTTTCCATTAAATAGTATACTATTTGACTATTTACTATTGATCAGGGCCCAGATGCTGTGACTTAATGTTGATAAGGCACAAATGGTTTTTGCCCAGTAGAGATGCAAATTATTTTTGTTCCAAAGAAAAGGTAATCACAAAGATTACAGTTTTATTTTCCTGTAGGACATTAACCAGTTCTGGATTTAACATTGCAAACTTATTTCGGCATTCCTTTCCTTCCCTGACCTGACTATATAATTATCTGTTCCTCTAATGCTTCTGGAACCAGCTTTGTAATGCTGCTGGCTCCCTCGTTAATGACACACGTTCACTATATATTTGTCCGAGTCACGTTTCTAACTTTCTGAAAATTATACTTTAGCAGAGCCTGCCAATCTCCCTGCATTCTAACCCCTCTGGGAATATGAGGCAACAAGACCAGTGGCTCTACTACAGCACACATACACACCACCCCTTCCTCTGTGCCCCAAGCGAAGGCTGTTTTAGGAAGACCCCAAATAAGTAAGGCCAAAGACCCAGACCCCGCCTTCCATGGGGCTGCTTGAGGATACCTTGCTTCCTCCACAGTCCATACCCAGCTCACTCACCTTCATAGGTGGGGGCTGCTGCCTGAAGGTGGCTGTCTGCCGAGTGTCCTGCTTCCTAGCCACTTGGAGTTGTTGGGCGGCAGCGGCTGCGGCGGCCAAGGATTCAGGGATCGGGGGCTCCTGAGGCTCCGTCTGCCACTCTGCTTTCTGCTTCTCAAAGTAACTTTGGAGATGAGAGACATTAGCTGGATCATTCTGAAAGCAAGGAGAACCTTGCCCCTCTTAAGGACTCCATGCTACAGAACGAAGGGGGTTGGGCTGTGGCTCACTGTAGGAAGTTCCTGCACCCTCTCCAGCACAAGGCTCTTCTCCCTGGGTGCCAGGCCCACTGTGTGTTGGGAAGGGTACTCCTCCTGCTCCTTGGCTCTGACAGGCCCAGAAAAATAAAAAAAATCCCAAGGCTAGCCAAGTCCTCAAAGGGCATTTGTCTACCCTCCATCCCATGATCCTTTGCAGTATTCCTATTAAGTGTCCTCAGGCCTCTGCTGGCATACCTCTAGGAATAAGAAGCTCACCACTTCCACAGGCAGCCTGCTCTACCTTAAGGAAGTATGTTCCCTTCTATTCCTTCTACTGAACTGAGCTCTGTGTCTCTGTAAAGTAAGCCTAGTTCCTAACTCTGGGTCTTGAGATAAAGTTCCAGGCTAGCCCCTGGAGGCCATGAAAGCTCACCCTTCTGTGTTTTCAAGGTTTCTGGACACCCCTTCTAGACCTTGACTTGGGAAGTGACCTCTTAAGAGTCACAGATGCATACACACACAACGAGTCATAGACATAGTCTTGTATTGTCAAAATTGCACAAAGAACTTTAAAAGCCATCTAGTAATTCTAGTCTAATCATCTAACAGCCCAACACAGAGACTTACCCAAGGTCATGCAATGAGTCAGCCACTGACAGGCCTGGGGCTAGGACTGGGTACCCTGACTTTCAGACCAGGCTTTATGTGTGTATATATATATGTGTGTGTGTGTGTGTGTGTGTGTGTGTGTGTGTGTGTGTGTGTGTGGTGTATGTTGCAGGGACAGGAGGCAGGCAGCTTACTCCAAGGAGAGCTTCTCCTCCTCTTCACATAAGTCAGGGAGCCTCTGCAGGCCCAGAGTCATGCGCAGGGCATCCACATGTTCCTTCAGCGGCTTATACTCATCATGTAGCCGCCGGGTAGACTCTAGCAGCTTGTTTAGGTCATTCTCAGACTGTTTGATGGTGTTTTCCATCTGGAACACAGAGTGAGGTAAGCACAGAGAAAAGACTCCAAGATTCTCAGCGAGGCTGTACAGCTGAGTGGATAATAGCACAGGCTCCAGAGCCAAACCAATCTATGATCAAGTCCTCAATCCACTATGTATTCTATGTGACTCTTGTCAAGCCTCAGTTTTTTCATCTGTATAATGGTGATAACAATCATACCTACCTCATATAATCTTGGTGAAGATTCAACGATTGAATTCATATAAGCGCTCAGTACAGGGGCTAACACAGAGTAGAGGCTCAATTAGTGGTAGTTATTATTCAAATATAGCATCTTAGAGCTGGAATGGCCCTTAGAGCTCATGTAGTGCACCCCACCACCATTTTACAGATCAGAGAATTGAGACTCAGAGAGAAGAAGTAACTTCCTCAGAGAAATGCTTCCTAGGAGCAAAGTCTACATAAAGACTCAGGGCTTCTGCCTCCCAGGCCAGTGGCTTTTCTCCTAGATCAGTGGTTCCCAAAATGCAGTTACCAGATCAGCAGCATCAGCATCAACTGGGAACTCATTAGAAATGTAGATTCTCAGGTACCACCCCAGATATAAGCAATCAGAAATTCTGGGGTGAAGTCCAACAACCAGTGTTTTAACAGGCCCTCTAGGTGACTCATGAGGCATGTTCAAGTTGGAGATCCACTGGCCCAGATTTTCAGCCCCTCTGTGACTAATACCTTGTTTATTTCTCTATCCTTAGTTAGCTGGCAGCAGAACTGCCAACTCCTCATGAGACCCTGATATCCTGTGATCTTGTGACACAGAAAATCCCAGGTAACTACTGTCCAAATTGCATTCATATTTCCTTTAAGACCCTAGGCCTGGCAATATCAGGAAGTATATATTGCCACAGAAATGAGTTTCCCAAGAATAGAAACTTAGCTCCTTCAAACGTGATTAAAAAAAAAAAAAATCTCATTATCATAGGCTCTAAGGGTTGGAAAGGGCCTTACAGGTCAGCACCTCCAACCTCCCTCCTGGTGAAGGAATCACCAATACTGTAGCCCAGACAGGTGACCATTCAGACTCTGCTTTAATAACTCTAAAAAGTGGGGGACTTATCACCATAGCAGGCAGTTCATTCCCCACATTCCAAGGGTCTCCAAAAGAGAGACTGTAATGAGGGAGCCCCAGTTTGGTAGGCTGGCAGAGATGGTTTGTTTGGCTTAGTTGGAAGCTTTGGAGCCCTAAATTTAAGTTAGATCCCCAAGGCATCTGCCTGCTCTGCTTTTCCCCAAGGCTAGCTCTCAACTCCTAGACTCCCAGAATGAGAGCACATCAGTGCTGAATGAGACCTCAGAGGTGACTGAATCCCTCTCATGGTACAGAGAAGGAAAATGAGGCCCCGAGAGAAGAAGGAACTTGTCCAGTGATATACAGTCGATCAGTGACAGAGCCAGGGCTGGGTCTCAGAACTCCTGGATTCTTCCATTTCACCATAGCCTGATGCCTACTCCCCCAAGTTGGCCACAGCCACATCTCAAGGAGAGTCCACAGCACTCACTACTGCCTATTCCTCCTCAAAGGGCCCAGAAATAGGCTTCAGGCAGCCACCCACATACCACATTGATATCAGCGTGGATCAGTCGGAGTTCCTCCACATGGGCCATCTTCTTCTGTAGCAGGAGGTCCATCTCCTGCTTGTATTCCTTCAGGTGCCTCTCCTCTGATTCAAGGGCCTCAAACTCAGCCTTCAAACGGGTCTTGATCTTTTCCATCTGCAGGGTCTTGTTCCTGCCATTCCCCAAAATGAGGAAACAGACCAGCAGGAGAAGGCAGGAAAAGGGAAATGGAGTACAGAGTTAGAGAAATGGAGTACAGAGTTAGGCCCTGAGCCAGGGCTATCTTGTTAAGCCATCTTTCTAAGCTTCCCTCTCTTCAGGCAGAGGCAGCTTGAAGCCATCCCCACAAAGACAGGAGATTCTTTCTTCTAAGATAAAAGCTCAGTGGGTCTCGAATGGGGATGATTTTGTTCCTTGATGGAGCATTTGCAAACGTGGGGCAGGTTTTAGCTGTTAGATTGATTCAAGGGACAGCACTACTGGCATTTAGTGGATATGGGCCAGAAATGCTAAACAGCCTCTCAATGCACAGGAAAGTCCCACATCACAAACAACTCCCACCCAAGATGCCAACCATGACCTCTTGAGAAACTCTAGAGCAGCACTATCCAATAAATTTTCTACAATGATGGAAATTTTCTGTATCTATGCTTTCTAATACAGTAGCCACTAGGCACATGAAGCTACTGAGCATTCAAAATATGGCTAGTGCAACCGAGGAACTGAATTTTGAATTTTATTTAATTTTAATCAATTGATTAAAATTAAGTTTAAACAGCCACATGGGGATAATGGCTCTCATATTGGACCGCACAGCTCTATAGGGTCCCCTCATCAGTTCCAGAAGAGGTAGGAGACGGGAAGAACTGCAGCTCATTTCTTTTCCTAGAAAAAATAAAACCTATTTCTGGTTGTTAAATCCCAATTGCATACCCTCTGGCTCAGTAATCCCACACCTAGCAATTTATTCTAAAGAAATAAGGCAGGGAAGCAAAAAGTTAATACACAGGGATATGCTTTCTGGTCTATGGGCAAAATTGGAATATTTGGCAGCCACTAAAAGGAATCATTATGAAGACTTGTGACATGGAAAATGTTGAAGATACTCCATGAAAAGGTATATACACTAGGATTGCAATTTCAAAATACACATGCATGTGACTAAACAAAAGGAATTGGCAAGAGTACAGTTTCAAGGATCTTTGAGACCACTGAAGCCTGCCTAAGTGAAAGAGCCACAAAACTTTGGAAGGAAGCCCCTCTAGGGCACACTGTTGCCCTCCCACTCACTCTCTACTCTCTGGTTCTCAGGTTCTGTCTAGCCATCATCCGTTACTCAGATTAGGCATCTCCTTTATTCTGCCTCAGTAGCTGGCTTTCTCCTCTGCCCCAGCCCATCCCATGGTTACTCTTGCTCCACACCCTGGCCTCTGGCCTCTGACCTCAGCCTGCTTCTGTGTTCATTCTCTCTCCTTTCTTCAGCATTGCCTGTGGCTCCTGCCTCAAGAGGTGGCCCTCAATGGCACAGAACCACAGAAAGAATTATGTTAGGTGGGTAGGATGACAGGAGAAATTTTTCTTTCAATATTCAAAAATTTCTTTTCAAGTTATTATATTGCTTTTACCTTAGAAAAGGTTAAAAGGATGGGTGTTATTATCCCATCTGTAAAGAAGGAAATTGGGAGTTCAGGATGGTAAGTTGCAGTAAATGGGATGCTGGGATTTGAACCCAGGGCTCTCTAACACCACCCACTACTCCACACTGCCCGACTGGGGTTACCCAGGCTAAGGGGCATAAACATATTGAGGGTTCTCGGTATACCTGTTCAACTGCCTTGCAGAGGGATGATAGTGATTTGTACTGGTCAGTTAATCCACTACTTAGAGCCCCCTCCCATCTAGACTTCTATTCTCTTCCTCTAGATTGCATACAGAGCAGTCTAAACTTCACCTATCCCTACCCCAATTTACAGATGGGAAAACTGAGATTCAGAGTGATATAGTGTCTCACCCTGATTCATACAGCCAGTTTGTGGCAGTGCTAGGCCTAGAACCCATTTCTGCAGGCAGAGCCATAATTTGAAAGGAACATGGGCTTTAGATTCAGACGTGGGTATAATTCCTGGTTCTGCCCCTGACTAGCTATTTGTCCTTGGACAATAAGAATAACAACTATATTTATAGTTTAATTATATTCATTGAGCACCGATTATGCACCAATTATAGAAGGCTTAAAGATACATTCATTCAACAAATACTTATGGAACATCTATCATGTGCCAGCCACTGTACTAGGTGCTAGAGATAGAGCAGAGAACAGGACAGCCTGTGGACAGGGATCTTCATCTAATGAGGAAAATAGACCCTGAACACATGTAAAACTAAGTGATAAGTAATATGGATGAAATGCAGAATGCAATGGAAAGACACACCAAAGGGTTCTAACATAGTCTGAGGGACACTGTAGTCAAGGGGGCTGTCACAGGAAGCTCCCCTGAGAAACTGAGAATGTGACATCTAAGCTAAGACCTGGAGAATGGGTCGGAGGTAGATGGTGGGTAGCAGGTAGACATAGAGGAGAGCAGTCCAGGCAGAGAGAATACTATTTGCAATGGCCCTAGAACAGAAGAGAATATGGCACATTAGAGGAACTGAAAAAAGGTCAGTGTGGCTGGAACATCTACTGCAAGAGGTGTGTGTGTGCGTGTGCGTGTGCATGTGCGTGTGTGTGTGTGTGTGTGTGTGTGTGTGTGTGGTGTGGTGTGGTGGGGGCTGTCTGAGATGAAACTAGGGAAGTTGCCAGAACACAGCCTGGAGATTGAGATGAGGAGCGAGTACTTTTATCTTCAGGAGAAGAGGGAATCATTGCAGAACTTTAAGCAGCAGGAGAGTGACATAATCTGATTATCTCTTTTCACTTTTCTCAGCCCTGGTCTCCTCATCAGTAACACAGGAATAATAATAGCACTCACCTTACAGGTTCTTTGCTGAGGGCTAAATGAGCTAAGACATGTAAAGTCCCCAAGCAGAGTATGTGGCACGTGGTGAGCAGTCAACAAATGATAGTACCTGTCCCTCCCCACACTGCCCAGCTCTTCTGCTATGGTTATCTCCTTTACCACAGTGGTTTAAACTTTGTTATAAAGAGCCTACAATGGGTAGGATGTGTGTATAATGTGTGTGTGTGTGTGTGTGTGTGTGTGTGTGCACATGCATGTGTGCACATGTACTAGCATGAGTAGCAAGGTATATTACCACTTATTAAGACTATAATAATAATCATTAACATAAGTCACCTCATAATGTCAGTATGAATAATGGCATTTTATAGGGCTGGCCCAAGCCTTCCTAATTTGTAATCAATTCAGTTAAGATGCTAGCGACTACTACTAAATGAAATCAGGGGTGAGAGATCTCTCTCACTGACACTTCATAGAAATCAACATAGTACATCTTTCCCTGCTTGGATGAGTGCCTTTTATCTAATCCTCCCTCCTCCATCCATGTCCAATTCTGCTTATAGACAACCCCATGTCGTCAGGCAGAGGACACTGCAATCCCAGATTAAATCAAAATAAACCAAAGGTTTTCACCTGGTGGGGTCACAGTTAAAGTGCTGCCTGGAACTGGAAAATCAAAGGCACAAAGGCTTCCTCAAAAGCACCGTGGTATTTCCTCTCCTTCGGGAGGAGGACTGTCACCAGCAAAATGGCAGCTTTATCCTTTGGGTATGAGGGCCAGGGTAGCCACAGTCCAAGGTGTTTTGGAGCCTTTTTCTATTGTCCACTGTGGCAAGAAATGGCAAGGACTAGGGACCCTGACTGAGGGGCAGAAGGGCTAAGACTCCTCGTTATGAGAGGGAAGCAGAGTTATGAAGATGGAGTTCAGAAATAGCCTCTATTTACTGCTATTTCTAAAGTCAGTTTCTCGGGGGCTGGCGGGGAGCCCGGCCCATGCTTTAGTGGAGGGACAGCGGTGTCACTGCAGCCTTTGATGGTACCACTGTTACCTCTCAGCAGTGGTTTACCAAGGGCCGGGCAGTGAGAGCAGTCCACCCCAGGTGCGGAAAATAAAGAGGTGCATTGTGTGCAGAGAATTAAAAAAAATTAATAGAACCAACTAAAGTTGGTCTGCTCTTTATTATCACCATGCACTGACAATTCTAAACAATGTCCACTGAAGGACATCTGGGCTGATTCCAGTTTTTGGCGGTTATGAATAAAGCTGCTATGAATATCCAACTACGAGTTTTAGTGTGACCTTAAGTTTTCATTTCTCTAGGATAAATGACCAAGACTGCAATTGCTGGTTTGTATGGTAATTGCATGCTTAGTTTTTTGAGAAACTGCCAAACTGTTTTCCAGAGCGGCTGTACCATTTCACATGCCCGCCAACAATGTATGAGTGATCTAGTTCCTCTATGTGGCCAGCCATTTTGCTTGAACTGTTTTAAAAGGTATATGGAGATACCTCAAAGTGATCTTAATTTGCACTTCCCTAGTGGCTAGTGATACTGAACATCTTCTCATGTACTTATTTGCCATCTGTATGTCCTTTTCCAAAAAATGTCTGTGCATGTCTTTGGCCCATTGGACTGTTTGTTTTCTCAGGGTTGAGTTTTGAGAATTCTTTATGTGTCCTAGATATGAGTGCTTTGTCAGATATGAGGTTTGCAAATATTTTCTCCCATTTATTGGCTTGTCTTTTCATCCTCTTAACCAGGTCCTTAGCAGAACATTTAAAACTTTTTTTTGATGAAGTCCAATCTATATATATATTTTATGGATAATGCTCTGGTGTCATGTCTAAGCGTCTTCACTAAGCCCTAGGGTCTGCAAATTTTCTCCTATGTTATCTTCAGAAAGTTTTATAGTTACATTTATGTCTACAATCCACTCTGAGTTAACTTTGGTACAAAGTTCGAGGTTTAGGTTGAGATTCTTTTTTTTTTTTTGCTTATGGATATGCCATTGCTTCAGTACCGTTTGTTATAAAGACTGTCCTTCCTTTGTTGGATTACTTTTGCACCTCTGTCAAAAATCAGTTGGCCATACTTGTGTGGGTCAATTTCTGGATTCTCAATTTTGTTCCAATTACCTATGTGTCTGTCCCTTTGTCAGTATCACGCAATCTTAATCACTGTAGCTATATAATAAGTTTTGAAATCAGGAAGAGCGATTTCTCCCATTTATTTTTATATCTCAAAATTCTTTTGGCCATTCTAGTTCTTCTGCCTTGCCATATAAATTTTAGAATAATTTTGTCTATATCTACCAAAAATCTTTCTGGCATTTTGATGGGAATTTTATTAAATTTGTACATCAATTTGGGAGGATTGGCATCTTTACTATATTGACTCATCTTCCAAACCCTGGATACAGTGTCTCTCTCTATTTAGATCGCCTTTGATTTGTTTTATTAGCATTTTGTAGTTTTCAGCATAAAAGTCCTATACATCTTTTGTTAAATCTTTGTTACACTTAGGTATTTCGTGTTTCTGAGTGCTTGTAAGTGGTTTCATGTTTTGTAATTGTAGTTTCCACATGCATATTGCTATTTTTTTTTAATGCTGATCTTACATTCTGCAATCTTGCTGACCCACGTGTTAGATGTAGGAGTTTTCTGGTTTTTTGTTTTGTTTTTGACTTATCAGGATTTCCTACATAGACAAATCATGTTATCTGCAAACAAAAACAATTTTATTTCTTCCTTTCCATCTTGTACACCTTTTATTTACTTTCTTGCCTAATTGTCCTGCCTAAAACCTCTAGTGCTATATGGACTAGCAGTGCTGAGAGTGGACATCCTTGCCTTGTTTGTGATCTACGTAGGACAGCATTCATTCTTTGACAAGTAAGTGTATTGTTAGCTAGCTGAAGGGTATTTGTAGATGTACTTTATCAAGTTGAGAAAGTCCCCCCACCCCCATTCCTAGTTTTTTAAAGAGATTTTATCATAAATATGTGCTGACTTTTGTCAAGTGCTTTATCTGTATTAATTGACATAATCATGAGATTTCTCTTCTTTAGCCTTTTGATATGATAAATAACATTAATTGATTTTTGAATAACAAACTAACCTTGCATCTCTGGAATAAACCCCTCTTGGTCATGGTGTCAATTTTTTTTAATATATTGCTGAATTCTATTTGCTAATACTTTGATAACGATTTTTACATCTATAATCATGAAGGATATTAATTTATAATTTTCTTGCATTGTCTTTGCCTGAAATTGTTTCAGGGTATTAAGGGCTTCATAAAATAAATGGAGATGTGTTCTTTCCACTTCTGCTTTTTGGAGAGACTGTTAAGAAATGGGGTTAATTCTCTTTAACCATTTGGTAAAATTCTCCAGTGAAACCAAATGGGCATGGAGGTTCTGGTTTTGGGGGTTGCTACTTTACAAATTTAATTTTCTAAATAGTTTCAGGGTTATTCAAATTATCTATTTTATATCGGGTGAGTTGTGGTAGTGTTTTTTGAGAATTGACCCATTTCATGTAACTTGTAATGAGTAGAATTGTTCATAGTATTCCGTTGCTATTCTTTTGAAGTCTGTGGGGTTGGTAGTGACATTTTCTGTTTCATTCCTGATGTCTGTAATTTGTGTCTTCTCTCTTTTTTCTTTGTTAGTGTTGCTAGAGGTTTTTCAATTTTATATATTTTTTCAAATATTCAGCTTTCTGTTTCATTGATTTCTCTACTTTTCTTTCTGCTTTTAATCATCAGTATCTGCTCTTATCTGTATTATTTCCTGTTTTCTGCTTGCCTCGGTTTTATTTTGCTCTTCTTTTCTAGTTTCTTGAGGTAGGAGCTTAGATTATTAATTAGAGGCATTTCCTCTGTTCTAAAGTAGGCATTGGTGCTACAAATTTCCCTCTCACCACTGCTTTTGCGTCATCCCATTTTGATACGTTCAATTTTCATTTTGATATGTTTCATTTTCATTTTCACTCAGTTCAATGTATTTTTATTTCCCTTGAGACTTCATCTTTGAAACATGCGTTATTTTAGAATTTTTTTTATTATTATTATCCTTTTTCCTGGTATTTTTTTCTGACTTCTTGATTTCTAGTTTGACTTTATTAATGTCAGAGAACACACTGTATTTCCTGTCTTTTAAATTTGTTAAGAATTTTTTTTTTTTTTTGTATCCCAGAATATGGTCTATCTATATTGGTATATGTTCCATGGACACTTGAAAAGTATGTGTAGCCTGTTGTTGGGTGGAATGTTCTATAAATGTTAATTAGATCCTGTCATTGATGGTGTTGTGGAGCTCTATACCCTTGCTGGTTTTCTGTCTAGTTCTATCAAATGATAGATGTATGTTAAAGACCCCAGCTATAATTGTGGCTTTGTCTATTTCTTCCTTTGGTTCTGTCAGATTTGCCTCTCGTATTTTACAGTTCTGTTGTTGGTGTATACCCATTTAGGACTGCCAGGTCTTCTTGGCAGACTGACACTTTTGTCATTATCTAATGTACCTCTCTGTACCTAGTAATTTTCTTTGCTCTGAAGTCTACTTTATCTGATATTAATATATCCATTCCTGCTTTCCTTGGATTAATGTTTCCATGGTATATCTTCTTTCATTCTTTCAACATACCTATATCTTTATATTTGAAGTGAGATTCTTGTAGACAGCACATAGACAGGTCATATTTTTTAATCATCTTGGCTGATCAGTATTTGGATTGCAGTATTTAGGCCATTTATATCCAGTGTACTTATTGATAAGTTAGGACTTAAGTGTATCATTTAATTTTTGTTTACTATTTGATCTCTCTCTTATTTGATTCTCTGTTGTTTCCTTTTTGCTGCCTTCCTATCTTTAATTGAATGTTTTTTGGAATTACATTTTACCTATACTGTTTTTAAGTGTATCTTTTTCTATAGTTTTTTCAGTGGTTGCTCTAGGTATTATATTTCATAATTTATCATAGTCTTCTCTGTCATCTTTTTATTAGGGTGAGTGAAGGGTAGAAACATTACCTCCCTTTATGCCCCCTTTACCCTCCACCATTTATAATATAACTATCTGAAATATTTCTCCTACATAAGAGTTATGTTTGTAGAGAACCATATTACTGCTTCCACCATCAGAAATGATTTAGAAAACTAAACAGAAGAAGGAAAATGTACTGTATTTTAATTATATTTTTACTCTTTCTCTTGGTTTTTCTTCCTTCCTGATATTCCATGTTGTCTTCTTTTAGGAAAGATTCCTTTAGCTATTATTATTTTAGGGTAGATCTGCTGGTGACAGATTCTCTTAGTTTTCTTCATCTGAGAATGTCTTAATTTATTCCTCATTCTTGATGGATATTTTTGCTACATGTAGTATTTGCAGTTGATAGTTCTCTTCTTTCAGGACTTGAAAAATCTTGTGCCACTTCCTTCTGGCTTCTATATTTTCTGATGAGAAATTCACTGTCATTCAAACTATTTTCACCTATAGGTAAGGTGTAATTTCTCTTTGACTAGTTTAAGGCATTCTAGTTTTCAGACATTAACCATGATGTGTCTTGGTGTGGATTTCTATGAGTCTATCCTCTTTGAATCAGTTGGTGTATATCTTTTGACAAATCTGGGGAGTCTTCAGCCATTATTTCAAATATTTTTTAGTTTCACCCTCTTTTTTCTCTGTAGACAAGACCTCTCTGTTGTGTAATTCCTCCTCCTTCCTTCCTTATGCCTTCCTTCCCTTTTATCCCCATTTCCTACATCATTTACGCCCCACACAGGCAACCATTCAAAACTACTTAATGCCTATTTATTGTGTTGCATGTGTTCTTCTAAACGGTAAATTATTGATGTATATTAAGGAGAGAAAAGGAGAGGAAGAAGGAGAGGGAGAGGGAAAGAGAATGAGAGAGAGAGAGAGAGAGAGAGAGAGAGTGTGTTATGGACTGAATCATGTCCCTCCAAAATTCATATGTTGAAGCCCTAATCCCCAATGTGAGTGTGTTTAGAGGGGGGCCTTTAGAGAGGTAATTAAGGTTAAATGAGGTCATAAATGTGGGACCCTAATCCAGTTAGACTGGTGCCCTTTGAAGAAGAAGAAGACACACCAGTGGTTGCCTTCTCTCTGTCTCTACAGGTACAGAGGAAAGGCCATGTGAAGACATAGCAAGAAGGCAGCTGACTATAAGCCAGGAAGAGAGCCCTCACAAGAAAGTAAATTTTCTTGCACTTTGACCATGGACTTCTAGCCTCCAGAACTGTGAGAAAATAAATGTCTGTTGTTTAAGCCACCCAGTCTGTGGTATTTTGTTGTGGAAGACTGAGCAGATTAACACAGATTTTGGTACCATGAAGTGGGGTACTACTTTAATAAAAACCTAAAAATGTGGAAGTGGATTTGGAACTAGATGAGGAGTAGAGGCTGGGAGAGTTTTCAGGCGCATGCTAGAAAAAGCCTATATTGCATTGAAGTGACTGTTGGTAGAAACATGGACATTAACGATGCTTCCAGTGAGGTCTCAAAGAGAAAAGAGGAAGATGTCATTAGAACCTGGAGAAAAGGTGATCCTTATTATAAAGTGGCAAAGAATTTGGCTGAATTTTGTTCTAGTGTTCTGTGGAAGGTAGAGCCTGTGAGCAATGAAATTAGATATGTAGCTGAGGAGATTTTTAAGCAAAGTGTTGAATGTGAAGCTCAGCTGCTTATAGTAAAATGCAAGAGGAGAGAGAGAAATCAAAAGAATCATTAAGCAAGATGAACCAGAACTTGAAGATTGGAAAAATTCTCGTTCTATCCATATTGCAAAAAATATAAAGCATCTTCCGGAGAGAACACCAAGGATGTGGCTAGAAAACCACTCCTTGAGGAGATTACACATGATTTTAATTAGGTATCTCAGCAGAAGTCAGGAACAGAGATGGGATTATACAAGCACAGTCACTGCCAGCATGGACCAAGGGGAGCAGAGAGAGGATGAAATAAAGGAAAGTTTTTGGAATCTACAAGGCAGGACAATAGAGTTACTTAGCTGCAAACATGCTTCATCCTTCAAGTAAAGGAAAGAATGACACCAAAGGTGATTAAGGGATCATCAGGGCTGCCATTCCCACCATTGGGTCTAGACCTAACCGGCTCTGGGGGCAAGGCTGTTGCCTCCTCAGTTTCAGTGGGCCAGGCTGCCTCTGACTAGTGCCTCAGGAGAAGGGCAACAGCAAAGGGCTGTGAGGGAGGGGGTGATACTGCCCAAAGCATCCAGCCAAAGATTATTCTCCAGCCTGAAAAATCTAATGAAACTTGCCTTGCTACGTTTTGCACTTTCTTGGGCTCTATCATCCCTCTCTTCTTTCTGATTTCTCCCTTTTCAAAAGGGAATGTCTATCCTATGCTTGTCCTACTATTATACTTGGGAAGCAGATCATTTGTCTGGTTTCACAGCTGGAGAGGAATTTTGCCCTTTGGATGAATCATACCTCAAGTCTCATCCAAACCTAAATTAGGTGATATTTAGATGAGACTTTTGACTGGGCATAGGTTCTGGAGTGCATTAAGACATTTGGGGCTGTTGGGAAGGGATGAATGAATTTTGCATGTGAGAAAGACATGCATTTGGTGGGAGGCATAGGGAGGAATGTTACGGAATGCATTGAGTCCCCTAATATACATATGTTCAAGCCCTAACCCCCAAAGTACTTCCAAGTACTTTGAGGGAACTTTTAGGGAGGTATAAGGTTAATCTCCAAAATATTTGGAGAGAGAATTTTAGGGAGGTGTAAGGTTAAATGAGGTCATCACAGTAGAGCCTTAATCTGGTTGTATTGACGTCCTTATAAGTAGAGGAAGGGACGCATGAGCTCTTTCTGTCTCCACACAAGACCAGAGGAATGGCCAAATGAGGACACAGGGAGGAAGCAGCCATCTACAGGACAGGAAGAGAGCCCTTACCAGAAATCAAAATTTCTGGTATCTATATCATGAATCTCCAGCCTCCAGAACTGTGAGAAAATAAATGTCTGTTATTTAAGCCACCCAGAATGTGTTATTGCTTTGTGGCAGACTAAGCTGACTAACATGCGCGTGCCTGGGCGCGCGCGCCTGGGCGCACGCGTGCATGCATGCACACACACACACACACACACACACGCACGCACGCACACACACGGTATAGACTAATGATAACATATAGTTTTCATATGGCACTCTGATGTTAAGATCCAGGATTCCTTGCTTCTAAGTGTGGTCATCCACCACATTTTACCTGTCCACACTTCCAAGGATAAACTCTCACTTTGCTTCTATCTCCCCCCTCCACAAACAATACTTTGATGAATATTCTTGTGTCTGTCTGAGTAAATTTAGGTGGCTATATCCCAGGAGTGGGAAATCTGGCGCACAGGTAACATGTATTCTTATTTCAAGTAAGAAGTGCCAGTTTGCTGTTCAGGATGGCTACACCAGTTCACACTCCCACCAGTAGTGCATGAGGGCACCTGTTCTCTGTGCTTGTACTCAGAAAGGAGGAGCAATGGGGAAGCTTAGGGGATGCCCCAACTGGAGACCTGTAACAGAATGCACCCTGAGCTGGTCTCATTTCTCTCTTAAACAACCTCTGCCTGACTCACCTAGCAGCTCTATCTTACCACCATCAAGATCTGATTAAGAGCTTTGCCTAGTTATTGTTGCTCTGCCCACCCCCATGACCCATCCCTGATCTCTGGGGGTTAAATAGAATTTTATCTGAAGGTCTCTGTATGTATTTGGGCATTTTCAGTGAAGCCAAATCCTTGGCACAGACAGCAGCCAAGTGATTCACATACAGCAAGTGGTACTCACAGACCAATGTGGGTAGGACCTGAGCACATGTGACTCTCCAGGCTGGGAGGGACCTTCGAAGGCATCTATCATCCCTTTGCCAACCACTGCTTAAGTGCTTTCTATAATATCACTTCCAAGTGTTCAATTAGGCCTTCCTTGAACAACTTAGTCACAGAGCTCTCACTATTTCTCTAGACAAACCATTCCTTCTATAGGCAGCTCCAACAATTTGAAAACCCTAGGGTCACACAGAACACAGATCAGATGCTCCTTGTCCCCCCCCCCCAAATTCATTCTCCTCCCCCTCCATAATAATAGAACCCCTGATTTTCATCTGGGCATGTGACACCTGGACTAAGGGCTGTATTTCCCTCTCTCCTTTGCAGTTGTTTGTGGCCACGTGACAATGTTCTGGCCAGCGGGATGAAAACACATGTGATGTGTGCAACGTCTAAGCTGTGACCCTAAAGGGAAGGAGTGTGCCATTCACTTCTCCTTTGCCCTCTTCCCACTGCCTAACATGTATACACAACATCAAGCCATCTTCAACCCTGTAGATGAAGGCTACACCCTGCACATGGTGAAGCAACAATATAAAAAGAGCCTGAGTCCCCAACACGGAATAACCACACAAACCACAGGCCGCTTGTTCCCAGACTGATAATGTGAGAGAGAAGTGAACTTCTGTCTTGTTTTAACCACTGTTAATTTGGAACCAAGTTGGATTAGCTTTACCAATAAACATCCCAGTTAACTGGCTACTGTATTTATTTGAATCTAAAATGCCATTGGACATAGGGTACACATTATCTTATGGACTACTAAGAGAAAAATGCTACCTATTATATTATGACAAAATGTTTTCTTTTAATTTAAATGTTCATTTAATAGTTGTTGAAAGAGCTCTGGTAGACTGATTTAAGACACTATTTTAATCAGACTTTTCTAGTCTGAGTCATTTCTCATACACAATAACCTTTTATTTCAAGGGAAAACCATGATGAAATATTTTTGAAGATACTTTAAGTGGCAATTAAAGTCAACACATACAGTGATAATCATGCACATAATTCAACTGAAGGGATGATAATATGAACAGCCATGGCCAAGTTCGCATGTGCTCATGCATGAACAATAACACAATTCCCTCTTGGCCAATGGCAGTTGTAAGGTAGAATTGTATTTAAGACACATCCTGACTTTAGATTTTTAAAATATAAAATATGTGTGTATTAAATGGTGAAATCTGGTCCTTTAAAACCAAATTTGGGGAATAACCTTCACTTCCACTCTAGTCAAAATAGAGTAACGGGGACCAGATTTACCCACCTGTGCAAAATAACTAAAAGCAAAACAAACAAAAACGCCAAGACAAAACATATGAAAAAAACGGTGCTCAAATCATTGGACTTCAGGCAAGTAAGGTCAGTGATCTCTGAGAGATGGAAAAGCTTAGATGAGCCTGAAGATTGCCCCATCCTACTGCCTAGAGAAATATTCTAGACTGCAAGACAGGGACGGGGAACGCAGACAGAGCCTGGCCATCTCCCTCAATTGAGGAAATGGAGCTATGAGTCTGGAGAAGCCAAGGAACCTGGAGTTCACAGGAAAGAGTTTTGGAGAGGGGAGACCTGTGTAGAGAGAGAATGCTTACAATTTTCAGAGGCTCCCCCTCAAGTACTCACTGAAATATTGATCAGCACATGTGTGTAAGGAAACTAACTACCTGAAGCCAAGGAAAGAACCACCTCAAAGGATTAGAGGAAACAGTGATCAGAGCCCACAAAGGGCTGAGAATAGTTTTGCTTTCATTTTATAGGAAAATAAAGCAAAAATAACCAAAAAATGAAAAAAAACACAAAAAGAACCCACCACCAATTTGCTTATGACCTATAATGAAACTGTAAGCAACTTTCAAGCAAGGAACAGATTGATTAACAGATCAACTATAACATGAACTCTTGCTTTCAATATTCATTGCACAATTGTCATTCTTCTCCTCCCCTTCCACTTCATGTTGTTTTAGTTTGTTATTTTGTTGCCCATGGTTTTACCTCATGTTATTTCATTTTTTATTTTTTTACGTCCAGTTTTTTCTGTGTCACTTCATGATGGTCATAGTCATACTTTGTATTGGTAGGACTATGTTTAGATACAACTCAGGTTCTTCTGACTCTGCCTGTGTCTCTTAATATCACTGTTCATTATCTGTGGTTATTGCAGCAGCTATGTGAACTAACTTTGCCAGGTACATTCAAAAGCTATGGCACAGGAATAATTTTCCAAAAATGAAGTTCATTAAATACTGTATTAGTGTCTAAAGAGACTTCTGCAGAATCACTCTCCATGGAAATCTTGTCTAACCTGAGGGTCTCCAGTGTCCTCATTAAACTTAAGTTTGAAAATGAACAAGTGATATGGCCCCAAGGTGGCTTCCAGAATAAAGGATTATAGGTTATAAATGTGTGAAATCAAATGACCTTTGCAATGCTACTGACATGTATACCTCCATCATCTGGACCTTAAAAATAATAGACAAATGAATGGAATTATGCTTGGAATTTCTTACCCTCCCAAATCTGTAGCATCTCAGTTCCACAAAAAGGAAGTGCTGACTTTCTGATAGTTCCTACTGTACCATCAAAGAATAGGAAGCTCTTTGACAGGGTGGTCTTTTCCCCTTTATATTGAAGAGGCTCATCTACTAAAGCTGTCTCCTTAAATTAGGGGCCTGTCCTTGCATCTTTGCAGGGACAATCATTTGTGATATTTAGAGACAATGAAGTTAGGAGCCTCCTTACAATCTGAGCATTAGTGAATTCTTCTGGGTAGGTGAGAAAATGAAGGAAATGAGATTGCTGGTCCAGACTGTGGGTTGTCCCTATGTAAGCCGAAGAGGTTGGAACTCAAATCCTAGATCCGCTCTTATTCTGATGGTCTACCTCTGTCTCAGTCCTTAGCCTAATGGACAAAGAGCATGACAGAGATTTCTTCCAGGGCCATAAAAAGCTAGCTTCCCTGGTACCACATTCCACCTGAGCCCACTTATCTCAGTGTCCCAACAAAGAATCCCTCAGGAATTGGACACTGCTGAGAGGAACAGGAAAAGGACAGACACCTCCCAGAGGTGTGGTTTGGGTTAAGATAAGAGTAGGAGAGAGGCACAGGATAGCAAGGATGTTATCCTGTGGTAAGCTCAAAGAATCGCAAGGGACATCATACAAAACTCCCAGCCGGAGGACACCTCTGCTGTAAATTCCCTTCAATCCAACCAGCAGTTACCCAGCACCTCCTCTGTGCCATTTTAGACACCGGGACAAAATAATAAATAAGGTCACGGTTCCCATTATTAAGGGGTGCACCTCTCCAGAACCCAGAGCTGGGCAACTGGTTCTTGCCTGAACCTCAAATCGTCTTTTCACTTCCTAAGAGGCAAAAGCCTAACATTAAGCCAGTTCCCCCACCTCCCGCCTGACTTGCAGTTGGTGTGTGGCTTCAGGACTAGCAGTGGTGGGGGTGGGAGGAACAGGGCAGAGGCAACTGGGACGAGGTGACATGATTTCATTTGCCACATTTCTCTGTTTGTGGGCGTACCCACGTGACCACATCCCCCTAGATAATGTTGAACATTTCCAAGCTGCGCTCATTTGCTGAGCAAGACTGCACCAAGAGTGAGCTTCTGTAGCCGCAGCAGTCCCCTGCTGGCACGCTGCCCCCCCCCCACCGCCACACATACACACACACACACTGCCTTGCACCCTTGAAACAGGGGCATCATCCAGAGCCCAGCCCAGTGCCAAGAGTCTGTGAACTACACAGCTAGGGGGCCTGCTCACTCTTCAGATGAAAAGATGGGTGGGTTGTGGGGCTTTGGCACTGGCTAAAGAAGCTGGTCTGCGGGGTGGGATGGGGAGTCAAGAGAGAAAGAAATAGCTCCAAGTGTGAGAAAACACTTGTAAGGATGAGTTCTGTTTGTGCGTGTGGGTCCCGCTGTACTTGCAAGGCTTTGGGGAAGCCGTGTTGGACTCCAGATGGGAAAAGTGCTGTGGACTGGGAGTCCAGAAGCCTGGGGTTGCTCCCCAACCCAGCCTCAACCTTACAGCTTAACCTTGAGCAAGAAGGCTTTATTAACCTCTCCAAACCTTAGTTTTCCCATTTGCAAGAACCAGGCTCAGACTCTTGTCTTTTCCAGCTAGTAATGCACCTGAGGGCACCCAAGCAATGTGCACCTGTGCCAAGGGCTGTGGAATTGAGGCACGGTGACAGAGCCCATCCCATAGGGGCGAAGGCCGTCTCCAGAATGGGAATGGAGTATGTGGGGGCGGGGTTGGGACGTTCAGCCCCGCGGCACCCTTGTGTGGATCCAGCTGCAGCTGTGCACACAGTTGGGGTCCGCGGGCCCTCCCACTCCCAGGGCTGCCGCCTCCTTCCAACTGGGCCAGCGTCCTTTTGGCATTCCTGCGCCCTAGCTATGGCAGAGGGACCCCAACTTGCTAGATATAGCTTCCCAGAATGCCTAGGCTCCTCCCTGGCCACCCTCTCCCCAAGATGCGCCTGCTCTGGGATCACTGTTGGAAAGGGAGGGGGAGGGGAAGAGAGCGCAAGAACAGACAGGCAGGAAAGGGGTGTCTATATGTGTGGTGAGGGGGTGGGGGGACAATACAGCAGGGAATTCTCAGGCGTCCAGCCCGTGCCAAAGACATGATCTGAAACCCCAAGCTTCCACTCTCAATTCACGAGGGGCCCCCACCACTGTCCTTGAGGCAACAGCTGAGAGACCACGCCCCACCTGCAAAAGGGGTGGGTAAACAAGAGGCTCACCCTCCTGGAGCCCAGAGGCCATAATCCTCCAACCTAAACCTGAGAGTGCTTTTGAGACACACAGGTTTCATCCCACATTGAGAAAGGAGTGGAGGAGGGAGGGAAAGGCAAGGTGAAGTGGGGTGGAGAGGGCATAGGATGGTCCCCATTAAGTCCAAATCCTTATCTGGCAGCTCCCTCTGACAACAGTGGCAGCTGCACCCACCATCTGAATGACGGAGAAGCCTGGAAGGGGAGGGAAGCACCCTGAGGACTTTATGCTTCCAACGCAAGGTACACTGGGGAAGAGTGGAGCCAGGGAAGGGCATAAGCCCCCAGCTCTTCCCACCTTTTGAATCCTAGACTGTGGTCCTTTGCCTTCATTGGGCAAGGACAGGGTAGTGCACCTATCTTTAAAGCAACTAGCTTTTGCTACCCCTGCTAGCAATGCACTTTCACCTGCCCTTACTTGCAAGTGGTAATAATTTCCCTTTTACAGTATCTACCACCTCCAGTTCCCATCGACAAGTAACTATCAGGACTCCAACCCTTTGCAGGACCTGAGATGGGTTTCAAAGAAGAAATGACCCTCAGTGAGGTTGTCTGGTAGGGCAGAGAGGCAACCATTACAGCGATTGAGCCACTCCCCCTTTCAGTGTCTTCTCGTGTATATGGTGGGGTTTAGGTTAGCCAGAAGCTGTAGGGCTCAGTTTTCATAAGAGATACACACACACTCATGAACTGACAACTCATGGTACAGTCAGAAGCTAAATAAGGTATCAGCCATAACTTCTCACTATGTCACTTAATTTACTACTTTTTCACTTGATTCTCCTTCCTCCAGACATTAAAATGGAAATCAGTGTACACCAGCCAACAGTCCTGATTGGGGATGGGGGGAAGTAATCTGCTAAAGAAAGATATCTAGACTCAGGCAGAGAAACAGTTTTACAGATTGTTATGGGAGAATAAAGAGGTGACAGTGATCTTCATTGTGTGGTTTTCAAAGATGGTGCCTAAGCATGTCCAGACCTGAAATGCAACCCTTCCTTTCTAGTGGCCCTAAGTGGAGAGAAGCTCAGCATTACACTAAGGAAGTGTGCTGGTGCCTGCCCCTCCTTAGTAGCACAGCTTCAGATAGCAGTGAGGTACCTTAAAGTTAGCCCAGGAACTATAGCCCTATAAAATTTGCCTGGGGACTTAGTGCTTCAGTGTGAGGCTGCTTTAAGGGCAGTGGTGTTATTTTGTTTTTGTTTTAATATCATCTTTGTTTAAAAAACTTTTTAGACACAAGTTAGATGGAAGACATTTTCATTGCCACCTATGCTAAAGTAAAATTAAAACACACAAACACACAACAACTACCAACTACTCTTACAAACATATACAAAAGAGAAAGTTTTAAGCCATGGAGTCTCAATTTGTTTTTAGGTTTTATTCACATCTATTGAAGTCAAATCCATAAGCAGTAAGGAATATATTTTCCCTTGGGGAAGAGTCAGAGGGAATGGAGGAGGGGTATGACAGGAGGGAGCAAAGACGAGAGCAAATACTCAGAGGCAGCAGTAAGTGATCAATTTGTGTTGGTTTTACCAAGTTTCTGGAAACTTCAGATGCTGGATTTCAGGAATGAGAAAAGAACAAGCTAATCATACACTTGAACATTTGACACCAGCAGATGGGACTTAGGCTTTCACAAATGCACCTGAGGCAGGCTACTGAAGCAAGGAGGCTGAAGGCCTTATATGTATCTGTAGCTAAATCCCTCCCCTCTGTACACAACTCACACACACACTTAAGTTTGATGAATCTTTGTTGAATTCACTTGAAATCAAGGAATAAGTACCTAAAATTGACATAGGAATGATTCCATATTCCTTGTCCCTCTGAATCTCTGCTCAGATCATAAATAAGACTAAACAGAGGATATGGGACAGGGCATTTTATAGAATTAACTAAACTCACTAACTGGCTTATTTAAAGCTTCATTTTACACATCCTCTATTATTCAGAAACACATCTGTACTTTTAATGAATGACTTGTATGGCTAATTGTGAAAGCCCTTTCTGATGCAAATAATTGTTCATTCAAGTGATTTGATAGTGGGAAGAACAAGACTCCAGGTTTATTTTCCTTCTGTGGGCTCCACAATTACATTAATAAAATTTCAGTTTTGGAGGGCAAAGCTGGGAGTTGGGGTGGATAGCTGAGTTGGGACAATTTTAAAGGTTCTTTGAAAAGGAGTTTGCCAAAGCATACTACTTGCCTTGTTTTCCAAGGCCAGCTCAACAGCAACTCTCTGATACAGATGACTACCTCACGCTGAATATTTAATCCATGACCAACTGGCAGTGGAAATTGATATTTCATTCTCTGTTGCAAGCAGTACATCACTTAAAAATGTAAAACATGTCTCCCATCTTCCTAGTTTGACTCAGCCTTTTAAACTGGAAAATAAGGGGACTAAATAAAACTGTTTAAAGCCTTTGCCAGCTATGACATTCTACGATTCTATGCTTCTGTGAAACTCTAAGATATATCTGCAACTACACAGGTCACTTTAATGAAGCCAGAAACAGATCTGGAAGGGCGATTGATGTTTTATAAAGAATTATTTGGCCTTTTGGGGGAGGAGCATACAGAGGGTCTGCAACACATCTCTGCATCTTTTGCCTGTCACACTCCACCAGGATACATGGCTCATTTTAAAACCACAGCTATGCAAACTAAAGAATATCACTTGCCATCTAGTTCTTTTTTTAATACCCTTATTGGAGTATAATTGCTTTACAGCGTCGTGTTAGTTTCTGCTCTACAACAAAGTGAATCAGCTATGTGTATACATATATCTCCATACCCCCTCCTTCTTGAGACTCCCTCCCACCCTCCCTTTCCGACCCCTCTAGGTCTTCACAAAGCACTGAGCTGATCTCCCTGTGCGATGCAGCAGCTTCCCACTAGCCATGATTTTACATTTGGTAGTATATATATGTCAATGCTACTCTCTCACTTCGTCCAAGATTCCCATTCCCCCACTGAGTCCTCAAGTCTATTTTCTATGTCTGCGTCTTTATTCCTGCCCTGCCACTAGGTTCATCAGTATTGGTTTATTTAGATTCCATTTATGTTCATTAGCATCCAGTATTTGTTTTACTCATTCTGACTTACGTCACTCTGTATGACAGACTCTAGGTCCATCCTCATTACAGAAGACTCAATTTAGTTCCTTTTAAGGCTGAGTAATATTCCATTGTATATATGTGCCACATCTTCTTTATCCATTCATCTGTCAATAGACACTTAGGTTGCTTCCATGTCCTGGCTATTGTAAACAGTTCTTCAATGAACATTGTGGTACTTGTCTCTTTTGGAATTATGGTTTTCTCAGGGTATATGCCCAGTGGTGGGGTTGCTGGGTCACATGGTAGTTCTATTTTTAGTTTTTTAAGGAACATCCATACTGTTCTCAATAGTGTCTGTATCAATTTACATTCCCACCAACAGTGCAAGAGGGTTCCCTTTTCTCCACACCCTCTCCAGCATTTATTGTTTCTAGATTTTTTGATGCTGGCCATTCTGACAGATGTGAGGTGATACCTCATTGTGATTTTGATTTGTATTTCTCTAATGATTAATGATGTTGAGCATCTTTTCATGCGTTTGTTGGCAATCTGTATGTCTACTTCGGAGAAATGTCTATTTAGGTATTCTACCCATTTTTGGATTGGGTTGTTTGTTTTTCTGATATTGAGCTGCATGAGCTGCTTGTAAATTTTGGAGATTAATCCTTTGTCAGTTGCTTCATTTGCAAATATTTCCCCCATTATAAGGGCTGTCTTTTCGTCTTGTTTATGGTTTCCTTTGCTGTGCAAAAGCTTTTAAGGTTCAATAGGTCCCATTTGTTTATTTTTGATTTTATTTCCATTTCTCTAGGAGGTGGGTCAAAAAGGATCTTGCTGTGATTTATGTCATAGAGTGTTCTGCCTATGTTTTCCTCTAAGAGATTTATAGTGTCTGGCCTTACATTTAGGTCATTGACCCATTTTTAGTTTCTCTTTGTATGTGGTGTTAGAAAGTGTTCTAATTTCATTCTTTTACATGAAGCTGTCCAGGTTTCCCAGCACCACTTATTGAAGAGGCTATCTTTTCTCCATTCTATATGCTTGCCTCCTTTGTCAAAGATAAGTTGACCATATGTGCGTGGGTTTATCTCTGGGCTTTCTATCCTGTTCCATTGATCTGTATTTCTGTTTTTGTGCCAGTACCATACTGTCCTGATTACTGTATATTTGTAGTATAGTCTGACGTCAGGGAGTCTGATTCGTCCATTTTTCTTTCTCAAGATTGCTTTGGCTATTTGGGGGCTTTTGTGTTTCCATACAAATTATAAAATTTTTTGTTCTACTTCTGTGAAAAATGCCATTGGTAGCTTGACAGGGATTGCACTGAATCTGTAGATTGCTTTGGGTGGTATAGTCATTTTCACAATGTTGATTCTTCCAATCCAAGAACGTGGTGTGTCTCTCCATCTGTTTATATCATCTTTCATTTCTTTCACCAGTGTCTTATAGTTTTCTGCATACAGGTCTTTTGCCACCTTAGGTAGGTTTATTCCTAGGTATTTTTTTCTTTTTGTTGCAATGGTAAATAGGAGTGTTTCCGTAATTTCTCTTTCAGATTTTTCATCATTAGTGTATAGGAATGCAAGAGATTTCTGTACATTAATTTCGTATCCTGGTACTCTACCAAATTTGTTGATTAGCTCTAGAAGTTTTCTGGTAGCATCTTTAGGATTCTCTATGTATAGTACCATGTCATCTGCAAACAGTGACAGATTTACAGCTTCTTTTCTGATTTGGATTTCTTTTCTTCCTTTTCCTTCTCTGATTGCTGTTGCTAGCACTTCCAAAACTATGTTGAATAATAGTGGTGAGAGTGGGCACCCTTGTCTTGTTCCTGATCTTAGAGGAAATGCTTTCAGTTTTTCACCATTGCGAATGATGTTTGCTGTGGGTTTGTCATACATAGCTTTTATTATGTTAAGGTAGGTTTCCTCTATGCCCACTTTCTGGAGAGTTTTTATCATAAATGGGTGTTGAATTTTGTCAAAAGTTTTTCTGCATCTATTGAGGTGATCATATGGTTTTTATCCTTCAATTTGTTAATATGGTGTATCACATTGATTGACTAGTGTGTATTGAAGAATCCTTGCATTCCTGGGATAAACCCCACTTGATCATTGTGTATGATCCTTTTGATGTGCTGCTGGATTCTGTTTGCTAGTATTTTGTTGAGGATATTTGCATCAGTGTTCCTCAGTGATATTGGTCTGTAGTTTTCTTTATTCATGACATCTTTTCTGGTTTTGGTATCAGAGTGATGGTGGCCTCGTAGAATGAGTTTGGGAGTGCTCCTCTCTCTGCTATATTTTGGAAGAGTTTGACAAGGATAGGTGTTAGCTCTTCTCTAAATGTTTGGTAGAATTCGCCTCTGAAGCCACCTGGTACTGGGTTTCTGTTTTTTGGAAGATTTTTAATCACAGTTTCAATTTTAGTGCTTGTGATTGGTCTGTTCATGTCTTCTGTTGTTTCTTCCTGGTTCAGTCTTGGAAGGTTGGACTTTTCTAAGAATTTTTCCATTTCTTCCAGGTTGTCCATTTCATTGGCATATATTTGCTTGTAGTAGTCTTTCAGGATCATTTGTATTCCTGTGGTGTCAGTTCTTACTTCTCCTTTTTCGTTTCTAATTTTGTTGATTTTAGTCTTCTCCCTTTTTTTCCTGATGAGTCTGGCTAATGGTTTATCAATTTTGTTTATCTTCTCAAAGAACTAGCTTTTCATTTTATTGATCTTTGCTATGAATTCCTTCATTTCTTTTTCATTTATTTCTGATCTGATTTTTATGATTTCTTTCCTTCTGCTAACTTTGGGGATTTTTTATTGTTGTTGTTGTTCTTCTTTCTCTAACTGCCTTTGGTGTAAGGTTAGGTTGTTTATTTGTGAGTTTTCTTTTTTATTGTGGTAGGATTATATTGCTATAAACTTCCCTCTTAGAACTGCTTTTGCTGTGTCCCATAGGTTTTGGGTCATCTGGTTTTTGTTATCATTTGTTTCTATGTACTTTTTTATTTCCTCTTTGATTTCTTCAGTGATCTCTTAGTTATTTAGTAGCGTATTGTTTATCCTCCATGAGTCTGTATTTTTTACAGATTTTTTTTCCTGTAATTGATATCTAGTCTCATAGTGTTGTGGTTGGAAAAGATACTTGATACAATTTCAATTTTCTTATGTTAACCAAGGCTTGATTTGTGACCCAAGATATGGTCTATCTTGGAAAGTGTTCCATGAGCACTTAAGAAGAATGTGCATTCTGTTGTTTTTGGATGGAATGTCCTATAAATATCAAGTCCATCTTGTTTAATGTGTCATTTAAAGCTGTGTTTCCTTATTTATTTTCATTTTGGATGATCTGTCCATTGGTGAAAGTGGGGTGTTAAGGTCCCCTCCTATTATTGTGTTGTTGTCGATTTCCCTTTTAATGGCGGTTAGCATTTGCCTTATGTATTGAGGTGCTCCTATGTTGGGTGCATAAATATTTATAATTGTTATATCTTCTTCTTAGATTGATCCCATGATCATTATGTAGTGTCCTTCTTTGTCTCTTGTAGTAGTCTTTATTTTAAAATCTATTTTGTCTGATATGAGAATTGCTACTCTAGCTTTCTTTTGATTTCCATTTGCATGGAATATCTATTTCCATCCCCTCACTTACAGTCTGTATGTGTCCCTAGGTCTGAAGTGGGTCTCTTGCAGACAGCATATATATGGGTCTTGTTTTTGTAACCATTCAGCCAGTCTATGTCTTTTGGTTGGAGCATTTAATCCACTTACATTTGAGGTAATTATTGATATGTATGTTCCTATTACCATTTTCTTAATTGTTTTGTGTTTGTTATTGTAGGTCTTTTTCTTCTCTTGTCTTTCCTGTGTAGAGAAGTTCCTTTAGCATTTGTTGTAAAGCTGGTTTTGTGGTGCTGAATTCTCTTAACTTTTGCTTGTCTGTAAAGTTTTAATTTCTCCATCGAATCTGAATGAGATCCTTGCTGGTTTGAGTAATCTTGGTTTAGGTTTTTCCCTTTCATCTCTTTAAATATGTCCTGCCACTCCCTTCTCGCTTACAGCGTTTTTGGTGAAGGAACAGATGTTAGGCTTATGTATGGGGATTCCCTTGTATGTTATTTGTTGCTTTTCCCTTGCTGCTTTTCATATTTTTTCTTTGTATATAATTTTTGATAGTTTGATTAGTATGTGTCTTGGCATGTTTGTCCTTGGATTTATCCTGCATGGGACCCTCTGTGCTTCCTGGACTTCATTGACTATTTCCTTTCCCATATTAGGGAAGTTTTCAACTGTAATCTCTTCAAATATTTTCTCAGACCCTTTCTTTTTCTTGTCTTCTTCTGGGACCCCTATAATTCGAATGTTGGTGCATTTAATGTTGTCCCAGATGTCTCTGAGAGTGTCCTAAATTCTTTTCATTCTTTTTTCTTTATTCTCCTCTGCAATATTTAATACCATGATTTTATCTTCCAGATCACTTCTCCGTTCTTCTGCCTCAGTTATTCTGCTATTGATTCCTTCTAGAGAATTTTTAATTTCATTTATTGTGTTGTTCATCATTGTTTGTTTGCTCTTTGGTTCTTCTATGTCCTTGTTAAACGTTTCTTGTATTTTCTCCATTCTATTTCCAAAATTTTGGATTATCTTTACTGTCATTACTCTGAATTCTTTTTCAGGTAGACTGCCTAATTCCTGTTCATTTGTTTGGTCTGGTAGGTTTTTACCTTGTTCCTTCATCTGCTGCATGTTTCTCTGTCTTATTTTGTTTAACCTACTGTGTTTGTGGTCTCCTTTTTGCAGGTTGCATGTTCGTAGTTCATGTTGTTTTTGGTGTCTGTTCCCAGTGGTTGAGGCTGGTTCAGTGTCTTGTGTAAGTTTCCCGTTTGAGGGGACGGGGGCCTGTGTTCTGGTGGGTGGGTTTAGATCTTGTCTTTCTGGTGAGCATGGCCACTTCCGGCATTGTGTTTTGGGTGTCTGTGAACTTAGTATGTTTTTAGGCAGCCTCTCTGCTAATGGGTTGGCTTGTGTTCCTTTCTTGCTAGTTGTTTGGCATGGGGCATCCAGCACTTGAGTTTGCTGGCCCTTGGGTGCAGCTGGGTCTTAACATTGAGATGCGGATATCTGGGAGAGCTCTCACTGATTGATATTACATGGGGCCAGGAGGTCTCTGGTGGTCCAATGTCCTGAACTCAGCTCACCCACCTCAGAAGCTCAGGCCTGACACCAGGCTGGGGCACCAAGACCCTCTCAGCCACATGGCTCAGAAGAAAAGGGAGAAAAAAAAATTAAAATTAAAAAAATAATAAAAAAGAAAAAATTATTAAAATAAAAATATAATAATAAATAAAGAAGAGTGCAACCAAACCCATAAACAAGTCGACCAATGATAACAAGTGCTAAACACTAAACTAAGATAAACATAAAAATCAGAAACAAATCAGGCACAGATAGGAAACCCCAAGTCTACAGTTGCTCCCAAAGTCCACTGCCACAATTTTGGGATGATATGTTGTCCATTCAGTTATTCCACAGATGCAGGGTACACCAAGTTGATTGTGGGGATTTAGTCTGCTTCTTCTGAGGCTACAGGAAAATTTCTCTTTCTTTTCTTTTTTTGCACAGCTTCTGGGGTTCAGCTTTGGTTTTGGCCCCACCTCTGCATGTTGGTCACCCTCAGGCATCTGTTCGCGCCAAGACAGGATGGAGTTAAAGCAGCAGCTGATTAAGGGGCTCTGGCTCACTCAGACTGGGGGGAGAGAGGGGTACTGTAGTCATAATTGGAATGCAGGGTGAGCCTGTGGCGGCAGAGGCTGTGTGATGTTGCTACAGCCTGGGACATGCTGTGTGTTCTCCTGGGGAAGTTGTTCCTGGATCACGGGACCCTGGCAGATGCGGGCTGCACAGGCTCCTGGGAGGGGGGGTGGTTGCTTGTGGATAGTGACTTGTTCTTGAACACAGGATTCTTGGTGGCTGCAGCAGCAGAGTTAGCATTTCATGCCTGTCTCTGGGGTCCAAGTTGATAGCCATGACTCACGCCCCTCTCTGGAGCTTGTTTAGGTGGTGCTCTGCCTTCTGTGGACAGATAGGGAAGGAATCCCCTCTCCTCACACACCCTGAAACAATGGTCCCTTGCCTCTTAAGCAGGTCCAGACTTTTTCCTGGACACTCTCCTGGCTAGTTGTGGCACACTAGCCCCCTTCAGGCTGTCTTCATGCAGCCAACCCCATTCCTCTACCTGGGATCTGACCTCCGAAGCCCAAGCCTCAGCTGCCAGCCCCCACCCGCCTGGGCAGGTAAGCAAACAAGCCTCTCAGGCTGGTGAGTGCTGGTTGGCACCGATCATCTGTGCGTGAATCTCTCCAATTTGCCCTCTGCACCCCTGTCGCTGCACTCTCCTACAGGGCTCTAAAGCTCCCCACCCCTGCCCACGCCTCTGTCTCTACCAGTGAAGGGGCTTCCTAGTGTATGGAAACTTTTCCTCCTTCACAGCTCCCTCCCAGATGTACCGGTCCCATCCTTATTCTTTTGCCTCTGTTTTTTCTTTTTTCTTTTGCCCTGCCTAGGTATGTGGGGATTTTCTTGCCTTTTGGGATGTCTGAGGTCTTCTGCCAGCGTTCAGTAGTTGTTCTGTAGGAGTTGTTCCACATATAGATGTATTTTTGATGTATCTGTGGGGAGGAAGGTGATCTCCATGTCTTAGTCTTCCTCCATCTTGAAGGACCCTCCCCAAATGTCAGTTCTATCAAATGTTTAAGAGAAATTTCATTCCTATTTTATATAAATGTCCCTAGGAAATAGAAAGAGAGAAACCTGCTCAGTTCATTTTTAAAAATTGATTTATATTTCACTGCTCTGCTCATTTTATGAGGCAACCAAAATTGTGGTTCTATGGCCAGATAAAGATAATTCAAGAAAGAAAATATGGACATAGATGCAAACATTCTACCTAAAATATTAGCTAACTAAATCCATCATAGTCTTAAAAGATACATTTCATGATCAAATAGGATTTAACCCAGACATACAGCCTCTCATGGTGCTGAACATCAGAAAATATCTCGATGTTACATTGTTACATTGTTATATTTTTACATTGATAAACGAAATGTGAAAACTCATATGTTTCTCCAGTCACTGTAGAAATGTAAAAATATTTTACAAAGTAGAAAAATAATATAAGCTATATAACACTGTATAACAAATGTTACAATAATTGTATTAGTTTTCTATTGCCCTGCAACAAATTACTACAAACTTAACAGCTTAAAACAACACATATTTATTATCTCACAGTTTCTGTGGTTCAGGAGTGTGGACATGACTTAACTATGCCCTCTGATTAGGTTCTCACAAGGCTACAGTCAAGGTGTCTTCTGGGCTGCATTCTCATCTCAAAGTGAGAATGGAGAAAAATCCGCTTCCAAGCTCACTCAGTTTATGGGTAGAATTCATTTCCTTGTGACTTTAAGACTGAGGACCCAAGCTTCATTCTGGATGCTGGCTGGAGGCCTCCAAGAGTTCCTAGAGGATCCCTACAACCCTTTGCAATATGACCACTTTATCAAGCCAATAAGGAAAGTCTCTAATGCTAGCAAGACAAGAAATTATTAAAGAATAAAATAATCAGAGGCATGACATCTTATCACCTTTGACATATTCTAATGATTAAAAGCAAGTCACAGTTTCAGGCCACACTCAAGGGGAGAGGATTACACAAACGTGTGAACACCAGGAGGCAAGGACCATGAGGTGCTGAACTAGAGTCTGTCTATCACATTAATGGATAAAATTTAAATGCACTTACTTTAAGATCAGAAATTAGAGAAAGTTTCCCTCTATCACTGCTATCATTTACTATATGATTGGACATCCTGACCAAAGCAGAAAGAAAAAAAAAATAACACAAGGTAGAAAGATTGCAAGGGAGAAAATAAAGTTGTCATTATACAGATGGCCTTAGGGGGGAAAAAAACAAGAGAGTAACAGTCAACTAATAAGAAAATTTAATGAAACTGCCAGATACAAGATCATACCCTCAGAACTCTCCCCCACAAACAAACAAAAAATTCAATATAATTCTTTTATAGAATTCACAGTAGCAATAAAAACTAAAAAGTAGCTAGAATGTTAACCAGGAATATACAAGACCTCTGTGAATAAGATGGTAAAGCTCTAATAAAGGACATAAATCATGATCTGAACAGATGAAGACCTCCCATGCTCTTATATGAAATGACCTAAAATTATAAAAATGTTGTATTAGTTGTCTATTGTAACAAATTGTCCCAAACTTAGTGCCTAAATATTACACATTTATTTACTCACAGTTCTGTAACTCAAAACACCAAAATGGGCCTCTCTGGAATAAAATCAAGGTGTCAGGCAGGGTCATGTTCTATTCTGAAAGTCCTACAGAAGAATCTAGTTCCTTGCATTTTTCAAGTTCTAGAGGCCATCCACTTTCCTTGACTCATGGTTTTCCTCCATTTTCGAAGCCTGGAACAGCAGGCCTGGTTCTTCTCACATTGCATCACTCTACCCAGATGGGTTAAATATCAAAATGTAAAAGGTAAAAACATAATGGTAAGAGAAAAAATATGAAAGATTACCTCTGATTCTTAGGAACAGAAAAGGCTATCTTTAAACTTCAAAAACACAAACAGTAAACTTTATTTTTTTTAAGATTTTTTGGATGTGGACCATTTTTAAAGTCTTTATTGAATTTGTTGGAATATTTCTTTTGTTTTATGTTTTCGTTTTTTAGCCCTGAGGCATGTGGGATCTTAGATCCCTGACCAGGGATCGAAAGCACACCCCTTGCATTGGAAGGTGAAGTCTGAACCACTGGACCAACAGGGAAGTCCCACAAACCATAAACTTCAAATAAAATGATAGGAATTAGAGTTAATCCAAAATTAAGGTATTCTATTCTATAATGGATACTAAGGACAAATATAATAAACATATGGAACACATGGAGAAGCTATTTGCAATTTCTAAAATCAGCTAGTGAGTAATACCGAAATATACTTTTAAACAGCAAACAAACCGGAAGAGGAGACAGGAGGGCAGAGTAGAAGGACTTGATGTTTTCTAATGAAAACACAAAAATCACAACTAACTGCTGAACGATCATCGACAAAAACGACTGGAACTTACCAAAAAAATATGCTACATCCAAAGACAAAGAAGAAACCACAGTGAGACAGGAGAAAGGGGGCTTTTGTGATATAATCAAGTCCCATACCCGTCGGGTGGGTGACCAGAAACTGGAAAATAATTATATCACAAAGGTTCTCCCACAGGACTGAGAGTTCTGCCCCCACATCAGGCTCCCCAGCCCAGGGGTCTGGCATCAGGTGGAGGAGTCCACAGAGCATTTGGATTTGAAGGGCAGCAGGGATTTTGTGCAGGAGCTCCACAGGACTGGGAGAAACAGAGACTCCACTCTTAGGGGGTGCACACAAGGTGTCACATACATGGGGACCCAGGGCAAAGCAGTGACTCCATAAGAGCCTGGGCCAGACCTATTGTAGAATAACTATAAATAGAGTATAAGCTTTAAAAATTGTGAATCACTATATTGTACACTTGTAACTTACATAATATTGTACATCAACTCTACTTCAATAAAAAAAAAGGGCCACAAATTGGGTGCAAGCAATGCTCATTGCTATTGGATAGACCATTGTTTCTGATAGTTTGGAATTATTGCATTTCTCTCTGTCTTTTGGGCATATCTCCACAGGAATTTACAATCAAAGTACTTTGTGATGAAGTCACTTGGAATGGTTTCATTCTGTGAGTTTTGCCACCAAATTCGATGCACATTTAGGTTTATATGTTTATTTTATTTTAAACTTTTAGATTTTATTTAAAATGGTCTTTGAAATTTAATTTTGTATTATGACTATACAAAATTTGTATACTGTCCAAATTCAAATCCATAAAAAACTACACTGAATCCCTGTCCCCTTGGTCCTATTTGCCCCCTCCATCTATTGGCAATCATTTTTTAGATATTATGAATTGTTATCCTATTATTAATTTTAAACATGTAAGCATATATACATACTTATCTTATATATTATATATTAATACATATTATATATTATTATACATATCTATGTATAATTTATAAGATATTATATGTTATATATTTTATAACATAATATACAATATATAATTTTAATACAATGATGTATTATTTGTTATATATAACATATTATGTAACTATATTTATATTACTATTCCCTTTTCTGAGATAAATGGTAGCATATTAGATGCACTATTTTGTACCTTTTCATTTCTACTGAATGATATTTTTTTGCAGTCAGTTTGTGGTAGTATGTAAGGATGCCCCTCATGTTTTTGTTTTGTTTTCTTTTACATTTGATCATACCATATTTCATGGATGTGATTTTAGATCTTCCTCAATATATTAGTTGAAAAAGAATATCTCAGTGTGACTTTACTTTGCATTCACTTTTTTTGTGTGAACAAATTTGAACTAGATGCATTTCTTTTCCTGTGAACTGTCTGCTCATATCTTCAGCCTATTTTTCTATAGGATTGTTTGTATTTTTTCCTCATTTTAGAATTTCTATTTTCATTTAAATATGTTAACTCTTACTCTATGGAAAAAGTTGTAAATATTTCTCCAGCCTGTCACCTGACTTTTACTTTTGTTTATGGAAGACAAAAAAATCTTAAATTATATTTTTATGTAATCAAATTTATATGGTATTCTTGTTATTGATTATGAATTATTAGTAATTTTAGGAAAGATTTAAACATTCCCATCATATAGAGGAATTCATATAGGCTTTCTACTAATAACCCTATGTTTCAAACCTTTACATTTAAATAACAGATCCACTTGGAATTTATCATGTAATGAATCAGATTGTATCTTTTCCCATAAAACTCTCCAGTTATCCCAATACCATTTAGTAAGGACTACATTTCCCCAGTGATTTAAGAGCTAGCTTATTTGTATACTAAATTTGCATATGTAATTGAGTATCTCTCGTTTTTTTCCCTATTTTGTTCCATCGGTTTGTTTGTCTAGTCATGCACCAATAGCTCATTTTAAATACCTCTATTTCTAACTATCTAGTAGTGTTAGCTACTTTTATTTCCTGGTACAGCCCTCTTCTTTTTCAGTATTTTTCTGGTTATTCTTGCTTGTATGTTCCTACAGATGTGGGCTGTTCAGTTTTCCTACACAACAATATGTGTGTTGGGATAATGAGATTTGAATAAATGGAAATAAGTCCACTTTTATGTCTTTCAGATGTGATTTTTGTAGGTTACGTTTATAATCAGCTCCTCCTTTGTGCATAATTACACTCTTGATTTTAGAAGTCCTTTTATATGGGAGCCCATATATGCAAAGTGTTAAGAACACATGAACAGTATTTTGATGCTGAAAATTGTTTCAGTATGAGACAATCCCCTTATTTCCTTTAGTGCCTTACAGTGTACAAAGGATTTTCCCCATGAAGTGTGTCAACAAATGATGAAAAGGCATTTGATAAAATTCTATAATGATTCACAATTTAAAAGGAAAAAATTAACGGACTAGTAATAGAAGGTCACTTCCTTAATTGAATAAAAGGTATCCACCTAAAGCCTACAGTATGCATCATATTTAGTGGTTAAACATTAGAAAATTACAGGTTGATATCACTGATTAACATAGACGCAAAAATCCTCAACAAAATACGAGCAAACCTAATCCAAAAACACATTAAAAGGATCATACACCATGATCAAGTGGGATTTATCCCAGGGATGCAAGGATTCTTCAATACCTGCAAATCAATCAGTGTGATACATAACATCAAAAAACTGAAGAATAAAAACTGCATCTCAATAGATGCAGAAAGAGCTTTTGACAAAATTCAACTCCAATTTAGGATAAAAACTCTCCAGAAAGCAGGCATAGAGGGAACCTATCACAACATAATAAAGGCCATATATGACAAACCCACAGCAAACATCATTCTCAATGGTGAAAAACTGAAAGCATTTCCTCTAAGATCAGGAACAAGACAAGGATGTCCACTCTTGCCACTATTATTAAACATAGTTTTGGAAGTCCTAGCCATGGCAATCAGAGAAGAAAAAGAAATAAAAGGAATCCAAATTGGAATAGAAGACGTAAAACTGTCACTGTTTGCAGATGACATGATACTATACATAGAAAACCCTAAAGTTGCTACTAGAAAACTGCTAGAGCTCATTAATGAATTTGGTAAAGTTGCAGGATACAAAATGAATACACCAAAATCTCTTGCGTTCTTATACACTAACAATGAAAGATCAGAAAGACAAATCAAGGAAACAATCCCATTTACCATCGTATCAAAAAGAATAAAATACCTAGGAATAAACTTACCTAAGGAGGCAAAAGACCTATACTTAGAAAACTATATGATACTGATGAAAGTAATGGAAGATGACACAAACAGATGGAGAGATATACCATGTTCTTGGATTGGATGAATCAATACTGTGAAAATGACTATACTACTCAAAGCAATCTACAGATTCAATGCAATCCCTATCAAACTACCAAGGGCAGTTTTCACAGAATTAGAACAAAAAAACCTGTAAAATTTGTATGAAAACACAAAAGACCCCGGTTAGCCAAAGCAATCTTGTGAGAGAAAAACCGAGCTAGAGGAATCAGGCTCCCCTGACTTCAGACTAAAAAGCTACAGTAATCAAAACGGTATGCTAGTGTCACAAAAACAGAAATATAGGTCTATGGAACAGGATAGAAAGTTCAGTGATAAAGCCACACACCTATGGTCACCTAATCTATGACAAAGGAGGCAGAATATACAATGGAGAAAAGACAGTCTCTTCAATAAGTGGTGCTGGGAAAACTGGACCACTCCATGTAAATGAATGAAATTAGAACACTCCCTAACATCATATACAAATAAACTCAAAATATATATTGAATTTTTATCCTGCAACTTTACTGAATTCATTTATTAATCTAATAGGTTTCCTTTGAAAGTGAAGTCTTTAGGCTTTCTATATAGAATATGTCATCTGCAAACAGTGACAGTTTTACATCTTCCTTTTCAGTTTGGATTTGTTTTATCTATTTTCCTTGTTTGATTGCTGTGGCTAGGACTTCCAATACTATGGTGGATAAAAGTTTCAAGAGTGGGCATCCTTATCTTGCTCCTGTCTTAGAGGAAAAGTTTTCAACTCTTCACCATTGAGAGTATGATGTTAGCTGTGGATTTGTCCTATTTGACTTTTATGATGTTGAGCTACAGTCGCTCTGTACCAGCTTTCTAGAGATTTTATCATAAATTGGTGTTGAATTTTAACAAAAATTTTATCAGCATTTATTGAGATGATTATGATTTTTATCCTTCACTTCATTAATGTGATGTGTAACATTGATTTGCAGCTGTTATACCATCCTTGCATCCCAGGGATAAATTCCACCTGATCACAGTGTATTATCATTTTAATGTGTTGTTGAATTCAGTTTGCTAATATTTTCTTGAGGACTTTTGCATCTATGTTTATGAAGGATTTTTTTGGTAGTGTCCTCGTCTGTTTTTGTTATCAGGGTTAAGCTGGTCTCCTAGAATGAGTTTGGAAGCTTTATTTTCTCTTCAATTTTTTAGGATAATTTCAGAAGAATGGGTATTAATTCTCCTTTAAATGTTTGGTAGAATTCACCTGTGAAGCCATCTGGTCCTGGACATTTGTTTGTTGGAATTCATTATTATTATTATTACTGATTCAATTTCCTTACTAGTGAATGGTCAGATTAGATTTTCTATTTCTTCCTGATTCAGTCTTGGGAGAGTGTATGTTTCTAAGAATTTATCCATCTCTTCTATGTTGTCCATTTAGTTGGAATATAATTGTACATATATGAAATCAACGCTTATGATCATTTGTATTTCTGTGGTGTTGGTTTTAACCTTCATTTCTGATTTTATTTATTGGAATTATTTCTCTTTTTTTTCTTGATGAGTCTGGCTAAAGATTTATCAATTTGGATTATCTTTCAAAGAACCACTCCTAGTTTATTGTATTTTTCTTTTTTGGGGGGGGGTCTCTATTTCATTTATTTCCACTCTTGTCTTTTTTTATGTCCTTTCTTCTACTAACTTTGTGCTTTGTTTGTTCTTCTTTTTTAGTTCTTTTAGGTGTAAGGCCAAATTGCTTATTTGAGACTTTACTTATTTCCTGAGGTAGGCCTAAGTTGCTGTCAACTTGCCCCTCAGAACTGCTTTTACTGCATTCCATAAATTTTGGATATTGTGGTTTCATTTTCATGTGTCTCAAGGTATTTTGAAATTTTCTCTTTAATTTCTTCAGTGACATATTTGTTACTTAGAAACAGATTGTTTATCCCTATGAGTTTATGTATTTTCCAGTTTTTGTCTTGTAATTGATTTGTAGTTTCATATGGTTTTGGTGTATTACTGTCATTTTCTCCCTTTATGTCTGTTAATATTTGCATTATGTATTCAGGTATGCCTACGTTGGGTTCGTAGATATTTACATTTTTTATATCCTCTTTTTGGATTTATACTTTATTACTGTGTAATACCCTTCTTTGTCTCTTGGTAAAGTCTGTTTTAATATCAGACTTGATATTAAAGGACTTGGTAGAGTCCTTTTTATGATATTTGTATTGCTACCCCAGCTTTCTTTTGTTTCCATTTGCATGTAATATAACTTCCATTTCTTCCCTTTCAGTCTGTTTGTGTCTTTATATCTAAAGTGAACCTCTTATAGGCAACATATCACTGGGTCTTGTTTTCTATCCACTCAGCCACCCTATGTCTTTTTACTGGTATAGTTATTCTACATACACTTAATTATTGATAGGTTTGTGTTTGTTGCCATTTTGTTAATTGTTTTCTGGTTGTTTATGAAGTTCTTCTTTTTCTATCTTCCCTTATTCTTGTCACTTGTGATTTAATGACTTTCTTTAGTGTTATGTTTGTATTCTTTTCTCTTTGTTTTCTGTGTATCTGTTATAGGTATTTGGTTTGTGGTTATTATGTAGTTCATATATGACAAACTACATATACAACAGTCCATTTGAAGCTGATGGTCACTTAAGTTCTAGCATAGTCTAAAAGCATTATATCTTATTGCCCTCACACACATTTTGTTTTTGATGTCATGTTTTATATTTTGTATTTTGTATATTATATGACTAATTATTTTAGATATTCATGATTTTACTACTCTTGTCTTTTAACCTTCATACTTGCTTTATATGTGGTTGATCCACTATCTTTACTATATATTTCCCTTTACCAGTGATATTTTTTCTTCTACAATTTTTTGTTTCCAGTTATAGAGTTTTTTCCATTTAAAGTAGTTCTTTATATCATTTCTTGTATGGCCGGTTGAGTGGTGATGAACCCCTTTAGCTTTTGATTTTCTGCAAACTCTTTATATCTCTCCTTCAATTCTGAATGATAACCTTGCCAGGTAGAGTATTCTTGGTTGTAAGATTTTTTTCTTTTAGCACTTTGAATATATGGCACCAGTCCTTTCTGTCCTATAAAGTTTCTCTGAAAAATCAGCTTGTAGTCTTATGTGGGTCCCCTTGTATGTAACTAGCTGTTTTTCCCTAGCTGCCTTTAAGACTCTCTCTTTATCTTTAATGTTTGATATTTTAATTATAACTTGTCTTTGTATGGGTCTCTTTGGACATATCTTGTTTGGGACTCCTTGTGCTTCCTGGACTTGTATATCTGTTTTTTCACCAAGTTAGGAAGTTTTTGGCTATTATTTCTTCAAATATGTTTTCTGTCTTTTTCTCTCTCTGCTCTATTTCTGGGAACCCTGTAATGTAAATGTTAGCATACTTGATGTTGTCCCAGTGGTCCCTCAAACTATCCTCATAAGTTTTTATTCTTTTTTTCTTTCTGCTGTTTTGATTGAATGATTTCCACTATGCTGTTTTCCAGATCACTGATTCATTCTCTTGCATACTCTAATCTGTTGTTGATTCCCTCTAGTGTATTTTCAATTTCAGTTAATTTTGATTGGTTCTTTTTTGTGTTTTCTATCTCTTTGTTGAAGTTGCCAGTGTTTTCTTCCATTTTTTCCCCAAGCATAATGAGCATCTTTATTACCATACTTTGAACTCTTTATCTGGCAAATTGCTTATCTCTGTTTCACTTAGTTCTTTTTCTGAGGTTTTGTCTTATTATTTTATTTTGAATATATTCCTGTATCTTCTCATTTTGCTTAATTTTCTCTGTTTGTTTATATATATTAGGTATATCAGCTATGTCTCCTGGTCTTGAAAGAATAGCCTTATGTAGAAGGTGTTCTGTGGGTCCCAGTGGTGTGATTTTCCCTGTTTCCAGAGTCAGGGGCTCCAGAGGTATCCCCTATGTGGTATTTCTGCACCCTCCTGCTGTGGTTAAGCCATGATCCTGTAGGCCCCCTGGTGGGTGGGCCTGGCCCCCAGACTGGCATGCCACAAGGTCCAGCCAGAACTTCTGTGGGTGCACTGGTGGGTGAGGCTACTCTCATGGAGCAGGAGCCACTTTGGAGGGGCATTGGTGCCGGCAGAGGTTGCCCAACAGGTGGTTCATGGTGGAAGACACTTTGGAGGAGTTTTGGTGATGGCCAGAGCTGCCTGCTGGGTGGGCAGGGTAGGAACTGCTTTGGTGGGATTCAGGTACTGGCTGAGGCCACTCACCATGTGGGGCTAGGCAGGAGCCACTTTGGAGTGATCAACCAGGGCAGGTGATTTGGCCTGGGTGGGTTCTCATGGGATAGCTGGGTGGGGTACAGTGATAGCAAGGTTGATAGAGAGTGACAGAAATGGCACCAGTCAGCAACAGACCAACTAAGTGAAAGGAGACTGAAAAAAATGGCATCCACCAGTACTTCTTTCCCCAGAGAAAGTTCGACAAGATTCTTGCCCTTCCAGAACATGCTGTAAAATTAGTCAATGAATCTCCTTCTCATATGACCCAGGAACTTTTCAAGCTGCTGCCTCTGTGCTGGGACTTAGAGCTAGTGAGTTTACATTTGAGCCCTTCAAGAGTGGAGTCTTGGTTTCCCACAACCCTCTGGATCTCCAGGATGTGAGCCCACTATTTTTCAAAGCCAGACATTATGGGGCTACTCTTCCCCCTGTAGGTCTGTAAGGCTGGGAAGCCAAACATGGGGCACAAACCCCTCATTCCCCCATTCTACTTCCAGTACTAATCTGCTTTACTTATAATTTGGTGATTGCTATAGGTTGGAAAAAAATATATAGAGTAACTTGGGGATTGCAACTGTGGCTCCAGTATTGTTAGTTTATGCCAGTAAATTAGAGAATACTTTGTCAACTTGTGTTTTTTTGGCTATGACACCAAAGGCACAAGCACACAAAAAAAGACAATTTGGATTTCATCAAAAGTAAAGGTGTGATATCCCTCCCACTTGTGGCTCACTGCCACAAGTGTGGGTTCCAGCTAGACTGCATCTCTGCCACTTCTACCCATCTCTATGTGGCCTTTCCTTTATATCCTTAGTTGTAGAAAATCTGTTCTGTTAATCTTCAGGTTGTTCTCAAAGATAGTTGTTCCATATATAGTTAAGTAGATTTGATTTCTACTTTAAGAGGTTGCTTTTTTGTTCTTTTCAATTTAAATTTATTTTCAGAATACTTAAATATTTAAAACACTCAACATTTTAAAAGTTTAAAAACTACAGCTATATAGAAAGGTATATTCAGAGAAGTCTTGCTTCCATCCCTATCTCCCCATCCTATATTCCTCTGCATCTTATTAATAAACCATTTTTATTACTTTGTGATTTATCATCCCAATGTTTACTGATGCAAAGTAAGTAAATATATGAATATATTATTATTCTCCATTCTTCCTTATACAAAAGTAGAATATTGTATGTAACTACCTTGCCTTTTTTATTTAACAATATATCTGAGAAATCATTATCAATACACAGAGATCTTTCTCAGAGAAAGGTTGGATAGATTTTTTTCTTGTTTTCTAATAAAATAGAACTAATTAGATCAAAGTTAAAAGCTAAGATCAACAAAAAGCATTATCCTCCTGCCAAATACCCTTAAGCTAGAATGCTTTTGTATATATCAATGGAGGTGGGAAATGTCCACAAATCAGAAGGTTTCATATTCCACATATAAAGTTAAAAAGTGAATTTTAGTTATTTACCTAGTTAACAAAACACTGTGAAATATCCTCTCTTTGGGGTGTATCTCATTCCTAATATTTGGACTTCTAGGACAAATTATAAAACACATACTTTTTTCTCTCATCTATCAATTTCAGTTCAAGTACCTCTAAAACACGGGCTTAAAGAAAAAAGGCAATTCCACTAGAAAAATAACCTAAAATATTTTTCTTAACTTATAAGGAATATTTTATTTAAAAAATAATAAACTTTTTCTCCAGCTAAGATAATATGGTCCAAAAGCAGGCACATGAATAAAATTAGTCCTATACAAATTCTACTTCTACTTTAAATAAATTAAATGCAATATGAAAAGTCAAAAAACATTCTCTCAAATAAGTTTTTCAAAAGAAAAACTAAAACAAATGATTTTTAAAAAACTGCTAACATATATCCTCATTCAGTCTGTTTTTTAAAGTAACAAAAGTATTTTTAATCAATCATGCCACTCATGTAGCAGTTCTACAGTACATTTTTTTTCCAAGTACAATAAAAGCATCCTGACAAAGAGTTTCTGAAATGCTAATACATATAATATTATGGTAAAGAGTTTAGAAGTATTCCTTTTTATTCAATCCTTAATTTAAGCTGAAGTATTAAAAGTTAACAATCCACGGATTTGGGAGTACATTGACTCACAAGTAGTGGAGCACTTTTATCAAGGGACTTGGGCAACAGCAAATTTTATAGAGCTTTAGAAAAGTCAGTGTGGAAACAGAGAAAGATTGGCTATGGTTGTACATCTGGCCTTATTTAGAAAGATCAAAGAACAAGGAAATAAGTATAGAGCCCAAAATTGGCTTGGAATTTGTGAATTGGCTGACAATATATTGTGTTTCTGGACAAGCAGAGCATTTACAGGAACACAAAAGTTTGGGCTATTGATGTGACATCACAGTCAAAAGTGTCTCTCTATTGGGCATAGAAATTTATTTCAATAGTCCCTCCTTTTGGTCATTTTCTTGACCATTCAACAGGTTTGATTAAATAAAATCAGCCTTATCGAAGATAAGGTGACATTATGTGTGTGGGTTTATCTCTGGGCTGTCTATCCTGTTCCACTGATATATATTTCTGCTTTTGTGCCAGTACCATAACTGTCTTGATTACTGTAGCTTTGTAGTATAGTCTGAAGTCAGGGAGCCTGATTCCTGCAGCTCTGTTTTTCTTTCTCAAGATTGCTTTGGCTATTCAGGGTCTTTGGAGTTTCCATACAAATTGTGAAATTTTTTGTCCTAGTTCTGTGAAAAACTGCCCTTGGTAGTTTGGTAGGGATTGCATTGAATCTGTAGATTGCTTTTGGTAGTATAGTCATTTTCACAATGTTGATTCCTCCAATCCAAGAACATGGTATATCTCTCCATCTGTTTGTATCATCTTTAATTCTTTCATCAGTGTCTTATAGCTTTCTGCATACAGGACTTTTGTCTCCTTAGGAAGGTTTATTCCTAGGTATTTTATTCTTTTTGTTGCAATGGATTGTTACAATAGGATTGTTTCCTTAATTTCTCTTTCAGAGTTTTCATCATTAGTGTATAAGAGTGCAAGAGATTTCTGTGCATTAATTTTGTATCCTGCCACTTTACCAAATTCATTGATTACCTCTAGTAGTTTTCTGGTAGCAACTTTAGGATTCTCTATGTATAGTATCATGTCATCTGCAAACAGTGACAGTTTTACTTCTTCTTTTCCAATTTGGATTCATTTTATTTCTTCTTCTTCTCTCATTCCCATAGCTAAAACTTCCAAAACTATTTTGAATAATAGTGGTGAGAGTGGGCAACCTTGTCTTGTTCCTGATCTTAGAGGAAATGGTTTCAGTTTTTCACCATTGAGAATGATGTTGGCTGTGGGTTTGTCATATATGGCCTTTATTATGTTGATGTAGGTTCCCTCTATGCCTACTTTCTGGAGAGTTTTTATCATAAATGGGTGTTGAATTTGTTGAAAGCTTTTTCTGCATCTATTGAGACTATCATATGGTTTTTATCCTTCAATTTGTTGATATGGTGTATCACATTGATTGATTTGCGTATATTGAAGAGTCCTTGCATTCCTGGGATAAACCCCACTTGATCATGGTGTATGATCCATTTACTGTGCTATTGGATTCTGTTTGCTAATATTCTGTTGAGGATTTTTGCACCTATGTTCGTCAGTGATATTGACCTGTAGCTTTCTTTTTGTGTGATATCTTTGTCTGATTTTGGTATCAGGGTGATGGTGGCCTCATAGAATGAGTTTGGGAGTGTTCCTCCCTCTGCTATATTTTAGAAGAGTTTGAGAAGGATAGGTGTTAGCTCTTCCCAAAATGTTTAATAGAATTTACCTGTGAAGCCAACTGGTCCTGGGCTTTTGTTTGTTTGAAGACTTTTAATCAGAGTTTCCATTTCAGTGCTTGTGATTGGTCTGTTTATATTTTCTATTTCTTCCTTGTTCAGTCTTGGGAGATTGCACCTTTCTAAGAATTTGTCCGTTTCTTCTAGGTTGTCTTTTTTATTGCCGTAGAGTTGCTTGTAGTCGTCTCCTATGATCCTTTTATGTCTGTAGTGTCAGTTGTAACTTCTTCTTTTTCATTTATAATTTTATTGATTTGAGCCCTCGCCCTTTTTTTCTTGATGAGTCCGTAAAGTTTTATTGATTTTTTAATCTTTCCAAAGAACCAGCTTTTAGTTTCATTGATCTTTTCTATTGTTTTCTTCATCTCTATTTCATGTATTTCTGGTTTCATCTTTATGATTTCTTTCCTTTTACTAACGTTGAGTTTTGTTTTTTCTTCTTTCTCTAGTTGCCTTAGGTGTAAAGCTTCATTGTGTATTTGAGATTTTTTTTGTTTCCTGAGGTAAGAATATATGGCTATAAACTTCCTCTTAAAATTGCTGTTGCTGCATCCCATAGATTTTGGATTGTCATGCTTTTGTTGTCATTTGTCTCTTGGTATTTTTTATTTCCTTTTTGATTTCTTTGGTGATCCATTGGTTGTTTAGTAGCATATGGTTTAGTCCCCACATGTTTATGTTTTTTACAGTTGTTTTCCTTTAATTTATTTCTAATCTCATGGCATGTGGTTGGAAAAGATGCTTGATATGAATTCAATTTTCTTAAACTTACTGAGGCTTAATTTGTGGCCTAATATGTAATCTATGCTGGAGAATGTTCCATGTGCACTTGATAAGAAAGTATATTTTGCTGCTGTTGGATGAGATGCTCTATAAATATCAGTTAATTCCATCTGGTCTAATATGCCATTTAAGGCCTTTGTTTTCTTATTGATTTTCTATCTGGATGATCTCTCCATTTGTGTAAGTATTGTGTAAATCCCCCACTACTGTGTTACTGTCGATTTCCCCTTCTGTGGTTGGTGGCATTTGCCTTATATATTGAGGTGCTCCTATGTTGTGTGCATATATATTTACAATTGTTATATCTTCTTCTTGGATTATCCCTTGATCATTATGTAGTGTTCTTCCTTGTCTCTTGTAACAGTCTTTATTTAAAGTCTACTTTGTCTGATATGAGTATTGCTACTCCAGCTTTCTTCTTGTTTCCATTCGCATGGAATACCTTTTTTATCCCCTCAGTTTCAGTCTGTGTATGTTCCCAGATCCAATAGTGGGTCTCTTGTGTACAGCATATACATGGGTCTTGCTTTTGTAACCATTCAACCAGTCTATGTCTTTGGTTGGAGCATTTAATCCATTTACATTTAAGATAATTATTGATATGTACATTCCTATTGACATTTTGTTAATTGTTCTGGGTTTGTTTTTGTAGGTCTTTTTACTTGCTTTCCTCTTTTGTTCTTTTGTCTTGTGATTTGATGACTACCTTTGGTGTTGTGTTTGGGTTACCTTTCTTTTTTGTGGGTATCTATTGTAGTTTTTTGGTTTGCTGTTCCCTTGAGGTTTTGATGTAGCAGTCTATATATGTACAAGGTGTTTTTAGTTGCTGGTCTCTTTCACATCTAGAGAAGTTCCTTTAGCATTTGCTGTAAAGCTGGTTTGGTGGTGCTGAATTCTCTTAGCTTTTTCTTGTCTGTAAAGCTTTTGATTTCTCTGTCGAATCTGAATGAGATTCTTGCTGGTTTGAGTATTCTTTGTTGTAGTTTCCCCCCCCCCCTTTCATCACTTTAAATGTATCATGCCACTTCCTTCTGGCCTGCAGATTCTCTGCTGAAAAATCATCTGATAACCTTATGGGGATTCCCTTGTATGTTATTTGTTGTTTTTCCTTGTTGATTTTTAATATTTTTAAATTGTCTTTAATTTTCGTCACTTTGATTAGTATGTGCCTTGCCATGTTCCTCCTTAGGTGCATGCTGTATGGGATTCTCTGCACTTCCTGGACTTGAGTGAGTGTTTCCTTTCTCATGTCAGGGATGTTTTTGGCTATAATATCTTCAAATATTTTCTCAGGCCCTTTCTCTTTCTATTTTCCTTCAGAGGCCCCTATAACAAGAATGTTGGTGCATTTAATCTTGTCCCAGATGTCTCTGAGACTGTCCTCATTTCTTTTCATTCTTTTTCCTTTATTCTGGTCTGTGACAGTGATTTCCACTACTTTGTCTTCTGCTTCACCTGTTCGTTCTTCTGCCTTACTTATTTCTGCTATTAGTTCCTTCTAGTGTCTTTTCATTTCAGTTATTGTATTGCTCATCTCTGTTGTTTTTCCTTTAAATCTTCTAGCTCCTTGTTAAACATTTCATATATCTTCTTGATCTGTGCCTCCATTCTTTTTCTGACATCTTCGACCATCTTTACTATCATTACTCTGAATTCTTTTTCTGGTAGATTTCCTATCTCCTCTTCATTTATTTGTCTTGTGGGTTTTTACTGTGTTCTTTCTTTCACAACTTATTTCTCTGTCATCTCATTTTCTCTAAGTTTCTGTGTTTGTGGTCTCCTTTCCACAGACTACAGGATCATAGTTCCTCTTGCATCTTTTGTCTGCCCCCTGTGCGTGAGGTTGGTCCAGGGGCTTGTGCAGGTTTCTTGGTGGGAGGGACTGGTGCCTGCCCTCTGTTGGGTGGATATGGGTTTTGTCCCTCTGATGGGCAGGGCTGTGTCCAGTGGTGTGTTTTGAGGTAGTTGTGAGCTCAGTATGAATTTAGGCAACCTATATGCTGATGGGTGTGGCTGTGTTTCTGTCTTTCTGGTTGTTTGGGCTGACTTGTTCCAGTTTTGTAGCCTGTAGAGTGTTGGTTGTAGCCGGATCTTGGTGGTGAAATGGGGACCTCTTTGACAGCTCATGCTGATCAACATTCTCTTGGGCCTCTGCCACCAGTGTCCTTGCACCTACAGTGAGCTACTGCCTACCCCTGCCTCCCCAGGAGACCCTCCCAGACACCTAGTTAGGTCTAGTCCCAATTCCTATGAAGGTATTGCTTTGTGGTGGGTCCCAGTGCACATGAGGTCTTGTCTGCACCCTCCAAGAGTGGAGTCTCTCTCCCAGGCCTGTGGTGTTCCTGCACTCAGGCTGGTCTGGCCTTCAAATCCAAATGCTCTTGGGGTTCTTCCTCCTGGTGCTTGAACCTCAAACTGTCTTGGAGGGCTATTTTTACTTAGGAACATCCCTGTGTAGTCTGAGTGTTTAGTAATTTTTGGTGTGAGGCCTATTTTTAGTATGAATATCTGGCACATCTTTCCTCAGTGTATGCTCGCCATTATACCCTTGATAGGAGTTGTTACTGATGTTGTGGTGACCTGAGCCTGCACTGGATATTGGGTGGGGCCTCACCTTTGCTCTGTGGTTGTTACTGCCCATTCAGGGTCAGTGTATGCTCCCTAGTTGTTGGAGTAGAGGCCTCCACATCTGTTTCTGAGCTATGTTTCTATTCTGTGGCACTAAACAGGTGGGATTTAAGAACTCCCACTGGGAGAGAAGCCACTGAGTTTTCCTCCTCTGGAGTTGTTCTCCTGTGAGTATACTCTGTTGTGTCACTTTTCACCTGTTGTTTGGCTCACAAATTACACTGTTGTTGGAACTGCTCTCAGTCCCACCTTAACTGTGGGTATGCTGGCAACTGACCTTGGTGTCTCTCATGTGTTGTTTTCTCCAGGCCACCTGCACCAATCCACCAAAGTCAGGTCCCAGGACTGTAGTAATCATGTACTTGGACTTATTATGGGAGCTATGGAGGCAGCTCAGATTCTGGCTTGGTCCAGTCCCCACATGTACATGCTCACAAAGCCCACAGCTGCTAAAGCTAGACCTGTCTCAGCTGCAGGGGCATTCAACCATTCAGCTGCTCTGCAGGCACTGAGTTTACAAAGCCAGCAGTGGGGGGTGTAAAACCACAGTTCCTGCAACCACAGGGAGAGATTTCAACTCTTCTTTCTTAGTTGTTCAACCCCTAGGGCCGAGCTGTGGTTTCAGCCCTACCTCTGTGTGTATTCCTCCCTCTGCTTCTGAGGCTGCCCCAGAGCACATGTGCCTGCCCAGGTAGGCAGGGACAGAGGTAGCAACAAGCAGGGTAGGTAAGCCCACCGGGGCCAGAAGAGGCATTGGTGGGTTTGGCACAAGAGCCCTCCAGAGGCTGGCTGGGGAAAAGAATGCATTGGTGGGAGGGGTGCATGAGCCTCTCAGGGCTGGCAGGGAGGGAGGAGACATTGGTGAGAGGGGTGTGTGAGCCCACCAGGGACTGGTGGGGGTAGAGGAGGCATTGGTGGGAAAAGTGGGCAAGACTCCTCAGCCAGGCACCTCTCCTAGTGCCCTCGGAGGCAGAGGCCAGTGTATAGGGAAGGCGGATACAATGGCGGCCCTGCTCCTTGGCACCACTCAACAATGGCACCCTGCTTCTATGGTGGTCCAGGCTTCTTCCACGAATATTCCCTTTGTGGAGTTCCTTACTCTTGTTCCTTTAGGCTATTTCTTCATAGCCAACTGCTGTTCCCTCCCTAGGTCCATTCTCCAAACCCCATGTTCCAGCACCCAGCCCCCCTCTACTCCAGCAGACACACAACTCAGGCTGGGCTGTGCAGGGCTGTGGCACAGACCATCTGTGTAAGTCTTACTCTGTCCTGCCTGCCACAGACTGGTTGCTGTGCTCTCCTCCAAGCTCCCGAATTTCCCTCTCTCTCCCAGCTGATGTCCCTGCCAGTGAGGGGACTTTCCTGAGTGCAAGAACCACTCCTCTCCTTCAGGTCCTCCCCCCCCCAAAATGGGTGCAGGTCCCATCTTATGTTCTCTTTTCTTTTTTTCTTTCTTTCATCCTACCTGGTTGTGAAGGGATTTTTCTTGTCCTTTTAGGTGTCTGAGGTTCTCTGCTAGTGTTCACCAAGTGCTTTGTGAGGATTGTTCCACTTTTAGATGTATTCTTGATGTATTTGAAGGAGGAGGAGATCTAGAAGTCCTCATATTCTGCCATCTTAACTCCGCTGCCCGCTCTCGCCACTTTTATTCAACATAGCTTTGGAAGTCCTAGGCAGGCAATCAGAGAAGTAAAGGAAATAAAAGAAATACAAATTGGAAAAGAAGAAGTAAAACTGTCATTGTTTGCAGATGACATGATGCTATGCATAGAAAATTAAACTCCTAAAGATGCTAAGAGAAAACTGCTAGAGCTCATCAATGAATTTGATAAAGTTTCAGGATACAAAATTACTGCACAGAAATCTCTTGCATTCCTATACACTAACAATGAAAGATCAGAAAGAGAAATTACGGAAACAATCCATTTACCATCACATCAAAAAGAATAAAATACCTAGGAATAAACGTACCTAAGGAGGCAAAAGACCTGTACTCAGAAAGGTAAAAGATACTGATGAAAGAAATAAAAGATGACACAAACATGGAGAGATATACCATATTCTTGGATTGGAAGAATCACTATTGTGAAAATAACTACACTAAATCTACAGCTTCAAATGGAATCCCTATCAACTTACCAATGGCATTTTTCACAGAATTAGAACAAAAAACTTTTACAATTTGTATGGAAACACAAAAGACCTTGAATAGCCAAAGCAATCTTGAGAAAGAAAAATGGAGCTGGAGGAATCAGGCCCTGACTTCAGACTATACTACAAAGCTACCGTCGTCAAAACAGTATGGTACCAGCACAAAAACAGAAATATAGATAAATGGAACAGGATAGAAAGCCCAGAGATAAACCCACACTCCTATGGTCCATTAATCTATGACAAAGGAGATAAAAATATACAATGGGGAAAAGACAGCCTCTTCAATAAATGGTGCTGGGAAAACTGGAAAGCCACATGTAAAAAAAATGAAATTAGAACACTCTATAACACCATACACAAAAATAAACTCAAAATGGATTATGGACCAAAATGTAAGACAGGATATGATAAAACTCTTAGAGGAAAACATAAGCAGAACACTCTTTGAGATAAATATCTTTTTTGATCTGTCTCCCAGAGTAATTTAAATAAAAACAAAAATAAACAAATGGAAACTAATTAAACTGAAAAGCTTTTGCACAGCAAAGGAAACCATAAACAAAATTAAAAGACAACCCACAGAATGGGAGAAAATATTTAAAAATGAAGCGACCGACAAGGGGTTAATCTCCAAAATATACAAACAGCTCATGTGTCTCAATATCAAAATAAAAAAACAACCCAATCAATAAATGGGCAGAAGACCTAAATGGACATTTCTCCAAAGAAGATATACAGATTGCCAACAACCACATGAAAAGATGCTTAACATCACTAATTATTAGAGAAATGCAAATCAAAACTACAATGAGATGTCACCTCACACCAGTCAGAATGGACATCATCAAAAAGCCCACAAACAGTAAATGCTGGAGAGGATATGGAGAAAAGGGAACCCTCCTATACCATTGGTGGGAATGCAAACTGGTACAGCCACTATGGAGAATAGTATGGAGGTTCCTTTAAAAACTAAAAATAGAGCTACCATATGATCCAGCAGTCCCAATCCTGGGCATCTATACAGAGAAAAAACATGGTTTGAAAATAAACATACACCCCAATATTCATTGCAGTGCTATTTACAATAGCAAAAACATGGAAGCCATCTACATATCCATTGTTAGATGAATGGATAAAGAAGACATGGTACATATATACAATGGGATATTACTCATCCTTTAAAAAGAATGAAATAATGCCATTTGCAGCAACATGGATGGACCTGGAGATTATCATACTAAGTGAAGTATGTCAGAGAAAGACAGATATTGTATGATATTGCTTATATGTGGAATCAAAAAATGATACAAATGAACTTATTTACAAAACTGAAATGGACTCACAGATTTAGAGAACAAACTTATGGTTACTGGGGGGGGAAGAATCTGGAGGAGGGATAGATTTGGAGGTTGGGATTGACATGTACACACTACTATATTTAAAATAAAATAGATAAACAACAAGGACCTACTGTATAGCACAGCAAACTCTGCTCAATATTCTGTAATAACCTAAATGGGAAAAGAATTAGAAAAAGAACAGATAATTGTATATGTATAACTGAATCACTTTGCTGTAAGGGGGAGGAGAGGGAGGGAGCCAGAGGGAGGGAAGAAGTCTAGGAAGAAAGGACTAGTAAGGAGGGAGGAAGAAAGGAAGGAAGGTAGGAAGGAAGGAGCGAGAAATGAAGAAAAACAAAAGAAGGTAGAGAAGAGCAAATATTTGTGTTAACACTTGCAATTGGGTGTAAGGATAGCAGCCATAAGTGTTCATCTTTTGGGGTTTTGGTGGGAAATGCTTTGAGGGAAGAGGAATTGGGCTTTGCTTGGAATGACTTCTGATTTCTAACAGACTTCCTCTTTGGATAAATCCCTTATTCTCTCACAGGGCTCATCTCATTTCCCTCCCAGGAAAATGAAGATAGTTAGCCCCAGCATTTTAGAAGTTGGTACTTTCCATTTCTGCCATGGGGCAATTACTTAAAGGAGCCCCTTCCCAGTTACACACACAGGTGAGCCATTTTCAGAGCAGAGCAGGAGCCCACGGTTTCTCAGACTCTTGGTCCCTGTGAGTTTTAGAAATCAGTTCCTCCTCACCCACACCTCTCCTTCTGCCAGCCTGCTCTTCAAGCTGCATACTAGGAGCCAGAAGGGAACTTTCTTATGCAATTCTACTAGGATGATGGGAACAGGGCCAACGTGTACCCAGTCCCATAATCTAGGCTTTCACCTCCACCTTACCGTGATGCCTTTCTCACTGCCTAGGCAGTCACCACAGAGCTGTCCCCCCCACTCTGTAACAGAGACTGCCTTCACTGCTCCCTGCTCTCTACATTGGCCCTGCAGATCCTTCTGCACTGGGGGAGGAAAGAGAAAAAGAGAGAAGGAGTCAATTGCCTGACTGGGAGGAAATTGAAAGGAAGGAGTAAAAGACAACCTGAGGCATTAGACACAGTTAAGGAAAAGCCTGGAGAAAAAAAAGGAAGAACAAGGGGTGAAGATGGGGTTGTGACTAGAATGGCACTTTCCATCTCTCTAGCACTTCTCCCCCCTGATTTTACCATACCAATAAAGCTAGCTGCCAAGGGCATCCTGACTCTTGCAGCCACAATTTCCGGCATTTTTCCTAAGGTGCTCACATATTCATTCACAAATATGAAGTGCCAGAACTAATAGGGTGCTGTGTTAGGCCCCAGAGACTTAATCAAGGTGCTAATAAGACACAATGCTGGGAGAGAGGGAAGATGGCGGAAGAGTAAGACGTGGAGATCACCTTCCTTCCCACAGATACAGTAGAAATACATCTACACGTGGAACTGCTCCTACAGAACACCCACAGAACGCTGGCAGAAAATGTCAGACCTCCCAAAAGGCAAGAAACTCCCCACGTACTTGGGTAGGGCAAAAGAAAAAAGAAATAACAGAGACAAAAGAATAGGGACGGGACCTGCACCAGTGGGAGGGAGCTGTGAAGGAGGAAAGTTTTCCACACACTAGGAAGCCCCTTCACTGGCGGAGACTGCGGGTAGCAGAGGGGGTAAGCTTCGGAGCCACGAAGGAGAGCACAGCCACAGGAGTGCGGAGGGCAAAGCGGAGAGACTCCTGCACAGAGGCTCAGTGCCGAGCAGCACTCAGCAGCCCGAGAGGCTTGTCTGCTCCCCCGCCGGGGTGGGCGGGGCTGGGAGCTGAGGCTCGGGCTTCGGTCGGATCGCAGGGAGAGGACTGGGGTTGGTGGCATGAACACAGCCTGAAGGGGTTAGCTCACCACAGCTAGCCGGGAGGGAGTCCGGGAAAAAGTCTGCAGCTGCCGAAGAGGCAAGAGACTTTTTCTTGCCTCTTTGTTTCCTGGTGCGCGAGGAGAGGGGATTCAGAGCGCCGCCTAAACGAGTTCCAGAGACGGGCGCGAGCCACGGCTATCAGCGCGGATCCCACAGCAACAGGGGTGCAGAGGAAAAAACGGAGAGATTCCCGCACAGAGGCTCGGCGCCGAGCAGCACTCAGCAGCCCGAGAGGCTTGTCTGCTCACCCACCGGGGCGGGCGGGGCTGGGAGCTGAGGCTCGGGTTTTGGTCGGATTGCAGGGAGAGGACTGGGAAGTGGACTGGGGTTGGCGGCATGAACACAGCCTGAAGGGGTTAGCACACCACAGCTAGCTGGGAGGGAGACAAGGAAAAAGTCTGCAGCTGCCAAAGAGGCAAGAGACTTCTTCTTGCCTCTTTGTTTCGCGGCGTGCAAGGAGAGGGGATTCAGAGCGCCGCCTAAACGAACTCCAGAGACGGGCGCGAGCCGCAGTGATCAGCGTGGGCCCCAGAGACGGGCGTGAGACGCTAAGTCTGCTGCTGCCGCCACCAAAAAGCCTGTGTGTGAGCACAGGTCACTCTCCACACCGCCCCTCCCGGGAGCCAGTGCAGCCCAACACTGCCAGGGTCCTGTGATCCGGGGACAATATTCCCGGGAGAATGCACGGCGCCCCTCAGGCTGGTGCAACATCACGCAGGCCTCTGCCGCTGCAGGCTTGCCCCGCCTCCTCTGTACCCCTCCCTCCCCCTGGCCTGAGTGAGCCAGAGCCCCCGAAGCAGCTGCTCCTTTAACCCCGTTCTGTCTGGGCGGGGAACAGACGCCCTCAGGCGACCTGTACGCAGAGGCGGGTCCAAATCCAAAGCTGAACCCCGGGAGCTGTGCGAACAAAGAAGAGAAAGGGAAATCTCTCCCAGGAGCCTCAGAAGCAGCGGATTAAAACTCCACAAACAACTTGATGTGTCTGCACCTGTTGAATACCTGAATAGACAACGAATCATCCCAAATTCAGGAGGTGGACTTTGGGAGCAGGATATATTAATTTTTCCCCTTTTCCTTTTTTTGTGAGTGTATATGTATATGCTTCTGGGTGAGATTTTGTCTGTATAGCTTTGCTTTATAATAGCTTTATTTTACTTCACTATATTATAGCTTCTTTCTTGCTTTCTTTTGATTTTTTCTCCCTTTTACTCTGAGCCGTGTGGACGAAAGGCTCTTGGTGCTCCAGCCAGGCATCAGGGCCGTACCTCTGAGGTGGGAGAGCCAACTTCAGGACACTGGTCCACAAAGACCTCCCAGCTCCACGTAATATCAAATGGCGAAAATCTCTCAGAGATCTCCATCTCAACATCAAGACCCAGCTTCACTCAACGACCAGCAAGCTAGAGTGCAGGACACCCTATGCCAAACAACTAGCAAGATGGGAGCACAGCCCCATCCATTAGCAGAGAGGCTGCCTAAAATCATAATAAGGCCACAGACACCCCAAAATACACCACAAGACGTGGACGTGCCCACCAGAAAGACAAGATCTAACCTCATCCACCAGAGCTCAGGCACTAGTTCCCTCCACCAGGAAGCCTACACAACCCACTGAACCAACCTTAGCCACTGGGGACAGATACCAAAAACAACGGGAACTACGAACCTGCAGCCTGTGAAAAGGAGACCCCAAACACAGTAAGATAAGCAAAATGAGACGACAGAAAAGCACACCGCAGATGAAGGAGCAGAGTCAAAACACACCAGACCTAACAAATGAAGAGGAAATAGGTAGTCTACCTGAAAAAGAATTCAGAATAATGATAGTAAGGATGATCTAAAATCTTGGAAATAGAATAGACAAAATGCAAGAAACATTTAACAAGGACGTAGAAGAACTAAAGAGGAACCAAGCAATGATGAAAAACACAATAAATGAAATTAAAAATACTCTAGATGGGATAAATAGCAGAATAACTGAGGGAGAAGAACGGATAAGTGACCTGGAAGATAAAATGGTGGAAATAACTACTGCAGAGCAGGATAAAGAAAAAAGAATGAAAAGAACTGAGGACAGTCTCAGAGACCTCTGGGACAACATTAAATGCACCAACATTCGAATTATAGGGGTCCCAGAAGAAGAAGAGAAAAAGAAAGGGACTGAGAAAATATTTGAAGAGATTATAGTTGAAAACTTCCCTAATATGGGAAAGGAAATAGTTAATCAAGTCCTGGAAGCACAGATAGTCCCATTCAGGATAAATCCAAGGAGAAACACGCCAAGACACATATTAATCAAACTGTCAAAATTTAAATATAAAGAAAACATATTAAAAGCAGCAAGGGAAAAACAACAAATAACACACAAGGGAATCCCCATAAGGTTAACATCTGATCTTTCAGCAGAAACTCTGCAAGCCAGAAGGGAATGGCAGGATATACTTAAAGTGATGAAGGAGAAAAACCTACAACCAAGGTTACACTACCCAGCAAGGATCTCATTCAGATTTGATGGAGAAATTAAAACCTTTACAGATAAGCTAAAACTGAGAGAGTTCAGCACCACCAAACCAGCTTTACAGCAAATGCTAAAAGAACTTCTCTAGGTAAGAAACACAAGAGAAGGAAAACAGCTAAAATAACAAACCCAAAACATTTAAGAAAATGGGAATAGGAACATACATATCGATAATTACCTTGAATGTAAATGGATTAAATGCTCCCACCAAAAGACACACACTGGCTGAATGGATACAAAAACAAGACCCATATATATGCTGTCTACAAGAGACCCACTTCAGACCTAGAGACACATACAGACTGAAAGTGAGGGGATGGAAAAAGATATTCCATGCAAATGGAAATCAAAAGAAAGCTGGAGTAGCAATTCTCATATCAGACAAATTAGACTTTAAAATAAAGACTATTACAAGAGACAAAGAAGGACACTATATAATGATCAAGGGATCGATCCAAGAGGAAGGTATAACAATTGTAAATATTTATGCACCCAACATAGGAGCACCTCAATACATAAGGCGAATACTAACAGCCATAGAACGGGAAAACGACAGTAACACAATCATAGTAGGGGACTTTAACACCCCACTTTCACCAATGGACAGATCATCCAAAATGAAAATAAGTAAGGAAACACAAGCTTTAAATGATACATTAAACAAGATGGACCTCATTGATATTTATAGGACATTGCACCCCAAAACAACAGAATACACATTTTTCTCAAGTGCTCATGGAACATTCTCCAGGATAGATCATATCTTGGGTCACAAATCAAGCCTTGGTAAATTTAAGAAAATTGAAATCGTATCAAGTATCTTTTCCGACCACAACGCTATGAGACTAGATATCAATTACAGGAAAAGATCTGTAAGAAATACAAACACATGGAGGCTACACAATACACGACTTAATAACGAAGTGATCACTGAAGAAATCAAAGGGGAAATCAAAAAATACCTAGAAACAAATGATAATGGACACACGACGATCCAAAACCTATGGGACGCAGCAAAAGCAGTGCTAAGAGAGAAGTTTATAGCAATACAAGCCTACCTCAAGAAACAGGAAACATCTCGAATAAACAACCTAACCTTGCACCTAAAGCAATTAGAGAAAGAAGAACAAAAAAAACCCAAAGCCAGCAGAAGAAAAGAAATCATAAAGATCAGATCAGAAATAAATGAAAAAGAAATGAAGGAAACAATAGCAAAAATCAATGAAACTAAAAGCTGGTTCTTTGAGAAGATAAACAAAATTGATAAACCATTAGCCAGACTCATCAAGAGAAAAAGGGAGAAGACTCAAATCAATAGAATTAGAAATGAAAAAGGAGAAGTAACCACTGACACTGCAGAAATACAAAAGATCATGAGACATTACTGCAAGCAACTCTATGCCAATAAAATGGACAACCTGGAAGAACTGGACAGATTCTTAGAAATGCACAAACTGCCGAGACTGAACCAGGAAGAAAGAGAAAATATGAACAGACCAATCACAAGCACTGAAATTGAAACTGTGATTAAAAACCTTCCAACAAACAAAAGCCCAGGACCAGATGGCTTCACAGGTGAATTCTATCAAACATTTAGAGAAGAGCTAACACCTATCCTTCTCAAACTCTTCCAAAATATTGCAGAGGGAGGAACACTCCCAAACTCATTCTACGAGGCCACCATCACTCTGATACCATAACCAGACAAAGATGTCACAAAGAATGAAAACTACAGGCCAATATCACTGATGAACATAGATGCCAAAATCCTCAACAAAATACTAGCAAACAGAATCCAACAGCACATTAAAAGGATCATACACCATGATCAAGTGGGGTTTATCCCAGGAATGCAAGGATTCTTCAATATACGCAAATCAATCAACGTGATACACCATATTAACAAATTGAAGGAGAAAAACCATATGATCATCTCAATAGATGCAGAGAAAGCTTTCAACAAAATTCAACACCCATTTATGATAAAAGCCCTGCAGAAAGTAGGCATAGAGGGAACTTACCTCAACATAATAAAGGCCATATATGACAAACCCACAGCCAACATTGTCCTCAATGGTGAAAAACTGAAACCATTTCCACTAAGATCAGGAACAAGACAAGGTTGCCCACTCTCACCACTATTATTCAACATAGTTTTGGAAGTGTTAGCCACAGCAATCAGAGTAGAAAAAGAAATAAAAGGAATCCAAATCGGAAAAGAAGAAGTAAAACTGTCACTACTTGCAGATGACATGGTACTATACATAAAGAATCCTAAAGATGCTACCAGAAAACTCCTAGAGCTAATCAATGAATTTGGTAAAGTAGCAGGATACAAAATTAATGCACCGAAATCTCTTGCATTTCTATACACTAATGACGAAAAATCTGAAAGTGAAATTAAGAAAACACTCCAGTTTACCACTGCAACAAAAAGAATAAAATATCTAGGAATAAACCTACCTAAGGAGACAAAAGACCTGTATGCAGAAAATTATAAGACACTGATGAAAGAAATTAAAGATGATACTAATAGATGGAGAGATATACCATGTTCTTGGATTGGAAGAATCAACATTGTGAAAATGACTCTACTACCCAAAGCAATCTACAGATTCAATACAATCCCTATCAAACTACCACTGGCATGTTTCACAGAACTAGAACAAAAAATTGCACAATTTGTATGGAAACACAAAAGACCCCGAATAGCCAAAGCAATCTTGAGAACGAAAAATGGAGCTGGGGGAATCAGGCTCCCTGACTTCAGACTATATTACAAAGCTACAGTAATCAAGACAGTTTGGTACTGGCACAAAAACAGAAATATAGATCAATGGAACAGGATAGAAAGCCCAGAGATAAACCCACACACATATGGCCACCTTATCTTTGATAAAGTAGGCAAGCATATACAGTGGAGAAAAGACAGCCTCTTCAATAAGTGGTGCTGGGAAAATTGGACAGATACATGTAAAAGTATGAAATTAGAACGCTCCCTGACACCATGCACAAAAGTAAACTCAAAATGGATTAAAGACCCAAGTGTAAGGCCAGACACTATCAAACTCTTAGAGGAAAACATAGGCAGAACACTCTATGACATACATCACAGCAAGATCCTTTTTGACCCAGCTCCTAGAGAAAGGGAAATAAGAACACAAATAAACAAATGGGACCTAATGAAAGTTAAAAACTTTTGCACAGCAAAGGAAACCATAAACAAGACCAAAAGACAACCCTCAGAATGGGAGAAAATATTTGCAAATGAAGCAACTGACAAAGGATTAATCTTCAAGATTTACAAGCAGCTCATGCAGCTCAATAACAAAAAAACAAACAACCCAATCCAAAAATGGGCAGAAGACCTAAATAGACATTTCTCCAAAGAAGATATACAGATTGCCAGCAGACACATGAAGGAGTGCTCAACATCATTAATCATTAGAGAAATGCAAATCAAAACTACAATGAGATATCATCTCACACTGGTCAGAATGGCCATCATCAAAAAATCTAGAAACAATAAATGCTGGAGAGGGTGTGCAGAAAAGGGAACCCTCTTGCACTGTTGGTGGGAATGTAAATCGATACAGCCACTATGGAGAACAGTATGGAGGTTCCTTAAAAAACTACAAATAGAACTACCATACGACCCAGCAATCCCACTACTGAGCATATACCCTGAGAAAACCATAATTCAAAAAGAGTCATGTACCAAAATGTTCATTGCAGCTCTATTTACAATAGCCAGGACATGGAAGCATCCTAAGTGTCCATCATCGGATGAATGGATAAAGAAGATGTGGCACATATATACAATGGAATATTACTCAGCCATAAAAAGAAATGAAATGGAGGTATTTGTAATGAGGTGGATGGAGTTAGAGTCTGTCATACAGAGTGAAGTAAGTCAGAAAGAGAAAAACAAATACAGTATGCTAACACATATATATGGAATCTAAGGGGAAAAAAAAAGGCCATGAAGAGCCTAGTGGCAAGACGGGAATAAAGACACAGACCTACTAGAGAATGGACTTGAGGATATGGGGAGGGGGAGTGGTGAGATGTGACAGGGTGAGAGAGTGTCATGGACATATATACACTACCAAATGTAGAATGGATAGCTAGTGGGTAGCAGCTGCATAGCACAGGGAGATCAGCTCGGTGCTTTGTGGCCACCTAGAGGGGTGGGATGGGGAGGGTGGGAGGGAGGGAGATGCAGGAGGGAGGAGACATGGGAACATATGTATATGTGTAACTGATTCACTTTGTTATAAAGCAGAAACTAGCACACCATTGTAAAGCAATTATACTTCAATAAAGATGTTTACAAAAAAAAAGACCCAGTGCTATCCCAAGGTACCTTGGAATCCAGTGAAGAGACTAACAGTTTCACAAACAGCCAATATCTGAAAAAGGATATAAACACAATAGAAGGACAAATGCAATTATGGGAATATAAAGAAAATTGCAGGTAGGCAGTGGCATTTGAACTAAACCTTGAAAGATTATCTATCAGTACTTTGACTTATAGTCAAGAAAAGAATGGGTGCCTAGACATAAGGAAACACATGATTCAAGAGAAAGAGTGTAAAAATACATAGTTTCCCTATAGATTAAATAGTCTTGTGCACTTGAAGGGCCGGGGGGGGGGGTGGGCGTGTACGCAGACTAATGTGAACTTAGACTGAGACTATATTTTATTCATTTCTGTATAGTAGGTGCTCAGTAAATTATTCAAAGTCTAGATAGGCCACCTCATAGTGAAGAACTTGGATACTAGTGAAAAGTAGTTTGCCTTTATTTATTTATGGTAATGGGGAGCCATTAGAAAGTTATTTGGTGGGAAGGTCCTGATAAGATCAAGCAAGATTACTTTGGCATTCTGCATTGAGTGAAAGGAAATAGAGAGACTAGAGGCAAGAAAAACAGTTGGGAAATTAGTGCAGTCAGTTCACCAGATCAGGAAAGGTAAGATTGACCTAGGGCAGTAGCTCAAAAGCAGTAAGTATATGATCATAATCTATTTAAGCCATGGCCATTTAAAAAAAATTTAGACAAAAAATGATCTTGTATTTGATTTCACAGCCTTCCTTGATTTTTGAAAGAACAGAATATCAGACTGTATGAAGAATGTTAAGGTTAAACCCTCTATTTTTATAGATGAGGAAACTAAAACTCAGAAAAACTAAGAGATTTGACCAACATTACAGAGTTACAAAATGGCAGTTAGGACTTGAACCCAGGTTCCTTAACTTTACTTAGTAATGTCTCCTGAAGTTTGCTCCCATTATCTCAAAGCATCATTTTAAACATCTTCTTTCATCACTTCACTGGCATCCCACATTTATCTCTCTAACATTGCCTTGACATAACACACTTTTTCTGTTCCAAAGCTCTATTCTACCCACCATCTTTGCTCCCGACTCTTCTATGGATAGTATGTTCTGAACTTATATCCTCCTTCCTACAGGGTTCCAGCCTCAGTGTGAGTAGCCAGCCTCTGCTAATCCTGTGACCCGATCGGGTATGATCATATCCTCATTTACAAAGGCAGGGAAGTGGTGAACCAGAGATATGAAGTAACTTTATTCACTCATTCATGCTCATAGACATCTTATTCCAGAAAGCAGTTTGAGGAAGTAAGTGAAACGAAATGTCACCAAGACTCTCAAGAGGAGTTCTGTATCTCACAAGGGGACTGGAGTTCCACTGCTTCTGTAAGTAATGCCCCTTTGTGCTAGGAAACTGTTGTTTTGTTTTCTTTTTTTTTTTTCCGTTCCATTTTAGCTTGTAAAGATACCATTATACAGTTACATATTGGCTGTGCTTTTTGTACTCTCTGTTCTGGATATCAGCAGGACATAATTAAAGCTTAAGATTTTATGAGATCATAAATGAAGTGGAGGAGAGTGGGAGTATTGGGTTCTCCTATGGTTAATAACCTCCCCTACCTGTGGTAATCAGTCAATTAGTCACAGTGTTTATTGATAGCAAGAAAAGTACATAACCAGAATATCAAATTACAAGAACTGTTCGTTCTCTTATTTTAGTTAACAGAATTTAAGGAGACATTTCCCATATGAAGTCATATTGAGAAAGACCATTTCCCTTTCCCAAAATTACAGAAGTTTAACCAGTTCCTCAAGAGGTTGTACTACTACATCCTCCTTTTTACTGGTAGTAAAATGAATGATGTAAGCTTTTTTCTTTTTTCTACTCCTAGGATTAGTTATTGTTTCACTGGGTTAGTAAATAAGTGGTCATCTTCAAGGTTGCATGAATGAAAACCAATCTGTTTTTAGATTTGCTATTACATCTACCTCCAGAGAACTGAAACACTTGATTAAGAGATTTGTCATTGGCTTTGTCTTGATAGTTATATCAGATCTGTCTGCTTTGGATTTTGAAGATCAAATCAGGACTGTACTTGAGAAAGAAACTATGTCAATTATGTAATAATGATAATTAATATTGATATAACATGTTGACAGTTCAGAAAGCAATTTTACATCTTTTATGTCATTTAATCCTCATAATAACCTCATGTCATCATTCTTCTTTTAGAGTGGAATCCGAGTCTCATGAATTTGCTCAGGTGATTATAATAAGTCAAATAATTTAGGTGCATACATGTTACCATTCAAGGTACTTTACAGTCAATGGTTCATTCAGTCCTCTCAGTGAGATTAAGATATTGGTGTTATCCATATCTTCATTTTATAGATAAGGAAGAAATGCTATCAAATTGTGTAAGATCACAGAGCAAGAAAGGGCAAAACTGAATTTGAACCTAAGATTGACTTGAGAGCCTGTATCTTTGTAAGTTAAAAATGGACATTATTGACAAAGTCCTCTTTCTTCCCATCTCCATTCTCATTCTTGAATAACTCACTCCCTAGAAGTGGCCATTATCCTAAATTTGGTGGGTTTCCTTTCACTCCATGTTTTTATATTTCATAAATAGTTATATAGCCAAAAGCAGTATATAGATTTTTTGTTAGAATTACATAAATGATATTATACTATAATCATCATTCTACCACTCATTTTTTTTTTCATTCAACGTTTTGGCTCTGTTGATAAAAGCATATATAGCTCATTCATTTTTAATTGCTGTATAGTACTCCATTGATTGACTATACCACTACTTCTATATTACCCTACTGATGTAGAGTTAGGTTTGGTCTGACTTTTTATTGTTACTGACAACAATGCTATTAATACTGTTGTGTATTCCCCCACCCCCACCCTGGCACTTACTAACCTCTTTATTGCTTTATTTTTTTCCATAGCGTTTTATCACCTTCAATATATTTACTTGTTTTGTTTATTGCCTGCCTTCTTCAAACTTTTTAAGTCAGAGATTTTGTCTTGTCCACTGATTCCCCAGTGCCTAGAACACTTTATGGCGCATAGGAGGTACTCAATACATATTTGTTAAATGAATTAATGGATAAATTTAAATCATTAATCTATCTGGAATTCATTTTTTGTATGGTATGATCTAATTTTTTTTGTCTGTGAGGATAGTGAATTGTCATAAACCATTTCTTATACATTTATTTATAATAGACCTCTTTTGTATTCCATGTTCTCATATATGTGTGTCTGTTTATGGACACTTTTTTTCTGTTCCATTGATGTATTTGGATATCTCTATACTAATACCACACCATTCTATATTTTTCTGTATCTTTCTAATGTTTTGCTATGTTAGGTACGACAAGATTCCTCCTCTTTGTTCTTTTTTTCAGAATTGCTTTTGATATTCTTAAACCTTTATTCTTCCACATGAATTTTAGATTCTTCTTGTCCAGTTCAAAATAAAATATTTTTGAGGTTTGTCTAAGAGTCTGCATGCTTTATCCCTATACCACACTCCTGGTAAACAGCAGTGCCAAGACTGCTGGCTCTAAAGCCCAAGAAGCTTCTACCATGCCTTGGTGACTTCTTGGATACTAGACTAGCAGCAGCAGCAGCAGCAGGTGCAATAGTTAGCCATCAACTACATATAAGAACTGAGTGGAGCCAGATAAATTCCAGGGGCTGATTCCTAACACCAATTAGGACATCTCTCCACTTTCCTCTGTAAATTTGTGAAGGTTAGTATAGTAAGAAAACTTTGGATATTCTATTCTTCCTTTAATAAAGAGCCATTTAATCTCTTTAAGCTTCAGTTTGCTCATTTATAAATTTAATAAACCAAAAAGTGATATACAAATGTTAGTAGTAGTAGCTATTATCAGTCCATCTTCTCCAGAGTTTTGGACAGGTCTACTTGAGTTTCCAGTCTAAATTTAGTTTTAAATGTAAGTCTTCTCAATATGTAAGGATTGTCAGTGTAATAAGGTAGTGTTAGAGAAATGTTATGATGGAAGGCACATTGCAAGAACCAACCTTCCTGATTTGTACTAATTGGAGGAAGATCAGTCTAAATAAGCAAGCAAGTACAATTATGGAATGAATTGAAATTTTATTACCTTCAAGAATGTAGCATCTAGAAATAACTTGAGATAAAGTGCCTTCTAGTAGAGATTCTTCCTACTTCTTTTATTGAAAACAGTATGCTTATTTCCAATTAGCAATATCCATTAGTAAATGAACAGCTCTAAGTCATTTTTGTCAAAGAAAAATTTTTCCAAATTTCATTATTGCTTTACTTCATAAAAAAGGCAATACATGTTTGTTATAAAAAAACTGTTATAGAAATAGATATCACAGAAAGTTTTAAAATCTCCCATAATTCCTCTCTCCAGAAAGATAAAACACTATTAGAATATCTCCAGATATATTTTCTTTGTATAGCTAATGCTTTTAAACAAAAATGCTATCATACTACATACACTATTTTACAATTTGCTTTTTTTCTCACTTGGCAATAAAAATAGGTTGGATATCTTTCCCTGTGATTACACATAGACCTATTTCATTTGTTTTAACTGTTATGTAATTTATTAAATGCTATAAGTCATTTTAAAAATAGTCCTCTTAGAATATCCTTGTTTTTAGCAAATATCCACTAGAGTTTTTAGGGGCAAATGTAAATCATATCTGCAATTTTCAACTGCTTCAGAAAGAAAGATTTATTTATATATAGGGGAGTGGGGATTGTAGAAAAAGAAAAGGTGGTAAAATGTTAGTATTTGGGTAAGAGTATTTGAGTGAAGAGTATATGGAGTTTTTGAACAATTTTTGCAACTTTTCTATAAATCTGATAATACATCAAAATGAGTTAAAAATTAAATTTAAACATGCTCTCATATATGACCTCTACAATCTTATTTATGCAAAAATAAAGTGACAATTTTTGTAGGACTATGGTTGGTCTGATCTCCTCAAGCCTAATAGTTTAAGCTCTGGAGATAGAGGGAAATTTAAATTTCACTACTTCAGATAAAAGCATTCTTTCAGTAAGATGGCATTTACCAAGAGGAAGTTCCTGCCTACATTGCCCCCAGTGAAGGAAAAGTGATACTCTCATATGCCATTGATGGGAGTGTTAGTACAAATTTAGTAGACAACAGTTTGAAATTAACTATTACAAGTAAAAATCCACATGCTTTTTAGTCCAGCAATCCCAATTATGGACATCTGTCCAAGAGAAAAACATACGCAAGTACACAGTGAGATAACTACAAAGATACTCATTATAGCACTGCTTGGAGAGGTAAAAGATTGGCAACAGCCTAAATATTCATTAATAAGGGACTAGCTAAATGAACTATAGACCATCATTTCTCTGAAATACTATGCAACAGTTAAAAAAATGGGGTAGATATTTTATCACCAAAAAAGTATAGTATTAAGGAACATAGCAAGTTTCAAAGTGATATAAGCTATGAGATAAAATTTATGTAAAATCACATTGTGTATACCTCTTATAAATACATGAGATCAGGAAGGATACAAACAAAACTGATTAAAAAATGGTAAAATTGTTTTGCCTCTGGAAAGGGGACTGGGATTAGATGGAATGCAAAAAAAATTTTTTTTTAATTTATCTGTTTAAATTTTCACAATAAGAATATAGGTATTGTTCATATAGTTAAAAATTATTTCCTCACATAAAAATTATTATAGTATTAGTCCCAATTATAAGGTCATCACATGACCACACACAAAAACACAGTAGTATATACTAGAGTCTTCTAGAGCACACCAAAACACTCTATCCCTTCAATACTTATTAGCATCTCCCTTTGCTCTGTGAATGTATCCCACTATTTTTAAAGGTACAATTCAATATTTTTTAGTAAATATATAAATTTGTGCAGTCATCATCACAATCCAATTTTATAAAGTTTCTATCAATCAAAAGAAATTCTTTGTTCCTATTTTTAGTCAATCCCTGTTCCCATCCCCAGACACAGGCAAACACTAATCTACTTCCCCGTCTCTATAGATTTGTCTTTTCTGGATATTTCATATTAATGGAGTTATACAATATGTAACCTTTTGTATCTGACTTCTTTCACTTAGCCGGATGTTTTCAAGCTTCAGTCATGTTGAAGCATATATCAGTACTTCATTCCTTTATATGGCTGAATAGTATTCTGTTGTCTAGATATACCACATTTTGTTTACCCATTCAACAGTTGATGGACATTTGGGATGTTTCCACCTTTTGGCTAATATGAATAATGCTGCTATGAACATTGAAGTACACGTATATGTGAGGATATATGTTTTCAGTTCTCTTGAGTAGATTCCCAGGAGTGAAATTGCTGGGTCATACGGTTGTTTATATTTAATTTTAAGAAATTGCAAAAATTATTTTCTAAAGTGTTTACACCATTTTACTTCTGCACTAGTAAAGCACATGGGTTCCAGATTTTCCATATCTTTGCCAACATTTGTTATTGTCTGTCTTTTTCATTACAGTCATTCTAGTCAGTGGGAAATAGTATCACAGTGTGAGCTTAATTTGAATTTCCCTAATAACTAGTGATGTTGAACATATTTTCATGTGCTTATTAGTCATTCATGTATCTCCTTGGTGAAATGTGTATTCAAATATTTTCTCATTTTAAAAAATTCTTACTCCTGAGTTGTAAGAGCTATTTATATATTCTTAATAAAAGTCTTTTATCAGATATATGATTTGCAAAAATTATCTCCCAGTTTGGGGCTTCTCTTTTCATTTCTTAATGGTGTATTTTAAAGAGGATATGTTTTAATTTTGATAAAATCTAGTTGCTCATTTTTTTCTCTTTCTTTTTAAAAATTTTATTGCAGTATAGTTGATTTACAATGTTGTGTTAATTTCTTCTGTACAGCAAAGAGACTCAGTTATATATATATATATATATATATATATATATATATATATATATTCTTTTTCATATTCTTTCCATTATGGCTTGTCACAGGTTATTAAATATAGTTCCATGTGCTATACAGTAGGACTTTGTTGGGTTTTTAAAAATATTTATTTATTTATTTAGGCTGCACCAGGTCTTAGTTGTGGCATGTGGGATCTTTTAGTTGTGGCACGCAGGCTCATAGTTGTGGCATGAGGGCTTCTTAGTTGCGGCATGCAGACTTCTTAGTTGTGGCATGAATGTGGGATCTAGTTCCCTGACCAGGGATTGAACCCTGCATTGGGAGCTCAGGATCTTACCCACTGGACCACCAAGGAAGTCCCAGGATTTGTTGTTTATCCAGCCTATAATAGTTTGCCTCTGTTAATCCCAAACTCTTAATGCTTCCCTCCCCTACCCCCTCTCCCCCTTGGCAACAACAAGTCTTTTCCCTATATCTGTGAGTCTGTTCTTGTTTCGTAGGTATGTTGATTTGTATGGTATTTTAGATTCCACATATAAGTGATATCATATGGTATTTGTCTTTCTGACTTACTTCACTTAGTATGATAATCTCTAGGTCCTTCTATGTTGCTGCAAATGACATTACTTCATTCTTTTTTATGGCTGAGTAGTATTCCATTGTATACATGTATCACATCTTCTTTATCCGTTCATCTGTCAATGGGCATTTAGGTTGTTTCCATGTCTTGACTATTGTAAATAGTGTTGCTATGAACATAGGGGTGCATGTATATTTTTGAGTTTTGTCTGGATATATGCCCAGGAGTGGGCTTGCTGGATCATATGGCAACTTTATTTTTAGTTTTTTAAGGAACCTCCACACTATTTTCCATAGTGGCTGCACCAATTTACATTCCCACCAACAGTGTAAGAGGGTTACCTTTTCTCCACATATCTCCAGCATATGTTATTTATAGATTTTTAATGATGGCCATTCTGGCTGTTGTGAGGTGGTACCTCATCGTAGTTTTGATTTACATTTCTCTAATAATTCTGGATGTTGAACTTTTTTTCATGTGCCTATTGGCTGTCTGTATGTCTTCTCTGGAGAAATGCCTATTTAGATCTTCTGCCCATTTATTGATTGGATTGTTTGTTTTATTGTTGTTTAGTTGTATGAGCTGCTTGTATATTTTGGAAATTAAGCCCTTGCTGGGTGCTTCACTTGCAAATATTTTCTCCCATTCCAAAGGTTGTCTTTTTGTTTTATTTATGGTTGCCTTTGCTGTGCAAAAGCTTGTAAGTTTGATTAGGTCCCTTTTTTTTAATTTCTATTGCCTTGGGAGACAGACCTAAGAAAACATTGGTACGATTTATTTCAGACAGTGTTTTGCATATGGTTTCTTCTAGGAGTTTTATGTTGTTAAATTTTATGTTTAAGTCTTTTAGCCATTTTGAGTTTATTTTTGTGCATGGTGTGAGGGTGTGTTCTACCTTTATTGATTTACATGCAGCTGTCCAACTTTCCTGGCACCACTTGCTGAAGAGACTGTTTTTTCCCCATTGTATATTCTTGCCTCCTTTGTCAAAGATTAATTGACTGTAGGTGTGTGGGGGTTTTTTGGGGGGGCTCTCTATCTGTTCCATTGATCTGCATGTCTGTTTTTCTGCCAGTACCACACTGTTTTGATTACTACCGCTTTGGAGCATTGTCTGAAGTCTGAGAGGGTTATGCCTCCTGCTTTGTTCTTTTTCCTCAGAATTGCTTTGGAAATTCTGGGTCTTTTATCATTCCATATGAATTTTAGAATTATTTATTCTAGTTCTGTGAAAAATGTCATGGATAACTTGATAGGGTTCACATTAAATCTGTAGGTTGCTTTGGGTAGACTAGCAATTTTAACAATAATAATTCTTCCAGTGCAAGAGCATGGGATGTCTTTCTATATCTTTGAATCATCTTTAATTTCCTTCATTAATGTTTTATAGTTCTCAGAATATAAGTCTTTCACTTCTTTGGTCAGGTTTATTCCTAATTATTTTATTTTGGGGGGTGCCATTTTTAAATGTATTTTTTTTTACATTTCCTTTCTAATATTTCATTGTTGGTGTAAAGAAATGCAACCAATTTCTATATGTTAATCTTGTATCCTGCTACCCTGCTGAATTCGTTTATTTATTTTAGTAGGTTTTGTGTGGAGTCTTTGGGGTTTTCTATATATAGTATCATGTCATCTGTGTATAATAAAAAAATTACCTCTTCCCTACCAATTTTCATAACTTTTATTTCTTTTTCTTGTCTGATTGCTGTGGATAGGACTTCCAATCCTATGTTGAAGAGAAGTGGCGGGAGTGAACATCCTTGTCTTGTTCCAGATTGTAGCAGGAAGGATTTAAGCTTTTCACTGTTGAGTATTATATTAGCTGTGGTATTGTCATAAATAGCTTTTATTATGTTGAGATATGTTCCCTTTATACTCACTTTTGTAAGGGTTTGTATCATAAATGGATGTTGAATTTTATCAAATGCTTTTTCTGCATCTATTGAGATGATCATGTGAATTTTGTCCTTTCTTTTGTTGATGTGGTTATCACATTGATTGATTTGCCTGTGTTGAACCATCCTTGTGACCCTGAGATGAATCAGACTTGGTCGTGGTTTACGACCTTTTTTATGTGTTGTTAGGTTCGGTTTGCCAATACTTTGTTGAGAATTTTTGCGCCTATATTCATCAAAGATATTGGCTTGTAATTTTCTTTTTTAGTGGTGCCTTCTCTGGTTTTGGTATAAGGGTGACAGTGGCTTCATAGGATGTCTTTGGTAGTGCCCTCCTCTTCAGTTTTTTGGAAGAGTTTGAGAACGATCGGTGTAAGTTCTTCTTTGTATGTTTGGTAGAACTCCCCAGTGAAGCCATCTGGTCCTGGACTTTTGTTTGTTGGGAGGTTTTTTTACTAAAAATTTGATTTCATTTCTAATGACTGGGCTGTTCAAGTTATCTATTTCTTCTTGACTCAGTTTTAGTGGGCTGTATGTTTTTAGAAACATGACCATTTCTTCTAGGTTGTCAAATCTGTTGGTATAAAATTGTTGATAGTATTCTCCTATGGTTTTCTGTATTTCTGCAGTATCAGTTGTGATTTCTCCCCTTTCATTTCTTATTTTGTTTATTTGGGTCTTCTCTCTTTTCTTCTTAGCGAGCCTGGACAGAGGTTTGTCAAATTTGTTTACCCTTTCAAAGAACAAGCTCTTGGTTTTATTGATTTTTTTTCTATTGTTTATTAATCTCTATTTTATTTATTTCCTCTCTGACCTTTATTATCTCTTTCCTCTTTCTGACTTTAGGTTTTGTTTGTTCTTCATTTTCTAATTCTTTTAGGTGGTGGGTTAGGTTGCTTTTTTGAGATTTTTTTTTCCTTAAAAGAGGCCTGTAATGCTATGAATGTCCCTCTAAGAACTCCTTTTGCTGCATCCCATAAATTTTGTATAGTTGTATTTTCATTGTCATTTGACTCAAGGTATTTTTAAATTTCTCCTTTGAATTCATCTTTGACCCATTGTTTTTTAATAGCATTTTGTTTATTCTCCATGTAATTGTTTTTTTCTCTTTCTTTTTCTGTGGTTGGATTCTAGTTTCATGCCGTCATTGTCAGAACATATGCTTGAAATAATTTCTGTACTTTTAAATTTGTTGAGGCTTGTTTTGTGCCCTAGTATGTGGTCAATCCTAGAGAATGTTCCATGTGCACTTGAAAAGTATGCATATTCTGCTGTTTTTGAATGTAATGTCCTGAAGATATCAATTAAGTCTAACCATTCTATTGTATCCTTTAGGATCTCTGTTGCCTTATTGATTCTCTGTGTAGACGATCTGTCCATTGATGTGAGTGGGTTGTTAAAGTCTCCTACTATTATTGTATTCCTGTCAATTTCTCCCCTTATGTCTGTTAGTATTTGTTCTATGTATTTGGGCCCTCGTATATTAAGTGCATATATGCTGATGAGTGTAAAATCCTCTTCTTGTATTGATCCCTTTATCATTATATAGTGTCCTTCTTCATCTTTCTTTATGGCCTTTGTTTTAAAGTCTATTTTGTCTGATATGAGTATTGTGACCCCTGCTTTCCTGTCATTTCCATTAGCATGAAATATCTTTTTCCATCCCCTCACTTTCAATTTATGTGTGTCTTTTGCCCTAAAGTGGGTCTCTTGTAGGCAGCATATTGTAGGCTCTTGTTTTTTTATCCAATCTGCCACTTTGTGTCTTTCGATTGGAGTCCATTGACATTTAAGGTAATTACTGATACATATGTATTTATTGACATTTTAAAGTTTGTTTTCCTGTTGATTTTATATTTCTTCTTTTTCCCTTTTTTTTCTTTTGTTTTTCCTTTTGTGGTTTGATGATTTTCTTTTGTATTATACTTATGTTCTCTTCTCTTTGGTTTTCATAAATCTATTGTATGTTTATGATTTGTGGTTGTCCTGTTTTTCAAGTATGTTAACCCCTTCCTATCTCTACTTGCCTTAGACTGGTAGTCATATAGGCTCAAACACATTCTAGAAAGAAAAAAAATCTGCATTTTCTTCCTCTCCTCCCCCACATTTTATGATTTAGATGTCCTCCTTTACATCTTCATGTTCATCCTTTTGCTGTTCATTGTGGTTATCATCACTTTCAGAGAAATTTAAATTTTTTAAAAAATCTGTGTACTGGCTTATTTAAGTAATTTACTTTCCAATCATGATTTTCTCTTTCTTATAGATTCTTACTTCTTTTCTATTTAAAGAAGACCTTTCACTATTTCCTTTAGGATAGGTTTAGTATTGCTTTATTATTTTAGTTTTTGCTTGTCTGAGAAATGCTTCATCTCTCTTATTCTAAATGAAAATCTTGCTGGGTAGAGTATCCTAGGTTGCAAATTTTTCCCTTTCAGGACTTAATATATTTTGCCACTCCCTTCTTGTCTGCCACGTTTCTGTAGAAAAATCAGCTGTTAGCCTTATGGGGGTTCCCTTATAATTATCTCTTTGTTTTTCTCTTGCTGAATTTAGAATCCTCTTTTTAACGGTTCCCATTTTTATTATATGTCTCCGTGTAGGTGTGTTTGGATTTATCTTATTTGGGACCCTCTGTCCTTCCTGCACCTGGATATCTGTTTCCTTCTTTAGGATTGGGAAGTTTTCAGCCATAATTTTTTCAAATACATTTTTGATCCCCTTTTCTCTTTCTTTCCCTTCTGGAATCCCTATTGTGTGTAGATTGGCATGCTTTATATTATTCCATAGATGTGTTATATTGCTTTCATTTTTTTTCTTCTTTATGACTTTTTAAATTAATTTTTTATTGGAGTATAGTTGATTTACAATGCTGTGTTAGTTTCTGTTGTACAGCAAAGTGAATCAGTTATACATATACATATATCCACTCTTTTTTAGATTATTGTCCCATATAGGTCATTAAAGAGTATTGAGTAGAGTTCTCTTTGCTGTACAGTAGGTTCCCTTTAGTTACCTATTTTATATGTAGCTGTGTGTATATGTCAATCAAAATCTCCCAATTTACCCCTCCCCCCTTTCCCTCTTGGCAATCATAAGTGTTCTTTGTACATCTGTGACTCTATTTCTGTTTTGTAAATAGGTTCATTTGTACCATTTTTTATATTCCACATATAAGCAATATCATATGATATTTGTCTTTGTCTGTGCTTTCATTTTTTTTTCTTTTTTTTTTTCTTTTTGCTGTCCTGTTTGGGTGATTTCCATTATTCTATCTTCCAGGTCACTTATTCGTTCTTCTGCATTATTCATTATGCTAGTCATTGTCTTTAGCTCAGATTTCATCTCTGCAAATGAGTTTTCTAATTTTTCTTGGTTCCTTTTTATAGTCTGTAGTTCCTTTTTACAGTATTCTGCATTTCTGTCGATAACCTTTCTTAAGTCCTTTAGTATTTTCATGATCTCCTTTTTGAAATCAGTGTCTGTTAGACTGCAGAGGTCTGTTTCATTGTTTGTTCTTTAAGGGGAATTCTCTTGGTCTTTTAACTGTGAGTGGTTCGTCTGACTCATTTTACTTATATTTCTCTTACTCTATGAGTTTTTGAGAAATAATTATCTACTGTGGTCTTGGAGGGTGATTTATATGTGGGAGCATCCCTGTGTAGCTTGTGTGGGTTTAATATATTTGGTGCAAGGGCTGTTATTAGTATAGATGCCTGTCGCCTCTTTCCTCAGTGTGTGCTGATTGTTATGCCCTTGATAAAGGCTGTGCAGATATGGCAGCTGGTGCTGGGTCCTGGGGTTCTTGGTGTCCGTGATGGCTCAGGCACACCCCCAGAGCACAAGATGGCATCAGAGGCAGGTCGTGACCACTCCTGGAGACCCAGAGGGAGGCGGTGGGGGCTCATGATCACCCCTGGCATTCAAGAGTCCAGCGGTTGCTCACAACCAGAGGGGCAGAGGCAGCAGTGGCTTGCCACACTCCTGAAGTCTATGAAGGAGGCAACAGCAGCTCATGACTGCTCCTGGCATCTGGGAAGGTGGCTGGTGGCAGCGGCTCCTGATGACTACTGAAGTCTGTGAAGGCAGCAGAAGTTCATGACTGTGGGGCAACAGCAGCAGCTCACAACGGCTCCTGGTGACTGGGTGGGCGGCGACAGCAGCTTGTGATTGCCCCTGGAGCCCAAGCAGGTGGTGTCCTGCCCTCTGAGAGTGCACCCAGGCAGGAATAAATTCTACAATGGCGGGTTCTGACCCTCTCCTCCCACACCCCCCAAACAATGGCACCTGATGGCCCAGGTGGCGTGAACTTCCCCTGCATACACCATCAGTTGAGGTTGCACCAGTTTTCAGCACCCCCCCCCCAGGCTGTTTCCTCACAGCCAACCCCAGTTCTCTCCCTGGGCCTGATCTCCGAAGCCCAAGTTCCAGCACCTAGCCCCCACCTGCACCAGCTGACTCATGTCTCGGGCTGGAGAGTGCAGGGCAGTGGCATTGACTGTCTGTGCATTTCTCTATCTGCTCTAGGTGCTGCAAACAGGCTGCTGCATTCTGCTCTGAGACTCTGAAGCTCATCTGTCCACGCTGATCTCCCGCCAGGAGCTTCCCAGGGTGCAGGAACCTCTCCTTTTTCACAACTCCCTTCCAGGGGAGCAGGTCCCATCCCGATTCCTTTCTCTCTTGTTTTTCTTTTTTCCTACCTGGTTATGTGGAGATTTTTTTGTCCTTTCAGCAATCTGAGGTCTTCTGCCAGTGTTCAGTAGATATTCGTGAGAATTGTTCCACATGTAGATGTATTTTTGATGTATTTGTGGGAGAAAGTGAGCTTCACCTCCTACTACTCGCCATCTTGATTGCTCTCCAGAAAAGAGAATTTTGAAGTGGCCCTTAAAGGACATGAATTATTTTGATAGTGTCAACTATAAATTGGCACTTGCCACCTACCTCTACAAGGATTAAATTATGTGCTGCTGCAGCTGCTGACTTTCAACACCCCCTGAAAGGAGTTCAGGTGGAGAGCAGAAATGAGGCACTCTGTTCTCTGGAAAAAACTGGCAGAACAGGTCTTCAGATAGTTAGATATTTTTAGGAGCCGATTTTATGAGCCCAATTCTTGTATCTCCTCATATCTAGAAAAGCGCTAAAATCCTTCATGATGACATCTCCTCCTCGTGATTAGCAGTAACCTGCAAGAGACTAGCAGAAACCTTCTGTAAAAAAATATGTGCTTCAGGGAGATCAACTCAGTGCTTTGTGACCATCTAGAGGGGTGGGATAGGGAGGGTGGGAGGGAGGCACAAGAGGGAAGGGATATGGGGATATATGTATACATATAACTGATTCACTTTGTTATACAGCAGAAACTAACACAACATTGTAAAGCAATTATACTCCAATAAAGATGTTTAAAAAAATATATGTGCTTGATTGCATGTATTCCCCCTTCACCAAAATCACATATATACTGACCTTCCCCCTGCCTCTTTGGAGGAGTTTCTCAGAGCTATCTGAAATGTTGTGTCCTGGGCTTCAGTCCTCATTTTGCCCCAAATAGAACTTAACTCACAACTCTCATGTTGTGCTTTTTTTTAAAGTCAACAATAGTACTGGGCTTTGTTAACCTAATGCTTGTACACTTTAAATCTGGTCATTAATTAAAACTGTCTTCCACTTCCCCTCCCATACCTCATGTTCAGTTATTCCTAATTAGTCAAGATTTACTGTGTGATGCTATTTAAAAAATCATTGTTTGGTATGCCTTCCTAGAAAGCCATAAGCAAGAAGTGCTCTCTAGCTGGGCTTGAAGACATTTGCTTTTCCATGTGTATCTGTGGAATCAGCATGAGGGAAATAACTTGAGTGTTTGGAAAAGTCATCTTCCAAGCCATAGAGTTCCCCATAATTTCTAGTTGTTTGTCTTTATAGTTTTATTTAGCAGAATCCCTCTGATTTTTCTTAATTTCATAGAATATTAGAATTAGAAGTATTGTAAAAATAACTTAGTTCACCTTCTCACTGCATTTTTTCAGAGGGGGTAACTGAGGTCTAGAGAGACTGTGTCTTGTCCAAGATTAGGTACCTATTTTGAAGAAAACTACCTGTTGGATGGTTGGAAGAGACTAGTTTCCTTGCTTAATTCAGTAGCTAGTTTTTGAGCTTGTTGAAGTGAATCCTGAAAAAGTTCGTATTCTTTGTATTGGGATTTCCAAGGAAATTGGTATAACAAAAGACCCAGGCAAACCTTCTAGGAGACACTGATTCTTCACCATGTTTTAATCATGAATCACTTAATCTACAACAGATCTTAGAATTTATCCAATATATTACTTTGCCTCTTGTATGTATGCAGGTGAATTCAGATAAGGGTATTGTAGATCACCCTTTTTCTTAAAGATTTACAGATGTTACTGTCAATGTCTTACATAATTCACCTATTTTAGAGCTGAATCACTTTCCTTCCTCAATTTTTCCTCCTGCAAAGTAAATCTCATTACTCTTGTTCTGTCCTTGCTGAGTGTGAAAAGAGTTAGATCCTGTCCTTCTCATATGATAGTGTCTCAAAGGAATGTTTGTTGCTAACTGACTTTTAGTTCTTTGCTTAGCATCTACTCTGCCTACATAACAACCTCCTGCTTGAATTCTGGGTGTTTGAGCCTCGATGATTAACAAGAGGTCACTGTTTGCTGAACTTGTTGATATGTTCTGGAGGAATAACATTAGTCTTATGTATACAGCAATAACACACTAATAGATATATTCATCTCTTTAATTCAGGAGTTTAAATAAGACTCACACCTATCATCTGTTCTGCATTAGGCTGAAGAGTACTATTTATGCAGATGGAAATTTTGGTCTCAGGTCCTAATTTCTACCTCTGAAGAGGTTACTTGTTTTCTCCTCATACTCTGTGGTCTTGCATTAAGGAAGGTGGTATCTTCAGCCCTCCTTACTATAAATCAACCGTTTCCCAACAACCTAAGAATTGATACTAGCCCTTGTAATCACATATGGGTGAAATAACCGTTTAATAACATTTAAAAAAAATTTCCTGCCATTTATCTATTGAAAGTGAGAGGGAAGGGAAATCACTTTAAAAAGAGATAACTTTGGGCCTAATGTCCCATTCTTCATCAATGACTGGATGGTTTGTACATAAATATGAAATCAAAGCATTTTTGACCTGGAAGAAACCTCCTCAAGGATTATGCAGTTCAACCCTCTTATTCACTTATGATGAAACTGAAGACTAAAAAGATGACATGGCTTGTTTAAAATCACAGTGTTAGATAGGGACAGAGATGAGACTGAAACTAAGGTCTGCTAATGCTTGGATTATTTTTCATGGTACAATGAGAGAGAAGTCTGTCACATAAAGTTCTTGGGACTATTAAAGATAATAAGGATAGCCTGAGGAGAAGAATTAACTGTTCTTTCTATCTCCTACATCAGGAAAAGAGAAACAACTTATGTTTTGGTATAATAGATAAAGTTAGTAATAAAGTAGAAAATTCTAATACTTTTCTTTCTTTTTTAAAATTTTTAAAAAAATTTTATTGGAGTATAGTTGCTTTACAATGTTGTGTTATTTTCAACTGTACAACAAAGTGAATCAGCTATACATATACATCTATCCCCTCTTTTTTGGATTTCCTTCTCATTTAGGTCACCACAGAACATTGAGTAGAGTTCCCTGTGCTATACAGTACGTTCTCATTAGTTATCTATTTTATACATAGTATCAATAGTGTTTATATGTCAATCCCGATGATACTTTTCTTTCTAATCAGTACCTTAAAAATCAGGCCAGGTACCCAAACATTTTGAATAGGTTTGGTTGAAGGTTGTTATGAGAGAAAAAGAACCCTTCTTCAAGAAGCCTTGAAGAATTATTTCCAATTAAGGCACTCAGACCTTTATTTGCTTTGAAGTTGATTCTTAGGTTTGCATGAAACACATAGACCTGAATTCATGTAAAGTGAAACAATTTTTTCACAGTCCCACAAGGAACACATCAGGTACCTTTAAAATCCCAACCTCTTTTATTACTTTTGCTGCTATCTTTTTGCAGCTTCACATTTGCAGATTTCTCTACAGACACATCTGATACTTTGATTTTCTCCCAGGAAAAGGAACCCAGTAAATAATATGAAAAGGAAAAATAAGATGTTAGATGACTGATGTTATGATACAGGAAAGTTTAATTGACTTCAGTTATTATCTTTCTTACATTTATACAATATCTTCCTCTGAAATTCTCTGGCGACAGATATTTTCCAATGCTTTACAAAGGACTTTTAATACTTATCATTCTTGTATCTGTCTAGAATGAACATGCTATTTGTATAGTTTCTCCATCTGTACTATGATACAGATCCTCCTCTGCTGGTTTTAGTGATTGAATCCATGTGTGATGTCCCATTTTGGAACATACAGTTTCTAATTGTTTCCTCATTATTTACATCCCTGTTTATAAAGCAAACTCTTGATAAACCAAGCAAGTTATCTGCATTTTGCCAGTTGTGAGCTACTTTGTCCCCTAGCAAAAGCATTTAGCCTTGTACAGTTCCTTTCATCACTTTTCTCTCATGTTCCTGATCTCATAGCATGGCTTTCTTTATATGAACATATAAACAAATGTACATATATACACATATATATCCCTAAGAATGTTGCAGAAGCCATACAAATGCTGAAAAGGTACAAAACCAACAATTCAATTTATGGCTGAATAATTCAGATAAATATTCAGAACTTAATTTGGGCAGAGCTTGAGGTTTCTGTCTTGGATCTATGATTCAAAAGCAACCTATAATTACTGAAAGGATACTAGAATGGGAGTCAGAAGATAAGAATTTGAGCCTGTGTTCTGCTTCATACTAAGCACGTGGATTTCAATGAGTCACATTTTTCTGAGACTTAGTTTTAATGGGTGTGTATTGGTGGGGGAGGGAGGAGACACAAATAAATAATTTCTGAAGTCCTCCTTTTCAGAGAAGGTAGGGAGTGGATCAAGCTACCATTTTGACATATGGTGATTTTTGCCTCTCATACCAAGAATACATGGTTTAACCCAGTTACATATTGCTTTAATGGAAGTTTACTAGTACTTTTTAAAGGATATCATAAATAGCATTGCAATAATAAATTAAATTGATGGGATTTTGAAGCTTGCATGTATGTACATGTATTGGCTGTCTTTGTATAGGGACAACAGAAAAGTGCCTTGGGAATGTAAGAGCCTTAAATGTTAAGCTTCTGTGACATATGGAAGTGTCTTTGAATCCTGTACAATTTCTGGGTAACAATGACGGACCTTATATTGGAAAAGAGACAATTATGTCTTCTAGTTATTCACTTCCCAGGAAAGAACTACAGAATGTCTTAGACAACGGGCCAATAAAGGTGAAATAGAAATAAAAGATTGCAGAAATAGTAATAATCCCTTATATTTTATTGGTTTCTTTCCTCTATTAGGCTCAAACCAATCTGGGGAATAGAAAACTTTGTAGGACGGAAATCAAGACCACAAATGGTTAGGTAGTTTGTCTAGTTACACAGCCTGTCCTTGGCAAATGTAATTTTAACCATTGTCTCTTGCTTTCTCTATTCCCTAAGACAAGATTTTGGTATGTGAATTAGAGTGGCTGATTCCAGCATTACAATAGAGACACACCTGTTTGCAAATGACATTGTACAAATCAATTAGATAATTTTAATAATGTGCACTAATAGGCAATTGCATCATTTTCAGGATGCTTGAAATACATTATCTCATTTTATCTTCACAACAACCTGTTGTGATAATATCTGAAAAATTTGGAATTTTTAGTGAGATATTGTGGACAAAGGCAGGTACTTTAGAGTCAGGCCATTATAAGCAGATACCTGCTCCTCATGATTAATGCTTCCTTTTCTATTTCTGGCAACAGCACAAAGCTTCCAAGTTATTTCATTGCCTCCCATTACTTGGTCCAGAAAGCTATAATTTCATTTCTTGCTCCTTCTATGCCTATCTTTTTGCCATTTTCCCAAGACCCTATTTCTTTCCTTATTTATGTATTTTATGCAATTATTCATTCAATATATGTTCAACAATTCTCTGTGTCAATACAATGCTAAATCCTAATAATTAAAGATCTAAATAGACATTTCTCCAAAGAAGATATACAGATTGCCAACAAACACATGAAAGAATGCTCAACATCACTAATCACTAGAGAAATGCAAATCAAAACTACAGTGTAGTATCACCTCACACAGGTTAGAATGGCCATCATCAAAAAATCTACAAACCATAAATGCTGGAGAGGGTGTGGAGAAAAGGGAACACTCTTGCACTGTTGGTGGGAATGTAAATTGATACAGCCACTATGGAGAACAGTATGGAAGTTCCTTTAAAAACTAAAAATAGAACTACCATACGACCCAGCAATCCTACTACTGGGCATATACCCTGAGAAAACCATAATTCAAAAATAATCATGTACCACAATGTTCATTGCAGCTCTATTTACAATAGCCAGGACATGGAAGCAACCTAAGTGTCCATTGACAGATGAATGGATAAAGATGTGGCACATATATACAATGGAATATTACTCAGCCATAAAAAGAAACAAAATTGAGTTATTTGTAGTGAGGTTGATGGACCTAGTGACTGTCATACAGAGTGAAGTATGTCAGAAAGAGAAAAACAAATACCATATGCTAACACATATATATGGAATCTAAAAAAAAAATTGGTTCTGAAGAACCTAGGGGGAGGACAGGAATAAAGACTTACTCAGATGTAGAGAATGGACTTGAGGACATGGGGAGGGGGAAGGTTAAGCTGGAATGAAGTGAGAGGATGGCATGGACATATATACACTACCAAATGTAAAATAGACAGCTAGTGGGAAACAGCCACATAGCACAGGAAGATCAGCTCGGTTCTTTGTGTCCACCTAGAGGGGAGGGATAGGGAGGGTGGGAGGGAGACACAAGAGGGAGGACATATATGTGGGGATATATGTGTATGTATAGCTGATTCACTTTGTTATACAGCAGAAACTAACACACCACTATAAAGCAATTATACTCCAATAAAGATGTTTTTAAAAAGTGAATGCAGCTACAAACCAATATCTCTCATGAAAATATATGCAAAATGCTGAATAAGATATTAACAATCAAATCTAACAATATATAAACATAATTATTACACCATGATTAAGTGGAATTTATCCCAGGTATGAAAGGTTGGTTCAATATTTGAAAATCAATTAATAAAATCTAACACATCAACAGACTGAAAAAGAAAAATCATATGATCACATCAATATATCATTGAATTCAGAAAAAAATTTGAAAAAATTCAATACCTATCTATGATTTAAAACTATTAGTAAACTAGGAATAGAGGGGAACTTTCTCAACTTGATAAAGAGTTTCTACAAAAATCCTACTAGCTAACATCATGTTAATGGTGAGAAACAGGAAGCCTTTCCACTAAGATTAGAACACTGCAAGGATATACCCTCTCACCACTCCTTTTCATTATTTTACTAGAAGTACTAGCTAATGTGGTAAAAACAAGAAAGAACAATAAGAAATATAAAGATTGGGAAAGAGGTTATAAAACTGTGTTTGTTCACAGATGGCATGATCATCTTTGCAGAAAATTCAGAAGAATCAACCAAAAGCTCCAAGCACTAATAAATTATAGCTAGTTTGCAGGATATACAAGGTTAATGTACAAAAGTCAATCACTTACCAGCAATTAAAAATTTTGAAATTAAACACAATACCACTTACATTAGCAACACCACAACTGAAGTAATTAGGTATAAATCTAGCAAAATATGTACAAGATCTATATGAGGAAAAAAATCTCTGATGAGTGAAACCAAAGAACTAAATAAGTGTAGACATATTCTAAGTTAATGTATAGCAATTCTCAATATATCAAGATGTCACCTCTTCCCAGCTGGATCTACAGATTACACACAATCTCAATCAAGATCCCAGCAAATTATTTTGTGGATATTGACAAAGCTATTCTAAAGATTATGTGGAGAGGAAAAAGACCAAGAATAGCCAATGCAATTTTTAAGGAGAAGAACAACATCAGAAGACTGACACTACCTGACTTCAAGACTTATTATAAAGCTACAGTAGTCAACACAGTGTGATATTGGTGAAAGAATAGACAATGAAATCAATGGAACAGAATAGAGACCTCAGAAATAGACACCCATAAATATAGTCATCTTATCCTTGACAAAGGAGCAAAAGTGATACAAGAGAGAAAATATAGTCATTTCAGAAAGGTGCTGGAACTAGACATCCACATGTAAAAACATAAATTTAGACACAGACATTATGCCTTTCACAAATATTAACTCAAAATGCATCAAAGACTTAAATGTAAAATGCAAGACCATAAAACTCTTAGGAGAAAACCTAGGTGTCCTTGGGTAATAGTGGTAACTCTTTTAGATATAACACCAAAGGCACAGTCCATAAAAGAAATAGTTGATAATCTGGAATTAATTAAAATTAAAAACTTCTATGCTGAGAAAAAATGCTGTCAAGAGAATGAAAAGACAAGCCATAGACTGGAGAAAGTATTTGCAAAGGATACATCTGATAAATAACTATTATCCAAAACACACAAAGAAGTTTTAAAATTCACAATAAGTAAACAAACAACTTGCTTTAAAAATGGGTCAAAGACTGTAACAGACACCTCACCAAAGAAGACATACAGATAAGTTAAGCATATGAAAATATGCTTCATAACATATGTTATCAAGGAAATTCAAATTAAGACAACAATTAAATACTACTACACTTATTAGAATGGCCAAAATCTGGAACACTGAGAACAACAAATGCTGGCGAGGATATGGAGCAACAGAAACTCTTGTTCATTAATGGTGGGGATGCAAAATAGGTTAGCCACTTTGGAAGACAGTCTGGTGGTTTTTTTACTGAAGTAAACATACTTTTACCATAAGACTCAGCAACCCTACTCTTTGATATTTACCCAAACAGTTGAAAACTTATGTTGACACAAAAACCTGCATATAGACGTTTATAGCATCTTTATTCATAATTGCCAAAACTTGGAAGTAACCAAAATGTCCTTCAGTAGGTGAATGGATAAATAAACTGTGGTATGTCCAGACAATGGAATATTATTCAGCACTAAAAAGAAATGAGCTATCAAGCAATGAAAAGACATGGAGGACTCTTCAATGTATATTGCTAAGTGAAATAAGCCAACCTGAAAAGACTACATACAGGCTGTATGAATCCACTTATATGAAGTCCTGGAAAAGACAAAACTATGGAGACAGTAAAAAGATGAGTGGTTGCCAGTGGTTGAGGCGAGGGGGAAGAGATGAATAAATGGAGCAGAGGATCCTTTTACGGCAGTGGAAATACTCTATATGATACTATAGTGATTGATACATTTGTCTAAACCCATAGCATGTGCAACATCAAGAGTGAATCTTAAGGTAAACTATGGACTTTGGATAATTATGATGTGTCCAAGTATATTAATCAATTGTAACAAATGTACCAGTCTGGTGGAGGATATTAATAATGGGAGAGGCTATGCCTGTAAGGGGACAGGGAGTATACAGGGAGTATTTTTCTTTTAATTTTGCTGTGAACCAAAAACTGCTCTAAAAATCTTTATTTTTTACTGAAAGTGAATATGATGAATAAAGTTCAAAGACGAATATGTCCCTGCCTGGGAATAACATGAAAGAGACAGAATTAATGGCTATTAAGTGTGTCAAGTATTATAACACTGAGTGCTACAGAACCTACAGAGGAGCAAAAAACTAACTCTACTTTGACACAATGAGAAAGCCTTCCTTTAAAAATTAAAAAGTTGTTAAGAGTGTATATTCTAAGAATTCTTGTCACAAGGAAAACAATTTTTCTTCTTCTTTTATTTCATATCTATATGAGATGATGGATGTTTAGTTAGGACTAAACTTATTGTGGCATTCATTGTGGTAATGATGTATGTAAGTCAAATCATTATGCTGTACATATTAAAATTATACAGTGCTCTATGTCAATTATATCTCAATAAAACTGGAAGCAGAGAGGACCTTCAAGATGACGGAGGAGTAAGACATGAAGATCACCTTTCTCCCCACAAATACATCAAAAATACACCTACAAGTGGAACAACTCCTACAGAACACCTATCAAACTCTGGCAGAAGACCTCAGACTTCCCAAAAGGCAAGAAACTCCCCATGTACCTGCGTAGGACAAAAGAAAAAAGAAAAAACAGACACAAAAGAATAGGGACGGTACCTGCACCTCTGGGAGGGAGCTGTGAAGGTGGAAAAGTTTCCACACACGAGCAAGCCCCTTCACTGGCAGAGATGGGGGTGTGGGCATGGGGAAGCTTTGGAGCCAAAGAGGAGAGTGCAGCAACAGGGGTGCAGAAGGCAAAGTGGAGAGATTCCCACACAGAGGACTGGTGCCGACCAGCACTCACCAGCCTGAGACGATTGTCTGCTCACCTGCTGGGGCAGGTGGGGGCTGGGAGCTGAGGCTCAGGCTTCGGAGATCAGACCCCAGGGAGAGGACTGGGGTTGGCTGTGCGAACACAGCCTGAAGGGGGCTAGTGTGCCACAGCTAGCCAGGAGGGAGTCCAGGGAAAGGTCTGGAACTGCCTAAGAGGCAAGAGACCATTGTTTTGGGGTGTGCGAGGAGAGGGTATACAGAGAACCGCCTAAACGAGCTTCAGAGACGGCACGAGCCATGGCTTGCAGTGCGGACACCTGAGACAGGCATGAAACTCTAATGTTGCTGCTGCAGCCACCAGGACGCCTGTGTGCAAGCACAGGTCAATATCCACGTCTCCCTGCCCGGGATCCTGTGCAGCCCAACACTGCCAGGGTCACGTGATCCAGGGACAACTTCCCCAGGAGAACAAACTGAGCGCCTCAGGCTGTTGCAACATTACGCTTGCCTCTGACGCCGCAGGCTGGCCCCGCATTCCGTACCTCTCCCTAGCCTGGCCTGAGTGAGTCAGAGCCGCCTAATCAGCTGCTAATTTTACCCCCTCCAATCTGAGTGAAGAACAGACGCCCTCAGGCGGCCTACAAGCAGAGGTGGGGACAAATCCAAAGCTGAACCACAGCAGCTGTGTGAAGAAAGAAGAGAAAGGGAAATTTCTCCCAGCAGACTCAGGAGCGGCAGATTAAACCTCCAATATCAACTTGATGTGCCCTGCATCTGTGAAATACCGGAATAGACAATGAATCTTCCCAAAATTGAGGCAGTGGACTTTGGGAGCATCTGTAGATTTGGAATTTGCTTCCTACATCTAATTTGTTTCTGGTTTTATGTTTATCTTATTTTAGTATTTAAAGCTTATTATCATTGGTAAATTTGTTTATTGATTTGGTTGCTCTCTTCCTTTTTTTTTTCTTTTTTAAATATATATATATTTCCTTTTTCTCTTTTTGTGAGTGTGTATGTTTCTGCTTCTTATTGTGATTTTCTCTGTATATCTTTGCTTTTACCATTTGCCCTAAGGTTCCTTCTCTCCATTTTTGGTTGTTTGCTTGTATTTTACTAGAGTTTCAAGCACTTGTTATCACTGCTGGATTTGCTTATTGGTATGATTGCTCTCTTCTTTCTTTCTTTATTTTTCATTACTTTTTATTTATTTACTTTGAATAATATTTAATTTATTTTATATTTTAATAAATTTATTTTATATTACTTTATTATTTTTCTTTCTTTCTTTCTTTTTCTCTCCCTTTTCTTCTGAGCCATGTGGCTGACAGGGTCTTGGTGCTCCAGCAAGGTGTCAGGGCTGAGCATCTTAGGAGGGAGATCTGAGCTCAGGACGTTGGACCATCAGAGACCTCCTGGGCCCCAATTAATAATAAACAGTGAAAGATCTCCCAGAGATCTCCATCTCAACGAAAAGACCCAGCTGAACTCAACGACCAGCAAGATACAGTGCTGGACACCCCATGCCAAACAACTAGCAAGACAGGAACACAACCACACCAATTAGCAGAGATGCTAACTAAAATCATACTAAGTCAACAGACACCCCAAAACACACCACTGGACTCAGTCCTGCACACCAGAAAGACAGGATCCAGCCTCATCCACCAGAACACAGACACCAGTCCCCTCCACCAGGAAGCATACACAACCCACTGAACCAACCTTACCCGCTGGTGGCAGATGCCAAAAACAACAGGAACTATGAACCTGCAGCCTGTAAAAAGGAGACCACAAATGCAGTAAGTTAGGCAAAATGAGAAGACAGAGAAATACCCAGCAGATGAACGGGCAAGGTAAAAACCCAACAGACCAAACAAATGAAGAGGAAATACGCAGTCTACCTGAAAAAGAATTCAGAGTAATGACAGTAAAGATGATAAACAATCTTGGAAATAGAATGGAGAAAACAAATGAAACGTTTAACAAGGAAATACAAGAACTAAAGAACAAACAAACAATGATGAAAAACACAATCAGTGCAATTTAAAATTCTCTAGAAGGAATCAATAGCAAAATAACTGAGGCAGAAGAATGGATAAGTGATCCGGAAGATAAAATAGTGGAAAAAACTACAACAGAGCAGAATAAAGACAAAAGAATGAAAAGAATTGAGGAGAGTCTCAGAGACTGCTGAGACAACATTAAATGCACCAACATTCGAATTACAGAGGTCTCAGAAGAAGAACAGAAAAAGAAAGGGACTGAGAAAATATTTGAAGAGATTATAGTTGAAAACTTCCCTAATATGGGAAAGGAAATAGGCAATCAAGTCCAGGAAGCACAGAGAGTTCCAAACAAGATAAAGCCAAGAAGAAACACGCCAAAACACATATTAATCAAACTATCAAAAATTAAATACAAAAAACAAATATTAAAAGCAGCAAGGGAAAAATAACAAATAACATACAAGGGAATCCCCATAAGGTTAACAGCTGATCTTTCAGCAAAAACTCTGCAAGCCAGAAGGGAGTGGCAGGACATATTTAATGTGATGAAGGGGAAATACCTACAACCAAGATTACTCTACCCAGCAAGGATCTCATTCAGATTTAATGGAGAAATTAAAACCTTTACAGACTAGCAAAAGCTAAGAGAATTCAGCACCACCAAACCAGCTTTACAACAAATGCTAAAGGAACTTCTCTAGGCAAAAAACACAAGCAAAAGAAAAGACCTACAATAACAAACCCAAAACAATTAAGAAAATGGTAATAGGAACATACATATCAATAATTACCTTAAATGTAAATGGATTAAATGCTCTAAACAAAGCACATAGACTGGCTGAATGGATACAAAACAAGACCCGTATATATACTGTCTACAAGAGACCCATTTCAGACCTAAGGACACATGCAGACTGAAAGTGAGGGGATGGAAAAAGATATTCCATGGAAATGGACAAAAAAAGAAAGCTGGAGTAGCAATTTTCATATTAGACAAAATAGATTTTAAAATAAAGACTATAAGAAGAGATAAAGAATGACACTACATAATGTTCAAGGGATAAATCCAAGAAGAATATAAAATAATTGTAAATGTTTATGCACCCAACATAGGAGCACATCAATACATAAGGCAAATGCTAACAGCCATGAAAGGGGAAAACGACAGTAAGACAATAATAGTAGGGGAATTTAACACTCCACTTACAACAATAGAGAGATCATCCAAAATGAAAATAAATAAGGAAACACAAGCTTTAAAAGACACATTAGACCAGATGTACTAAATTGATATTAATACAACATTCCATACAAAACCAACAGAATTCACATTCATCTCAAGTGCTCATGGAACATTCTCTAGGATAGATCATATCTTGGGTCACAAATCAAGCCTTGGTAAATTTAAGAAAATTGAAATTGCATCAAGTATCTTTTCCAAACACAACACTATGACACTAGATATCAATTACAGGAAAAAATCTGTAAAAAAGGAAACAAACACACAGAGGCTAAACAATAAACTACTAAATAAGCAAGAGCTCACTGAAGAATCAAAGAGGATATCAAAAAATACCTAGAAACAAATGACAATGAACACATGACAATCCAAAACCAATCAGATGCAGCAAAGACAGTGCAAAGAGGGAAGCTTATAGCAATAAAATCCTACCTCAAGAAACAAGATACATCTAAAATAAACAAACAATCAAACACCTAAAGCAATTAGAGAAAGAAGAAAAAAACCCCAAAATTAGCATAAGGAAAGAAATCATAAAGATCACATCAGAAATAAATGAAAAAGAAATGAAGGAAATGATAGCAAAGATCAATAAAATTAAAAGCTTGTTTTATGAGAAGATAAACAAAATTGATAAACCATTAGCCAGACTCAACAAGAAAAAAAGGGAGAAGACTCAAATCAACGGAATTAGAATGAAAAAGGAGAAGCAAAAACTGATACTGCAGAAATACAAAGGATCATGAGAAATTACTACAAACAACTATATGCCAGTAAAAATGGACAACCTCGAAGAAATGGAAAAATTCTTAGAAAAGCACAACCTTCTGAGACTGAACCAGGAGGAAATAGAAAATATAAACAGACCAATCACAAGCACTAAAATTGAGACTGTGATTAAAAATCTTCCAACAAACAAAAGCCCACAACCTGATGGCTTCACAGGTAAATTCTATCAAACATTTAGAGAAGAGCTAACACCTATCCTTCTCAAATTCTTCCAAAATATACCAGGGTGAAGACCTCTCCAAAACTCATTCTATGAGGCCACCTTCACCCTGATACCAAAAGCAGACAAAGCGGTAACAAAGAAACAAAACTAGAGTCCAATATCACTGATGAATATAGATGCAAAAATTCTCAAGAAAATACTAGCAAACGTTAAAAGGATCATACACCATGATCAAGTGGGTTTTCTCCCAGGAATGCAAGGTTTCTTCAATATATGCAAATCAATCATTGATACACCATATTAACAAATTGAAAGAGAAAAACCATATGATCATCTCAATAGATGAAGAAAAAGCCTTTGATGAAACTCAAAACACATTTATGATAAAAACTCTCCAGAAAGTAGGCATAGAGAGAACTAACCTCAACATAAAAAGGCTATATATGACAAACCCACATCCAACATCTTTCTCAATGGTGAAAAACTGAAACCATTTCCATTAAGACTAGGAACAAAACAAGGTTGTCCACTCTCACCACTACTATTCAACATAGTTTTGGAAGTTTTAGCCACAGAAATCAGAGGGGCAAAAGAAATAAAAGAATCCAAATTGGAAAAGAAGAAGTAAAGCTGTCACTGTTTGCAGATGACATGATACCATACATAGAGAATACTAAAGATACTACCAGAAAACTACAGAGCTAATCAACGAATTTGTTAAAGTAGCAGGATACAAAATTAATGCACAGAAATCTCTTGCATTCCTATACACTAATGATGAAAAATCTGAAACAGAAATTAAGGAAACACTTCCATTTGCCACTGCAACAAAAAGAATAAAATACCTAGGAATTATCCTATGTAAGGAGACAAAAGACCTGTATGCAGAAAATTATAGGACACTGATGAAAGAAATTAAAGATGATACAAACAGTTGGAGAGATATACCATGTCCTTGGAGTCGAAGAATCAGCATTGTGAAAATGACTATACTACCCAAAGTAACCTACAGATTCAATGCAATGCCTATCAAACTACCACCTGCAATTTTCACAGAATTAGAGCAAAAAATTTCACAATTTATATGGAAACACAAAATATCCCGAATACCCTAATCAATCTTTACAAAGAAAACCGGAACTGGAGGAATCAGTCACCTGGACTTCAGACTATACTACAAAGCTACAGTAATCAAGACAGTATGGGACTGGCACAAAAACAGAAATAGAGATCAATGGAACAGGATAGAAAGCCCAGAGATAAACGGACACACATATGGTCACCTTCTTTTTGATAAAGGAGGCAAGAATATACAATGGAGAAAAGACAGCATCTTCAATAGTGGTGCTGGGAAAACTGGACAGCTACATGTAAAAGAATAAAATTAGAACGCTCCCTGACATCATAAACAAAATAAACTCAAAATGGATTAAAGACCTAAATGTAAGACCAGACACTATAAAACTCTTAGAGGAAAACATAGGCAGAGCACTCTATGACATAAATCACAGCAAGATCCTTTTTGACCCACCTCCTAGAGAAATGGAAGTAAAAAAACAAAAATAAACAAATGGGACATAATGAAACTTAAAGCTTTTGCACAGCAAAGGAAACCATAAACAAGACGAAAAGACAACCCTCAGAATTGAAGAAAATATTTGCAAATAAAGCAAGAAACTGACACATGATTAAACTCCAAAATTTACAAGCAGCTCATGCAACTCAATAACAAAAAACAGACAACCCAATCCTAAAATGACAGAAAACCTAAATAGACATTTCTCCAAAGAAGATATACAAATTGCCAACAAACACATGAAAGAATGCTCAACATCATTAATCATTAGAGAAATGCAAATCAAAACTACAATGAGATATCATCTCACACCGGTCAGAATGGCCATCATCAAAAAATCTACAAACCATAAATGCTGGAGAGGGTGTGGAGAAAAGGGAACACTCTTGCACTATTGGTGGGAATGTAAATTGATACAACCACTATGGAGAACAGTATGGAGGTTCCTTAAAAAACTAAAAATAGAACTACCATACGACCCAGCAATCCTACTATTGGGCATATACCCTGAGAAAACCATAATTCAAAAAGAGTCACGGGGCTTCCCTGGTGGTGCAGTGGTTGAGAATCCGCCTGCCAATGCAGGGGACACGGGTTCGAGCCCTGGACTGGGAAGATCCCACATGCCGCGGAGCAACTGGGCCCGTGAGCCACAACTACTAAGCCTGTGCGTCTGGAGCCTGTGCTCCACAGCAAGAGAGGCCGTGACAGTAAAAAGGCCCGCGCACTGCGATGAAGAGTGACCGTTGCTCGCCGCAACTAGAGAAAGCCCTCACACAGAAACGAAGATCCAACACAGCCAAATATAAATAAATAAATTTATAAAAAAAAAAAAAGAGTCATGTACCAAAATGTTCGTTGCAGCTCTATTTACAATAACCAGGACATGGAAGCAACCTAAGTGTCCATCATCGGATGAATGGATAAAGAAGATGTGGCACATATATACAATGGAATATTACTCAGCCATAAAAAGAAACGAAATGGAGGTATTTGTAGTGAGGTGGATGGAGTTAGAGTCTGTCATACAGAGTGAAGTAAGTCAGAAAGAGAAAAACGAATACCTTATGCTAACACATATATATGGAATCTAAGGGAAAAAAAAGGTCATGAAGAAACTAGTGGTAAGAGGGAATAAAGACACAGACCTACTAGAGAATGGACTTGAGGATATGGGGAGGGGAAAGGGTAAGCTGTGACAAAGTGAGAGAGTGGCATGGACATATATACACTATCAAACGTAAAATAGATAGCTAGTGGGAAGCAACCGCATAGCACAGAGAGATTAGCTCGGTGCTTTGTGACCACCTAGAGGGGTGGGATAGGGAGGGTGGGAGGGAGGGAGATGCAAGAGGGAAGAGATATGGGAACATATGTATATGTATAACTGATTCACTTTGTTATAAAGCAGAAACTAACACACCATTGTAAAGCAATTATACTCCAATAAAGATGTTAAAAAAAAGCAGTCAGTAATCAAACATCAAAACAAAAAAAAAGGTTTGCTCAGAAAAGGAAACCATAAACAAGATGAAAAGACAACCCTCAGAATTGAAGAAAATATTTGCAAATAAAGCAAGCAACTGACAAATGATTAACCTCCAAAATTTACAAGCAGCTCATGCAACTCAATAACAAAAAAGCAAACAACCCAATCCTAAAATGACAGAAAACCTAAATAGACATTTCTCCAAAGAAGATATACAAATTGCCAACAAACACATGAACAAATGCTCAACATCACTAATCATTAGAGAAATGCAAATGAAAACTACAATGAGGTATCACCTCCCACCTTTCAGAATGGCCATCATCAAAAAATCTACAAATAATTAATGCAGGAGAGGGTGTGAAGAAAAGGGAACCCTCTTGCATTGTTGGTGGGAATATAAATTGATACCGCCGCTATGGAGAACAGTATGGAGGTTCCTTAAAAAACTAAAAATAGAGCTACCATACAACCCAGCAATCCCACTACTGGGCATATACCCTGAGAAAACCATAATTCAAAAAGAGTCATGTACCACAATGTTCATTGCAGCCCTATTTACAATAGTCAGGACATGGAAGCAACCTAAGTGTCTATCGACAGATGAATGGATAAAGAAGATGTGGCACATATATACAATGGAATATTACTCAGCCATAAAAAGAAACGAAATTGAATTATTTGTATTGAGGTGGATGGACCTAGAGACTGTCATACAGAGTGAAGTAAGTCAGAAAGAGGAAAACAAATACCATATGCTAACACATATATATGGAATCTAAAAAAAAAAAAAAAGAAAGGTTCTGAAGAACCTAGGCACAGGACAGGAATAAATAGGCAGATGTAGAGAATGGAGTTGAGGGCACAGGGAGGGGAAGGTTAAGCTGGGACGAAGTGAGAGAATGGCATGGACACATATACACTACCAAATGTAAAATAGATAGCTAGTGGGAAACAGCCGCATAGCACAGGGAGATCAGCTCGGTGCTTTGTGTCCACCTAGAGTGGTGGGATAGGGAAGGTGGGAGGGAGACACAAGAGGGAGGAGATATGGGCATATATGTATACGTATAGCTGATTCAGTTTGTTATACAGCAGAAACTAACACACCATTGTAAACCAATTATACTCCAATAAAGATGTTTAAAAAGAAAAGAGAGACATGGGACACAGTCAGGAGTAGATCACTTTCACTGAATTTCCTTGTCCAAGATTCACTTAGGAAGGCATAGTTTGTTATTATCATTTGAGGAAAATGATAATTTTAACATTATCATGGAAAACTATGTGTGTAAATACTACAAAAAATAATTCTATTTATTACATTAAAAAAAATAAAAAACACCTTTCCACCCCCAGCAGCTTTTAACCAATGAATAGAAATTAATTGGTATGTAGAAGAATAGACATGAACTGATTTATAGAACATATATTTAAGACAAGAAATATTTCTTTTCTCTAGAAAGATAGGATTAAAGGACTTTTTTTTGCGTGGTGGGAATTCAAAACCATGTTAATATTATATGAGTTCTTTTGACTGGGAATTTGGGAAATAATTAATAAAGCATATCTTATCACTGGAAAAAAACCTGGAAGGAAAAATGTGACTAGTCTTAAGTGAGATATATAAAATATACACCACATTTCAAACATTTAATAGAACATAAAGAATGAAAAATATCTCATTAATAACTATTATATTTGTTACATGTTGGCATGGTAACATTTTGATATGTTCAGTTAAAATATAGTACTAAAAATTTTATAAAGATTAAACAGACTTTGAAGGAAGGGAATTCCTAGCACAAGAATCAGCACTCTCTCATGGATATATGTATGTTTTGGACTACAGCACAAAAGAATGAGATAGGCTGTGAGTTATGAATAATACCCAGGGCACCAACTAGAACTAAACCCCTTCATCTTACACTGAGCAAAGGACAGCACAATGCAAGTGAGGGTGAAATTATTATAAAGATAACTGTGGGTTTCTCCAATTTATTTTTCAAAGTAAATCATTTGCAATTATCAAAACACTAAAATCGCTTGTGGAGCATCTCACAACTAATCATGAGCAGTGGCAGTTTACATCTGCTGATCTAGAGCAGTGATCATCACAATTTTTGAGACTGCAATTATGCATTCCTGTCAGTGGATATATTCTTATTTATGTATTTTTTAAAATTAATTTTTATTGGTGTATAGTTGCTTTGCAACGTTGTGTTAGTTTCTGATGTACAGCAAAGTGAATCAGCTATACGTACACGTATATGCACTATTTTTTGGATTTCCTTCCCACTTACGTCACCACAGAGCACTGAGTAGAGTTCCCTGTGCTATACAGTAGATTCTCATTAGTTATCTATTTTATACATAGTAGTGTATATATGTCAATCCCAATCTCCAAATTCATCCCACCCCCCTTTCTCTCCTTGGTATCCAGAATTTGTTCTCTACGTTTGTCTCTATTTCTGCTTTGCAAATAAGTTCATCTGTATCATTTTTCTAGATTGCACATATAAGCGATATTATATGATATTGATTTTTCTCTTTCTGACTTACCTCACTCTGTATGACAGTCTCTAGGTCCATCCACATCTCTGCAATTGCACAATTTCGTTCCTTTTTTTGGCTAATATTCCATTGTATATATATACCACATCTTCTTTATCCATTCCTCAGTTGATGGACATTTAGGTTACTTCCATGTACTGGCTATTGTAAATAGTGCTGCAATGAACATTGGGGTGCATGTATCTTTTTGAATTATGGTTTTCTCTGGGTATATGTCCAGGAGTGGGATTGCTGGGTCGTATGGTAGTTCTATTTTTAGTTTTTTAAGGAACCTGCACACTGTTCTCCATAGTGGCTGTATCAATTTACATTCCCACCAACAGTGCAAGAGGGTTCCCTTTTCTCCACACCCTCTCCAGCATTTATTGATTGTAGATTTTTTGATGCTGGCCATTCTGACCAGTGTGAGGTGATACTTCATTGTAGTTTTAATATGCATTTCTCTAATAATTAGTGATGTTGAGTATCTTTTCATGTGTTTGTTAGCCATCTGTATGTCTTCTTTGGTGAAATGTCTATTTAGTTCTTCCATCCATTTTTTGATTGGTTTGTTTTTTGGTTTTAGGTTTTTGGGGTTTTTTTTGACATTGAGCTGCATGAGCTGTTTGTATATTTGGAGATTAATCACTTGTCAGTTGCTTCTTTTGCAAATATTTTCTCCCATTCTGAAGGCTGTCTTTTTATTTTCATTATGGTTTCCTTTGCTGTGCAAAAGCTTTTAAGTGGATAGTTTTTAAGAATTCTTACACATATTCATTTATAAATTATATACCATAGTGTAAAGATTACAGGTATTATAACATACACAAAAGATTAAAGTTTTTAACAATGAGATGTTGAAAATTACAATATTGAAATTTTTAATTTGTATTTATTGATGGCACAATAAAACTGTTTTGCTCTCATGGCAAACCATTAGAGATAGCAATGTGATTGAATATGCTTTTATGTATAATGATTCATGGTTCTGATTATACAGTTTATTTCAATACTTATTTCATTATTTTAGCATTTGTTTTATTTTATTGTTTATTTCACCAATGCTAAAGAATTTTTGTAATGGATATTAGTTATGAATCTGTATTTCATAAACCTGTGTCCGTCATTTTAACTTTTTTATCAACTTTATCAAATCTGATATGATCAATATTAGTTTACATATATATTTTATTGAAGTATAGTTAATTTACAATGTTGTGTTATTTTCATGTGTACAGGAGAGAGATTCATATTTATATATATGTGTATATATTTCCATTATAGGTTATTACACAATATTGAGTATATTTCCCTGTGCTATACAGTAGGTCCTTGCTGTTTAATTATTATTATATATACTAATGTGTATATGTTAATCCCAAGCTCCCAGTTTCTCTCCCCCACCCCGCTAACCCCTTTGGTAATCATAACTTTTTTTCCTATGTTTGGGAGTCCATTTCTGTTTTGTAAACAAGTTCATTTGTGTCATATTTTTAAATTCCACATATAAGTGATATCATATGATATTTGTCTTTCTCTGTCTGACTTACTTCACTTAGCATGATAATCTCCAGGTCCATCCATGTTGCTGCAAATGGCATTATTTTGTTCTTTTTATGGCTGAGTAATAGTCCATTGTGTGTGTGTGTGTGTGTGTGTGTGTGTGTGTATATATATATATATAGTTGGCCAAAAAGTTCATTCAGTTTTAAGTAAAAATAAAAGACACATTTTTCATTTTCGTGAAGAACTTAATTGAACAATGTATTCACTAACCAAATGAACTTTTTGGCCAACATGATACATATATATCACATCTTCTTTAACCATTCATCTGTCCATGGACATTTAGGTTGCCTCCATGTCTTTGCTATTGTAAATAGTGCTGCTGTGAACATTGGGGTGCATGTATCTTTTTGAATTAGAGTTTTTTCTGGATATAGGCCCAGGAGTCAGATTGCTGGAACATATGATAGTTCTATTTTTAGTTTTTTAAGGAACCTCCATACTGTTCTCCATAGTGGCTGTACCAATTTACATTCCCATCAGTGGTGTAGGTGGTGTCTTTTTCTCCACACCCTCTCCAGCATTTATTATTTGTAGAATTTTTAATGATGGTCATTCTGACTGGTGTAAGGGGATACCTCATTGTAGTTTCACTTCCATTTCTCTAATAATTAGCCATATTGAGCATCTTGTCATGTACCTGTTGGCCATCTGTATATCTTCTTTGGTAAAATGTCTATTTAAGTCTTCTGTCCATTATTTGATTGGGTTGTTTGTCATTTTTTGATATTAAGCTTCATGAGCTGTTTGTATGTATTGGAAATTAATCCCTTGGTGGTAGCATTGTTTGAATATATTTTCTCCTAGTCCTAAGGTTGTCTTTTAATTTTTGATGGATTCCTTTGCTGTGCAGGTTTTAAGTTTAGTTAGGTTACAGTATTAATTTTTTCATTTGTTTGTTTTTACTCATAACATGGTTGAAGGGCTCATACCTGGGAATAAGAGAAGTGTTAACTCTGCCATTTTCTTGTTTCTATTACTGTTATTATCAATCACTTTTTAAGAGTGGGCAAAAGTATGTTATTAATAAAAATAATATTGTAAAATTTTGCTTTCACACTATTAACAGACTCCCAATTATTGGTTTTATGTCTTATAAACATCTATTACAGTGTTATTCATTCTATTATTTTAATTTTTACTTCTCATTGTTCACTTTATCCATTTTTTAAAATGTTTATTCCTATTATTTTTTATCAATGTTTAATTCACATAAAATTTTATATTATTTTCAGGTGTACAGCAGAGGAATTCAAAATTTATATAAATTACAAAATCACCACAATAAGCCTGGATAATAACTGCCACCATTTAAATTCTTACAATAATATTAACTGTATTCTTTTTTCTGTATATTACATTCCCATGATTATTTATTTTATAAATGGAAGTTTGTGCCGCTTAATCTTATTTACATGTTTTGCCAGTCCCCAGCTCCCTCCTCTCTGGCACTTACCAATTTGTTCTCTGTATCTATGAATCTATCTCTGTTTTGTTTTGTTTGATTTCTTTGTTTTTTACATTCCATATATAAGTGAAATCACTTACGGTATTTGCCTTTCTCTGTCTGACTTATTATAATATCTTCTAGGTCCATCAAAGTTGCTGCAAATGGCAGGGTTTCATTCTTTTTTAAGGTTGAGTAATATTACGTTATATATTTATATACTATATTTTTATCCATTCATGTATAGATGGACACTTTGATTGCTTCCATATTTGGCTAAGGTAAATAATGCTGCAATAAACACAGGGGTGCAAAAACTTTATTGAATTGGTGTTTTCATATTCTTTGGATAGGTACTCAGGAGTGGAATTGGTGTATTATAATAGTGGTACTTTTTCAATTATTTTTGTGGAAACTCCATAGACTTACATAGTGGCTGTGACAATTTACATTCCCACCAACAGTGCAAGAGGGTTCCTTTTTCTCCACACCCTCTCCAGCATTTATTATTTGTAGACTTTTTGATGATGGCCATTCTGAAAGGTGTGAGGTGATACCTCATTGTAGTTTTCATTTGCATTTCTCTAATGATTAGGGATGTTGAGCATCCTTTCATGTGTTTGTTGGCAATCTGTATATCTTCTTTGGAAAAATGCATGTTTAAGTCTTCTGCCCATTTTTGGATTGGGTTGTTTGTTTTTCTTGATATTGAGCTGCATGAGCTGCTTGTAAATTTTGGAGATAAATCTCTTGTAGGTTGCATCATTTGCAAATATTTTCTCCCATTCTGAGGGTTGTCTTTTTGTCTTGTTTATGTTTTCCTTTGCTGTGCAAAAGCTTTTAAGTTTCATTAGGTCCCATTTGTTTATTTTTGTTTTTATTTCACTTTCTGTAGGAAGTGGGTCAAAAAGGAACTTGCTGTGATTTCTGTCATACAGTGTTCTGCCTATGCTTCTTTTTTTTTTTTTGTTCTTCTAACTTTATTAGGACAATATGGGAATATGGGATAGCAAAATGGAAACAGCTTTGGGAAAAAAAGCTGCAAGAGACTCATATGACAAATGAGTTCTAGTTAAATAATTATGATGAATGTTGGCACCATAGCTTGAATCGCCAGCATAATTTTTATTATTTATTGACTATCTTATTCTTTTTGAATGTGTTATCTCTGAGATTCTATTATATAATAAGGATTTCTTCAGACAGAATAAAAGTGTTCTCCCCCCAAAGATCCATTTTGGAATGATTAATAAGTATAATTAGCGCTACTGGTAAAGGTCCTTGTCATGGTATATGAGTCAGCTGTAAGCTATATTTATGATAGAGTATATTCATATTCCTTGTACTTGGGCAAAGGTAAAATGCCCTACTCAAAGAGCATCTTTTTTTTTAACATCTTTATTGGAGTATAATTGCTGTATGATGGTGTGTTAGTCTCTGCTTTATAACAAAGTGAATCAGTTATACATACGCATATGTTCCCATATCTCTTCCCTCTTGCATCTCCCTCCCTCCCACCCTCCCCATCCCACCTCTCTAGGTGGTCACAAACCACTGAGCTGATCTCCCTGTGCTATGTGGCTGCTTCCCACTAGCTATCTATTTTACGTTTGGTAGTGTATATTTGTCCATGCCACTCTCTCACTTTGTCACAGCTTACCCTTCCCCCTCCCCATATCCTCAAGTCCATACTCTAGTAGGTCTGTGTCTTTATTCCCATCTTACCCCTAGGTTCTTCAGGACCTTTTTTTTTTTCTTAGATTCCATATATATGTGTTAGCATGCCGTATTTGTTTTTCTCTTTCTGACTTACTTCACTCTGTATGACAGACTCTACTTCCCTCTACCTCACAACAAATAACTCCATTTCGTTTCTTTTTATGGCTGAGTAATATTCCATTGTATATATGTGCCACATCTTCTTTATCCATTCATCTGTTGATGGACACTTAGGTTGCTTCCATGTCCTGGCTATTGTAAATAGGGCTGCAAAGAACATTTTGGTACATGACTCTTTTTCAATTATGGTTTTCTCAGAGTATATACCCAGTAGTGGGATTGCTGGGTAGTATGGTAGTTCTATTTTTAGTTTTTTAAGGAACCTCCATACTGTTCTCCATAGTGGTTGTATCAATTTACATTCCCACCAACAGTGCAAGAGGGTTCCCTTTTCTCCACACCCTCTCCAGCATTTATTGTTTCTAGATTTTTTGATGATGGCCATTCTGACCAGTGTCAGATGATATCTCATTGTAGTTTTGATTTGCATTTCTCTAATGATTAATGATGTTGAGCATTCTTTCATGTGTTTGTTGGCAATCTGTATATCTTCTTTGGAGAAATGTCTATTTATGCCTTCTGCCCATTTTTGGATTCGGTTGTTTATTTTTTTGTTATTGAGCTGCATGAGCTGCTTGTAAATTTTGGAGATTAATCCTTTGTCAGTTGCTTCATTTGCAAAAATTTTCTCCCATTCTGAGGGTTGTCTTTTGGTCTTGTTTACGGTTTCCTTTGTTGTGCAAAAGCTTTTAAGTTTCATTAGGTCCCATTTGTTTATTTGTGTTTTTATTTCCATTTCTCTAGGAGCTGGGTCAAAAAGGATCTTGCTGTGATTTATGTCATAGAGTGTTCTGCCTATGTTTTCCTCTAAGAATTTGATAGTGTCTGGCCTTACATTTAAGTTTTTAATCCATTTTGAGTTTATTTTTGTGTATGGTGTTAGGGAGTGTTCTAATTTCATTCTTTTACATGTAGCTGTCCAGTTACCCCAGCATCACTTATTGAAGAGGCTGTCTTTCCTCCATTGTATATTCCTGTCTCTTTTATCAAAGATAAGGTGACCATATGTGTGTGGGTTTATCTCTGAGCTTTCTATCCTGTTCCATTGATCCATAATTCTGTTTTTGTGCCAGTACTGTACTCTCTTGATTACTGTAGCTTTGTAGTACAGTCTGAATTCAGGGAGCCTGAATCCTCCATCTCCGTTTTTCTTTCTCAAGTTTGCTTTGGCTATTCAGGGTCTTTTGTGTTCCCATACAAATTGTGAAATTTATTGTTCTAGATCTTTGAAAAATGCCATTGGTAGTTTGATAAGGATTGCATTGAATCTGTAGGTTGCTTTGGGCACTATAGTCATTTTCACAATGTTGATTCATCCAGTCGAAGAACATGGTATATCTCTCCATCTGCCTGTATCATCTTTCATTTCTTTTAACAGTGCCTTATAGTTCTCTGCATACAGGTCTTTCGTCTCCTTTGGTAGGTTTATTCCTAAGTATTTTATTATTTTTGTTGCAATGGAAAATAGGAGTGTTTCCTTAATTTCTCTTTCAGATTTTTCATCATTAGTGTATAGGAATGCAAGAGATTTCTGTGCAATAATTTTGTATTCTGCTTCTTTACCAAATCTATTAGTTAGCTCTAGTAGTTTTCTGGTAGCATTGTTAGGATTTTCTATGTATAATATCATGTCATCTGCAAAGAGTGACAGTTTTACTTCTTCTTTTCCAATTTGGATTCCTTTTATTTCTTTTTCTTCTCTGATTGCTGTGGCTAAAACTTCCAAAACTATGTTGAATAATAGTGGTGAGAGTGGGCAACCCTGTCTTGTTCCTGATCTTAGTGGAAATGGTTTCAGTTTTTCACCATTTAGGATGATGTTGGCTGTGGGTTTGTCATATATGACCTTTATTATGTTGAGGAAAGTTCCCTCTATGCCTACTTTCTGCAGGGCTTTTATCATAAATGGGTGTTGAATTTTGTGAAAAGCTTTCTCTGCATCTATTGAAATGATCATATGGTTTTTCTCCTTCAATTTGTTAATATGGTGTATCACGTTGATTGATTTGCATATATTGAAGAATCCTTACATTCCTGGAATAAACCCCACTTGATCATGGTGTATGATCCTTTTAATGTGCTGTTGGATTCTGTTTGCTAGTATTTTGCTGAGGATTTTTGCATCTATGTCCATCAGTGATATTGGCCTGTAGTTTTCTTTTTTTGCGACATCTTTGACTGGTTTTGGTATCAGGGTGATGGTGGCCTCATAGAATGAGTTTGGGAGTGTTCCCACTCTGCTATATTTTGAAAGAGTTTGAGAAGGATAGGTGTTAGCTCTTCTCTAAATGTTTGCTAGAATTCGCCTGTGAAGCCATCTGGTGCTGAGTTTTTTTTTTTTTTGATGGAAGATTTTTATTCACATTTCAATTTTAGTGCTTGTGATTGGTCTGTTCATATTTTCTATTTCTTCCTGGTTCAGTGTGGGAAGGTTGTGCTTTTCTCAGAATTTGTCCATTTCTTCCAGGTTGTCCATTTTATTGCCATATAATTGCTTGTAGTAATTTCTCATGATCCTTTGTATTTCTACAGTGTCAGTTGTTACTTCTCCTTTTTTCATTTCTAATTCGGTTGATTTGAGTCTTCTCCCTTTTTTTCTTGCTGAGTCTAGTTAATGGTTTAACAATTTTTTTTATCTTTCAAAGAGGCAGCTTTTAGTTTTATTGATCTTTGCTATCGCTTCCTTCATTTCCTTTTCATTTATTTTTGATCAGATTTTTATGATTTATTTCCTTCTGCTAACCTTGGGGTTTTTTTATTGTTTGTTTGTTCTTCTTTCTGTAGTTGCTTTAGGTGTAATGTTAGGTTGTTTATCTGAGATTTTTCTTATTTTTTGAATTAGGATTGTATTGTTATAAATTTCCCTCTTAGAACTGCTTTTACTGCATCCCATAGGTTTCAGTCATCGTGTTTTCACTGTTATGTGCTTCTAGGGAAATTTTGATTTGCTCTTTGATTTCTTCAGTGATATCTTGGTTATTAAGTAGTGTATTGTTTAGCTTCCATGTGTTTGTATTTCTTACAGTTTTTTTCCTGTAATTGATATCTTGTCTCATAGGCTTGTGGTTGGAAAAGATACTTGACATGATTTCAATTTTCTTAAATTTACCAAGGCTTGATATGTGACCCAAGATATGATCTATCCTGGACAATATTCCATGAGCACCTGAGAAGAAAGTGTAGTCTGTTGTTTTTGGATGGAGTGTCCTATAAATATCAATTAAGCCCATATTGCTTAATGTGTCATTTAAAGCTGTGTTTCCTTATTTATTTTCATTTTGGATGATCTGTCCATTGGTGAATGTGGGGTGTTAAAGTCCCCTCCTATTATTGTGTTAATGTTGATTTCCCTGTTTATGGCTGTTAGCATTTGCCTCATGTAGTGTGGTGCTCCTCTCATGGGTGCTTAAATATTTACAAGTGGTATATCTTCTTGGATTGATCCCTTCATCATTATGTAGTGTCTTTCTTTGTCTCTTCTAATAGTCTTTAATTTAAAGTCTATTTTGTCTGATATGAGAATTACTATCCAGCTTTCTTTTGATTTCCATTTGCATGGAATATCTTTTTCCATCCCCTCACTTACAGTCTGTATGTGTCCCTAGGTCTGAAGTGGGTCTCTTGTAGACAGCATATATACGGGTCTTGTTTTTGTATCCATTCAGCCAGTCTATGTCTTTTGGTGGGAGCATTTAATGCATTTACATTTAAGGTAGTTATTGATATGTATGTTACTATGACCATTTTCTTAATTGTTTTGTGTTTGTTACTGTAGGACTTTTCCTTCTCTTGTGTTTCCTGCCTAGAAAAGGTCCTTTAGCATTTGTTTTAAAGCTGGTTTTATGGTGCTGAATTCTCTTAGCTTTTGCTTGTCTGTAAAGATTTTAATTTCTCCATCGAATCTGAATGAAATCCTTGCTGGGTAGAGTAATCTTGGTTGTAGGCTTTTAACTTTTATCACTTTAAATATGTCCTGCCACTCCCTTCTTGCTTGCAGATTTTCTGCTGAACTATCAGCTGTTAACCTTATGGGGATTCTCTTGTATGATATTTGTTTCTTTTCCCTTGCTGCTTTTAATATTTTTTCTTTGAATTTAATTTTTGATAGTTTGATTAATATGTGTCTTAACATGTTTTTCCTTGGATTTATCCTGTATGAAACTCTGCTCTTCATGGACTTGATTGACTATTTACTTTCCCATATTAGGGAAGTTTTCAACTATAATCACTTCAAATATTTTCTCAGTCTCTTTCTTTTTCTCTTCTTCTCATGGAACCCCTATAATTCGAATGTTGGTATGTTTAATGTTGTCTCAGAAGTGTTTGAGACTGTTGTCAATTATTTTCATTCTTTTTTCTTTATTCTGCTCTGTGGTACTTATTTCCACTATTTTATCTTCCAGGTCACTTATCCGTTTTTCTGCCTCAGTTATACTGCTATTGATTCCTTCTATAGAATTTTTAATTTCATTTATTTTGTAGTTCATCATTGTTTGCTCTTTAGTTCTTCTAGGTTAAATGTTTCTTGTATTTTCTCCATTTTTTCCCCAAGATTTTGGATCATCTTTACTATCATTACTCTGAATACTTTTTCAGGTAGACTGCCAATTTCCTCTTCATTTGTTTGGTCTAGTGGGTTTTTCCCTTGCTCTTTCATCTACTGTGTGTTTCTCTGTCTTCTCATTTTGCTTAACTTACTGTGTTTGGCGTCTCCTTTTCGCAGCCTGCAGATTCATAGTTCCCGTTGCTTTTGGTGTCTGCCCCCAGTGGGTAAGGTTGGTTCAGTGTGTTGTGTAAGCTTCCTGGTGGAGGTGACTGGTGCCTGTGTTCTGATGGATGAGGCTGGATCTTGTGTTTCTGGTGAGCAGGATGGCAACAGGTGGTGTGTTTGGTGGTGTCTGTGAACTTAGTATGATTTTAGGCAGCCTCTCTGCTAATGGGTGGTGTTGTGTTCCTGTCTTGCTAGTTGTTTTGCATGGGGTGTCCAGCACTGGAGCTTGCTGGTTGTTGAATGGAGCTGGGTCTTAGCGTTGAGATGGAGATCTCTGGGGAAGCTCTTGCTGATTGATATTACGTGGGTCCAGGAGTTCTCTGGTAGTCCCATGTCCTGAACTCGGCTCTCCCACTTCAGACACTCAGGCCTGACACCTGTCTGGGGCACCAAGACCCAGTCAGCAACATGGTCAGAAGAAAAGTGAGAAAAAAAAGAAGAAAAAATAAATAAAATAAAAAATTTAAAAGTTATTAATATAAAAAATTTTAAAAAGTGATTAAAAGAAAAGAAGAGAGCAACAAAACCAATAAACAAATCCACGAATTATAACAAATGCTGAAAACTATACTAAGATAAACATAAAAGTCAGAGTCTAGTCAGTCACATACAGCAAACCCCAAGTCTACATTTGCTCCCAAAGTCCACCACCTCAATTTTGGGATGACTTTATGTCTATTCAGATATTCCAGAGATGCAGGGTACATCAACTTGATTATGGGTATTTAAACCACTGCTTCTGAAGTTGCCTAGAGAAATTTCCCTGTCTCTTCTTTGTTCGCACATCTCCTGGGGTTCAGCTTTGGATTTGGCCCTGCCTCTGCATGTAGGTCACCCTCTGGCATCTGGTCTTGGCCCAGACAGGAGGAGGTTCAAGGAGTGTTTGATTAGGCGGCTTTGGCTCACTCAGGCTGGGGGGAGGGAGGGGTACAGAATGTGGGGCGAGCCTGCAGCAGCAGAGGCCAACGTGACGTTGCAACAGCCTGAGGCATGCCACATGTTTTCCTGGGGAAGTTGTCCCTGGATCATGGGACCCTAGCAGTGGCGGACTGCCCAGGCTTCTGGGAGGGAAGGCGAGGATAGTGACCTTTGCTTGCACACAGGATTCTTGGTGGCCACAGCAGCAGCCTTAGCATTTCATGCCCGTCTCTGGTGTCCATGCTGATAGCCGCGGCTTGCACCCACATCTGAAGGTCATTTAGGTGGTGTTCTGAATCTCCTCTCCTCACGCACCCTGAAACAATATCTCTTAGGCAGGTCCAGAGTTTTTCCCGGACTCCCTCCCTGTTAGCTGTGGTGCACTAGCCCCCTTCAGGGTGTCTTCATGCAGCTAACCCCAGTCCTCTCCCTGGGATCTGAACTCCAAAGCCCTAGCCTCAGGTCCCAGCCCCCACCCGCCCTGGCGGGTGAGCAGACAAGCCTCTCAGTGTTGTGAGTGCTGGTCAGCACTGACCCTTTGTACAGGAATTTCTCAGCTTTTCCCTCTGCACCCCTGTTGCTGCACTCTCCTCTGTGTCTTCAAAGCTTCCCACCCACTGCCCACACCCTGTCCCCACCAGTGAATGAGCTCCCTAGTGTGTGGCAACTATTCCTCCTTCACAGCTCCCTTCCAGAAGTGCAGGTCCCATCCCTATCCTTTTGTCTCTGTTTTTTCTTTTTCATTTTGCCCTACATAGTTACATGGGGATTTTCTTGCCTTTTGGGAAGTTTGAAGTCTTCTGCCATCATTCATTCGGTGTTCTGTAGGAGTTGTTCCACATGTACATGTATTTTTGATGTGTTTATCTGGCGGATGTTGATCTCCACATCTTACTCCTTTGCCATCTTGAATGTCTCTCCCAATTTCTCTTTTATGTCTGTTACTATCTGCTTTATATAAGGTTCCCTTATGTTGGGTGCATAAATATTTATAAGTCATATCCTATTGTTGGATTGGTCCCTTTATCATTATGTAATGTCCTTCTCTGTCTCTTGATATAGTCTATGTTTTAAAGTCTCCTTTTTCTAATTATTTCTACCCCAGTTTTCTTTTTATTTGCATTGCATGGAATATCTTTTCCCATCACTTCACTTTCAGTCTGTTCTTGCCTTTAGATTTGAAGTGAGTCTCTTGTAGGTAGCATATAATTGGGTCTTGTTTTTTAGTCCATTCAGCCACCCTATTTTTTTTAGTGGAGCATTTAGTCAATTTACATTTAAAATAATTATTGATAGTGTGTATTTATTGCCGTTTTGTTGTTTGAGGTTGTTTTTCCATTTCTTCTCTGCTTCTTTCTTCTTCTCTGTCCCTTCATTTGTGGTTTGATGACTTTCATTAGTGTTATGTTTGGATTCCTTTTTCGCTATTTTTTGTATATCTATTATAGGTTTTTCTTGAGGTTACCATGAGGCTTATGTATAATTATACATATACAAGTCTTTTCAAACTTGATGGTCAGTTAAGTTCAAATGCATTCTAGAAACACTACATATTTACTCCTCCTACTATATTTTATGGTGTTTAGTTTAGATGTCATATTTTGCCTCTTTTTATTTTGTGTATATTTTAACTTATTATTTTACTACTTATGTCTTTTGATCTTTACACTAGCTTTGTAAATGGTTGATCCACTACCTTTACTATATGCTTGTATTTACCAGTGAGATTTTTTTCCTTTCATATATTTTCTTTTTCTTGTTATGTTATTTTGTTTCTGCTTAAAGAAGTCTTTTTAATACTTCTTGTATGGACTGTTTAGTGGTGATAAACTCCTTTAGCTTTTTCTTGTCTAGGAAACTTTGTTTTCTCTATTTTAATTCTGAATGATAACCTTGCCAAGTAGAGTATTTTTGTTTGTAAGTTATTTTCCTTTCAGCATTTTGGATATATCATGCTACTCCATTCTGGCCTGTAAAGTTTCATTTGAAAAATCAGCCAGTACTCTTATGGGGGTTCCTTCATATGTAACTAGTTGTCTTTCTCTTGCTGCCTTTAAATTTCTCTCTTTATCTTTAACTTTTGACATTTTAACAGTAATATGTCTTGGTGTGGGTCTCTTTGGGTCCATCTTATTTGGGACTCTTTGTACTTTCTGAACTTGGATGACTTTTTTCTTCAGCAGATTAGTAAAGTTTTCAGCCATTTTTTCTTCAAATAAATTTTCATTCCCTTTCTCTCTCCTGTCCTTCATGGACTCCTATAATGCAAATATTAAGTACACTTGATGTGACCCAGAGATCCTTTAAATTGTCATCATTTAATTTTTTTTTACAATAACAGTTTGGTGATTTCCACTACCCTGTCTTCTAGATCACTGATCCATTCTGCCCCATCATTTAATCTACTTTGTCTCTGTCTATGTATTTTTCATTTCAGTTATTGTATTCTTCAGCTCTGATTGGTTATTTTTATATTTTCTATCTCTTTGTTGAAGTTCTCACTGTGTGAATCCATTCTTCTTCCATGTTCGATGAACATTTATAAGAGCACTTTTTGAACATTTTATCAGGTAGATTACTTATCTCTATTTGATTTAGGTCTTTTTCTGAAGTTTTGTGTTGCATTTCTATTTACAACATGTTCCTCTGTCTTCTCATTTTACCTTTCTGTGTTTGTTTTTATGTTAGGTGAATAAGCTACGTCTCCCAGTCTTAAAGGATGGCCTTATATAGAAAATTTCCTGTGGGGCTGAGAAGAGTAATCCTCCTTTCCACCAGAGCTAAGTTCTCCATGAGTGTTCACTGTGTGGGATACATGCACCCTCCTGTTGTGGTGGTGCCACGGTTTTTGAAGGCATGCTGATGGCCGGAGCTAACTTTCAGGCCAGCTGGCTGTGATGTCCAGCTGCAACTGCTGTCAGCACACTGGTGGCCAAGTCTTGCCCCAGTGTGGCTGTTTGAGGGACCCAGCCATAACAGTTGTGGGCCCAGTCATGGGCATAGCTGACCTCCTGGGGTTGGAGCCACTTTGGGGAAGTGCCAAGTCCAGAATGAGGTTCCTCAACAAATGTGTTGGCATGGGAGTCACTTTAGAGAGTTGCTGGTCCTGGCCAAGGCCATCACCAGCTGTGATGTGGAATGATCCACTTTGGAGGGGTGCCAGTCAACACAAGCAGGTTGGGTGGGGTTGGTCTTCAGGGAAATGTTTGGGCAGGGAAAACTTCTAGCCAGGTAAATGGTGAATATCAGAAATTGCTCCTGCCAACAGTGGACCAACTAGATAGAGGAAGAATTTTTTAAATGGAGCCTGCCAGTGCTTTGGTCCCTGGAAGAGTTTCAACAGAATCCTGTCCCTTCAACACTTGCCCAAAACTTAGCCAATGAATCTCCTTTGTGTATGGTCCAGGTATTTTTCAGACTGCTGCCATTGTGGTAGGTCTCAGAGCAAGTGAGTTTGTGCACCCGCTCTTTAAGTGCAGTCTCAGTTTCCTCCAGCCCTTCAGTTCTTAAAGACAAAAGTCCCACTGGTTTTCAATCCAGATAATATCATCCTCCCAGTTCAAGTCCCCAAGGTTATGGTGCCTGATATGGGGCTCAAACTCCCCACTCCTTAGGGAGGAATTCTGTGTTTGTGATATCCCGTCCTGTTTGTGGGTCACCACGTCAGGGTTGTAGGTCCTGGTTAGACTACATCTCTTCCCCTCCTACCAGTCTCGACATGTTTCTTTCTTCATATCTTTAGTTGTAAAAGAGCTGTTCTGCTAGTATTTGTGTTGTTCTCAGAGACAGTTTTCTATATGTAGTTATAGTTTTGGTGTGTCCATAGGAAGAGTTGAGCTCAAGATATTCCTACTCTGCTGTTGGGATCCCACCTCCTCCTGTCCAGTTGTTTTCTGATACAATATTTCAATATCTTAATTCTGTAACATTTTTTCAATTTTTCATTATATGTAATAAAATTATTTATAACATGTATATACAGTTCAAAGAACAACAATAAATTGAACATCTGTATACTAACTACCATGGTCAAGAAATAGAACATTGCTAGTAAAACTTATTTTTATAAAGGAGAAGAATAGGTAAAGACACACATGATTTTGGAGGTGATAGAGAAAAATTTTATGGGAGTTGAAGCATGTCTTCTTTCTGCTAGGTAGAAAATTAAGTTATTTTCTTAGAGTGAAGGGGTAGAGGACTTAAGGATTGTGACATTTTAGAAAAGGTGCCATGGAGTAAAGGAAATGTGTCTAGTGAAAAAAGATTGTTAAATAACACTGAGGGCTTAGCTAAGATTGGAGCTAAACAATATGAATATAGTCTGGGAGCTGGAACAGAGTAGAGGAAATAGAAAATTGGTTTCTTCCAAGGTTGGGAATTTACAGTACAGCTAAGGGACCAAAGGAATGAATGGTGCCTATGAGAGTGCAATTGTAGTTTTTTTTCCCTGAGGTTTGGGCTGGATCAGGAAAATATTAAAGCCAGAGTGGGCCCTCATAGACTGGGAGAATAGGGAGGGGTTGAGGGAAAAATATAAATCCTGGTGATAAAGTGGCAAATTTTGAACCAGACTCCAAATAGGATGGCAGATGTGAGAAAGTGACCTAGGTATTTAAAGATGTCAGCACTGAGGATGAGAAGAAGGTGTTAATATTGGAAGGAATGAGGAGAGGGAAACCAGGAATAATGGAAGAAGTTGACTCAGACTTTAGTTTGAAGTTTGTGGTTCTGCTGATCTTGTAACTAAAATCCATTCAGGATACTTTCCCAACCTTATTGATAATCCTGGCACCCATAATCTTGTGGGAATAGAGTGAAGTAAGAACAATCATGTTGGATTAAGATAGAAATGGAGGGACTTCCCTGGAGACACAGTGGTTAAGAATCCGCCTGCCAATGCAGGGGATACGGGTTCAATCCCTGGCCTGGGAAAATCCCACATGCTGCGGAACAACTAAGCCCATGTACCACAATTACTGAGCCTGCAATCTAGATCCCACGAGCCACAACTACTGAAGCCTGTGTGCCTAGTGCCTGAGCTTTGCAACAAGAGGAGCCACCACAATGAGAAGCCCACTCACCACAACTAGAGAAAGCCCACATGCAGCAATGAAGACCCAATGCAGCCAAAAGTTTAAAAAATAAAATAAAATTAAAAAGATAGAAATGGAGAGATTCTAATAAAACAAATATTTACAGGTTGAAATTTGAGCCATGGAGGTTTTTAAGAGATGTTTGGCTGCATCATAATTTTCCAGGGATAGATTGATGTTAACAATTATACACTACTGGTGGGAATGTAGGTTTGGAAGGCAATTTGGCAAAACCTAGTAAAGTTGCAGATGCACATATTCTATGACTCAGCAATTCCAACACAAGATATACCCCCTAGAGAAACACTTGCACATATGCTTAGGAAACGTGCAAGATTTTTCACTGTAGTACTGTTTGTAATAGTGGAGAACTGGAAACAACCCAAATAGTCACCAGCAGGAGAATGGATAAATAAACTATGGTATAGTTATATAGTAGAATAATATACCTCAGTAAAAATATGAATAAATGAGAGCTACATGAGTCAGCATGGATACAAACTAAAAGTTGAGCAAAAAAGCAAATTTCAGAAACATTAAGTGCACATGGTGTCAATTATATAGACGTTTAACTCCATGCAAAAGAGTGCCACTTTGCAGATATTTATAAATGTAATAAAAGTATAGAACAGTCATGGGAATAATAAACACTAAATGTAAAATACCTCCAAGATGTAGGAAGGATACAATCAGAGATATATGAGACTTCAACTTTATTTGCAACGTTTTATTGCTTAAGCTTAGTAGTGGGTACATAGTTTTTTCTATGTTACTCGTTATACTATTTCTATGACTAAAATATTTTTTTAAAAAAATTTTTAAAACAACCATCCAGAAAGGTCTACATGGAAAGATAATATTTGACAGTTATAAAATAACTATTTTCAGAGGCTTGAGTTCAAGATGGTGGAGTAGAAGGATGTGGGCTCACCCCTTCTTACGTAAATACCAAAATCACAACTGCTGAACAACCATTGACAGAGAAACGCTGGAAACTACCAGAAAGATACCCTACTGCCAAAAACAAAGAAGAAGCCACAATGAGATGGTAGAAGAGGTGCAATTGCAATAAGATCAAATCCCTTACTGGCCAGGTGGGGTGACCCACAGACTGGAGAGCAATTGTACCATGGAGGCCCTCCCACAGGAGTGAAAGACCTGATCCCCATTTCATGCTTCCCAGCCTGAGGGTCCAGCAATGGAAAGAGGAGCCCCGAGAGAATCTGTCATTGATAGCCAGAAGGGCTTGATCACAGGAAATACATGGGACTGGGGGAAAAAGAGACTCCACGCTTGGAGGGCACACACAAGGTGCTGTGTACATGAGAACCCAGGGGAAAAAAGGAGTGACCTCAAAAGAGACTGAGACAAACCTACCTGCTAGTATTAGAGGGTTTCCTGTGGAGCCGGGGGGTGGTTGAGACTCACTGTGGGGAAAAGACACTGGAAGTGGCAGTTATGAGGAGTACTCATTGACATGAGCCCTCCCAGAGGCTGCCATTACCCCAACCTGTAGGCTCTAGAGCTGGGATGCCTCAGGCCAAACAACCAACAGGACAGGAACAGAGCCCCATCAATCAGCAGACAGGCTGCATAAAGTTTCCTGAGCATGGCCCTGCCCAACAGAGGGACAAGACCCACCTCCACCCACAAGTGGAATCCCTTCCATCAGAAAGCCTGCACAAACCTCTTAGGCAGCCTCATCCACCAGAGGATGGACAGCAGAAGCAAGAACTACAATCCTGCAGCCTGTGGAATGAAAACTGCAATCACAGAAAGTTAGACAAAATGAGACAGCAGAGGAATATGTCCCAGATGAAGGAACAAGATAAAACTCAAGAAGAACAACTAAGTGAAGTGGGATAGGCAGCCTGCCTGAAAAAGAATTCAAAATAATGATAGTGATGATGATCCAAGACCTCAGAAAAAGAATGGAGACAAGGATTGAGAAGATGCAAGAAATGTTTAACAAAGATCTGGAAGAACTAAAGAACAGACAGAGATGAACAATACAATAACTGTAAGGAAAAGTACGCTAGAAGAAATCAATAGCAGAATAACTGAGGCAGAAGAACGGATAAATGATCTGGAACAGATTGGTGAAAATCACTGCCACAGAACAGAATAAAGAAAAAAGAATGAAAAGAAATGAAGACAGTCTAAGAGACCACTGGGACAACACTAAACACACCAACATTCGCATTATAGGGTTCCCAGAAGAAGAGAGAAAGGCCCTGAGAAAATATTTAAAGAGATAATAGCTGAAAACTTCCCTAACATGGGAAAGGAAACAGTCACCCAAGTCCAGGAAGTGCACAGAGCCCCAGGCAGGATACACCCAAGGAGGAACATACCAAGACACATAGTAATCAAATTGACAAAAATTAAAGACAAAGAAAAAAATACTAAAAGCAACAAGGGAAAAGCAACAAATAACATACAAGGGAACTCCCATAAGGTTATCAGCTTATTTCTCAGCAAAAACTCTGCAAGCCAGAAGGGAGTGGCTTGATAAACAGTATGTCCCCTACATACAAACAAGTTCCGTTCTGAAAGCACATCCATAAATCCAATTTTTCTTATAAGTCTGACAAAGTTAGCCTAGGTTACTAACTAACACAACTGGCTATATAGTACTGTACTGTAATAGGTTTATAATACATTTCACACAAATAATACATAAAAAACAAACACAAAAAAGAAAGAAAACATTTTAATCTTACAGTACAGTACCTTGAAAAGTACAGTAGTACAGTACAAGAGCTGGCATACAGGGTCTGGCATTGAGTGAACAGGCAAGAAGAGTTACTGACTGAAGGAGGGAGAGGAGGTGGGAGATGATAGAGCTGAAGGATCATCAGCAATAGGAGACAGAGGGCAAGCTGCAATTCCACTCATACCTGACGTTGATGGAACACACATTCACATCTTTGAAAGTTCACAACTTGAAGGTTCATATATAGGGAACTTACTGTATTTAAAGTCATGAAAGGGAAGAACCTACAACCAAGATTACTCGACCCAGCAAGGCTCTCATTCATATTCGATGGAGAAATCCAAAGATTTGCAGACAAGCAAAAGCTAAGAGAACCCAGCACCACCTTACTAGCTTTGCAACAAATGCTAAGGGGAATTCTCTAAGCAGAAAAGAAAAAGCCACAACTAGAAACAGAAAAATTAACAATGGAAAAGCTTATTGGAAAGGCAAATATACAGAAAAGGTAGGAAATTATCCACACACAAATCTGATTTAAAAACCCAGCAATTGTAAGAAGAGCAAAGTACAAATGCAGTACATTGGAAATGCATTTGAAATTAAAAGAACAACAACTTAAAACAATCTTGTTTACATATAGACTGCTATATTAAAACTTCGTGGGAACTGAAAAAAAAATCTACAATAGATACACGCACAAAAAAAGAAAATAGAATCCAAACACAACACTAAATTAGTCATCAAATCACAAGAGAACAAAAGAGAAAGGGAAGAAAAAAGACCTACAAAAACAAATCCAAAATAGTTAACAAAATGGCAATAAGGACATATATATCAACAATTACTTTAAACATAAATGGATTAAATGCTCCAGCCAAAAGACATAGACTGGCTGAATGGATACAAAAATAAGAGTCATATATATGCTGTCTACAACAGATCCACTTCAGACCTAGGGACACATACAGACTGGAAGTAAGGGGATAGAAAAAGTAATCCATGCAAACGAAAATCAAAAGAAAGCTGGAGTAGCAGTACTCATCTCAGGCAAAATAGATTTTAAAATAAAAACTGTTAAAAGAGGCAAAGAAGGACATTACATAATGATCAAGGGAACAATCCAAGAGGAAGATATAACAATAGTAAATATATAAGCAACCAACATAGGAGAACTTCAATATATAAGGCAAATACTGACAGCCAAAAAGGGAGAAATCAACAGTAACACAATAATAGTGGGGGACTTTAATACCACACTTTCATCAATGGAAAAAATCATCCAGACAGAAAATTAATAAGGAAACACAGGCCTTAATTGACACATTAGACCAGATGGAATTAACTGATATTTACAGAGCATTCCATCCAAAAGCAGCAGGATACATATTCTTTACAAGTGCACACGGAATTTTCTCCAGGATTGATCACATGCTAGGCCACAAAGTGAGACTTGGTAAATTTAAGAAAACTGAAATCATATAAAGAATATTTTCTGACCACAACACTATGAGATTAGAAATCAAATATAAGAAAAAAAAATGTAAAAAGCACAAACACGTGGAGACTAAAAAATATGCTACTAAACAACCAATGGATCACTGAAGAAATCAAAGAAGAAATCAAAAAATACCTAGAGACAAATCAAAAGGAAAGCAAAATGATCCAAAACCTATGGGATGTAGCAAAAACAATTGTAAGATGGAAGTTCATAGCAATACAATCTTACCTCTGGAAACAAGAAAAATCTCAAATAAACAATCTAACATTACACCTAAAGCAACTAGAGAATGAAGAACAAACAAAACACAAAGTTAGTAGAAGGAAAGAAATCATAAAGATCAGAGTAGAAATAATTGGCATAAACACTAAGAAAACAACAGAAAACATCAATGAAGCTAAAGCTGATTCTTTGAAAAGATAAACAAAATTGATAAACCTTTAGAGAGATGCATCAAGAAAACTAAGGAGAGGGAGAGGGCTCAAATCAATAAAATTGGAAATGAAAAAGGAGACGCAACAAAGACACCACAGATATACAAAGGGTCAGAAGAGATTACTACAAGCAACTATATGCCAATAAAATGGACAACCTAAAAGAAATGGACAAATTCTTATAAAGGTACAATCTCACAAGACACAACCAGGAAGAAATAGAAAATATGTACAGACAAATCACAAGTACTGAAATTGAAAACTTGAGTAAAAAACTCCCAACAAAGAAAAGTCCAGGACAAGATGGCTTCACAGGAGAATTCTGTCAAACATTTAGAGAAGAGTTAACATCTATCCTTCTCAAATTCTTCCAAAAAATTGCAGAGGAAAGAACACTCCCAAACTCATTTTATGAGGCCAAAATCACCCTGATTCCAAAACCAGACAAAGATGTCACAAAAAAGAAATTTGTATGCCAATATCACTGATAAACATAGACACAAAAATACTCAACAAAATACTAGCAAACCGAATCCAAGTATGCATTAAAGGATCACACACCATGATCAAGTAGGATTTATCCCAGGAATTCAAGGATTTATTGATATCCACAAATTAATCAGTGTGATACACCACATCAACAAATTGAAGAATAAAAACCATATAATCATCCCAATAGATGCAGAAAAAGGTTTTTGACAAAATTCAATACCAATTTATGATAAAAACTCTCCAGAAAGTAAACATAGAGGGAACATACCTCAACATAATAAAGGCCACATATGACAAACCTACAGCTAACGTCATACTCCATGGTGAAAATCTGAAATCATTTCCTCTAAGACCAGGAATAAGACAAGGATGTCCACTCTCACCACTTTTATTTAACATAGTTTTGGAAGTTCTAGACATGGCAACCAGAGAAGAGAGAGGCATAAAAGGAACCCATATTGGAAAAGAAGAAGTAAAACTGTCACTGTTTGCAGAAGACATGATCCTATACATAGGAAATCCTCAAGATGCTACTAGAAAACTAATAGAGATCATCAATGAATTAGGTAATGTTACAGGATACAAAATTAATACACAGAAATCTGTTGCATTTCTGTACAATAAAAACGATAGACCAGAAAGAGAAATCAAAGAGACAATCCCATTTGCCATCACATCAATGAATAAAATACTTAGGAATAAACCTACCTAAGTAGACAAAAGACCTGTAATCTGAAAACTATAAGCTGCTGATGAAAGCAATCAAAGATGGCACAAACAGATGGAAAGATATACCATGTATTTGGACTGGAAGAATCAATATCATCAAAATGACTATACTTCCTAAGGCAATCTACAGATTCAATGCAATCCTTAGTAAATTACCAATGGCATTTTTCACAGAACTAGAAAAAAAACTTAAAATTTTTACGGAGACACAAAAGACCAAGAATATACAAAGCAATCTTGAGAAAGAAAGACGGAACTGGAGGAATCAGGCTCCCTGACTTCAGACTATACTACAAAACTACATTCATCAAAACAGTATTGTGCTGGCACAAAAACAGAAATACAGATCAATGAAACAGGATAGAAACCCAGAAATAAACTCATGCATCTATTGTCAACCAATCCTTAACAAAGGAAGAAAAACTATGCAATGGAGAAAAGATAGTCTCTTCAATAAATGGTGCTGGGATAACTGGACAGCTACATGTAAAAGAAATGAAACTAGAACATTGTTTAACACCATACACAATAATGAACTCAAAATGGATGTAAGACCAGATACTAAAAAACTCTTACAGGAAAACATAGGCAGAACCCTCTTTGACATAAATCACAGCAATATCTTTTTCAATCAATCTCCCAGAGTAATGGAAATAAAAACAAAAATAAGCAAATGACACCTAATTAAACTCAAAAGCTTTTTCACAGCAAAGGAAACCACAAACAAAACAAAAAGATAATCTACGGAATGGGAGAAAATATTTGCAAATGATGTGACTGACAAGGGCTTAATTTCCAAAATATAAAAACAGCACATACAACTCAACAAAACAAACAAACAAACAAACAACCCTATCCGGAAATGGGCAGACCACCTAAATAGACATTTCTCCAAAGAAGACATACAACTGGCCAAGAGACACATGAAAACATGCTCAACATCACTAATTATTAGAAAAATGCAAAACAAAACTACAAGATATCACCTCACGCCAGTCAGAATCATCATCATCAAAAAATCTACAAACAATAAGTGCTAGAGAAGGTGTGGAGAAAAGGGAACCCTCTTACACTGTTGGTGGGAATGTAAATTGGTACAGCCAATCTGGAGAACAGTATGGAGCTTCCTGAAAAAACTAAAAACATAGTTACAGTATGATCCAGGGATCCCTCTCCTGGGCCTATATCTGGAGAAAACTGTAATTCAAAAAGATACATGCACCCCAATGTTCATTGCAGTGCTGTTTACAATAGTCAGGATATGGAAGCAACCTAAATGTCCATCAACACATCAATGGATAAAGAAGATGTGGTACATATATACAATGGTATATTTGTCAGCCATTAAAAAGAACGAAATAATGTCATTTTCAGCAACATGGATGGACCTGGAGATTATCATATTAAGTGAAGTAAGTAAGACAGAGAAAGACAAATATCATTTGATATTGCTTATATGTGGAATCTAAAAAACATGATACAAATGAACTTATTTACAAAACAGTTACAGACTCACAGACTTAGGGAATGAACTTATGGTTACCAGGGTGAAATGGTGCAGGGTTTGGATAGATTGGGAGTTTGAGATTGACATGTACACACTGCTGTACTAAAATAGATACCCACTATGATTCATTAATCCCCTTTTTTGGGTACACATCTAAAGGAAATAAAATAATTATTTAAAGAGATATCTGTATGCCCATGTTTATAGTAGCACTATTCACAATAGCCTAGGTATGGAAAAAACTGAAGTGTCCATCAATGAATGAAAGGATAAAAGAAATCTCTCTCTCTCTCTCTCTCACACACACACACACACACGCACACGGAATATTATTCAACTCTAAAAAAGAAGGAAATTCTGTCACATGAAACAACATGGATGAAACTGGAAGGCATTATATTGTGTAAAAAAAGCCATACAGAGAAAGACAAATATGGCATTGTATCACTTACACCAGGAATGTAAGAAAAAAAAAGTGAGTAGAAAAGTGATTGCTGGGGATGAAGGATAAGGGGAGTAGAAAGAGATTGGTAAAAAGGTACAAACTTCCAGATATAAGATGAATAAAGTCTTGAGGATCAAATGAATAACATAGTGACTACTGCTGATAACAGTGTTGTATAATTGAAATTTCCTAAGAGAGTAGAATTTAAATGTTCTGAAAAATAAATAAATAAATAAATATGAAAAAGTAAATAAAATATATAACCAACAAGAAGCTACTGTAAAAAAAAAACCCCTGCTATTCACCCCCCAAAAGAACTCACGTATTTATTCTTTTTATTTTTATTTACATGCATCCTTTATTAGCTACTTAAAAGTGGTTCACACAAAATACCAATACAAATATTTGAATATTTTGGGTTATCTCAAATATCTAACTTACATTTTCTTTCAAAATATACTCCTTATTTAATATTAATGGATGCTAATTTGTAGTAATCATCACTATGCACATGAACTGTACAAATCAAGATACAAAGGAGGAAAATGCTTTTTTTTTTTTAACATCTTCATTGGAGTATAATTCCGTTACAACGTTGGGTTAGTTTCTGCTGTATAACAAAGTGAATCAGCTATATGTATAGATATAACCCCATATCCCTTCCCTCTGTGTCTCCCTCTCAACCTCACTATCCCACCCTTCTAGATGGTCATGAAGCACCGAGCTGATCTCCCTGTGCTATGTGGCTGCTTCCCATTAGCTATGTATTTTACATTTGGTAGTGTATATATGTCCACACCACTCTCTAACTTTGTCCTAGCTTACCCTACCCCTCCCCATGTCCTCAAGTCCATTCTCTACGTCTGCGTCTTTATTCCTGTCCTGCCCCTGGATTCTTCAGAACCTTTTTATTTTTTAGATTCCACTTATATCTGTTAGCATACGGTATTTGTTTTTCTCTTCCTGACTTATTTCACTATGTATGACAGACTCTAAGTCCATCCACCTCACTACAAACAACTCAATTTCGTTTCTTTTTATGGCTGAGTAATATTCCATTGTATATAGGTACCACATCTTCTTTATACATTCATCTGTCAACGGACACTTAGGTTGATTCCATGCCCTGGCTATTGTAAATAGTGCTGCAATGAACATTGTGGTACATGTTTCTTTTGGAATTATGGTTTTCTCAGTGTATATACCCAATAGTGGGATTGCTTGGTCTATGGTAGTTCTATTTTTAGATTTTTAAAAATACTGTTCTCCATAGTGGCTGTATCAATTTACATTCCCACCAACAGTGCAAGAGGGTTCCCTTTTCTCCACACCCTCTCCAGGATTTACTGTTTGTAGATATTTTGATGGTGGCCATTCTAACAGGTGTGAGGTGTTACCTAATTGTAGTTTTGATTTGCATTTCTTTAATGATAATTGATGTTGAGCATCCTTTTATGTGTTAGTTGTCAATCTGTACATCTTCTTTGGAGAAATGTCTATTTAGGTCTTCTGCCCATTTTTCGGTTGGGTTGTTTGTTTTTTGATATTGAGCTGCATGAGCGGCTTGTATATTTTGGAGATTAATTCTTTCTCATTTTCTTCATTTGCAAATATTTTCTCCCATTCTGAAGGTTGTCATTTCATCTTGTTTAGGTTTCCTTGGCTGTGCAAAAGCTTTTAAGTTTCATTAGGTCCCATTTGTTTATTTTTGTTTTTATTTCCATTTGTCTAGGAGGTGGTTCAAAAAGGTTCTTGCTGTGATTTCTGTCATAAGGTGTACTGCCTATGTTTTCCTCTAAGAGTTTTATAGTGTCTGGCCTTACATTTACGTCTTTAATCCATTTTGAGTTTATTTTTGTGTATGGTGTTAGGGAGTGTTCTAATTTCACTCTTTTACATGTAGCTGTCCAGTTTTCTGAGCACCGCTTATTGAAGAAGTTGTCTTTTCTCCACTATATATTCTTGCCTCCTTTATCAAAGATAAGGTGACCATATGTGTGTGAGTTTATCTCTTGGATTTCTTTCCTGTTCCATTTTTGTTTTTCTGCCAGTACCAAACTGCCTTGGTTACTGTAGCTTTGTAGTACAGTCCGAAGTCAGAGAGCCTGATTCCTCCAGCTCTGTTTTTCTTTCTCAAGATTGCTTTGGCTATTCAGAGTCTGTTGTGTTTCCATACAGATTGTGAAATTTTTTGTTCTAGTTATGTGAAAACTGCCCTTGGTAGTGGAATAGGGATTGCATTGAATCTGTAGATTGTTTTGGGTAGTATAGTCATTTTCACAATGTTGATTCTTCCAATACAGGAACATGGTATATCTCTCCATCTGTTTTTGTCATCTTTAATTTCTTTCATCATTGTGTTTTAGTTTTCTGAATAGAGGTTTTTTGTCCCCTTAGGTAAGTTTATTCCTACATATTTTATTCTTTTTGTTGCAATGGTAAATAGGAGTGTTTCCTTAACGTCTCTTTCAGATTTTTCATAATTAGTGTATAAGAATGCAAGAGATTTCTGTGCAATAATTTTGTATCCTGCTTCTTTACCGAATTGATTGATTAGCTCTAGTAGTTATCTGAGTAGGATTCTCTAAGTACAGTATCATGTCATCTGCAAACAGTGACAGTTTTGCTTCTTCTTTTCTGATTTGGATTCAATTTATTTCTTTTTCTTCTCTGATTGCTGTGGCTAAAACTTCCAAAACTATGTTGAATAATAGCAGTAAGACTGGGCAACCTTTTCTTGTTCCTGATCTTAGTGGAAATGTTTTCTATTTTTCACCATTGAAAACGATGTTGGCTGTGCGTTTGCCATATATGGCCTTTATTATGTTGAGGTAAGTTCCCTCTATGCCTACTTTCTGCAGGGCTTTTAGCATAAGTGGGTGTTGAATTTTGTCAAAAGCTTTTTCTGCATCTATTGAGATTATCGTATACTTTTTATCTTTCAATTTGTTAATATGGTGTATCACATTGATTAATTTGCATATATTGAAAAATCCTTGCATTCCTGGGATAAACTCCACTTGATTCCAGTGTACGATCCTTTCAATGTGCTGTTGGATTCTGTTTGCTAGTATTTTGTTGAGGATTTTTGCAACTATGTTCATAAGTAATATTGGCCGGTAGTTTTCTTTTTTGGTGACACCTTTGTCTGGTTTTGGTATCAGGATGATGGTGGCCTCATAGAAGGAGTTTGGGAGTGTTCCTCCCTCTGCTATATTTTGGAAGAGTTTGAGAAGGATAGGTGTTAGCTTTCTCTAAATGTTTGATAGAATTCACCTGAGAAGCCATCTGGTCCTGGGCTTTTGTTTGTTAGAAGATTTTTAATCACAGTTTCAATTTCAGAGCTTGTGATTGGTCTGTTCATATTTTCTATTTCTTCCTGGTTCAGTCTCGGCAGATTGTGCATTTCTAAGAATTTGTCCATTTCTTCCAGGTTGTCCATTTTATTGGCATAGAGTTGCTTGTAGTAATCTCTCATGATTGTTTGTATTTCTGCAGTGTCAGTTGTTACTTCTCCTTTTTCATTTCTAATTCTATTGATTTGAGTCTTCTCCATTTTTTTCTCGATGAGTCTGGCTAATGGTTTATCAATTTTGTTTATCTTCTCAAAGAACCAGCTTTTAGTTTTATTGATCTTTGCTATTGTTTCCTTCATTTCTTTTTCATTTATTTCTGATCTGATCTTTATGATTTCTTTCCTTCTGCTAGCTTTGGGGTTTTTTTGTTCTTCTTTCTCTAATTGCTTTAGGTGTAAGGTTAGATTGTTTATTTGAGATATTTCTTGTTTCTTGAGGTAGAATTGTATTGCTATAAACTTCCCTCTTAGAACTGCTTTTGCTGCATCCCATAGGTTTTGGGTTGTCGTGTTTTAATTGTCATTTGCTTCTCAGTATTTTTTGAGTTCCTCTTTGATTTCTTAAGTGATCTGTTGGTTATTTAGTAGTGTATTGTTTAGCCTCCATGTGTTTCTTTTTTTCACAATTTTTTTCCTGTAACTGATATCTAGTCTCATAGTGTTGTTGTCAGAAAAGATAATTGATATGATTTCAATTTTCTTAAATTTACCAAGGCTTGTTTTGTGACCCAAGTTATGATCTATCCTGGAGAAATTTCCATGAGTACTTGAGAAGAAGGTGTATTCCGTTGGCTTTGGGTGGAATTCCTATAAATATCAATTAAGCCCATCTTGTTTAATGTGTCACCTAAAGTTTGTGTTTCCTTATTTATTTTCATTTTGGATGATCTGTCCATTGATGAAAGTGGGGTGTTAAAGTCCCCTACTATTATTTTGTTACTGTCGATTTCCCAGTTTATGGCTGTTAGCATTTGCCTCATGTATTGAGCTGCTCCTATGTTGGGTGCTTAAATATTGACAATTTGTATATCTTCTTCTTGGGTTGATCCCTTGATCATTATGTATTGTCCTTCTTTGTCTCTTCTAATAATCTTTATTTTAAAGTCTATTTTGTCTGATTTGAGTATTGCTATCCAGGTTTCTTTTGATTTCCATTTGCATGGAATATCTTTTTCCATCCGCTCACTTTCAGTCTGTATGTGTCCTTAGGGCTGAAATGGGTCTCTTGTAGACAGATATATAGAGGTTTTGTTTTTCTATCCATTCAGCCAGTCTGTGTATTTTGGTTGGAGCCTTTAATGCATTTACATTTAAGGTAATTATCGATATGTATGTTCCTCTTACCATTTTCTTAATTGTTTTGGGTTTGTTTTTGTAGATATTTTCCTTCTCTTGTGTTTCCTGCCTAGAAAAAGTCCTTTAACATTTGTAGTAAAGCTGATGTAGCGGTGCTGAATTCTCTTAGCCTTTGCTTGTCTGTTAAGCTTTTCATTTTTCCATTGAATCTGAATTAGATACTTGCTGGATAGAGTAATATTGGTTGTAAGATTTTCCCTTTCATCACTTTAAATATGTCCTGCCACGTCCTTCTGGCTTGCATAGTTTCTTCTGAAAGATCAGCTGTTAACCTTATGAGGATTTCCTTGTATGTTATTTGTTCCTTTTCCCTTGCTGCTTTTAATATTTTTCTTTGTATTTAATTTTTGATAGTTTGATTGATATGTGTCTTGGCGTGTTTCTCCTTGAATTTATCCTGTATGGGACTCTGTGCTTTCTGGACTTGATTGTCTATTTCCTTTCCCATATTAGGGAAGTTTTCAACTATAATCTCTTCAAATATTTTCTCAGTTCCTTTCTTTTCCTCTTCTTCTTCTGGGACCCCTATAGTTCGAATGTTGGTGCACTTAATGTTGTCCTAGAGGTCTCTGAGACTGTCCTCAATTCTTTTCATTCTTTTTTCTTTATTCTGCTCTGTGATAGTTATTTCCACTATTTTATCTCCAGGTCACTTATCCGTTCTTCTTCCTCAGTTATACTGCTATTCATTCCTTGTGGAAAATTTTAAATTTCATTTATTGTGTTGTTCATCATTGTTCATTTGCTCTTTAGTTCTTCCAGATCCTTGTTAATCCTTTCTTGTATTTTGTCCTTTCTATGTCCAATATTTTGGATCATCTTTCCTATCATTACTCTGAATTCTTTTTCAGGTAGACTGCCTATAAACTTTTCATTTGTTTGGTCTGCTGGGTTTTTACCTTGCTCCTTCATCTGCTGCATATTTCTCTGTCTTCTCCTTTTGCTTAACTTACTGTGTTTGGGGTCTCCTTTTCACAGGCTGCAGATTCATAGTCCCTGTTGTTTTTGGTGTCTGCTCCCAGTGTGTAAGTTTTGTATAGTGGTTTGTGTAGGCTTCTTGTTGGTGGGGACTTGTGCCTGTGTTCTGGTAGATGAGGCTGGATCTTGTTTTTCTGATGGGCAGGACCACGTCCGGTGGTGTGTTTTGGTGTTTCTGTGAACTTATTATGATTTTAGGTGGCTTCTTTGCTAATGGGTGTGTTGTGTTCCTATCTTGCTAGTTGTTTTGCATGGGGTATCCAGCACTGGAGCTTGCTTTTCATTGCGTGGGGCTAGGTCTTGCTGTTGAGATGGAGATCTCTGGGGAAGCTCTTGCCAATTGATATTATGTGGGCTGGGAGGTCTCTGGTGGTCCAATATCCGGAACTCGACACTCCCACCTCAGAGGCTCACACCTGTCACCCGGCTAGAGCACCTAGACCCTGTCAGCCACACTGCTCAGAAGAAAAGCGAGAAAAAAAAAAAAGAATGAAAAAAATAGAATATAATTTAATAAAGTTATTATAATAAAAAATAAAAAGTTAATAAAAAAAGAGAGCAACCAAATAAACAAATCCACCAGTATTAACAAGCACTAAAAACTATAATAAAATAAACATAAAAATCATAAACTAGTCAATCACATACAGCAAACCTCAAGTCTACATTTGCTTCCAAAGTCCACCATGTCAATTTTGGGATGATTCATTTTCTATTTTGGTATTCCACAGTTGTAGGATACATCAAGTTGATTGTGGGTATTTAATCCACTGCTTCTGAGGCTGTACAGAGATTTTTCCCTTATTTTTTCTTTGTTTGCACAGCTCCTGGGATTCAGTTTTGGATTTGGCCCTCCCTGTGCATAGTTTTCCCTCTGGTGTCTGTTAATAGCTCAGATAGGTGGGGGTTAAAAGAGTGGCTGATTTGGGGGCCCTGGCTCTCTCAGGCCTTGGGGAGGGAGGGGTACGGAATGCAGGGTGAGCCTGCAGCAGCAGAGGCCAGAGTGACGTTGCAACAGCCTGAGGCATTCCATGTGTTCTCCCAGGGAAGTTGCCCCTGGATCACGGGACCCTGGCAGTGGTGGACTGCATAGGTTCCTGGGAGGGATGGTGCAGACAGTGACCTGTGGTTGCACACAGGCTTCTTGGTGGCTGCAGCAGTAGCCTTAGTGTCATGCCCGTCTCTGGTGTCCACGCTGATAGCCGTGGCTCACCCTATCTCTGAAGCTCGTTTAGGCAGTGCTCTGAATCTCCTCTCCTCATGCACCCCAAAACAATGGTCTCTTTACTCATAGGCAGTTCCAGAGCTTTTCCCGGACTCCCTCCCAGCTAGTTGTGGTGCCCTAGCCCCCTTCAGTCTCTGTTCACACAGCCAACCCCAGTCCTATCCCTGGGATCTGACCTCCGAATCTGGAGCCTCAGTTCCCAGCCCCCTCCCACCACAGCGGGTGAGCAGACAAACCTCTCAGGATGGTGAGTGCTGGTCTTCACCAATCCTCCATGCAGGAATTTCTCTGCTTGCCCTCTGCACCCCTGTTGCTGTGCTCTCCTCCATGGCTCCAAAGCTTCCCCACTCCCCTTTTCCACCAGTGAATGGGCTTCCTAGTGTGTGGAAACTTGTCCTCCTTCACAGCTCCCTCCCAGAGGTGCAGGTCCCACCTCTATTCTCTTGTCTCTGTTTTGTCTTTTGCCCTACCCAGGTACGTGGGGATTTTCTTGCCTTTTGGGAAGTCTGAGGTCTTCTGCCAGCGTTCAGTAGGTGTTCTGTAGGTGTTGTTCAACATGTAGATGTATTTTTGATGTATCTGTGGGGAGGAAGTTGATCTCCATGTCTTACTCCTCTGTCAACTTGAAGGTTCTCCTCAGGAAAGAAATGTTAATACTAAAATTTAATCATGAACTTCATGGACAACACATTATAATTAGGACATTATTTGGAATCATATACTAAAACTGTATAGAATTCATGGTTTTAGAATTATCTGATTGCATAAGTCATTAGGAGTTTTTACTTTCACAAACCAAATATTAAAACTATAGGAAATGATGTACTTTGTAATGTTTTATTTGAATTTTCTGGTATTTAAATTTTCATAGTTGGCAATAACTGGAAATCTGTTTTCATTTTAGTAACATTTGTAATTGTGTTCTATGTAAACCAACTCTACAACCTCAAATGGCTGCATTTGGGGTATTTCTCTTCAACATTTAGTTCTCTCTAGTTGGGAAGCCATTGGCATTCTAGTCCCTCTCATTCTGTCTCATCTGGTGTATCCCAGCGAGGCCTTTGGATATGATACCCACTGAGCAAAGAAAACCTGAATGTATTTATACTAGAATAATATCTGTGTTGCCAGTACCTATTACCTAGACAATTGGTCACACCATATTCCCTGCTTAGGTTACTTTCAGTAAGGCATATGTTCCTTTACACAGAACATCCCAATTCTGGCAGCTGAGGTCAATCTACAAAAAGCTGGATAACAAATCAATGCAGATCTCAATAAAACTGAACAAGCAGCAGTGCTGGAGAAACCCCCAAAGGTTAGCAACGAATTGTGACTTGAACATAGCACAATCTGGTATCTAGTTCTGACTTGTCCTTCAAAAAATAGGATCGGCATTTTGTGAGATATAAACTGATTTTGAAAACTAACCATCCCGTGATATTTAAAAATTTTATTAACTCAATAAACATTTTCGGTCTTAAATGTGTTTCCTAAAAGTGAATTATTTCTCTCTTAAACAAAACATTTTAATTTGGGGTCAGTATATTTTAAAAATAGTAAAGTAAAATAAAACAAAATTAAATAAATTAAACTATCTTCTACTTGACTGAGAGGAAGAGGCTGTTATATTGATGAACATCAAGGCAGACTCTTGGTTAGAGGATTCACAAGAGGAAGAATATGACCCTTCATCTTCTCTAGGTGTACTATGTACCACTATCTTCATGTGCCCTTGTCCCCTTACTTCTAGTAGCTATACTTTTCCACAAAGTAATACAAAGATTCCTGTGAATTTTAGGCCAGCTGAAATTGTAACAGTCTTATCTCATCTTATAGATAAATAATTTGAGGCCCATAGAAGTAAGTTTAGTAGTTTGAATCACATAGATAGATGAGGTATAACTGAGACCCTAATCCGGGACTTCTGACATAGTAGCTTTTCTTCTATACGAGAGTGACTGCAATAGATTTGCCTTTCACAATTTGGCTTCCCTCACTGGTCTACTATCATCACTCATTTTTGGATTACTATTTTTTTCATCCTTATTGTGTTGATTCTGCATCATGAGTCCTTGATTTAGACTGTTTCCCTCTTGTCATCTTCTGCTTCAAGTCTTAGCCAACTTTTATAAATTTTATTTATTTTTGGCTGAGTTGGGTCTTCGTTACTGTGCACGGGCTTTCTCTAGTTGTGGCTAGTGGACGCTACTCTTCGTTGCGGTGCACGGGCTTAGTAATTGTGGCTCCCAGGCTCTAGAATGCAGGCTCAGTAGTTGTAGCACACGGGCTTACTTGCTCTGCAGCATGTGGGACCTTCTTGGACCAGGGATCAAACTCGTGTCCCCTGCATTAGCAGCAGATTCTTAACCAGTATGACACCAGAGAATTCCCAAGGTTAGCCATTTTTAAAATGTAGTTTAAATCCCACCATGTTTAGGAGGCTACTTCATAATGCTACAGCTCCTACTTCTGTAAGATCCTATGTAATTTATAGGCATTACCATGCACTTTAGCTCTTAATTGCTCTTTAAATATTTCAAGTGTATTTATTTTCTCTCCATGCTTAAGGACGTGAGCAATCTATTATGTTTTATTGTATTCTCTTCAGTGCTTAACACTGTGCGGAGTATATCAAATACATTAATGAAGAGTTGTTGATTGATTTATTATCTGTAGCCCCAGAGATTTCTCTCCTGGACCTTCCCATATATCAAAGCACAAATGTTTTACATTAGAGAGTGTGGTTAATACATTTCCACTTGGAAAAAAGTCACACAAATAGGCATATTGATTACACAAGCAGGCACTATAGTCCACTTGTTGCTGTCTCTTATTTCTCTAACATCCTCTCATGAGTTCTCTGGTTTCATATTATGCAAACTCTCACTTTGGATGAATCAACAATGCCAACTGGTCCTTAGTTTATAGTTTGATTATCACAGAAAAAAAATGAAAACATAAAACAACAACCTTGCCTTTGTCATTTTTCTAACACAATTGGATTAGTCATTGATTACCTCAGAAGTAATTTCACACTGCTCATTCTTTAAGAGCAAGAATTTGAATTCCAAATTCTCCAGAAAACTTTTCCTCTAAATGCTTGAAAGAACTACCCCCTCCCCCGGGGAATAAGATTGACTCCCGGTTTCTTTCAGAAGTAATTAATATCTGCTAGGAATTCTCTTTATCTCCTCTGTCTTCAGCTCTTTGGAAACCCAGTTGTTTCTAGTCTTGATCTGTATAGTTTGCCCACCTTGTAATGTACCAGTGGACTAGCTGGTTGTACTGAAAAGGAAAGATGAGTATGAGTACTTGCTAGCAGAATAAAAATAGAAAGAATGTATCCTTCCTTTATAATGAGTAAGACATCTGTCCTTTCCCTCCTAATTATCCTAGCCCAGATGAGTAACATTCCATTCCTTTGCTCCTGCATCCCAGACAGGAAGCTGAGTGTACCTTTCTCTCTAAAGGTCTCCCTACCTTTGAGTTTCCCAAATAGAATATATACAGCACAGTGCTTCCAGGTTAATCTTTACACAAACCAACCTCTGCTGAAAAATTTTAAGTGGATTACATACTGAATATAGATGAATATCCAACTCTTTATTAGGATGGTATCATTTAAAACATTCTACAATCATATCCACTTTCCTAACCATATCTCTCATTACTCTTAAAGCCAAACTCCAATTTCATCTCTCTGTGAAGCTTCATATGACCACCACAAGTTATAGCAGTGGTTCTCAAATGGTGATTTCACCCCCTGCCCAGGTAACATTTGGCAGTGTTAGAGACACTTGGTTTTCACCTACCACAGGGAAGAGGGCATCTAGTGTGTAGGGGCTAAGGGTGCTGTTAAACAGCTACAATGCACAGGACAGCTCCCAACAAAGTATTACAACCAGAAAATGTCAATAGAATCACTGTTAAGAAATCCTTGCTTATAGTTACCTCTCCTTAGAGCTCCATAACCAATAGCACTACACTGCTGTCTTTGCCAACCTGGCCCTAAGCACAAACTGCCTAGTGATGAGCTCTATTTTGTCTTCTTATAGGTTAGTCTTTTTTTTTTTTTGCATGATTATTGGTGCTAGTTTGATATCTATTTTCATTTCTCTCTTTCTTTCTTTGGAACCTAGAATCCAACCATTTGAGGACCTGAACTTGGCAGTTTCTGAATTGGAAGTTTCTGTGTATGAAAGCGTTTTCTTAAAAGTCAGTACAAATCAACTAGCAGTCACTTGTGAAAGAAATTCTTAATAGATAGGTGGAAGAAAAAAGATGATAAGGCATCCTATCAAAAAGTGATCACAGGAGACCTTCAAGATGGCAAAAGAGTGTGACGTGAAGATCCCCTTCCTCCCCACAAATACATCAAAAATACATCTACATGGGGAACAACTCCTACAGAACACCTACTGAATGCTGGCAGAAGACGTCAGACTTCCCAAAAGGCAAGAAAATCTGCATGTAACTGGATAGGGCAAAAGAAAAAAGAAAAAACAGAGACAAAAGAAGAGGGACAGGACCTGCACCCTTGGCAGGGAGCTGTGAAGGAGGAAAAGTTTCCACATACGAGCAAGGCCCTACACTGGTGGAAACGTGGGGTGGAAGGGGGGAAGCTTCAGAGCCATGGAGGAGAGTGCAGCAACAGGGGTGCAGAGAGCAAAGTGGAGAGATTCCCGTACAGAGGATTGGTGCTGACCAGTACTCTCCAGGCTGAGAGGTTTGTGTGCTCACCCGCCAGGGTGGGTGGGGGCTGGGAGCTGAGGCTCTGGCTTCGGAGGTCAGATCCCAGGAAGAGGACTGGGGTTGGCTGCGTAAACACAGCCTGAAGGGGGCTAGGACACCACAACTAGCTGGGAGGGAGTCCAGGAAAAAGTCTGGAACTGCCTATGAGTCAAGAGACCATTGTTCTGGGGTGCAAGAGGAGAGCAGATTCAGAGCACTGCCTAAATGAGCTTCAGAGATGGGTGTGAGCCGCGGCTATCTGCATGGACAACAGAGATGGGCATGAAACGCTAAGGTTGCTGCTGCAGCCATCAAGAAACCTATGTGCAAGCACAGGTCACTATCCACACCTCCCCTCTAGGGAACCTGTGCAGTCCATCACTGCCAGGGTCCCATGATCCAGGGACAATTTCCTCAGGAGAACACATGGCAGGCCTCAGGCTGTTGCAATGTCATTCTGGCCTATGATGCTGCAGGCTCGCCCTGCATTCTGAAACCCTCCCTCCTCAAGGCCTGAGTGAGCTAGAGCCACCTAATAAGCCGCTCCTTTAACCCCCTCCTGTCTGGGTGACAGACACCAGAGGGCGAACTACATGCAGAGATGGGGCCAAATCCAAAGCTGAACCCCAGGAGCTGTGCGAACAAAGAAAAAAAAAAGGGAAATTTCTCCCTGCAGTCTCAGGAGCAGCAGATTATATCCCCACAATCGACGTGATGTATCCTACATCTGTGGAATACCTGAATATACAAGAAATTAACCCAAAATTTAGGTGATGGTCTTTGGTAGCAACTGTAGACTTGGAGTTAGCTGTATGCGACTAACTAGTTTCTGATTTATATGTTTATTTTACTATAGTTTATAGTGCTTGTGAACATTGGTGGATTAGTTTTTTAGCTTGATTGCTCTCTTCTTTTTTTATTACTTTTTATTTTAATGATTTTTAAATATTTTTTAATAACTTTATTTTATTTTATTATTTTGTTTCTTTCTTTCCTTTTCTTCTCCCTTTTTTTCTGAGCAGTGTGGCTGACAGGGTCTTGGTGCTCTGGCCGGGTGTCAGGCCTGAGCCTCTGAGGTGGGAGAGCCGAGTTCAGGACATTGGACAACCAGAGAACCACCCCCCCCCCAGTCCCAGGTAACATCAATCGGTGAGAGCTCTCCCAGAGACCTCTGTCTCACTGCTAAGGCCCAGCTCCACTCAATGACCAGCAAGTTCCAGTGCTGGACACCCCACGCCAACTAGCAAGACAGGAACACAACCCACCCATTAGAAGAGAGGCTGCCTGAAGTCATAATAAGTTCACAGAAACCCCATAACACAAGACCAGACATGGTCATGCCCACCAGAAAGACAAGTTCCAGCCTAATCCACCAGGATATACACGCCAGTACCCTCCACCAGGAAGCCTACACAACCCACTAAACCAAACTTACCCACTGGGGGCAGACACCAAAAATATCAGGAGTTACAAACCTGCAGCCTGCAAAAAGGAGACCCCAAACATAGTAACTTAAGCAAAATGAAAAGAGGGAGAAATACACAGCAGATGAAGGAGCAATGTAAAAACAAACCAGACCAAACAAATGAAGAAGAAACAGGCAATCTACCTGAAAAAGAATCAAGAGTAATGATAGAAAAGATGATCCTAAATCTTGGAAATAGAGTGGAGAAAATACAAGAAACGTTTAACAAGGACATAGAAGAACGACAGCAGAAACAAACAATGATGAAGAACAAAATAAATGAAATTAAAAGTTCTCTAGAAGGAAACAATACCAGAATAACTGAGGCAAAATAATGGATAAGTGACCTGGAAGATAATAGTGGAAATAACTACCACACAGCACAATAAAGAAAAAAGAATGAAAAGAATTGAGGAGAGTCTCAGAGCTCTGGGGCAACATTAAATGCACCAACATTCGAATTATAAGGGTCCCAGAAGAAGAAGAGAAAAAGAAAGAGACTGAGAACATATTTGAAGAGATTATAGTTGAAAACGTCCCTAATATGGAAAAGGAAATAGGCAATCAAGTCCAGGAAGCACAGAGAGTCACATACAGAATAACTCCAAGGAGAAACATACCAAGACACATATTAATCAAAATATCAAAAATAAAATACAAAGAGAAAATATTTAAAAAGGCAAGGGAAAAGGAACAAATAACATAAAAGGGAATCCCCATAAGGTTAACAACTAATCTTTCAGCTGAAACTCTGCAAGCCAGAAGGGAGTGGTATGATATACATAAAGTGATGAAAGGGAAAATCCTACAATAAAATTACTCTACCCAGCAAGGATCTCATTCAGATTTGATGGAGAAATTAAAACCATTACAGACAAGCAAAAGCTAAGAGAATTAAGCACCACCAAACCAGCTTTAAAACAAATGCTAAAGGAACTTCTCTACACAGGAAAAACAAGAGAAGGAAAAGACCTATAAAAACAAACCCCAAACAATTAAGAAAATGGTAATGGGAACAAACATATTTACCTTAAATGTAAATGGATTAAATGCTCCAACCAAAAGACATATCCTGGCTGAATGGATACAAAAACAAGACCCGTATATATGCTGTCTGGAAGAGACAAACTTCAGACCTAGGGACACATACAGACTGAAAGTGAGGGGATGGAAATAGATATTCCATGCAAATGGAAATCAAAAGAAAGCTGGAGTAGCAAATCTCATATCAGACAAAAGAGACTTTAAAATAAAGACTATTGCAAGAGACAAAGAAGGACACAACATAATGATCAAGGGATCAATCTAAAAAGAAGATAAAACAATTGTAAATATTTATGCCCCCAACATAGGAGCACCTCAATACATAAGGCAAATGCTAACAGACATAAAAGGAGAAATCGACAGTAGCACAATTATAGTAGGGGACTTTAACACCACACTTTCCCCAATGGACAGATCATCCAAAATGAAAATAAATAAGGAAAAACAAAAAATGACACATTAAACAGAAAGGACTTAACTGATATTTATTCCATCCAAAAACAAAAGAATGCGCTTTCTTCTCAAGTGCTCATGGAACATTTTCCAGGATATATCATACCTTGGGTCCCAATTCAAGCCTTGGTAAATTTAATAAATTGCAATCATATGAAGTAACTTTTCCGACCACAACATTATGAGACTAGATATCAATTACTGGAAAAAAAGCTGTAAAAAGTACAATCACATGGAGGCTAAACAATACACTACTAAATATCCAACAGATCACTGAAGACATTAAAGAGGATATCAAAAAATACCTAAAAACAAATGACAATGAAAACACAACAACACAAACCTATGGGATGCAGCAAAAGAAGTTTAAGGGGGAAATTTACAGCAATATAGTACCTCCTCAAGAAACAAGAACATCTCAAAAAAATAACCTAAACTTACACCTAAAGAAATTAGAGAAAGAGGAACAAAAAACCCCAAAGTTAGCAGAAGGAAAGAAATCATAAAGATCAGACCAGAAATAAATGAAAAATAAATGAAGAAAATGAGAGCAAAGCTCAATAAAACTAAGCTGGTTCTTTGAGAAGATAAACAAAATTGATAAGCCATTAGCCAGTCTATTCAAGAGAAAAGGGGAAAAGACTCAAGTCAACCGAATTAGAAATGAAAATAGGAGAAATAACAATTGAAACTTCAGAAAAACAAAGGATCATGAGAGATTACTACAAGCAAATATATGCCAATAAAATGGAAACCTGGAAGAAATGGACAAATTCTTAGAAAACCACAACCTTTCGAAACTGAACCCAGAAGAAATAGAAAATATAAGCAGACCAATCACAAGCAATGAAATTGAAACTGTGATTTAAAATACTTCAACAAACAGAAGCCCAGGGCCAGATGGCTTCACAGGTGAATTCTATCAAACATTTAGAGAAGAGCTAAGACCTATCCATCTCAAACTCTTCCAAAATATAGCAGAGGGAGGAACACTTGAAAACTCCTTCTATGAGGCCACCATAACACTGATAACAAAACCAGACAAAAATGTAACAAAAAAAAGGAAACTACAGGCCAATATCACTTATAAACATAGATACAAAATCCTCAACAAAATACTAGCAAGCAGAATCCAACAACACATTAAAAGGGTCATACACCACGAAGAAGTGGAGTTTTTGCCAGGAATTAAGGATTCTTCTATATACGGAAATAAATCATTGTGATGCACCATATTAACAAATTGAAGGTTAAAACCCATATGATAATATCAATAGATGCAGAAAAAGCTTTCAACATATTTCAACACCCATTTATTATTAAAAACCCTCCAGAAACTAGGCATAGAGAGAACTTCCTCAACATAATAAAGGCCATATATGACAAACCCACAGCCAACATCATTCTCAATGGTGAAAAACTGAAACTATTTCCACTAAGATCAGGAAGAAGACAAGGTTGCCCACTCTCACCGCTATTATTCAACATAGTTTTGGAAGTTTTAGCCACCACAATCAGAGAAGAAAAAGAAATAAAATGAATCCAAATTGGAAAAGGAGAAGCAAAATTGTCACTGTTTGCAGATGACATGAGGCAATACTTAGAGAATACTTAAGATGCTTCCAGAAAACTACTAGAGCTAATCAATGAATTTGGTAAAGTAGCAGGATACAAAATTAATGCACAGAAATCTCTTGCATTCCTATACACTAATTATGAAAAAACTGAAACAGAAATTAAGGAAACACTCTCATTTACTACTGCAACAAAAAGAATAAAATACCTAGGAATAAATCTACCTAAGGAGACAAAAGACCTGTATGCAGAAAACTATAACACACTGATGAAAGAAATTAAAGATTATACAAACAGATGGAGAGATATACCATGTCCTTGGATTGGAAGAATCAACATTGTGAAAATGACTATACTACCCAAAGCAATCTACAGATTCAATGCAATCCCTATCAAACTACCAAGGGCAGTTTTCACATTACTAGAACAAATAATTTCACAATTTGTATGGAAACACAAAAGACCCTGTATACCCAAAGCAATCTTGAGAAAGAAAAACAAAGCTGGAAGATTCAGTCTCCCTGACTTCAGACTATACTACAAAGCTACAATAATCAAGACAGTATGATACTGGCACAAAAACAGTAATATAGATCAATGGAATACAATAGAAAGCCCAGAGATAAACCCACACACATATGGTCACCTTATCTTTTATAAAGAAATCAAGAATATACAATGGAGAAAAGACAGCCTCTTCAATAAGTCGTGCTTGGAAAACTTGGAGAGCTACATGTAAAAGAATGAAATTAGAACACTCCCTAACACCATACACAAAAATAAACTCAGAATGGATTAAAGACCTAAAGGTAAGGCCAGACACAATAAAACTCTTAGAGGAAAACATAGGCAGAACACTCTATGACATAAATCCCAGCAAGATCCTTTTCGACCCACCTCCTAGAGAAATGGAAATAAAAACAAAGATAAACAAATGGGACCTAATGAAACTTAAAAGCTTTTGCACAGCAAAGGAAACCATAAACAAGACAAAAAGACAGTCCTCAGAACGGGAGAAAATATTTGCAAATGAAGCAACAGACAAAGGATTAATCTCCAAAATATACAAGCAGCTTATGCAGCTCAATATGAAAACAACAAACAACCCAATCCAAAAATGGGCAGAAGACCTAAATAGACATTTCTGCAAAGAAGATATACAGATTGCCAACTAACACATGAAAGGATGCTCAATATCACTTATCATTAGAGAAATGCAAATCAAAACTACAATGAGGTGTCACCTCACAGCGGTCAGAATGGCCATCATCACAAAAATCTACAAGCAATAAATGTTGGAGAGGGTGTGGAGAAAAGGGAACCCTCCTGCACTGTTGGTGGGAATGTAAATTGATACAGCCACTATGGAGAATAGTATGGAGGTTCCTTAAAAAACTTAAAATAGAACTACCATACGACCCAGCACTCCCACTACTGGGCATATACCCTGAGAAAACCATAATTGAAAAAGAGTCATGTACCACAATATTCATTGCAGCACTATTTACAGTAACCAGGACATAGAAGCAACCTAAGTGTCCATCGGCAGATGAATGGATAAAGAAGATGCTGTACCTATATACAATGCAATATTACTCAGCCATAAATAGAAACGAAATTGAGTTATTTGTAATGAGGTGGATGGACCTAGAGTCTGTCATACTGAGTGAAGTAAGTCAGAAAGAGAAAAACAGATACTGTTTGCTGACACATATATATGGAATCTAAAAAAAAAAAAAATAAAAGGTTCTGAAGAACCTAGAGGCAGGACAGGAATAAATATGCAGATGTAGAGAATGGACTTGAGGACACGGGGAGTGGGACGTGTAAGCTGGGCCGAAGTGAGAGAGTGGCATTGACATATATACACTACCAAATGTAAAATAGATAGCTCGTGGGAAGGAGCCACATAGCACTGGGAGATCAACCTGGTGCTTTGTGACCACTTAGAGATGTGTGATAGGGATGGTGGGAGGCAGACGCAAGAGAGAGTGGATATATATATATGTAGAGCTGATTCACTTTGTTATACAGTAGAAACAAACACAACACTGTAAAGCAATTATACTCCAATAAAGATGTTAAAAAAAAAGAGATCATACTTCAAGTTTCTAAATCTAAACATGAATATGAAGCTGGGGACCAAAAATGTTCACAAAAATACCAATTATATTCCCTTGTCTGATGTTGGGGTTCAGGTGAAAATTTATAGCTGGAATCATTCTTTCTGTTTTTTATTCCCTAAAAAAATTTTTTAAAAAACCTTATAAAATTTCTGTAATGAAGAAGACTAAGTTAAAGAAACTTATACATCAAAAATTATGGTCACATTCTATGGACATAACATCAGTATTTTAGGGGATTTTTTCTGGGTATTTAAATTGATTACCTGGATAATAATATTCATATTGGTGTCCTGGATTTCTGAAAGTACAAATATTTGCATGTTTTTATTAGTTCAAATATTGTAATTTCCCTCTTTGGCGTAAAGACAAATTAACTGATGACTGTAGTATTTTCATCTTAAAAATGTGTTTGAGTCATGTGTTTGAGTCATTACTGTCATGTAAGATAATTTTTGAAAAGCCATTAAATGGAGTTTTAAAAGAAAAAATGTCAGTACATTTATTTATTTATTTATTTATTTTTATTTATTTATTTAGTTTTGGCTGCATTGGGTCTTTGTTGCTGCACATGGGCTTCCTCTAGTTGTGGCGAAGGGGGGCAACTCTTCATTTTGGTGTGCGGGCTTCTCATTGTGGTGGCTTCTCTTTGTTGCTGAGCATGAACTCTAGGCGTGTGGGCTTCAGTCGTTGTGGCACGTGGGGTCAGTGACTGTGGCCTGTGGGCTCTAGAGCACAGGCTCAGTAGGTGTGGTACACGGGCTTTGTTGCTCTGTGGCATGTGGGATCTTCCCAGACCAGGGCTTGAATCCATGTCCCCTGCACTGGCAGGCAGATTCATAACCACTGCACCATCAGGGAAGTCCCTATAGGTTAGTTTTGTTTCCACAACTAGAACGTTATGTAAAGAGGACAACATGTACAAAAGAAGAGAGGAATGTAAAATCATGACACTTGGGGAAAATGGTGAGAATTTTTAATTAGTTCGTGGGAAAAAGCGATAGGCAAGAAAGTCAGGAAAATCACTTTGTGGAGTATTGATCTACAAGGAGTAACTTAATTTATTTTCTAGACTAGCAATCTCCCATAGTTCAGTATCTCTTCCTTTGCAAAATTGCTCTTCAAACTAATTTCTTATTTCTTTTAATACCACCATTATCCATCTTGTTGCCCCATGTAGAAACCACAAAGTGATTCTCTTCCACTTCTCTTATCCTTCATATAGTCACCAAACCCTTACACTTACACTTTCTAACTCTCTGGAATCCCTCCATTCTCTTCCATTTCCATCATTGCTGCTTTGGTTCAGAACTCCATCACCTTTTCCCAGGGCTACTAAAATAGTGGTTATTTGATTCATGCCTATCTCTCCCATTAAAGTGGTAAAATGCCACAAAGGTACAGATAAAGCCTAATTTTGCTTAATATTATATACCCAGTGCCTAACATGATGCTTGACTCACTGTAGGTGTATAATGGATATTTGGTGAATGAATGCACGAGCAGTGTGCTTTAATCTCTCTTTTATATTACCACTGATTATTTTCAAACACAAATAAGATATCACTCCTTAATTTAGAAAACTCCTTTGTGTTCTCAATGGCCTTTATAGTGAATTATAATCTCCCCAACATCACTTACAGTACTTATCTTGAGCGACCCCAGCTTACTTTCTTTGTTTCAATTCTTGCTTCTTCCCCACCTTACCTTCCATCCCAAGCAATTCACACCAAAATTCTTGCCAGTCAGTGAATATGCCATCCTCTTCTATTTCTCTTCACTTTTACAGATGCTATTCCCATCATCTGAAATGATTTTCCTCTCTTCTCTAACCTACAAAGGCTTATTCATCCTTCACAGTTTATCTCAGTTTTCACCTCCTCTGTGAAACCTTTTCTCACCCCACCTCAGTAAGCTGAATGCACCATTTTTTCTGTAATCACAGAGGTCTTTGCATTTACATTTTTCTACAACACTTACTACAAAATACTTGTTTCTCTGTTGTCTCTTTCCCCTCCCCCAGACTATACTCCTTGAGGGCATATGCCAGTATTACTTTTTTATGCATCTCATCTAGTTGATAACCTAATTGAGTAACTGTATGTTTGCTTTCTTTCCTAATGGAGACTCAGAGAAAATGTCACTGCATTTGTTACCAAGCTTTGCTTGCCCCCCAATGCATGTGTGACCCAGAGATCACGGTGTCATATAAGTTCAGAGAAGGAAAAGTTTTGCATTGTCATGGGTAAATCAAAAGAGTTTCTAAAATGTCTTATTGAGAAGTTGGGACTTAAAGCTTTAAGTATAGAGAAGTGAAGTGAAAGAAAGATTAAGGAATGTGACTAATTCAATGTTTGAGAGGTTGAATCTGTAGTGATAGCAAGGTATAGAAATAAAAATGTCACAAAGGTAGTTGGAAATATGGCACTGGAGTGTAAATGAGAGGTCAGAGCTAAATATATAATCATTTCTCAACTTACAGACTCATTGAATACCAAAAGCTTATTTGTAAGTTTAGTTTTGGAACTTAGGATGATGTTTCCCATAAAGGCAATGCTATAAATGGTGACTATTCCTACTAGCCCAAAGTCTATTAGATTTTGATATGCAGCTAAAAAAGATAAATTGCAATAAAAAGTAGTCAAAATAATATTGTTGTAATTCTAGTAATTAAAACAGAAAAAAAACCAGTTTGAAGTTGAAGTTAAGAAAAATGTTCCATCTTCAATACTAGTACTTGCAAACATAGTAGGTTTAAATGCAGGAAGTTGCAGAATCAGATGGAGAGTTTTGTGGAGATTTTTGGGCACTTTCAAAAGGCTGTTGCTTTATGATACTGTGTTTTAAAAAATTATAAATTTCAGTTAAAAACTCAGAACTTGCATCACTAGAGCTACCCTTGCTTCCCAGCCTTCACTGGGGTAATTTGGGGCTCATAGACAGAAAAAAGGGAGAGATGGCAATCAAGAAAGAAATTGAGACCATCCCCAAAGGTCACTGAGACAGGACTGGAATAAAGAAGGGATCAAGTGTTACAGAAAAGTGTGTGTAATAAATTGTCTATAGAGGAATTACCCCGAGCTGTCAGAAATGAAAGACAGAGGAAATTAAATATGTGAATACATTCATTAAACAAACAAATATAATCCCCCAGAATGGAAATAAATGGGGAAGAGACTGGAGTACTGTTCTTTGGTTACTTTAGAGGTGTTACTGTCCGTGATAACTTGATTGTTATCCAGAGTAAAATAAAAAATTACTTATAACTGACACCACAGAAATACAAAGGATCATAAGAGACTACTACAAACAACTATATGCCAATAAAATGGGCAACCTAGAAAAAATGGACAAATTCTTAGAAAGGTACAACCTTCCAAGTCTGAACCAGGAAAAAATAGAAAATATGAATAGATCAATCACAAGTACTGAAATTGAAACAGTGTTTTAAAAACTTTCAACAAACAAAACTCCAGGACCATATGGCTTTACAGGTGAGTTCTATCAAACATTCACAGAAGAGTTAATGCCTATATTCTGAGACTCTTCCAAAAAATTGCAGAGGTAGGAACACTCCCAAGCTTATTCAATGAGGCCACCATCACCCTGATACCAAAACCAGACAAATATGCTGCAAAATTGAAAATTACAGGCCAATATCATTGATAAACATAGATGCAAAAACACTCACCAGAACACTAACAAATTGAATCCAACAATACATTAAAAGGATCAAACACCGTGATCAAGTGGGAATTATCCCAGAGACGTAAAGATTCTTCAATATCCACAAATTAATCAGTGTGATACATCAGATCAACAAACTGAAGAATAAAAACCATATGGTCATCTCAATAGATGCAGAAAAATCTTTTGACAAAATCCAACACCAATTTTGATAAAAACTCTCCAGAAAATGGCCATAAAGGAAACATACCTCAACATAAAAAAGGTCATATATGACAAACCTACAGCTAACATCATATTCAATGGTGAAAAGCTGAAAGCATTCCCTCTAAGATCAGGAAAAAGGCAAGGATGTCCACTCTCACCACTATTATTCAATGTAGTATTGGAAGTCTTAGCCACAGCAATCAGAGAAGTAAAAGAAATAAAAGGAATCCAAACTGGAAAAGAAGAAGTAAAACTGTCACTGTTTGCAGATGACATGAAACTATACATAGAAAATCCTAAAGCAGCTACCAGAAAACTACTAGAACTCATCGATAAATTTGGTAAATTTGCAAGATACAAAATTAATACGAAGAAATCTGTTGCATTTCTATACACAACAACAAAATATCAGAAAGAGAAATTAAGGAAACAATCCCATTTCTCATAGCACCAAAAAAAATAAAATACCTAGGAATAAAACCTACCTGTACTCTGAAATCTATAAGCCACTGATGAAAGAAATCAAAGATGACACAAGTAGACTGAAAGATGTATCATGTTCTTGGCTTGGAAGAATCAATATTGTCAAAATGATTATACTACCCAAGGCAACCTACAGATTCAATGCAATCTTTATCAAATTACCAATGGCATTATTCACAGAACTAGAACAAAAAAATTTTAATTTGTATGGAACCACAGAAGACCAAGAATAGCCAAAGCAATCCTGAAAGAAAAATGGAGCTGGAGGAATCATGATCCCTGACTTCAGACTATACTAAAAAGCTACAGTAATCAAAACTGTATGGTATTGATGCAAAAACAGAAATATAGATCAATGGGACAGGATTGAAAGCCCAGAAGTAATCCCGTGCACTTATGGTCAATTAATCTATGTCGAAGGCAGCAAGGATATACAATGGAGAAAAGAGAGTCTCTTCAATAAGTGGTGCTGGGAAAACTGGACAGCTACATGTAAATGAATGAAATGAGAACACTCCCTAACACCATACACACACAAAAAAACTCAAAATGGATTAAAGACCTAAATGTAAGGCCAGACACTATAAAACTCTTAGAGGAAAACATAGGGCGAACACTCTTTGACGTAAATCGCAGCAATATCTTTTTGTATCCAGCTCCTAGAGCAATGAAAATAAAAATAATCAGATGGGACTAGTTAAACTTAAAAGCTTTTCACAGAAAAGGAAAGCATAAACAAAACAGCAAACTCTGGACCAGGAGAAAATATTTGCAAATTATGCAACCAACAAGGGATTAATTTCCAAAATATACAAACAGCTCATACAGCTCAATATCAAAAGCAAGCAAACAACCCAATCAAAAAATGGGCAGAATGTCTAAATAAACATTTCTCCAAAGAAGATTTACAGATGGCCAAAAAAACACATAAAAAGATGCTTAACATCACTAATTATCAGAGAAATGCAAATCAAAACTAAAATGAAGTATCACCTCACACCAGTCAGAATGGCCATCATCAAAAAGTCTACAAATAATACATGCTGGAGAGGGTGTGGAGAAAAGGGAGCACTTATACACTGTTGGTGAGAATGTAAATTGGTACAACCATTATGAAAATCAGTAGGGAGATTCCTCAAAAAATGAAAACATATGTTCCATATGATCCAGCAATATGACTTTTGGATATATATCTAAAGGAAACGAAATCAGAATCTCAAAGACCCACCTGCACTCCCATGTTCATTGCAGTATTATTCACAGTAGCCAAGACAGAAAATGATCAAAATGTCTGTTGACAGATGAATGGGTAAAGAAGGTTATATATATATAAAATATATATTTATAATATATAACTATATAATATATATATTTGAATATTTTCAGCCAAGAGGAAGAAGGAAATCCTGCCATGTGGGACAACATGGAGGAACCTGGAGGCCATTATGCTAAATGAAATAAGCCAAATGGAGAAGGAAAATACTGCGTGATCTCACTTATAGATGGAATGTAATTTTAAAAAGTGAAACCCAGAGAAGCAGAGGCCAGAGGCTGATGTGGTGGGGGTGGGGTGGGGGCAAGGAATGGGGAATTTCTGATCAAAGGATGCAAAGTTGCAGTTATGTAGAATGAATAAGTTTAGAGACCTAATATAGAGGCATGATGACTAAATTTAATAATACTGTATTGAACACTGGAAATGTGTTAGCAAGTAGATTTCAAGTACACTTATCTCACACACAGAAAGGTAACTATGTGAATAGATTTGTTCATTAGCTTGACTGCAGCAATCACTTCACTATGAATATGTATATCAAATCATCATGTTGTACATCTTAAATATACACAATTTTAATGAAAATATATAAAAATGGGCAGAAGACCTGAATAGTCATTTCTCTAAAGAAGATATACAGATGTCCAACAAGCACATGAAAAGACGCTCAACTTCACTTATTATTAAAAATCAAAACCACAATGCAGTAACACCTCACACTGGTCAAAATGACTATCATCAAATGTGTACAATAATAAATGCTGGAGAGGATGTGGAGAAAAGGGAAACCTACTACACTGTTGGTGGGACTGTAAATAGGTGGAGCCACTACGGAAAACAGTACGGAGGTTCCTTTAAAAGTGAAAAATAGAGCTAATATATGATCCAACAATCTGACTCCCGGGCATATATTCAGAGAAAACTCTAATTCGAAAAGATACATGCACCCAATACTCATAGCAGCAGTATTTACAATTGCCAGGACATAGAAGCAATCTAAGTGTCCATCGACAGAGGAATGGACAAAGATGTGGTACATATATGTGATAACATATTACTCAGCAATAAAGAAGAATGAAATATTGCCATTTGCAGCAACATAGACCTACAGAATATCATAATAAGTGAAGTAAGTCAGACAGAAAAAGACATATACTTTATGATATCACTTATATGTGAAATCTAAAAATTAATACCACTGAATTTATTAATAAAACAGAAACAGACTCAAAGACGTAGAAAACAAACTTATATTTACCAAAGGGGAAAGGAGAGGGGGATAAATTTGGAGCATGGGATTAACAGATACACACTACTATGTAAATATAAAATAGATAAGCAACAGGATTTACTGTATAGCACAGGGAAATATACCCAATATCTCGTAATAACCTCTAATGGAAAATAATCTGAAAAAATATATACATATATACAACTGAATCACTTTGCTGTACACCTGAAATTTGCACAATATTGTAAGTCAATTATACGTCTATTAAATGTATATGTGTATATATATATATATATATATATATATATATATATATATATATATGACATCATGGTGCACCAACTGTGCGCATGTATGACTTCATTTATTAATTCACCTATGCATTTCTTTTTTTTTAACATTTTTATTGGAGTATAATTGCTTTACAATGGTGTGTTAGTTTCTGCTTTATAACAAAGTGAATCAGTTATACATATACATATGTTCCCATATCTCTTCCCTCTTGCATCTCCCTCCCTCCCACCCTCCCTATCCCACCCCTCTAGGTGGTCACAAAGCACTGAGCTGATCTCCCTGTGCTATGCGGTTGCTTCCCACTAGCTATCTATTTTACATTTGGTAGTGTATATATGTCCATGACACTCTCTCACCCTGTCACATCTCACCCCTCCCCCTCCCCATATCCTCAAGTCCATTCTCTAGTAAGTCTGTGTCTTTATTCCCATCTTGCCACTAGGTTCTTCATGACCTTTTTTTATTCCTTAGATTCCATATATATGTGTTAGCATACTGTATTTGTTTCTCTCTTTCTGACTTACTTCACTCTGTATGACAGACTCTAACTCCATCCACTTCATTACAAATACCTCCATTTCATTTCCTTTTTTTGGCTGAGTAATATTCCATCGTATATATGTGCCACATCTTCTTTATCCATTCATCCGATGATGGACACTTAGGTTGCTTCCATGTCCTGGCTATTGTAAATAGAGCTGCAATGAACATTTTGGTACATGACTCTTTTTGAATTATCGTTTTCTCAGGGTATATGCCCAGTAATGGGATTGCTGGGTCGTATGGTAGTTCTATTTTCAGTTTTTTAAGGAATCTCCATACTGTTCTCCATAGTGGCTGTATCAATTTACATTCCCACCAACAGTGCAAGAGTGTTCCCTTTTCTCCACACCCTCTCCAGCATTTATTCTTTCTAGATTTTTTGATGATGGCCATTCTGACCGGTGTGAGATGATACCTCATTGTAGTTTTGATTTGCATTTCTCTAATGATTAATGATGTTGAGCATTCTTTCATGTGTCTGTTGGCAACCTGTATATCTTCTTTGGAGAAATGTCTATTTATGCCTTCTGCCCATTTTTGGATTGGGTTGTTTGTTTTTTTGTTATTGAGCTGCATGAGCTGCTTGTAAATCTTGGAGATTAATCCTTTGTCAGTTGCTTCATTTGCAAATATTTTCTCCCATTCTGAGGGTTGTCTTTTCGTCTTGTTTATGGTTTCCTTTGCTGTGCAAAAGCTTTTAAGTTTCATTAGGTCCCATTTGTTTATTTGTGTTTTTATTTCCATTGCTCTAGGAGCTGGGTCAAAAAGGATCTTGCTGTGAATTATGTCATACAGTGTTCTGCCTATGTTTTCCTCTAAGAGTTTGATAGTGTCTGGCCTTACATTTAGGTCTTTAATCCATTTTGAATTTATTTTTGTGTATGGTGTTAGGGAGTGTTCTAATTTCATACTTTTACATGTACCTGTCCAGTTTTACCAGCACCACTTATTGAAGAGGCTGTCTTTTCTCCACTGTATATGCTTGCTTCCTTTATCAAAGATAAGGTGACCATAGGTGCGTGGGTTTATCTCTGGGCTTTCTATCCTGTTCCATTGATCTATGTTTCTGTGTTTGTGCCAGTACCATACTGTCTTGATTACTGTAGCTTTGTAGTATAGTCTGAAGTCAGGGAGCCCGATTCCTCCAACTGCATTTTTCGTTCTCAAGATTGCTTTGACTATTCGGGGTCTTTTGTGTTTCCATACAAATTGTGAAATTTTTTGTTCTAGTTCTGTGAAAAATGCCAGTGGTAGTTTGATAGGGATTGCATTGAATCTGTAGATTGCTTTGGGTAGTAGAGTCATTTTCACAATGTTGATTCTTCCAATCCAAGAACATGGTATATCTCTCCATTTATTTGTATCATCTTTAATTTCTTTCATCAGTGTCTTATAATTTTCTGCATACAGGTCTTTTGTCTCCTTAGGTAGGTTTATTCCTAGGTATTTTACTCTTTTTGTTGCAATGGTAAACGGTAGTGTTTTCTTAATTTCACTTTCAGATTTTTCATCATTAGTGTATAGGAATGCCAGAGATTTCTGTGCATTAATTTTGTATCCTGCTACTTTACCAAATTCATTGATTAGCTCTAGGAGTTTTCTGGTAGCATCTGTAGGATTCTCTATGTATAATATCACATCATCTGCAAACAGTGACAGCTTTACTTCTTCTTTTCTGATTTGGATTCCTTTTATTTCTTTTTCTTCTCTGAATGCTATGGCTAAAACTTCCAAAACTATGTTGAATAATAGTGGTGAGAGTGGGCAACCCTGTCTTGTTCCTGATCTTGGTGGAAATGGTTTCAGTTTTTCACCATTTAGGACGATGTTGGCTGTGGGTTTGTCATATATGGCCTTTATTATGTTGAGGAAAGTTCCCTCTATGCCTACTTTCTGCAAGGCTTTTATCATAAATGGGTGTTGAATTTTTTCAAAAACTTTCTCTGCATCTATTGAGATGATCATATGGTTTTTCTCCTTCAATTTGTTAATATGGTGTACCACGTTGATTGATTTGCGTATATTGAAGAATCCTTGCATTCCTGGAATAAACCCCAATTGATCATGGTGTATGATCCTTTTAATGTGCTGTTGGATTCTGTTTGCTAGTATTTTGTTGAGGATTTTTGCATCTATGTCCATCACTGATATTGGCCTGTAGTTTTCTTTCTTTGTGACATCTTTGTCTGGTTTTGGTATCGGGTGATGGTGGCCTCGTAGAATGAGTTTGGGAGTGTTCCTCCCTCTGCAATATTTTGGAAGAGTTTGAGAAGGATAGGTGTTAGCTCTTCTCTAAATGTTTGATAGAATTCGCCTGTGAAGCCATCTGGTCCTGGGCTTTTGTTTGTTGGAAGATTTTCAATCACAGTTTCAATTTCAGTGCTTGTGATTGGTCTGTTCATATTTTCTATTTCTTCCTGGTTCAGTCTCGGCAGATTGTGCATTTCTGAAAATTTGTCCATTTCTTTCCAGGTGTCCATTTTATTGGTATAGAGAGAGGTGCTTGTAGTAATCTCTCATGATCTTTTGTATTTCTGCAGTGTCAGTAGTTACTTCTCCTTTTTCATTTCTAATTCTATTGATTTGAGTCTTCTCCCTTTTTCTCTTGATGAGTCTGGCTAATGGTTTATCAATTTTGTTTATCTTCTCAAAGAACCAGCTTTTAGTTTCATTGATTTTTGCTATTGTTTCCTTCATTTCTTTTTCATTTATTTCTGATCTGATCTTTATGATTTCTTTCCTTCTGCTGGCTTTGGGGTTTTTTTGTTCTTCTTTCTCTAATTGCTTTAGGTGCAAGGTTAGGTTGTTTATTCCAGATGTTTCCTGTTTCTTGAGGTAGGCTTGTATTGCTATAAACTTCCCTCTTAGCACTGCTTTTGCTGCGTCCCATAGGTTTTGGGTCGTCGTATCTCCATTGTCATTTGTTTCTAGGTATTTTTTGATTTCCCCTTTGATTTCTTCAGTGATCACTTCGTTATTAAGTAGTGTATTGTGTAGCCTCCATGTGTTTGTATTTTTTACAGATCTTTTCCTGTAATTGATATCTAGTCTCATAGCGTTGTGGTCGGAAAAGATACTTGATACGATTTCAATTTTCTTAAATTTACCAGGGCTTGATTTGTGACCCAAGATATGATCTATCCTGGAGAATGTTCCATGAGCACTTTAGAAAAATGTGTATTCTGTTGATTTGGGGTGCAATGTCCTATAAATATCAGTGAGGTCCATCTTCTTTAATGTATCATTTTAAGCTTGTGTTTCCTTATTTATTTTCATTTTGGATGACCTGTCCATTGGTGAAAGTGGGGTGTTAAAGTCCCCTACTATGATTGTGTTACTGTCGATTTCCCCTTTTATAGCTGTTAGCATTTGCCTTATGTATTGAGGTGCTCTTATGTTGGATGCATAAATATTTACAATTGTTATATCTTCTTCTTCGATTGATCCCTGGATCATTATGTAGTGTCCTTCTTTGTCTCTTGTAATAGTCTTTATTTTAAAGTCTCTTTTGTCTGACATGAGAATTGCTACTCCAGCTTTCTTTTGATTTCCATTTGCATGGAATATCTTTTTCCATCCCCTTACTTTCAGTCTGTATGTGTCCCTAGGTCTGAAGTGGGTCTCTTGTAGACAGCATATATATGGGTCTTGTTTTTGTATCCATTCAGCCAGTGTGTGTCTTTTGGTGGGAGCATTTAATCCATTTACATTCAAGGTAATTATCGATATGTATGTTCCTATTCCCGTTTTCCTAAATGTTTTGGGTTTGTTATTGCAGGTGTTTTCCTTCTCTTGTGTTTCTTGCGTAGAGAAGTTCATTTAGCATTTGTTGTAAAGCTGGTTTGGTGGTGCTGAACTCTCTCAGCTTTTGCTTGTCTGTAAAGTTTTTAATTTCTTCATCAAATCTGAATGAGATCCTTGTTGGGTAGAGTAATCTTGGTTGTAGGTTTTTCTCCTTCATCACTTTCAATATGTTCTGCCACTCCCTTCTGGCTTGCAGAGTTTCTGCTGAAAGATCAGCTGTTAACCATATGGGGATTCCCTTGTGTGTTATTTGCTGTTTTCCCCTTGCTGTTTTTAATATGTTTTCTTTAATTTTTGGTTGTTTGATTAATATGTGTCTTGGTGTGTTTCTCCTTGGATTTATCCTTTATGGGACTCTCTTTGCTTCCAGGACTTGATTAACTATTTCCTTTCCCATATTAGGGAAGTTTTCAACTGTAATCTCTTCAGATATTTTCTCAGTCCTTTTTTTTTTCTCTTCTTCTTCTGGGACCCCTATAATTCGAATGTTGGTGCGTTTAATGTTGTCCCAGAGGTCTCTGAGACTGTCCTCAGTTCTTTTCATTCTTTTTTCTTTATTCTGCTCTGCAGTAGTTATTTCCACTATTTTATGTTCCAGGTCACTTATCCGTTCTTCTGCCTCAGTTATTCTGCTATTGATCCCTTCTAAAGTATTTTTAATTTTATTTATTGTGTTTTTCATCGTTGCTTGGTTCCTCTTTAGTTCTTCTAGCTCCTTGTTAAATATTTCTTGCATTTTGTCTATTCTATTTCCAAGATTTTGGATCATCTTTACTATCATTATTCTGAATTATTTTCCAGGTAGACTGCCTATTTCCTCTTCATTTGTTAGGTCTGGTGTGTTTTCACCTTGCTCCTTCATCTGCTGTGTATTTTTCTGTCTTCTCATTTTGCTTATCTTAGTGTGTTTGGGTGGGTCTCCTTTTTGCAGGCTGCAGGTTCGTAGTTCCTGTTGTTTTTGGTATCTGTCCCCAGTGGCTAAGGTTAGTTCAGTAGGTTGTGTAGGCTTCCTGGTGGAGGGGACTAGTGCCTGTGTTCTGGTGGAAGAGGCTAGATCTTGTCTTTCTGGTGGGCAGGTCCACATCTGGTGGTGTGTTTTGGCGTGTCTGTGGCTTTACTATGATTTTAGGTAGCTTCTCTGCTAATGGATAGGGCTGTGTTCCTATCTTGCTAGTTGTTTGGCGTAGGGTGTCCAGCACTGTAACTTGCTGGTCGTTGAGTGAAGCTGGGTCTTGGTGTTGAGATGGAGATCACTGGGAGATTTTCATCCTTTAGTATTACATGGAGCTGGGAGGTCTCTTGTGGACCAGTGTCCTGAAGTTTGCTCTCCTACCTCAGTGGCACAGCCCTGATGTCTGGCGGGAGTACCAAGAGCCTTTCATCCACACAGCTCAGAATAAAATGGAGAAAAAATTGAAAGAAAAAAAAAGAAAGAGGATAAAATAAAATAATGTAAGATAAAATAAAATAAAGTTATTAAAATAAAAAAATAAAAAATAATTATTAAGAAAAAAAGAAAAAATAACTTTAAGTTAAAAAAAAATTAAAAAACGGCCAGACAGAACCCTAGGACAAATGGTGAAAGCAAAGCTATACAGACAAAATCTCACACAGAAGCATACACATACACATTCAGAAAAAGAGGAAAAGGGGAAAAAATAATATATCTTGCTCCCAAAGTCCACCTCCTCAATTTGGGGTGATTCGTTGTCTATTCAGGTATTCCACAGATGCAGGTACATCAAGTTGTTTGTGGAGCTTTAATCCGCTGCTTCTGAGGCTTCTGGGAGAAATTTCCCTTTCTCTTCTTTGTTCACACAGCTCCTGGGTTTCAGCTTTGGATTTGGACCCGCCTCTGCGTGTAGGCCACCTGAGGGCGTCTGTTCTTCGCTCACACAGGACGGGGTTAAAGGAGCAGCTGCTTCTGGGGCTCTGGCTCACTCAGGCTGGGGGGAGGGAAGGGTACTGATGCGGGGGGAGCCTGCTGCAGCAGAGGTCTGCATGACGTTGCAGCAGCCTGAGGCATGCCATGCGTTCTCCCGGGGAATTTGTCCCTGGATCATGGGACGCTGGCAGTGGTGGGCTGCACAGGCTCCCAGGAGGGGCGGTGTGGATAGTGACCTGTGCTCGCACACAGGCTTCTTCGTGGCGGCAGCAGCAGCCTTAGTGTCTCATGTCCGTCTCTGGGGTCCGCACTGATAGCCGCGGCTCGTGCCCATGTCTGGAGCTCGTTTAGGCGGTGCTCTGAATCCCCTCTCCTCGTGCACCAGGAAACAAAGAGGGAAGAAAAAGTCTCTTGTCTCTTCGGCAGCTCCAGACCTTTCCCCAGACTCCCTCCCGGCTAGCTGTGGTGCGCTAACCCCTTCAGGCTGTGTTCACACCGCCAACCCCCCTCCTCTCCCTGCAATCAGACCGAAGCCCGAGCCTCAGCTCCCAGACCCCGCCTGCCCCGGCGGGTGAGCAGACAAGCCTCTCGGGCTCGTGAGTGCTGGTCGGCACCACTCCTCTGTGTGGGAATCTCTCCACTTTGCCCTCCGCACCCCTGTGGCTGCACTCTCCTCCGTGGCTCTGAAGCTTCCCCCCTCTGCCACCTGCAGTCTCTGCCTGAGAAGGGGCTTCCTAGTGTGTGGAAACCTTTCCTCCTTCACAGCTCCCTCCCACTGTTGCAGGTCCCGTCCTTATTCTTCTGTCTCTGTTGTTTCTTTTTTCTTTTATGCTACCCAGGTACGTGGGGAGTTTCTTGCCTTTTGGGAGGTCTGACGTCTTCTGCCAGCGTTCAGTGGGTGTTCTATAGGAGCAGTTCCACGTGTACATGTATTTCTGATGTATCTGTGGGGAGGAAGGTGATCTCCACGTCTTACTTTTCTGCCATCTTCTCCTCTCTCTCTCACCTATGCATTTCTTTATTCACACAAACATTTATGGGCACTTTACTCTGGGCCAAGCTTTGTGTTATATTGTGCACTAAGTGAGATAATATGCAGCTTCTGCTTTTATGGAACAGTCAGATACGAAAATGGACAACTATGAAGTCACAAAGATCTGAACAGAGGTATTTACAAGATATCACCTCACACCTGGCTGTTATCAGAATGGCTATTATCAAAAAGACAACAAATAACAAATGTTGGCGAGGATATGGGGAAAAAAGAACCCTAATGCACTGATGATGGGAATATAAATTTCTACAGCCATTGTGGAAAACAGTATGAAGGATCCTTATAATTTAAAAATAGAGCTACCATATGATCTAGCAATTCCACTTCTGGCTATTTTTTCAAATAAAAGAAAAACACTAATTCGAAAAGCTACATGCACCCTCTATTTATTGCAGCAGTGTTTATACTACCTAAGATATGGAAGCAATGGAAGTGTCCATCAATAGATGAATAGATAAAGAAGATATGATCTATATCTATCTATATAATGGAATATTATTATAATTCATATATATAATGGAATATTAATCAGTCATAAAAAGAATGAAATCTTATTAAACAACATGGATAGACAAAGGGTATTACGGTAGGTGAGATAAGTCAGACAGAGGAAGACAAATACCATATGATTTTACTTATATATGTAATCTAAAAAACAAAACAAATGGAAAAACATCACAAAAGAGAAACTCAGAGATACAGAGAACAAACAGATGGTTGCCAGAGGGGAGGAGGGTGTGGGATGAGTGAGATAGGTGAGGGAGATTAAGAGGTACAAGCTTCCAGTTACAAAATAAATGTCATGAGGAAGAAATGTACAACATGGGGAATACAGGCAATAATATTGTAATAACTTTGAGTGGTTGACAGATGGTGACTACAGTTATAGTGACGATCATTTTGTGATGTATAGAAATATCAAATCACTATGTTATGCACCTGGAACTAACATAATCTTTCAGGTAAATTATACGTCAGTTTAAAAAATCCACTTAAGAAGTTTAGTGGCCATAGGAACATACTAAAAGAGAAATCACTAACTTTATCAGAGACACATATTTCTGAAAGTCTTTTACAGAGGCCTAAAGGATATTTCTATTTCTTTTAGTCTTATAATCTTCCTCTATGCCTTAAATCTATCCAGATTATCTTTCCTGGTTACCTGAAAAAAGACTGGTAAGCAGAAGTAATATTTAAAGTATTCCCTTCTAGAAGCAACTAAGCACCTCATTCCTCATTTTTTATAAGCTATTGTTACAAACAAGACCAGAAGTAAGTGCTGGGGCCTCATTTCAACTAGTTACCTCAATGTCAAGTGTTTGCATTCTGCTACCTTAAGGACAACAATAAAATTATAATAGTAATGTTAAAAAAATAAAATAAAGCGAGTCTATTGTAGCAGCATATTGTTCAATCCTGATTTGTGTGTGTGTGTGTGTGTTTAATCCATTCAGCCACTCTTATTTTGATTGAAGAATTTGATTCATTTACATTTAAAGTAATTATTCATAGGTAAAGATTTACTATTGCCATTTTGTTGTTTTCTGACTGCTTTGTAGTTCCTTTCTTCCTTTCTTGCTGCCTTCCTTTGTGATTTGATGATTTATTTGTAGTGGTATGCTTTAATTACTTTCTCTTTATCTCTTTCCTGTTTACTACAGGGTTTATAATTCTGGTTACCATGCATTTTACATAAAATATCTTATACATATAACAGTATATTTTAAGCTAATAACAACTTAAGTCAACTGCACACACAAAAATATACATTTTAATTTCTCCTCCCCCTACATTTTATGTTATTGATGTTATATTTTTCATCTTTTATATATGGTGTATCTTTTAAAACATTATTGTAATTATAGCTATTTTTAATACTTTTGTCTTTACCTTTTATACCAGAGTTAAAAGTTATTTACACACCACCATTACAATATTAGAGTATTATGAATTTGACTATATTCTTAACTTTGCATCAAGTTTTATACTTTCGTATGTTTTCTGTTGCTTCCTTTTGTTTCAACTTGAAGAACTCCCTTTAGTATTTTTAAAATTTTATTTAAAATTTTTTAATTAATTTTTATTAGAGTATAGTTGATTTACAATGTTGTGTTCGTTTCTATTGTAGAGCAAAGTGAATCAGTTATACATATACACATACCCACTCTTTTTTAGATTCTATTCCCATATATGTCATTACAGAGTACTGAGTAGAGTTCTCTGTGCTATACAGTACGTTCTTATTAGTTATCTATTTTATATATAGTAGTGTGTATATATCAATCCCAATCTTGCAATTTATCCCTCCCCCCACTTTCTCCCTTGGTAACCATAAGTTTGTTTTCTATATCTGTGACTCTATTTCTGTTTTGTAAATAAGTTCATTCATACCATATTTTTTAAGATTCCACATATAAGCAATATCATATGATATGTGTCTTTCTCTGACTTACTTCACTCAGTATGACAATCTCTAGGTCCATCCATGTTGCTGCAAAAGGCATTATTTCATTTTATTTAATGGCTGAGTAATATTCCATTGTATATACATACCACATCTTCTTTATCCATTCCTTCATTCGTGGACATTTAGGTTGCTTCCGTGTCCTGGCTATTGTAAATAGTGCTGCAATGAACATTGGGGTACATGTATCTTTTCTAATTATGGTTTTCTCTGTATATATGCTCAAGAATGGGATTTCTGGATCATATGGTAGTTCTATTTTTAGTTTTTAAGGAACCTCCATACTGTTCTCCATAGTGGATGTGCAAATTTACATTCCCACCAACAGTGGAGAAAAGGGAGCCCTCCTTTTAGTATTTTTTGCAAGATATGTCTAGTAGTGATAAACCCCCACAGCTTTTGTTTGTCTGGAAAAGTCTTTATTTCTCTATCATTTCTGAAGAGCAACTTTTCTGGGTAATGTATTCCTGGTTGGCAGTTCTTTTTTCTTTCAGCACTTTGAATATATCATCCCACTCTCTCCTGCTCTGCAATGTTTCTGCTGAGAAATTCACTAATGGCCTCATAGGGGTTCTCTGATTTATGAGGATTTTTTTCTCTTTCTGATTTTAAAATTCTCTCTGTTTTTTATTTTAGACAGTTTTATTATAATGTATCTTAGAGAAGATCAATTTTGGTTGAAATTTTGGGATCCTATGAGCTTCATAAATTTGGATGTCCAAATCTTTCCCCAGATTTGGGAAGCTCTCAGCCATAATTTTTTAAAAATAAGATTTCTGCTTCTTTCTCTCTCTCTTCTCCTTATAAGACTGCAATAATGCATAGATTGTTTCCTTTAATGATATTCCATAATTCAAATAGGCTTTCTTCACTGCTTCTTATTCTTTTTGTTGTTGTTCCTCTGAATAGATAATTCCAAATGACCATTCTTATAGTTCACTCATTCTTTATTCTGCTTGGTAAAGGCTGTTTTTGAAACTCTCTATACTCTCTATTGAATTCTTCATATCAGTCATTGTATTCTTCAACTCTAGGATTTCTGGGGTTTTTTAAGTTGTTTCAATTTCTTTGTTGAAGTTCTCATTTTGTTCATGCATTGTTTTCCTAATTTTGTTTAGTTTTCTATCCATGTTCACTGAATTTCTTTAAGAGTATTATTCTGAATTATTTATCAGATAGTTAATAGATGTCCATATATTTAGGACTACTCAGTAGAGTTTTATTAGCTTCTTTTCATGGTGTCATGTTTCCTTGATTATTCATGATCCTTAGGTGTTGTATTGATGCCTGTGCATTTGTAGAAGTAGTCAACTCTTCTTTTCTTTACAGGCTGGTTTTGTCAGGGAAAGCCCTTCAACAGTCTGTCAGTGATACTGGATGGGTTATCTGTTGGTGTCCATGAATGAGCTTGCTGCAGAGTCTTCAGGCAGGCAGGTCTGGTGCCTAGGTCAGCAGGTGCACAAGCCTGGAGCTCAGGTCCACAGGGCCTGGCCTGGTGTCTGGTTCCATAGGATAAGGCAAGGAGGCTGAGTCTGCTAGAGCAGACCAGGAGCCTGAGTCCATGGGAGCTGGTCTGGATGCTGGTCTGGCACTGAGATGATCCTGGATCCTGGGGTTGTAGAATAGGCCTATAGTCTGAGGCCTACAGGTTGGGTCTGTGGGAGCTGGTTCAGTGTCAGGGCATACTGGAAGCCTGGGTCTTCAGGAGCCTACCTGGAGTTTGAGGCTGTGGAGGTCAGCCCACTTCTGGGGAAGGCCAGGAATCTTGGTCTGCAGGAGCTGGCCTGAAGTTTAGGTCTTTAGGGGACGGCCTGGTACTGTGGCCAGTCAGTAACCTGGGGCCATGAGAGCTGGCCGGAAGCTGAAGCAGCCCGGGAGACTGGGTCTGTAGTAGTTGGAGTTCTAGAGGGTTGTGAGCCTGGGTCCAGGGGAGCCTGCCTGGAGCCTGAGGCTGTGGGAGCTTATCTGCTTCTTCTGTGGACCTGGTGCTGGGGTCCACAGTGAAGCCAGGTGCACACTTAATTCTCCTTCTCCCACAGGAGGGTGTCTTTCTCCATCTGAGCTGCCCAAGCTTCTGGGAGAGGTAAAGGGGGTAATGTGAAACTGCCTTTCCTACCCTCTTCATTGCATCTTTTATTATTTCTCTCCCCAACCCAGATGCTGTAACCCTTCACCTGAAATCCTTAGCACTTTTAAGGTATCTTCATGCATGGTTAGTTTTTCAAAATGAAGTTTCTGTAAGTGAAAAAGTGCCAGAAATTCCTATGCTGCCATCTTGCTAATGTCACTTAGCCTACATAATGTATATTTAACTAAAACCTTGCGTTAGGGAACTACCTGTCTGGAAAACAGAATAGTGAACTTTATGGCTTCAGAGAGATTAAGATCAGGAATGAATGAGTCAATATAGATCCTGTAGGGCCTGGTGCACAAGTATGCAACTTGAGCTTCACCAATGACCACCACATCTCATAGAGAAGCCAGGGCATGGAGATGGATCTACCAGGATGTCTTTTGATTCAGAACGTTTGAGAGCATGTAGAGATGTGTAGTGAAGATATGTGAAGATATGTGGTGAAGGGGTTTAAATTTTATTCTGGACAGTCCACAGAAAATACTCCCTATTTAATGTCATATGGCTTGTAACAATACCTATTTTAGTAGATTTCCAGGTATATGAACATATTAATTCAGAGCAAATAAATGGCAAATAAACGAATGGGGAGAGAAAGTGAGGAAAACAAATATTCTCCATGACTCTATACATTCATTTGAGCTGTTTGCTGAGGTGATCATTAAACTCCAGAATATACTACCACTTTGAAATTAAGTCCTCCTTCTTGTTGTCTGAATTTCTGATCTGGGTTTGGTTCTTTTCCATCAGTGCTGTTGCTGTGAAGAGGGAGCAGATACTAAAAGAAACAGGCACAAACCTTCTAGCCTTTTTACTTCCTATTTAGAAGGGAAAAATTTCTAAGTGAAGAATCATGGGAATTTGGCCCAAAGAGGGAAGAAGGAGAAAGAAAAAGAAAAAAAGCATGTTATGAGAATGCAGAATATTGCCAATATTTTCAGCTGCTCTGCATAATTCCCAGAAGACAAGGACTGAAATATTTTCTCAATAGTCCCTCACAACAGTGGCATTAGAATGACTATCAATTGTTTTGTTTAGCTTCAAAAATGTTTATGGGGCTTTCCTGGTGGCGCAGTGGTTGGGAGTCTGCCTGCCGATGCAGGGGACACGGGTTCGAGCCCTGGTCTGGGAAGATCCCACATGCCACGGAGCAACTGGGCCCGTGAGCCACAATTACTGAGCCTGCGCGTCTGGAGCCTGTGCTCCGCAACAAGAGAGGCCGCGATGGTGAGAGGCCCGCACACCGCGATGAAGAGTGGTCCCCACTTGCCACAACTAGAGAAAGCCCTCGCACAGAAACGAAGACCCAACACAGTCATAAATAAATAAATAAATAAATAAAAGAACGTGAATTTCTTTTTAAAAAAATGTTTATGGAGTCCCTACTATGTGTTTAGTTATATGCTGTGTTGTGGGCAATATATAAATGTGTGCTGTGGTCCTTTCCCTCAAAGGAGCTTATAGTCTTTGAAGGATCACAAACTGAATGAACTTGTTTGGGCAGTGGGAAGGATGAGTATGGGCTTAGAAGGACATTAGCCAACCTCAAGATTCTAAAACACTGCAATTAATGGTAAAGCAAGATCCCTCTAAACACCAAATGTTTCAGATTTGATGTTAGACTTTTCCTGGTTCGAGGGATAGAAAGAAAGAGGAAACATGTATTGAATCCCTGCTTTTTGCCAGGTACTATGTTAAGCATATCACATTTGTTGTCTTTTAAAATATAAACTCTGTAAAATATGTAATATTACACTTGAGGAAACTGAGATTCAGAGAGACTTGTCTAAGGTCCAACGGCATTAGATTTTAGAGCAAGAGCCATGTCTTTTCAAATAATAAAGGTAGTTAACACCTGCATAGCACTTGCTATGTGCAGGCACTGTTCTAAGCGTTTTAAACATATTAAATCATTTAAGACTCCCAACCATCCTATAAAGTAAGTAAAATTATTGCACCATTTTTTTAAATAAGAAAACTGAAGTGGAGAGATCACGTTTGTATACCCAGCACTTTGCCCAGAATCTGTGTCTGGCACATTGTAGGCATCCTGGAAGTGGTGGGTGTATAGTAAAGCTGGTGCTGATTCCAAAGCTGAAACACTTCCAGTTTTGTTCTGGTGATGCAATGAGCCCTCCTGAGCAAGGAAAAAAGAAAAGACTGAAGAGGAGCTTCAGAATTTTAATGAAATCAACTTCTTCCATAAAAGAAAAAGAGAATCTCTCTCTCTCTCTCTCTCCCCTTCCCCTTCCACTTCCCTCCTTCTTATTAGACACACACACACACACACACACACACCCTTTAAGATCCCAGGCTATCTTGGAAAGTGAAATGAGTTAACGTTTCACGTTTTACACATGAGAGTCCACTAGGAGTCCAGAATTTGACTTAATTTAATGTCTCTTGCACCTTAAATCTGTAGCTAGTGAATCTAATCTCCAGGCAGAAATACTGTATAAAACTATCTGCATTTTTATGAGGTCATGCAACTTCCTTGCCATTAAGTTCGCCAGCCCTGCTTTCTGCATTCCAAGCTCTCCTGCTTCACCCTGAATTCTACTGCCAAGAAAACACAGCTAGTTTACCATCTCCTTCCCATAGCCCTCAGAGACTTAGACACTTATCTGTTCTTCTTTGAAAAAAAAAAAAAGACAAAAGAAACTTCCCCAATTAGAAAGAGAGTAAAACGTTATGCCAGATCTAACCAGACTCTAACCCTCATTTCTATCTTACCTGGATTTACAAACCTATGTTTATTCATTTATTTGCTCACTCTATTTTTATTTAGAGTCTAGTAATAATAGCAATCCTTTATTAAATGTTTGTAATGTTATCAGAAAATGTATTAATGAACTTGGCCCCTTACCTAGATAACAAACCTGTAACAATCTGTGGTGTTATCCCAATTTCATAGGTAAGTAAATTAAGGTTCAGAAAGGTGTAGAGTAATGTGCTCGTAGCAATAAAGCTAAATCTAGCTCTGTTGGGCTATTGCACCCTTTCTTTTCCCCTCTGCCACACTGTTAGTTGAAGTTTGCTAGACAGACAAGAAAAAGAATTCCAGACAGAGAAGTATGAAATAGCATGGTGTATTCAAAAAATATAAATATTCAGTATTGCCAGATCTTAAATGGCAGAATGTCAGTTAGGAGCCAAATTATAAAATGTCTCATACACCATGCTAAAAGTCTGCATGCCTATAGGCTACTCTGAGGAATTAACAGATTTTGAGTAAGAGGGAGACAGAATCAGACTAGTGTTATAAAATGATGATCCTAGTGTCACTGAAGAAGATGACATAGTAGAAAGACCCTGAACTCACCTACTTTCACAAGCACACCCAAATCACAACTATTTGTGGAACAACCATCAACGAAAAAGACCAAAACCTACCAGAAAAGATCTACAACTGAAGACATAAAGAAGGAGCCACATCAAGACAGGTAGGAGGAACAAACTCATGATATAATCAAGTCCCATAACTCCTGGTGGGTGACCCACAAACTGGAGAATAATTATATTGCAGACGTTCTCCCACAGGAGTGAAAGTTCTGAGTCCCACTTCAGTCTCCCCAGCCTGGGGGTGTTGCACCACGATGATGAACCCCCAGAGCATTTAGTATTGAAGGCCAACAGGGCTTAATTTCAGGAGTCCCAAAGGACTGGGGGAAATAGAGACTTCACTCTTAAAGGCACACACAAAATCTCACATGCTCTGGGACCCAGGACAAAAGTAGTGAGTTGATAGGAATGTGGGCCAGACCTACCTGATGGTCTTGGAGAGGGTCCCAGAGAGGTAGGGGGCAGCTGCAGCTCACCCTGGAGACATAGACACTGGTGGCAGCCATTCTTGGGAGTTGCTTCTACTGTGTGGAAACTGCTGATGGTGGGTGATATTCTGGAGCCCTCCCTCTAGCTCACGAGTGCCAAAACCTGGCCCCACATAACAGTCTTTAGGCACCACTGCTAAGATGCTTCAGGACAAGCAACTAACTAGGTGGGGACCCCTCAGCAGATAGGATGCACAAAGATTTCTTGAGTCTACAGCTGCCTCTAGACATGGCCCTGCCCACCAGAGGGCCAGGACCCAGCTCCACCCAACAGTGGGCAGGCACAGGCCCTGCCCTCCTGGAAGCTTGCACTACCCTCTGGAGTAGTCTCACCCACCAGGGGGCAGACCCCAGATGCAAGAAAAACACTTCCTGCAGCCTGCCCTGAGACCAGCTGGGCCAGATCCTGCCCACTAACAGACCAACAGAAGTTTCAAACTTGGGACCTGGTACCCAGCTGTGTAAGGAACCACTCCCTCCCCCACAAGTGATCTGACACAAGCTCTGGTATCCCTGGGGCCTGCAGCCAGACTTCAGAACATGCTTCTGTGTGCCAGTAGTCTTGCACTAATCCCAAGACATGGCTTCACACACCAGTGGGTGGGCAAAATCCCCAGAGACTTTTGGACCCTGACTCTACCCACCAGTGAGCCAGAACTAGCCCTGGGTACCCTGGGGCTCTGTAGTAGCCACCTCACGACTAGGCACTGCCAACCATCAGCCAGCAATATCCACAAAGGTAGAGCCTGGCAAACAACTGGGCTAGGAGCAAACCAAGACTACCAGACCACTCACATAGTCAGCTGGCCATGAAAAAAGACACACCCAACCCTCTTAGGGGGAACCCATAGAGCATATAGATTGGATGATGAGGGTAGAGTGCACTGCTGGGACACATAGGACGTCTCCTACAGAAGACCACTTCTCCAAGGTCAAGAAATATAACTAACCTACCACATACATAAAAATATAAATAGCAACTCAGACAAAGTGAGGAGGCAGAGGACTATGTTCCTGATGAAGGAATAAGATAAAACTCCAGAAGAAGAACTAAATGAAGTGGAGATAAGCAATTTACCAAAGAAAGAGTTCAGAGTAATGATCACAAAAATGATTAAAGAACTCAGGAGGAGAATGGATGCACAGAGTGAGGAGTTGGAAGTTTTTAAGAAAGAGCTAGAAACTATAAAGATGAAGATGAAGAATACAATAACTGAAAAGAAAAATACACCAGAAGGAGTCAATAGTAGACTAAATGATACAGAGGAATGGATCAGCGAGCTGGAAGACAGAGAAGTGGCAATCACTGATGCTGAACAGAAAAAAGAAAAAGGAACAAAAAGAAATGAGACCTCTGGGACAACATCAAGTGCACTAATATTAGCATTATAGAGGTCTCAGAAGGAGAAGAGAGACAGAAAGGGGCTGAGAACACATTTGAAGATATAATACCTGAAAACTTCCCTAACCTAAAAAAAGGAAACAGTCACCCAAGTCCAGGAAGCACAGAGAGTCCCATACGGGATTAACCCAAAGATGAACACACCAAGACACATTGTAATTAAAATGACAAAAATTAAAGATAAAGAGAGAATATGAAAAGCAACAAGGGAAAAGCAGCCAATCTCATACAGGGGAACTCAAATAAGACTATCAGCTGATTTTTCAGCATAAATTCTACACGCCAGAAGGGAGTCATGCATTATGTTTAAAGTGCTGAAAGGGAAAAACCTACAACCAAGAATACTTCGCCCAGCAAGGCACTCATTCTGATTTGATGGAGAGATCAAAGCTTTACAGACAAGCAAAAGCTAAAAGATCTCAGCACCAACAAGCCAGCTTTACAAAAAAGTGTTAAAGGAACTTCTCTAAGTGAAAAAAAAGTCACAACTATAAACAAGAAACTTACAAAATGAAAAACCTCATTGGTAAAGGCAAACATACAGTAAAGATACGAAATCATCCACGCACAAAGCTAGTAGGAAGGTTAAAAGACAAAAGTAGTAAAATCATCTATAGCCACAATAAGCAGTTAAGTAATACACAACACAATTAGATATAAAATATGATATCAAAAACAGTAATCATGAGGGTAGGAGAGTACAAATGCAGGGTTTTAAAAATGCATATGAAATTAAAACAATCATGGATACATATATATTGCTAAGTAAAAACCTTATGGTAAACACAAGTCAAAAATCTATAATAGATATACACACACAAAAAGAGAAAAAGGAATCCAAACATAACACTAAAGATGGTCATCAAATTACAAGAGAAGATAACAAAAGAAGAAAGGAAAAAAGACCTACAAAAACAAACCTCAAACAAATAACAAAATGATGATAAGAACATACATATAAATAATTACCTTAAATGCAAGTGGATTAAATGCTCTGATCAAAAGACACAGAGTAGTTGTATGGGTAGGAAAACATGACCCATACTTATGCTCCCTACAAGATAATTACTTCAGATCTAAAGACACTCACATACTGAAGGTGTGGGGATAGGACAAGTTATTCCATGCAAATGGAAATCAGAAGAAACCCAGAATAGCAATACTTCTATCAGACAAAATAGACTTTAAAGTAAAGACTGTTACAAGAGACAAAGAAGGACACTACATAATGATCAAAGGATCAACCCAAGATAATGTTATAACAATTGTAAATTTATATGCACCCAACATAAGAAGACCTGAATACATAAGGCAAATACTAGCCGACGTAAATGGAGAAATCAGCAATAACACAATAATAGTAGGGAACTTTAACACCCCACTTACATGAGTGGATAGACCATCCAGACAAAAAATCAATAAGAAAACACTGGCTTTAATGATACATTAGACCAGTTGGACTTAATTATATATATATATATATATATCCTTTCATCAGAAAGCAGCAGAATATACATTCTTTTCAAGTATACATGGAACACTCTCCAGGATAGATCACATGCTAGGCCATAAAACAAGTCTTGGTAAATTTAAGAAATTAAAATCATATGAAGCATCTCTTCCGACCACGATGCTATGAGACTAGAAATCAACTACAAGGAAAAACTGCAAAAAACACAAACACGTGGAGGTTAAAAAATACGCTACTAAACAACCAATGGATTACTGGAGAAGTCAAACGATACATAGAGACAAATGAAAATGAAACATTATGATCCAAAAACTATGGAACACAGCAAATAAGTTCTAAAAAGGAAGTTTATCATGATACAAGCTTACCTCAGGAAGCAAGAAAAATCTCAAATAAACAACCTAACTTTAACTTTACATGTAAAGAAACTAGAGAAAAAAGAACAAACAATACCTATAGTTTGTAGAAAGAAAGAAATCATAAACATCAAAGCAGAAATGAATGAAATAGACAGTAAAAGAACAATAAAAAAGATAGAAAAGATCAATGAAATTAAGTCTGGTTCTTTGAAGAGATAAACAAAATTAACAAACATTTAGTGAGACTCATCAGGAAAAAAAGGGAGAGGGGCCAAATCAATAATTTCAGAAATGAAAAAGAAGTTACTACTGACACCACAGAAATACCAAGGATCCTTAGAGACTACTATGAACAACTATATGCCAATAACATGAACAACATATAAGAAATGGACAATTTTTTAGAAATGTACAATCTCCCAAGACTGAAATAGGAATAAATAGCAAATGTGAACAGACCAAATACCAGGAAAGAAATTTAATTAGTAAATAAAAAACTCCAAACAAACAAAATTCCAGGATCATATGGCTTCACAGGTGATTTCTATGAAACATTTAGAGAAGAGTTAACACCTATTCTTCTCAAACTATTTGAAAAATTGCAGAGGAAGAGTCTTCCAAACTCATCCTATGAGACCAGCATCACCCTGATACAAACCCCAGACAAAGGTATCACACAAAAAAAGAAACTACAGGCCAATATCACTGATGAACATAGATGCAAAAATCCTCAACAAAGTATTTTCAAACCAAATCCAACAATACATTAAAAGGATCATACACCATGACTAAGGGGGATTTATCTCAGGCATGCAAGGATTTTTCTATATCCACAAATCAATCAATGTGACACACCATATAAACAAATTGAAGAATAAAAACCATGTGATCATCTAAATCGATGCAGAAAAAGCTTTTGACAAAATTCAGCATCCATTTATGATAAAAACTATCTGAAAAGTGGACATAGAGAAGACATGCTTCAATATAATAAAGGCCATATATGACAGACCCAGAGTTAACATCATACTCAACAGTTAAAATCTGAATGCATTTCCTCTAAGATCAGGTAAAAGACAAGGATGCCAGGACTCACTACTTTTATGCAAAATAGTATTGGAAGTCCTAGCCACAGCAATTAGACCAGAAAAGGAAATAAAAGAAACCAAATTGGAAAGAAAGAAGAAAAACTGTCTCTGTTTGTAGATGGTATGATATTATACACAGAAAATCCTAAAGACACCACTAGAAAACTACTAGAGCTCATTGATGAATTCACTAAAAATTTCAGTATACAAAATTAATATACAGAAATCTGTTGCATTTCTATACACTAACAACAAACTATCAGAAAGAAAAAGTAAGGAAACAATCCCATTTACCATTACATCAAAAAGAATAAAACACCTGGGAATAAACCTACCTAAAGCAGTAAAAGACCTGTAGTCGGAAAACTATAAGATTCTGATGAAAGAAAATGAATACAACACAAACAGAGGGAAAGATGTATTGTCTTCATGGATTGGAAGAATCAATATTGTCAAAATGACTATACTACCCAAGACAAACTACAGATTCAATTAAATCCTTGTCAAAATACCAATGGCATTTTTCACAGAATGAGAACAAAAAATGTTAAAATTTGTATGGAAAATCAAAAGACCCTGAATAGCTAAAACAATCTTGGGAAAGAAGAACAAAGCTAGAGGAATCAAGCTCCCTGACTTCAGACTATACTACAAAGCTACAGTAATCAAAACAATATGGTACCAGCACAAAAACAGACACATAGATCAATGGAACAGAATAGAGAACCCAGAAATAAACACACATAATTATGGTAAGTTAATCCATGACAAAGGAGGCAAAAATATACAATGGGGAAAAGACAGTCTCTTCCATAAGTGTTGTTGGGAAAACTGAACAGCTACATGTAAAACAATGAGTTTAGAATATTCTCTAACCCCATATACAAATATAAACACCAATTGGATTAAAGCCCTAAATGTAAGACTGCAAACCAGAAAACTATTAGAGGAAAACATAGTCAGAACACTCTTTGACATATATCATAGCCCTGTTTTTTTTGGATCCGTCTCCTAAAGCAAAGGAAAGGAAAGAAAAATAAACAAATATGACTGAATTAAACTTAAAAGCTTTTGCACAACAAGGAAACCATTGACAAAACAAAAAGACAGCCTACTGAATGGGAGAACATACTTGCAAATGATATGACTGATAAGGGGTTAATATCCAAAATATTTAAACAGCTCATACACTCAACATTAAAAAAAAAAACCCAAATTAAAAATGGACAGGACCTGAAAAGACATTTTTCCAAAGAGGACCTATAGATGAACAGGCACATGAAAAGATGCTCAACATTGCTAATCGTCAGAGAAATGAAATCCAAAACCACAATGAGATATCACCTCACACCTGTCAGAATGGTTATCATCAAAAAGAATACAAGTAACAAATGTTAGTGATGATGTGGAGGAAAGGGAACCCTCGTACCCTGTGGGTGGGAATGTAAATTGGCAAAGCCACTGTGGAAAGCAGTATGGAGGTTACTCAAAAAACTAAAATAGAACTACCATATAACCCAACAAGTCTACTCCTGCGTATACATCTGAAAAAAACCCCAAAACTCTAATTTGCAAAGATATATGCAGCCCAATATTCATAGCAGCATTATTTACAATTTCCAAGATATGGAAGCAACACGTGTCCATCAACAGATAAATGGACAAAGAATATGTGGTGTACATATATACAATGAAATTCTGCCATTTGCAACAACCTGCATGGACTTGGAAAGTCTCTTGCTAAGTGACATAAGTCAGACAGAGAAAGACAAATATTGTATGATATCACTTATATGTGGAATCTAAAAAATACAATGAAGTAGTGAATATCACAAAAAAGAATCAGAATCACAGATATAGAGAACAAACTAGTGGTTACCAGTTGGGCAAGGTTAAGGGTGGTGGGACAATATAGGCATAAGGGATTAAAAGGTCCAAACTATTATGTATAAAATAAATAAGCTAAAAAACTGTATTGTACAACACAGGGAATAGCCAGTATTTTCTGGTAACTATGGATGGAAATAACCTTCAAAAATTGTTAATCACTATGTTATACACCTGTAACTTACGTAATGTTGTATGTCAACTATACTTCAATAAAAAGTGAAAAAAAACAAATTATACAAACTCAAAATTTAAAAAATTATATTAAAAACAATGTTTAATAATACTCAAAGCTCATCACATCCTACATCTTTTACTACATTTACTGTTATCTGTGCTGTTGAGGGTATCTAAATATATTATAAATGTATGATAGATATTGCACATCTCTTCCCAACTCCACATTCAGTGATCGCATATTGTAGCTTGAAATTATCCTTGGTAAGAGTATTTCAACCACAGAAATCGTCAGTCACTATGAATTTATTGTTCTTTTTACTGTGTATATCTTGTTGTCACCATTTTTATATGTAAAGAGTCAGATAGTTAATATTTTAGGCTCTGTGGACCATGCAGTCTCTGTTGTTACTGTGTTACTCTGTTGTTACAGTCTACTGCCAAAGCAGCCATACACAATAAATAAAAGAATGCATGTGGCTGTATTACAATAAAATTTTATTTACAAAAATAGGCAGCAGGCTAGATTTGGTCCATGGATCATAGTTTGATAACCCCTGGTCTAGACCAAAGGAAATGGTGGAGAAAATGTTAACACTGCACATTAAACTTGAAAGTCTGCTGTGTCTGTATCTATTACATTGTGAATAGCACACAAAATAATTGAGGAAATATTCTTCCAATATTAAAAAGTAACCAATTCAAGAAAAAAGCCACTCATATTACTGAAAAACAGGTGAAGTTCTACCACATTTTCATTTGTTTCACTTTCATGTTATTTGATAAAATAAAACTATCACCAACATTTTTTTGGAACTGCACTACATTTGACAACTGCAACTATAGGTTGGTTGCAAGTATTAGAAAAACACCAACAAAAAGCATTCTATAGGAATCAACTGGGGGGGGGGGGACCTTCAAGATGTCAGAGGAGTAAGAGGTCTAGATCACCTTCATTCCCACAAATACATCAAAAATACGTCTACATGTGGAACAACTCCTACAGAACACCTACTGAATGCTGGCAGAAGACCTCAGACTTCCCAAAAGGCAAAAAACTCCCCACGTACCTGGGTAGGGCAAAAGAAAAAAGGAAACACAGAGCAAAAAAACAGGAATTGGACCTGCACCTCTGGGAGGGAGCTTTGAAGGAGGACAAGTTTCCAAACACTAGGAAGCCCATTCATTGGTGGAGATGGGGGTGGCAGTGGGGAAGCTTCAGAGCCATGGAGGAGAGTGCAGGAACAACGGTGCAGAGGGCAAAGCAGAGAGATTCTTGCACAGAGGATAGGTGCCAACCAGCACTCACCAGCCTGAGAGGCTTGTCTGCTCACCCTCCTAGATGGGTGGGGGTTGGGAGCTGAGGCTCCAGCTTCCGAGGTCAGATCCTAGGGAGAGGACTGGGGTTGGCTGCGTGAACACAGCCTGAAGGGGGTGAGTACACCAGAGCTAGCCAGAAGGGAGTTGGGAAAAAGTCTGGAACTGACTAAGAGGCAAGAGACCATTATTTCAGGGTGTGTGAGGAGAGGAGATTCAGAGCACTGCCTAAATGAGCTCCAGGGACTGATGCAAGCAGTGGCTATCAGTGCAGACACCAGAAACGACCATGAAATGCTAATGCTGCTGCTGCAGCTACCAAGAATCTTGTGGGCAAGAAAAGGCCACTAACCACACCTCCCCTCCCAGGAGACTGTGCACCCCACCACAGCCAGGGTCCCGTGATCCAGGGACAACTTCCCCAGGAGAACACACAGTGGGCATCAGGCAGTTGCAATGTCACGCTGGCCTCTGCCACAGCAGGCTGGCCCCACATTCCATAGCCCTACCTCCCCACAGCCTGGGTGAGCCAGAACTCCCTAATCAGCTGCTATTTTAACCCAGTCCTGTCTGGGCAGGGAACAGATGCCCTCAGGTGATCAACATGCAGACGAGGGGCCAAATCCAAAGCTGAAACCCGGGAGCTGTGCGAACAAAGAAGAGAAAGGAAAATTTCTCCCAGCAGCCTCAGGAGAAGTGGACTAAATCTCCATAATCAACTTGATGTATCCTGCATCTCTGGAATACTTGAATAGACAATGAATCATCACAAAATTGAGGTGATAGACTTTGGGAGCAACTGTAGACATGGGGTTTGCTTTCTGCATCTAATTTGTTTCTGGTTTTATGTTTATCGTAGTTTAGTATTTAGATCTTATTATCATTGGTAGATTTGTTTATTGATTTGGTTGCTCTCTTCCTTTTTTTTAATATAAATATTTTTCCTCTTTCTCTTTTTGTGAGTGTTTATGTGTGTGCTTCTTTGTGTGATTTTGTCTATATAGCTTTTCTTTTACCATTTTTCCTAGGGTTCTGTCTGTCAATTTTTTCTTTTTATTTTTTTTACTATAGTTTTTAGTGCTTGTTATCATTGGTGGATTTGCTTCTTGGTTTGGTTGCTCTCTTCTTTCTTTCTTCTTTTTTTTATTACATTTTTATTTTTTATTATTAATAAATTTTTTAATTTTTTATTTTAATAACTTTTATTTTCTTTCTTTCTTTCTTTCTTTCTTTCTTTCTTTCTTTCTTTCCTCCCTTTTCTTCTGAGCTGTGTGGCTGACAGGGTCTGGGTGCTCCAGCCGGGTGTAAGGCCTGAGGCTCTGAGGTGGGAGAGCCGAGTTCAGGACAATGGTGCACCAGAGACATCCTGGCTGAATGTAATATCAAACGGTGAAAGCTCACCCAGATATCTCCATCTCAACATTAAGACCCAGCTACAGTCAAGGACCAGCAAACTACAGTGCTGGACAACCTATGCCAAACAACTAGCAACAAAGGAACACAACCCCACCCATTAGCAGAGAGGTGGTTTAAAATCATAATAAGTGCACAGACACCCCAAAAACACACCACTGTATGCCATCCTGCCCACCAGAAAGACAAGATCCAGTCTCATCCACAAGAAACCAGGAACCAGTTCCCTCCACCAGGAAGCTTACACAACCCACTGAACTAACCTTACCCACTGGGAGCAGACACCAAAAACAATGGGAACTACGAATCTGCAGCCTGCAAAAAGGAGACCCCAAACACAGTAAGTTAAGCAAAATGAGAAGACAGAGAAATATGCAGCAGAAGAAGGAGCAAGGTAAAAACCCATCAGACCAAACAAAAGAAGAGGAAATAAGAAGTCTACCTGCAAAAGAATTCAGAGTAATGATAGTAAAGATGATACAAAATCTTGGAAATAGAATGGAGAAAATACAAGAAACGTTTAACAAGGACTTAGAAGAACTAGAGCAAACAAACAATGATGAAAAACACGGTAAATGAAATTAAACATTCGCCAGAATGAATCAACACCAGAATAACTGAGGCAGAAGAATGGATAAGTGACCTGGAAGATAAAATAGTGGAAATAACTACCACAGAGCACAATAAAGAAAAAAGAATGAAAATAATTGAGGACTGTCTCAGAGACCTCTGGGACAACATTAAATGCACCAACATACGAACTATAGGGGTCCCAGAAAAAGAAGTAAAATAGAAAGGGACTGAGAAAATATTTGAAAAGATAATAGTTGAAAACTTCCCTAATATGGGAAAGGAAACAGTCAGCCAAGTCCAGGAAGTGCAGAGAGCCCCATACAGGATAAATCCAAGGAGAAACATGCCAAGACACATATTATTCAAACTATAAAAATTAAATATAAAGAAAAAATATTAAAAGCAGCAAAGGAAAAGCAACAAATAACATACAAGGGAATCCCCATAAGGTTAACAGCTGTTTCAGTAGAAACTCTGCAAGCCAGAAGAGAGTGGCAGGACATATTTAAAGTGATGAAAGGGAAAAACCTACAACGAAGATTATTCTACACAGCAAGGATCTCATTCAGATTCAGCAGAGAAATTAATAAATTTACAGTCAAGCAAAAGCTAAAAGATTTCAGCACCACCAAACCAGCTTTACAACAAATGTTAAAGGAACTTCTTTAGGCGGGAAACACAATGGAAGGAAAAGACCTATAATAACAAACCCAAAACAACTAATAAAATGGTAATCAGAACATACATATCGATAACTACCTTAAATGTAAATGGATTAAATTCTCCAACAAAGGACACAGACTGGCTGAATGGATACAAAAACAAGACCCATACATATGCTGTCTACAAGAGACCAAATTCAGACATAGGGAAACATACAGACTGAGAGTGAGGGGATGGAAAGAGATATTCCATGCAAATGGAAATCAAAAGAAAGCTGGATAGCAATTCTCATACCAGACAAAATAGACTTTAAAAATAAAGATTATTACAAGAGGCAAAGAAGGACACTACATAAAGATCAAGGGATCAATCCAAGAAAAAGATATAAAAATGGTAAATAATTATGCACCCAACATAGGAGTACATAAATACGAAAGGCAGATGCTAAGAGCCATAAAAGGGGAAATTGACAGTAGCACAATAATAGTAGGGGACTTTAACACCCCACTTTCACCAATGGACAGATCATCCAAAATGAAAATAAATAAGGAAACACAAGCTTTAAGTGATACATTAAACAAGATGGACTTAACTGATATTTAAAGCACATTCCATCCAAAATCAACAGAATACACTTTCTTCTCAAGTGCTCATGGAACATTCTCCAGGATAGACCATATCTAGGGTCATGAAACAAGCCTTGGTAAATTTAAGAAAACTGAAGTCATATCAAGAAACTTTTCCAACCACAATGCTATGAGACTACATATCAATTACAGGAAAAAATCTGTAAAACATAAAAACACATGGAAGCTAAACAATACACTACTAAATAACCAAGAGATCATTGAAGAAATCAAAGAGGAAATCAAAAAATACCTAGAAACAAATGACAATGAAAACACAATGACCCAAAACCTATGGGATGCAGCAAAAGCAGTTCTAAGAGGGGAGTTTATAGCAATACAATCCTAGATCAAGAAACAAGAAACAGCTCAAAAAAACAACCTAACCTTACACCTAAAGTAATTAGAGAAAAAAGAACAAAAAATTCCCGAAGTTAGCAGAAGGAAAGAAATCATAAAGATCAGATCAGAAATAAATGAAAAAGAAATGAAGAAAATGATAACAAAGATCAATAAAACTATCAGTGGGTTCTTTGAGAAGATAAAAAAAATTGTTAAACCATTAGTCAGACTCATCAAGAAAAAACGGGAGAAGACTCAAATCAACAGAATTACAGATGAAAAAGGATAAGTGACAACTGACACTGCAGAAATACAAAGGATCATGAGAGATTACTACAAGCAACTATATGTCAATACAATGGACAACCTAGAAGAAATGGACAAATTCTTAGAAATGCACAACCCTCCGAGATTGAACCAGGAAGAAATAGAAAATATAAACAGACTGATCATAAGCACTGAAAATGAAACTGTGATTACATCTCCCAAAAAACAAAAGCCCAGGGCTAGATGGCTTCACAAGCGAATTCTATCAAACATTTAGAGAAGAGCTAACACCTTTCCTTCTCAAATGCTTCCAAAATATAGCAGAGGGAGGAACACTCCCCAACTCATTCTACAAGGCCACCATCACACTGATACCAAAACCAAAGATGTCACAAAAAAAGAAAACTACAGGCCACTATCACTGATGAACATAGATGCAAAAATCCTCAACAAAATATTAGCAAATAAAATCCAACAGCACATTTAAAGGATCATACACCATAACCAAGTGGGATTTATCCCAAGGATGCAAGGAATCTTCAATATCCACAAATCAATAAGTGTGATACACAACATCAACAAATTGAAGAATAAAAACCATATGATCGGGGCTTCCCTGGTGGCACAGTGGTTGAGAATCTGCCTGCCAATGCAGGGGACACGGGTTCGAGCCGTGGTCTGGGAAGATCCCGCATGCCGCGGAGCAACTAGGCCCGTGAGCCACAATTGCTGAGCCTGCACGTCTGCAGCCTGTGCTCCGCAACAAGAGAGGCCGCGATAGTGAGAGGCCCGTGCACTGCGATGAAGAGTGGCCCCCACTTGCCACAACTAGAGAAAGCCCTCGCACAGAAACGAAGACCCAACACAGCCATAAATAAATAAATAATTAAATAATTAAAAAAAGAAACTTTAATGAACAGTGTTTGACATATCATCTTTCAGTAAAGGACTAGACAAAATTATAAAAAAAGAAAAACAAAATAAATCCCATATGATCATCACAATAGGGGCAGAAAAACCTTGTGACAAAATTCAAAACTCATTTATGATAAAAAACTTCCAGAAAGTAGGCATAGAGGGAACTGACCTCAACATAATAAAGGCCATATATGACAAACCCACAGCCAACATTGTTCTCAATGGTGAAAAACGGAAAACATTTCCACTAAGATCAGGAACAAGACAATGTTGCCCACTCTAATCACTATTATTCAACATAGTTTTTGAAGTTTTAGCCTGAGCAATCAGAGAAGAAAAAGAAATAAAAAGAATCCAAATCAGAAAAGAAGAAGCAAAACTGTCACTGTTTGCAGATGACATGATACTATACCTAGAAATTCCTAAAGATGCTACCAGAAAACTACTAATGAATTTGGTAAAGTAGCAGGATACAAAATTAATGCATAGAAATTTCTTGCGCTCCTAACACTAATGATGAAAAATCTGAAAGGGAAATTAAGGAAACATTCCCATTTACCATTGCAACAACAAAAAATAAAATACCTGGTAATAAACCTACCAAAAGTGACAAAAGACCTATATGAAGAAAACTATAAGACACTGATGAAAGAAATTAAAGATGATACAGATGGAGAGATATGCCATGTTCTTGGATTGGAAGAATCAACATAGTGAAAATAACTATACTACCCAAAGCAATCTACAGATTCAACGCAATCCTTGTCAAACTACCAATGGCATTTTTCACAGAACTAGAACAAAAATTTCACAATTTGTATGGAAACACAAAAGACCCCATATAGCAAAAGAAATCTTGAGGCAGAAGAGCAGAGCTGGAGGAATCAGGTTCCCAGACTTCAGACTATACTACAAAGCTATAGTACTCAAGGCAGTATGGTACTGGAACCAAAACAGAAATATAGATCAATGGAACAGGATAGAAAACCCAGAGAAAAACCCACGCACATATGGTCACCTTATGTTTGATAAAGGAGGAAAAATATACAATTGAGAAAAGAGAGCCTTTTCAATAATTGGTGCTGGTAAAACTGGACAGGTTCATTTAAAAGAATGAAGTTAGAACACTCCCTAACACCATACACAAAAATAAACTCATACCGGTTCAAGACCTAAATGTAAGGCCAGACACTATAAAACTCTTAGAGGAAAACATAGGCAATACATGCTATGACATAAATCACAGCAAGATCCTTTCTGACCCACTTCCTAGAGAAATGGAAATAAAAACAAAAATAAACAAATGGGACCTAGTGAAACTTAAAAGCTTTTGCACTCCAAAGGAAACCATAAACAAGATGAAAAGACAACCCTCAGAATGGGAGAAAATATTTGCAAACAGAGCAACTGACAAATGATTAATCTCCAAAATATACAAGCAGCACATGCAACTCAATATCAAAAAAACAAACAACTCAATCCAAAAATGAGCAGAAGACCTAATTAGACATTTCTCCAAAGAAGATATACAGATTGCCAACAAACACATTAAAAGATGCTCAACATCACTAACAATTAGAGAAGTGCAAATCAAAACTTCAGTGAGGTATCACCTCACACCTTTTAGAATGGCCATCATCAAAATGTCTACAAACAGTAAATGCTAGAGAGGGTGTGGAGAAAAGGGAACCTTCTTGCACTGTTAGTGGAAATGTAAAATGATACAGCCACTATGGAGGACAGTATGGAGGTTCCTAAAAAAACTAAAAATAGAACTACCATATGACCCAGCAATCCCACTACTGGGCATATACCCTGAGAAAACCATAATTCAAAAAGAGTGATGTATCACAATATTCATTGCAGCACTGTTTACAATAGCCAGGACATGGAAGCAACCTAAGTGTCCTTCGACAGATGAATGGATAAAGATGATGTGGCACATATATACAATGAAATATTTCTCAGCCCTAAAAAGAAATGAAATTGAGTTATTTATAGTGAGGTGGATGGACCTATAGTCTGTCCTACAGAGTGTAGTAAGTCAGAAAGTGAAAAAGAAATACCGTATGCTAACACATACATATGGAATCAAAAAAAAAAAGGTTCTGAAGAACCTAGGGACAGGACAGGAATAAAGACACAGATGTAGAGAATGGACTTGAGTACACAGGGAGGGGGAAGGTTAAGCTGGGAAGAAGTGAGAGAATGACATGGACTTATATACACTACCAAATGTAAAATAGATAGCTAGTGGGAAGCAGCCGCATAGCACAGGGAGATCAGCTCGGTGCTTTTTGATCACCTAGTTGGTTGGGATAGGGAGGGTGGGAGGCAGACGCAACAGGGAGGGGGTAGGGGGATATATATATATATATATATATATATATATATATATATATATATATATATACACACATACATATAGCTGATTCACTTTGTTTTATAGCAGAAATCAACACAGCATTTTAAATCAATTACACTCCAATAAAGATGTTAAAAAAAGAAAAGTACAGTGAGGTATCACCTCACACGGTCAGAATGGCCACCATCAAAAAATCTACAAACAACAAATGCTGGAGAGGGTGTGGAGAAAAGGGAACCCTCTTGCACTGTTGGTGGAAATGTAAATTGATACAGCCACTATGGAGAACAGTATGGCGGTTCCATAAAAAACTAAAAATAGAACTACCATATGACCCAGCAATCCCACTACTGGGCATATACCCTGAGAAAACCATAATTCAAAAAGAGTCATGTACCAAAATATTCATTGCAGCACTGTTTACAATAGCCAGGACATGGAAGCAACATGAGTGTCCATCAACAGATGAATGGTTAAAGAAAATGTGGCACATATATATGATGGAATATTACTCAACTATAAAAAGAAACAATATTGAGTTATTTGTAGTGAGGTGGATGGACCTAGAGACTGTCATACAGAGTGAAGTAAATCAGAAGGGGAAAAACAAATACCATATGCTAACACACATATATGGAATCTAAAAAAAATAAAGATGCAGACATGGAGAGTGGACTTGAGGACACGTGGGGTGGGGGTATTTTAAGCTGGGACGAAGTGAGAGAGTAACATTGACCTATATACACTAACACATGTAAAATAGATAGCTGGTGGGAAGCAGCTGCATCACACATGGAGATCAGCTCGGTGCTTTGTGACTACCTAGAGCATTGGGATAGGGAGTGTGGGAGGGAGACGCAAGAGGGAGAGCAGATGGGTATATATGTATACATATAGCTGATTCACTTTGTTATACAGCAGAAACTAATACAATATTGTAAAGCAATTATACTCCAATAAAGACGTTAAAAAAAAAGATACTGATGGAAAAAATAAAAGATGACATAAAGAGATGGGGAGGTATACCATGTCCTTTGATTGGAGGAATTAATATTGGGAAAATGACTACACTACCCAAAGCAGTGTACAGATTCAATGCAATCCCTATCAAATTATCAATGGCATTTTTCACAGAATTAGAACAAATAGTTTTACAATTTGTGTGGAAACACAAGGGACCATGAATAGCTAAAGCAATCTTGAGCAAGAAAAACGGAGCTGGAGGAATCAGGGTCCCTGACTTCAGACCATACTACCAAGCTACAGTCATCAGAACAATATGGTGCTGTCATAAAAACAGAAACATTGATCAGTGGAATAAGGTAGAAAGTCCAGAGATAAACCCACACATTTATGGTCACCTAATCTATGACATAGAAAGAATATACAATGGAGAAAAGACAATCTCATCAATAAGTGGTGCTATGAAAACTGGACAGCTCCATGTAAAAGAATGAAAATAGAAAATACCCTAACACCATACACACAAAAAATCTCCAAATGGGTTAAAGACCTAAATATAAGTCCGGATACTATAAAACTTTTAGAGGAAATCATAGGCAGAACACTGTCTGACATAAATCCCATCAATATTTTTTCGACCTGTCTCCTAGATTAATGGAAATAAAACCAAAAATAAACAATTGGAACCTAATTAAACTCAAAAGCTCTTGCACAGCCAAGGAAACCATCAACAAAACGAAAAGACACCCCACAGAATGGGAGAAAATATTTGCGCACAAAGCAACTGACAAGGGATTAATCTCCAAAATATACAAACAGCTCTTGATGCTCAATATCAAAATATGTGTGGAAGATATAAATGTACAGTTCTTCAAAGAAGACATACAGATGGTTAAAAAGCACATGAAAAGATGTTCAACATCACTAATTATTAGGAAATGTAAATCAAATCTACAATGTGGTATCACCTAACACATGTTAGAATGGCCATGATCAAATCTACAAACAATAAATGCTGGAGAGGGTGTGGAGAAAAGGAAACCTTTCTTTTGCTGTGCAGAAGCTTTTTAGTTTGATATAATTCCACTTATTATTTTGCTATTTTGCTTGTATATATTGCTTGTTCTTTTGTTGTCATATCCAAAAATATCATTTCTGACTATTGTCAGGGAGTTTTCCCCCTATGTTTTTTCTAGAGGTTTTACCATTTCAGGTCTTACATTTAAAAATGTAATACATTTCATTTTAATTTTTGTGAGTGGTGAAAGATAGGGGTCCATTTTCATTCTTCTGCTTGTGGTTACCCAGTTTTCCCAGCACCATTTATTGAACAGACTATCATTCCCCAATGAGTATTTCTGTAAATAAATTTTCTGCTCACTTATCCCTTTCTTCTCCTTCTGGAATTCTAATTTTTCTAATATTTCTTCTTCTGATGGACTCTTATAGATCACATAAGTTTTCTTTGCTCTCTTGCATTCTTTTTTCTTTGATCTCCTCTAACCGGGTTATTTCAAAGTTCCTATTCTCTAAATCACTTATTCTTTATTCTGCCTGATCTATTTTGCTGTTGATGCTCTCTATTGCATTGAATTTATTAATTGAATGCTTCAGCTCCAGAATTTCGATTTGGTTCTTTTTATCATTTCTATCTGTTTGTTAAATTTTTAATTTTGTTTGTGTATTGTTTTCCTTATTTTGTTGAATTGTCTTTCTGTGTTTTCTTGTACGCAATTGAATTTTATTTAAATAGCTATTTTGAATTCTTTATAAGGTAAATCACAGATCTCCATGTCATTGAATTTAGTTACTAGAGGATTATTGTGACATTTTGGTGATATCATGTTTCCTCAATTCTTCAGATTCCTTGGAGTTTTTCATTGCATTTTTTGCATTTGAAGTAGCAGTCACCTCCTCCTATGTTTACTAGCTGCCTTCAGATGTGGGATACTTTCCATTGTTCCTGTTTTATATTCTGAGGCTTTCTTTGGCCTTGTATGAATGCACTGCTCTACGCTTCTTGCTCCCTCTTGTGGAAGAATTCTTAAGTTAGTATATCTCCTCTTGATCTTACAATGCAATAGACTGGCTGCTGGAAACCTTTCTTTTGTTTTCCTGAAAGTGTCATTGTAGCTCAAGATTGTGATTTTTCCCTTGCTGACTGCCTCTAGCCTGCTTTCTGTACCTCCTTCCTGTCTACCCAAGCTTGCTCTCACTGCCACACTCAGGAGTGCACACAATGAGCCAGCCACAGAGTGGAGGTATGGATTTGGCACTGGGGCATTGGGAGTACCCACGGGCCACTTGAGAGGATCTTCAGATGAAGTTTTTCCAGTGGCTCATGGATGGACAGGATTTCTTTTAGAGTCTATAAAGCAGTCAACAGGAATTGTGTCCATTTAATGCCCTCTGATATTCTTAACTGCCTCTTTCCCAATCTCCTCCCTCCTCCCAGTCATGGAGGGCCTGCTTTAATACTCTAGGTTCTGTAGGAGAGAAATGGGTTTCTTTAACATTGTCCCACACAGCTAGAGAACTCACTAACTACTCTCCTTTTACCCTGTGCAGGAGATCACTGACCTTTTCTAGCACTAAGCTGTGTAACCTTGAGGGGAGGGATGATGCCGGAAAAGTTCCTCTTACCCATTACAATGCATCTAAACTTTATTTTTTGGCTTGTGTGTGTGTGTGTGTGTGTGTGTGTGTGTGTGTGTGTGTGTTTTGTTTTGTTTGCTCCAGCAGAGTGCTGAAAACTTCTCCTCTGGAAACCTGGATTTCTAACAAAGCTTTCTCATCCACGGGTGTCTACCCAAGTCTATGTTTTCCAGGTGCCCCCAGATCATGGCTAAGAGGGGCTGAAACCAGTTCACAGGCTCCTGCTAATTCCTCAGCCCATATCAAGGTCTGTCTACCTATTATCAGATGCAGAGCTGGGCAAGACTCCTCCTGGATCCCTTGACATATGGTTCAGGACACCACAACTCCTACAAAGGCACTTTGTTTATAGATGGATGCCAAATTTTAGTTGTTAAAGAGGAGACAAAAATGAGGGACATCTTATGCTGCCAAAATGCTGATGTCACTCCTCTCTGAGCTCATTTTAAATAGCAAGAGTCAGCAATGTTTCCCAGACCTGGATATACATTAGAAATACCTGGGGAGATTCTTAAAAAACTGATATGTGAGCCCCACCGTTTGAAACCCTGTTTCACTGGAGTTAGACTTGGGCATGAGCATCAGTATATGTATTTTTTTTAAGCATCTTTATTGAAGTATAATTGCTTTACAATGGTGTGTTAGTTTCTGCTTTATAACAAAGTGAATCAGTTATACATATACACATGTTCCCATATCTCTTCCCTCTTGCATCTGCCTCCCTCCCACCCTCCCTATCCCACCCCTCTAGGTGGTCACAAAGCACAGAGCTGATCGCCCTGTGCTATGGGGCTGCTTCCCACTAGCTATTTTACATTTGGTAGTGTATATATGTCCATGACACTCTCTCACCCTGTCACATCTCACCCCCACCCCATATCCTCAAGTCCATTCTCTAGTAGGTCCGTGTCTTTATTCCCATCTTGCCACTAGGTTCTTCATGAACTTATTTTTTTTCTCCTTAGATTCCATATATATGTGTTAGCATACTGTATTTATTTCTCTCTTTCTGACTTACTTCACTCTGTATGACAGACTCTAACTCCATCCACCTCATTACAAATACCTCCATTTCATTTCTTTTTATGGCTGAGTAATATTCCATTGTATATATGTGCCACATCTTCTTTATCCATTCATCCGATGATGGACACTTAGGTTGCTTCCATGTCCTGGCTATTGTAAATAGAACTGCAATGAACATTTTGGTACATGACTCTTTTTGAATTATGGTTTTCTCAGGGTATATGCCCAGTAGTGGGATTGCTGGGTCGTATGGTAGTTCTATTTTTAGTTTTTTAAGGAACCTCCATACTGTTCTCCATAGTGGCTGTATCAATTTACATTCCCACCAACAGTGCAAGAGTGTTCCTTTTTCTCCACACCCTCTCCAGCATTTATTGTTTCTAGATTTTTTGATGATGGCAATTCTGACCAGTGTGAGATGATATCTCATTGTAGTTTTGATTTGCATTTCTCTAATGATTAATGATGTTGAGCATTCTTTCATGTGTCTGTTGGCAATCTGTATACCTTCTTTGGAGAAATGTCTATTTAGGTCTTCTGCCCATTTTTGGATTGGGTTGTTTGTTTTTTTGTTATTGAGCTGCATGAGCTGCTTGTAAATCTTGGAGATTAATCCTTTGTCAGTTGCTTCATTTGCAAATATTTTCTCCCATTCTGAGGGTTGTCTTTTGGTCTTGTTTATGGTTTCCTTTGCTGTGCAAAAGCTCTTAAGTTTCATTAGGTCCCATTTGTTTATTTGTGTTTTTATTTCCATTTCTCTAGGAGCTGGGTCAAAAAGGATCTTGATGTGATTTATGTCATAGAGTGTTCTGCCTATGTTTTCCTCTAAGAGTTTGATAGTGTCTGGCCTTACACTTAGGTCTTTAATCGATTTTGAGTTTATTTTTGTGTATGGTGTCAGGGAGTGTTCTAATTTCATACTTTCACATGTACCTGTCCAATTTTCCCAGCACCACTTATTGAAGAGACTGTCTTTTCTCCATTGTATATTCTTGCCTCTTTATCAAAGATAAGGTGACCATATGTGCGTGGGTTTATCTCTGGGCTTTCTCCTGTTCCATTGGTGTATGATTCTATTTTTGTGCCAGTACCAAACTGTCTTGATTACTGTAGCTTTGTAATATAGTCTGAAGTCAGGGAGCCTGATTCCTCCAGCTCCATTTTTCGTTCTCAAGATTGCTTTGGCTATTCGGGGTCTTTTGTGTTTCCATACAAATTGTGCAATTTTTTGTTCTAGTTCTTTGAAAAATGCCATTGGTTGTTTGATAGGGATTGCATTTAATCTGTAGATTGCTTTGGGTAGTAGAGTCATTTTCACAATGTTGATTCTTCCAATCCAAGAACATGGTATATCTCTCCATCTATTTGTATCATCTTTAATTTCTTTCATCAGTGTCCTATAATTTTCTGCATACAGGTCTTTTGTCTCCTTAGGTAGGTTTATTCCTAGATATTTTATTCTTTTTGTTGCAATGGTAAACGGGAGTGTTTTCTTAATTTCACTTTCAGATTTTTCATCATTAGTATATAGGAATTCAAGAGATTTCTGTGCATTAATTTTGTATCCTGCTACGTTACCAAATTCATTGCTTAGCTCTAGTAGTTTTCTGGTAGCATCTTTAGGATTCTCTATGTATAGTATCATGTCATCTGCAAACAGTGACAGCTTTACTTCTTCTTTTCTGATTTGGATTCCTTTTATTTCTTTTTCTTCTCTTATTGCTGTGGCTAAAACTTCCAAAACTATGTTGAATAATAGTGATGAGAGTGGGCAACCTTGTCTTGTTCCTGATCTTAGTGGAAATGGTTTCAGTTTTTCACCGTTGAGGACAATGTTGGCTGTGGCTTTGTCATATATGGCCTTTATTATGTTGACGAAAGTTCCCTCTATGCCTACTTTCTGCAGGGCTTTTATCGTAAATGGGTGTTGAATTTTGTGAAAAGCTTTCTGTGCATCTATTGAGATGATTATATGGTTTTTCTCCTTCAATTTGTTAATATGATGTATCACGTTGATTGATTTGCGTATATTGAAGAATCCTTGCATTCCTGGAATAAAACCCACTTGATCATGATGTATAATCCTTTTAATGTGCTGTTGGATTCTGTTTGCTAGTATTTTGTTGAGGATTTTTGCATCTATGTTCATCAGTGATATTGGCCTGTAGTTTTCTTTCTTTGTGGCATCCTTGTCTGGTTTTGGTATCAGGGTGATGGTGGCCTCGTAGAATGAGTTTGGGAGTGTTCCTCCCTCTGCAATATTTTGGAAGAGTTTGAGAAGCATAGGTGTTAGCTCTTCTCTAAATGTTTGATAGAATTTGCCTGTGAAGCCATCTGGTCCTGGGCTTTTGTTTCTTGGAAGGTTTTTAATCACAGTTTCAATTTCAGTGCTTGTGATTGGTCTGTTCATGTTTTCTATTTCTTCCTGGTTCAGTCTCGGCAGATTGTGCATTTCTAAAAATCTGTCCATTTCTTCCAGGTTGTCCATTTTATTGGTATAGAGTTGCTTGTAGTAATCTCTCATGATTGTTTGTATTTCTGGATTGTCAGTGGTTACTTCTCCTTTTTCATTACTAATTCTATTGATTTCAGTCTTCTCCCTTTTTCTCTTGATGAGTCAGGCTAATGGTTTATCAATTTTGTTTATCTTCTTGAAGAACCAGCTTTTAGTTTCATTGATTTTTGTTATTGTTTCCTTCATTTCTTTTTCATTTATTTCTGATCTGATCTTTATGATTTCTTTCCTTCTGCTAGCTTTGGGGTTTTTTTGCTCTTCTTTCTCTAATTGCTTTAGGTGCAAGGTTAGGGTGTTTATTCGAGATGTTTCCTGTTTCTTGAGGTAGGCTTGTATTGCTATAAACTTCCCTCTTAGAACTGCTTTTGCTGCATCCCATAGGTTTTGGGTCGTCGTGTCTCCATTGTCATTTGTTTCTAGGTATTTTTTGATTTCCCCTTTGATTTCTTCAGTGATCACTTCGTTATTAAGTCGTGTATTGTGTAGCCTCCATGTGTTTGTATTTTTTACAGATCTTTTCCAGTAATTGATATCTAGTCTCATAGCGTTGTGGTCAGAAAAGACACTTGATACGATTTCAATTTTCTTAAATTTACCAAGGCTTGATTTGTGACCCAAGATATGATCTATTCTAGAGAATGTTCCATGAGCACTTGAGAAAAATGTGTATTCTCTTGTTTTGGGGTGCAATGTCCTATAAATATCAATGAGGTCCATCTTGTTTAATGTATCATTTAAAGCTTGTGTTTCCTTATTTATTTTCATTTTGGATGATCTGTCCATTGGTGAAAGTGGGGTGTTAAAGTCACCTACTATGATTGTGTTGCTGTCGATTTCCCCTTTTATGGCTGTTAGTATTTGCCTTATGTATTGAGGTGCTCCTATGTTGGGTGCGTAAATATTTACAATTTTTATACCTTCCTCTTGGATCGATCCCTTGATCATTATATAGTGTCCTTCTTTGTCTCTTGTAATAGTCTTTATTTTAAAGTCTAATTTGTCTGATATGAGAATTGCTACTCCAGCTTTCTTTTGATTTCCATTTGCATGGAATATCTTTTTCCATGCCCTCACTTTCAGTGTGTATGTGTCCCTAGGTCTGAAGTGGGTCTCTTGTAGACAGCATATATATGGGTCTTGTTTTTGTATCCATTCAGCCAGCCTGTGTCTTTTGGTGGCAGCATTTAATCCATTTACATTCAAGGTAATTATCAATATGTATGTTCCTATTCCCATTTTCTTAAATATTTTGGGTTTGTTATTGTAGGTGTTTTCCTTCTCTTGTGTTTCTTACCTAGAGAAGTTCCTTTAGCATTTGTTGTAAAGCTGGTTTGGTGGTGCTGAACCCTCTCAGCTTTTGCTTGTCTGTAAAGGTTTTAATTTCTCCATCAAATCTGAATGAGATCCTTGCTGGGTAGAGTAACCTTGGTTGTAGGTTTTTCTCCTTCATCACTTTAAGTATATCCTGCCACTCCCTTCTGGCTTGCAGAGTTTCTGCTGAAAGATCAGCTGTTAACCTTATGGGGATTCCCTTGTGTGTTATTTGTTGTTTTTCCCTTGCTGCTTTTAATATGTTTTCTTTATCTTTAATTTTTGATAGTTTTATTAATATATGTCTTGGCGTGTTTCTCCTTGGAATTTTCCTGTATGGGACTCTCTGTGCTTCCAGAACTTGATTAACTATTTCCTTTCCCATATTAGGGAAGTTTTCAACTATAATCTCTTCAAATATTTTCTCAGTCCCTTTCTTTTTCTCTTCTTCTTCTGGGACCCCTATAATTCGAATTTTGGTGCATTTAATCGTCCCAGAGTCTCTGAGACTGTCCTCAGTTCTTTTCATTCTTTTTTCTTTATCCTGCTCTGTAGTAGTTATTTCCACCATTTTATCTTCCAGGTCACTTATCCGTTCTTCTGCCTCAGTTATTCTGCTATTGATCCCGTCTAGAGTATTTTTAATTTCATTTATTGTGTTTTTCATCGTTGCTTGGTTCCTCTTTAGTTCTTCTACATCCTTGTTAAATGTTTCTTGCATTTTGTCTATTCTATTTCCAAGATTTTAGATCATCCTTACTATCATTATTCTGAATTCTTTTTCAGGTAGACTACCTATTTCCTCTTCATTTGTTAGGTCTGGTGTGTTTTGACCCTGCTCCTTCACCTGCTGTGTGTTGTTTTGTCTTCTCATTTTGCTTATCTTACTGTGTTTGGGGTCTCCTTTCCACAGGCTGCAGGTTCGTAGTTCCCGTTGTTTTTGGTATCTGTCCCCAGTGGCTAAGGTTGGTTCAGTGGGTTGTGTAGGCTTCCTGGTGGAGGGGACTAGTGCCTGTGTTCTGGTGGATGAGGTTAGATCTTGTCTTTCTGGTGGGCACGTCCACATCTTGTGGTGTGTTTTGGGGTGTCTGTGGCCTTATTATGATTTTAGGCAGCCTCTCTGCTAATGGATGGGGCTGTGTTCCTGTCTTGCTAGATGTTTGGCATAGGGTGTCCAGCACTGTAGCTTGCTGGTCGTTGAGTGAAGCTGGGTCTTGATGTTGAGATGGAGATCTCTGAGAGATTTACGCTATTTGGTATTACGTGCAGCTGGGAGGTCTCTTGTGGACCAGTGTCCTGAATTTGGCTCTCCCACCTCAGAGGCACAGCCCTGATGCCTGGCTGGAGCACCAAGAGCCTTTCATCCACACGGCTCAGAATAAAATGGAGAAAAAATAGAAAGAAAGAAAGAAAGAAAGAAAGAGGATAAAATAAAATAAAATAAAGCTATTATAATTAAAAAAATTGAAAAAAATTATTAAGAATAAATTTAATAAGAAAATTTTTTTTAAGTTTTAAAAATATATTTATTAATTTTTTATAATAAAAAATAAGAAAAAAATTTTTAAAAAAAATTTATTAAGAAAAAAATTTTAATTTTTTAAAATAAAAAAATATGAAAAAACTTATTAAAATTTTTTTTTTAGTTTTTCAAAATAGAAAATAAGGAAAAAATTATTAAGAAAACATTTATTTGGAAAGAAAATTTTAAGTAAAAAAACAAACAAACAAACAAAAAACGGACGGACCTAACCCTAGGACTAATGGTGAAAGCAAAGCTATAGAGACAAAATCTCACCCAGAAGCATACACATATACACTCACAAAAAAAGGAAAAGGGGAAAAATTAATGTATCCTGCTCCCAAAGTCCACCTCCTGAATTTGGAATGATTCGTTGTCTTTTCAGGTATTCAACAGATGCAGGCACATCAAGTTGTTTGTGGAGCTTTACTCCGCTGCTTCTGAGGCTGCTCGGAGAGATTTCCCTTTCTCTTCTTTGTTCGTACAGCTCCCGGGGTTCAGCTTTGGATTTGGAACTGCCTCTGCATGTAGGTGGTCTGAGGTCGTTTGTTCCCCGCCCAGACAGAATGGGGTTAAAGGAGCAGCTGACTAGTGGGCTCTGGCTCACTCAGGCCGGGGGGAGGGAGGGGTATGGATGCGGGGATAGCCTGCGGCGGCAGAGGCCGGCGTGACGTTGCAGCAGCCTGAGGCGTGCTGTGAGTTCTCCTGTGGAAGTTGTCCCCGGATCACGGGAGCCTGGCTGTGGCAGGCTGCGCAGGGTCTGGGGAGGGGTGGTTTGGAGAGTGACCTGTGCTCGCACACAGGCTTCTTGGTGGCGGCAGCAGCAACCTTAGCGTCTCTTGCCTGTCTCTGTGGTCCGCGCTGATAGCCGTGGTTCGCGCCCGTCTCTGGGGTTCGCGCTGATCACCGCGGCTCGTGCCCATCTCTGGGGTCCGCGCTGATCACCACGGCTCACACCCGTCTCTGGAGTTCGTTTAGGCGGCACTCTGAATCCCCTCTCCTTGCGCGCCGTGAAACAAAGAGGCAAGAAAAAGTCTCTTGCCTCTTCGGCAGCTGCAGACTTTTTCCCGGTCTCCCTCCCGGCTAGCTGTGGTGTGCTAACCCCTTCAGGCTGTGTTCACGCTGCCAACCCCAGTCCTCTCCCTGGGATCCGACCGAAGCCCGAGCCTCATTTCCCAGCCCCCTCCCACCCCGGCGGGTGAGCAGACAAGCCTCTCGGGCTGCTGAGTGCTGCTCGGCGCCGAGCCTCTGTGCGGGAATCTCTCTGTTTTTACCTCTGCGCCCCTGTTGCTGTGGGATCCGTGCTGATAGCCGCGGCTCGTGCCCGTCTCTGGAGCTCGTTTAGGCGGCGCTCTGAATCCCCTCTACTTGCGCGCCGCGAAACAAAGAGGCAAGAAAATGTCTCTTGCCTCTTCGGCAGCTGCAGACTTTTTCCCAGACTCCCTCCCAGCTAGTTGTGATGCGCTAACCCCTTCAGGCTGTGTTCACGCAGCCAACCCCAGTCCTCTCCCTGGGATCCGACCGAAGCCCGAGCCTCAGCTCCCAGCCCCGCCCACCCCGGCGGGTGAACAGACAAGCCTCTCGGGCTGGTGAGTGCTACTCGGCACCGATCCTCCGTGCGGGAATCTCTCCACTTTGCCCTCCGCACCCCTGTGGCTGCGCTCTCCTCCGTGGCTCTGAAGCTTCCCCCCTCTGCCACCCGCAGTCTCTGCCCACGAAGGGGCTTCCTAGTGTGTGGAAACCTTTCCTTCTTCACAGCTCCCTCCCACTGCTGCAGGTCCCTTCCCTATTCTTTTGTCTCTGTTATTTCTTTTTTCTTTTGCCCTACCCAAGTACTTGGGGATTTTCTTGCCTTTTGGGAGGTCTGACGTCTTCTGCCAGGGTTCAGTGGGTGTTCTGTAGGAGCAGTTCCACATGTAGATGTATTTCTACTCTATCTGTGGGAAGGAAGGTGATCTCCATGTCTTACTCTTCCGCCATCTTGCCCAGACCCCAGTATATGTATTTTAAGCTCCCCAGTGTTTCCAATGTGCAGCCATCGTTGAAAATGATTGCTCTTGCTTCTTGCTCTAGAGCAACACTTTCCAAATAAAATTTTTTGATGATGAAAGTGTTCTTTAATCTGCACTATTCAATAGAGTAGCCACTCATATGTCTATGGATCACTAGAAATGTAGCTAGCATGAGGGAGGAGTTGAGTTTTTAATTTCAACAAATTTTAATTAATTTAAATTTGAATAGCTACATATGGCTAGTGGCTATATTATTGGATAGTGCAACTCTAGACCTTAAAAATCAGCCATCCTCTTTCCCAAAGTACTTGCCCTCACACCCTTTACCATATACTGTTCCATCTCATCTCTGCCTTTCCTAAAGCATATGTTAGTTTTGTATCTCTCTATGCTACTGTATATGGCCCAGTTAGCATCCGACCAGAAATAATTGGGGCCACAAAAACAGTAGGTAAATCATTTGAGATTCTTATGGTTAAATTTGAAAGGAAATCCTGCTCAAATTGACTGAAAAATAAAATTATTTCACACAAGTGAGAAGTCCAGAGATAGGGCTAGCTTCAGGTGAAGCTTTTTCTGGTAGCTCAACAATGTCAAGAGGGTCTGATTTCTTTCCCTCTTTTCACCCTGCCTTCCATGATTTTGGCTTCAGACTAAGGCTAGTTCCCCAAGATGGTTGCCAACACCTTCAAGGGCTACATTCTTCAATTTTCACATCTAAAAGAAAAAAGAAAGCACCTTTGTTCCAGTTTTCCCATTATATGTGTGAGATTCATTTTGATTTGACCAACTTCAATCACATAATCATCCTTGAACTAATCTTTGCAGATAAAGGGTAGAATGTGTTGATTGATCAACTCCTGGAGTTAAGGGTAGGATCAGCCTCTCTGAAACCTCATCATATGGATCCATAAAAAGAAGCCAGGGATTTAGGGGAAGAGGGATGCTGGGGAGTGGATGATATGAAGGTAAACAATAAATGCCTACTACAACCATATAGGGCATGTTCAACCTTTTATTGAGCATGTCTTATATGCCAAAACCAGACTAAAGCAGACTGGCAGCAAGTACTATGCGTAAGTCAGATATATATGATACAAGAAAATCAGGTGGGCATTTGGCATTTGAGAAGCCTCTTACTTAGCAAGTAGCAGAAACTCAGCCGTCAACTTGAGGTTTCAAGATGGATTCCGGTGGCTGGGAAATGAAAAGGCAAGGAAAAGCCTGGACCCTTTTTCCTGAGGGATGATGACATCAGGCAGATTGCTGAGGCAGTGAAACAAAGAGGAATACAGGAAGCAACTGAACTACTGAAACCAGACTTTAAGATGGGGACAAGGTTTGATAGCAAGGCAAAAGCTTAGTGAGTAGTACTGTGATTCAATGTCCAAGCAAGGCTTCCAGCCAATGGCACTTGATGGGGAATCTCCTCAGCCATGATTTAAATTCCCTTTTCTTAGGTCAGTGATAGTTCCAAAGACTAAGGTGGTCTTGGACCTATAGGCAGAGGTCATGTGGCTCCAAGAGGAGGAGATAATGGAGCCAGTCAGTGCCTGAAGTGGTCCAAGACTCTTCCTCCTCCCCTTCCAATTCATGGAAATCTGAGGCTCTGAGTAAGACAAAATGGGAGGAAGATTAGGTTTGCAAGTGTCAGAAACACAATTCAAACTGGCGTAAGCAAAAAAGGGAATTTATTGATTCAGAGACCTCAGAAGATCAAGGGTATCTGGATTCAGGAGCTCAATGACATCTTTAGGACCTGACTTCTCTCTCTTCATAGTTCAGTTTCATTCTCAGTCACTCCAGCTTCACCCCCAACTACTTTAGACTTATATAATGTATTCATCTACAATGGTCAAGAGCACAAGCTCTGAAGCTCCACTGCCAGAAGACTCCCTGTTTTGCCACTTACTGTGTGACTTTGACAGTTACTTGATGCTCTGTACCCTCTGTAAAATGGAGTTTATAATACTACCTACCTCATAGAGTTACTGTGATGATGAAATGAGTTAATCCATGTAAAGGATTTAGAATAATTGTAAATACTCAACGAGGGATTTCTGTTATTATTCTCATCCTTATATCTAGTAATTCCAATGGAAATAAAATATAATATTACCAGTCGTTTCAGCAAAAGTCCCAGGATTGGCCCAGCATTGGTCACTTTCTGGTCCTGAACCACTCACTGTGGTCAGGGGAACAATGAGTCAGGAAGAGGAGGTGTGCCAACCTACCTGAACCACTGAGGAAAGGGAAATTGGGGAGACAGCTATCAAAAGAAAGAAAAGGAATGCTGGTAAGATAAAGACGAAAAACACTCAAAAACAAAGATGCCCATACTATGAGTGAGAGGAGAGATCCATGAAAATGACTGGCCTCTTAAAGTAACTACTGAAATATTCCTGTCCCCCCCTCCTCACCCTAAAGCAATAATATGATGATGGTGATAGTGATAATGATAATGATGGCAATGACAATGATGAGGATGAGGATGGGGCAGAGTGCACTAGATAGCTGACATTGTAAGAGTACTGAGAAGCAGCAATGTGGGCTTGGAAGATTTTTTAAAAAGCAATGTGCAAATTATTTTTTATACATAGCATGCAATTCTTCCAGATTACCTGGGTGTTGGGCCATTTAACAAAGAACAGATGTCTTTGATGGCAACAATTTGTCCCAGGTGTGAGAACTGAGTGAGAAACCTTTTGAAACATCTAAAATCAAGCTTGCAGGCAGGTTCAGAAAAATATAAAAGCCTGATAAATATCCTCTATATTTTTCACTATCCACTAGTACCCCTGTAGGGATTTTTCTGATGGTGCCAAGCATTAATTCCACAGTGAAGGTTGTTGTTTCTTTTTGAGATAAACTTAATCCAGTATTCTTGCTGCTTGTTTTCATAAATACACACTATTCATTTCTGTCAGGTGCTTCTCAGTTTTCATAGTTGGCCTAGAGAGCCAGAAGCCTCCTGCCCTGAACCTAGTCTGCCTCTCCCACTCACTCTGATGCAGCTTACTTTCCAGCCAGCCACCCTAGACAACCTTCTGTTGTCTGTCCAAACATTTCTGCCACTTTTTCTTCTCTGTGCCTTTACTCAAGCTGTCCCCTCTATCTGAAATTCCCTTCCCTTTGATTCTTCTCACCTTTGACAGTTCTGTACATCTCCATAACCACAAGTCATATCCCACCTTCTTCCAAAGTTTTCAGAAACTACCCTATTCTGAATTAAGTTCTCTCACCCCTGACATTGCATTGAGGACTATAGACACTCATTATAGTAGCTACCACATTCTACCTCAGGAGAGTTACTAGTGGGTGGATTTGACTCCCTGTCTAGTTTGTAAGCCTCCTCCTCCCACCCCAGGGCAGAAACTCTATCTCCAACTCCCTCTCTCCTCTCAGTATAGCCTAACACAAGATCTGCAGCATATTAGGCCCTTGAAAATGTTTGTTCATATACTCTTTCAACAAGTATTTATTGAGAACCTCCTATGTGCCAGACACTGTGTAGTTTTACTGGGGATATAACAATAATCATAACAGTCAAACGTCTATGTTCTCATGGTACTTATATTCTATTATGCAATATAGATAATAAATAAATAAATATATCCTATGTTAGAAAGTAATAAGTGGTATTTTTAAAGTAAAGCATGGTAAAAGGGAGAGTTACAAGGGTAGGAGCTATGTTAGGAGAGGCAGGGAAGGCCTCAGAGAAAAGGTAACATTTCAGTAGAAATCTTAAAATAAATAAGGGAGTTAGACATGGGGATATCTAGAGAAAGAGTGCTTTACATTATATAAACAGCATGTGCAAAGGTCCTGAGGTAGGAACATGGAAGGAGGCCAGTGTAGCTGAAGCAGAGTGAACGAGGGAGGGAAAGAGTGTTAGGAGACAAGGTCAGAGAAGTAGTGGGGAGCCAAATCACATAGGCCCTGTTGACCTAAATTGAGTTTAAAAATAAATCAAGAAAGGTGAGTATGGGAGACTGATGGAATAGAAGCAGGGCTTCTTGAATGAATTCTGGACCCATGGCCAGTTTTGACTCCAGGGTTTACCTCACACACAGGGCTTACCTCATGACCCTTCTAAGCTTAACCCTTCCTTTTGGTCCTTGGTCTTCAGGTATCTACCCTACTCCATAGCCACTTAGTGTCTCTGTCCCAGGTTGAATCAAGAGCTCTGACTAAAGTAAGCACAATTACAATTCAACACTAAAGAAGAATCTGAGCGCTGCTTGAGGCAGGAAATCCACAGATTCCTCTGTTTTCTAAACCGAACCAGAGACTCAGAGAAGATTTCTAAAATTGAGAGGTTGTTTGGCTTGTTCTTTATTTAATCACTCAAATTCTGGGTCATCTTTTGATCTGTGAAAAGAGCAGAATGCTTCCTCCTCAAATAGGTTTCAATACTTGAAGGAAGGTGCTCAACAGCTCTCTTTTTATTGGGATCAGGTCAAAAGTGGAATGGAACCATGTTTTATAGAGGGCGTTTTGTGGAAAAGGAAGAGGAAAGATGGGATTCAGTCTTGCAAAGTTATGGGGTGTTGTACTGAAGGAAGTAGTGAGGAGGAGGGGGAAGAAAAACCCAGACCGCAAGCAGAAATGTGGCTATTTTTGTTACCAGCATTTAGTACTGGAGCTTGTTTAGTCACAGGAAATTGAACAGCAGATCTGCATGATGGGTGGAACCCCATTAGACATTAGATCTTCCTGCCACAGACTCAGTGCCAGCAACTCTCTTGAGGAGAGAGAAAGACAGAGCTTAAACTCTACACCTCTCATGGCCCCTTGGAAGTAGCAAGTGGGATTAAGTTATGGTTGCTGAGTCCCCTGACTGGCTGAAACCTAGATGGGAAGTAGTGAGCTAGGTAGAGGGGATACTCATCAAAGACAAATCTGGTCTTATGATTTATCCTGGTGTGGGTTACTTCAGGCAGAATATGGTAAAGAGGATAAAGCAAGGGTTGCAAACTGGTGATAGCTCTTCTTATGGCCTGAAGTCATGATTGTTTTGCCAGCATGATGTTTTTAAAAAGTATTAACCCGATGAGTTTTACATTGGGTATAAATTCTCAAGTCCAAAACACTCTCTGTTGTCTTATACTGAGAGACAGTATGTGCAATGTTTAACAAGGCTAGAGTTCTAAGATCAAACCTCCTGTTTGTGTAACCTAGATCTGCCACTTACTAGCTGTCCTTCAGTTTCCCCATCTGTATATGAGGAGGATGATAATGCCAACTCTTAAGGAGTTTGTGAGGATGTAAAGAGTTAATGTAGTAAGTTCTCTATGGCTGCAAGTTCTCCATTATATTTGCCTGACCCCTGAATTCATTTGAGTTTTCAATCTCTCATGTAAAGGGAGGAACTCTGGAGTAGGTAACAAGAATGCTTCACAGAGAAAATGTCATTTTACCTAGGTCCTAAATAAAAGGGCAGAGGGACTAATCCAAGCAAAGGAATGGATGCATGAACCCATAGGCTATGTTTGCATGACAGAACGTAGCTCTGAGGACTAAGGCAGAAGTGCTTTCTTGGGAAACTGCAGGAGTGGGTCTGGGAAGTCCAAAGATAGACTGTGAAGAATCTGCTCTGTCCTGCTCAGCTGTTACACATAGTCATTTGAAATCCATTGCCGTTTTTACTACAAAGATGTTAGGGCAAGACATCTTTCAATTTATCACCCAGAGCTAATCAAATATTTATTTCCTCCTTCTGATAATGAGATTAATATAATTGATCATATCTCATTTTTGTCTTGGTTATCAGGGAGCTCAGAGCCAAAAGGAAAACTCAACTAAGCCTACGATCTTCATTTTATATTTTTCTTTTCCTTGGTCTTCATTTTCTGTTTACATTCCATTATTTTATGTGTTATGACTTTATTTAGTATAACATTATGAGATATTTTTATAAGTTACTGCCACTCATTTCTGGGGAAAGTAGAATATAAAGATATTGATAAATAAAATGTAAAGGATTTGAGCTTTACCTTTTAAACAGTGGGGAACTATATAAAATTTAAAAGCAGAGTGACATGATTTGGTTTACACTTTAGAAAGACAAGTTTGACTGCATTGTGAAAGATGGATTAGAGAAGGGATGAGATTGGAAATGGAGAAACCACACAAGTGATCGTTTCAGTTGTGTAGGTGGGAGAAGATGAAGGCCTGACACCAGGCAGTAGGATGGAGAGGAGAGGATAGAGATAGGATAAGTTGGAGACAAGATAAAATTGGCATGATGAAGTGACTGGGGACAGAGAGAGAGGAAGAAGGCAATTAAGTAGATGGTGGTTAAAAAGTAGGCAGAATTCTAAGATGGTACCTGGGATCTTTGCCCCCACCCCCCGCCCGTTTTACTCTCATGATTATGTTACATTATATGGCAGAAGGAATTTTGCAGATGTAATTAAGTTTACTGATCTTTTGACTTTTAGGAGGGAAGATTTTCTAGATGGGGCCTGTCTAATCACACGAGCCCTTTAAAAGCACAGACTTTTCTCTAGCAGGAGGGAAAAAAAGGAAATCAGAGAGATTTGAAGTGAACGGAATTTGAATTGAGGGTGATTCTTCATTTCTTAAATGGTGGAGGCCATGTGGAAGTAAATACCTAAAAGTGGCCACTAGGAGCTAAGTGTGACACTCAGGTGACAACCAGCAATGAAAAATGGACCTCAGTCCTACAACTATAAAGAATTGAATCCTGATAAAAATCTGAATGAACTTGGAGCTGGACTCTTCCTCAGAGCCTCCAGATAAGAGCTCAGTCAGGCCAACATCTTGATTTCAGCCTTGTGAGACCCTAAGCAGAGAACCCAGCTAAACCTGCCCAGACTTCTGACATACAGAATTGTAAGCTAACAAAAGAATTTTGTTTCAAACTGCCAAGTTTGTGGTAATTTGTTACACAGCAATAGAAAGTAATACAGTGGTTGAGCAAAAACTTTGGCACCCATATTACATCCCTTTGGGCCACCTCTGATTTTCAGCTTCAGTTATAGTGGACAGGTCTGACTCACCTCTAGCTGCGAGTTTCCTACCTCAAGGGCATACTGAACACCTTTTTGCATTATACCCCAGTTGTTTTTCTGATGCTGTGGAGCTTTCTCAAAAGTAACCCAGAAGTTCAGGAAAAATTAATGCCCACACTGGCAACCCTCAATCAGCAGAGAAAGGGAAATGGAATTAGATATATATTCCAGCCTCTGAAAGGCTTTCAGGTAGACAATTCTGGGAGACATTCTGCATGCTTCTCAGAGACCTTGGTGGAAACAAGCTTCTGTTGTCTACATTAATGACCTCAAGAATACATCTTTACATTAGATTTCCTCATTCAATGTCTCTCTCTGCTGTCTCATTCATGCTTACTGGAAACACCTCCTAAATAAATTACTATTCCTAAATACTTGTGTCAGGCTCTGTTTTCAAGAAAACCTAAATAAGCCAGTGAGGCTGTAAATTAATATATGGAGTACTAGAAGAGAGAGCAGGTATGGTGGTGGAAGCAGAGATAATAAGTTCAGTTTTGTAAATAATGAATTTAACGGGCCTGTAAGATAATAATTCATTGATTAATTCAACAAATATTTATTGATCATCAATTATGTGATATAGGCGGAGTGAAGCAGTGAACAAGGCAAACTAAGTTTAATTCTTCTGATGCCAACAGCTGGATAGGAAAGTCAGACAATGAAAAAGTTCTCTGAATGCCTGAAGGACAAGTATGGGGTGCTGAGAAGAACATACTAAGTGGATCTAACCTAATACACATTTTCTTTAAGCGATTCCTAGAGAAAGCAACATTTCAGATGAGATCTGAAGGATACAGAGGCATTACTGGGAGACACTGGGGAACAGAAGTGAAGGAGGGAGAGAAGTAGGGGTCTAGGCAGAGGGAAACATATGTGTAAATGTCCCTAAGGTGAGAAAGACTCTGATCCATTTGGTTATGGCTGTAGCATAGAAGGAAGGAGTATAGTACAAAATGAAGTTCAAGAGGTAAGTAGGACGTGACCTTGAAAAGCTTTTCAGGCTATGATGAGGTTTTCTGTTTTTATCCTAATGACAACTGGAAGCCACAGAAGTGTTTTAAGCAAGAAAGTGTCATCAGCTTTGCATTTAAAAGCATCATTCTAGATGCTTTGTGTAGATTAATTAGGAATGTGGGTAGCCTAGAGTAAGGAAAACTAGCTACAAGGCTGAGTTATAAGTAAGAGACAAAAGTGGCTTGGATTAGTGTGGTACCAGTGGCAATGGAGAGAAAATGAACAGACTTGAGAGGTATTTAGAAAGAATAATAGAACTTGGTGACTGGCTGCACATTAGAGTGGATTTATAGGAGAAGGAGATATTAAAGATGACTGCCAAATGTCTGCCTTAATCATCTGAGGAAATGGTGATGCCATTTCTGCAGAGGAGGAATAATGAAATCATATAGATGTGGAGGTAATCACTTTTATCTCCCACTCCCTTCCATTGCACTCATATCCAATAAAAATGTGCTACTCCAGACTAGTTGGATTTAATAAATGTCTATACAAGAGTTAAAATGGCAAAAATATAAACATGTGGAGAGTAAATAACATGATACTAAAAAACCAATGGGTCAATGAAGAAATCAAAGAGGAAATCAGAAAATACCTTGAGACAAATGAAAATAAAAGCACAGCTTTCCAAAATCTGTGGGATGCAGCAAAAGCATTTCTAAGAGGGAAGTTTATAGTGAGATAGGCCTACCTCAAGAAACAAGAAAAATCTCAAATAAACAATCTAACCTACCATCTAAAGAAATTAGAAAAAGAAGAACAAGAGATAATTTTTTGAAAAGATAAACAAAATTGGTAAGCCTTGAGCCAGGTTCATTAAGAAAAAAATAGAGAGAATCCAAATAAACAAAATAAGAAATGAAAAAGAAGTTACAACCGATATCACAGAGGTACAAACAATCCTGACAACACTATGAACAGTTATATGCCAACAAACTAGACAACCTAGAAAAAAATGGATTAACTCCTAGACATACAATCTTCCAAAACTGAATCAGGAAGAAATAGATAACAAGGACAGACTGATCACAAGTGTTTAAATTGAATCAGTTATCAAAAAATTCCCAAGAAACAAAAGTCCAGGAGTAGACTGCTTCACAGGGGAATTCTACCAAACATATAAAGAAGAGTTAATACTTATCCTTCTCAAAATATTCCAAAAAATTGAAGAGGAGGGAATACTCCCAAATTTATTCTAAAAGACCACCATAACCTTAAACCGAAATCAGACAAAGACACTACAGAAAAGGAAAATTACAGGCCAATACCTCTGATGAATATAGCTGCAAATATCCTCAATAAAATATTAGCAAACTGAATTTACCGATATATTAAAAGGGTCGTACACCATGAACAAGTGGGATTTATTCCAGAGATGCAAGGATTGTTCACTACCTGTTTACCAATTAATGTGATACACCACATTAACAAAACAAAGAATAAAATCACATAATCATCTCAATAGATGCAGAAAAAGCATTTGATCAAATTCAACATCAATTTATGATAAAAACTCTCATCAAATTTGGTATAGAGGGAACATATCTCAACACAATAAAGGCCATTTAGGACAAACCCACAGCTCACATCATAGTAAATGATGAAAAGCTGAAAGCCTTTCCTCTAAAATCAGGAACAAGACAAGGATGTCCACTCTTGCCACTTCTATTTAACACAGTACTGGAAGTCCTAGCCACAGCAATCAGACAAGGAAAAGAAATAAAAGGCATCAAAATTAGAAGGGAAGAAGTAAAGCTGTCACTATTTGCAGATGACATGATATTGGGTTGGCCAAATATTTGTTTGGATTTTTCGTAGGAACAGCTGGTTACTGCTGTTCCTAAGAACTACCTCTACCTTTTCCACAGGAGGCAACACTTTATTCTCACCCCACCTCACTCTTGGTCATCTCAAAATCAGTTAAAGCCTCTGTTGTAACTAGAACTTCAGACCTAAAGTTTCTAGACTCTGTTGTCAATTGCATGGGTGCTCAGCCTGCTCCCCCCACTTCCAGGTACCTGTCTGAAGACAGATATCTCTAACTTAACCCCCATACACATATCCCCATACCTGACCTGATATTTAAAGCACTTTATATTTTCCAAAACACTTTGTGCCCATTTTTAAATTTGATCTCCACGCTAACCTTGCCAGTATCAACATCTCCATTTTCTAGGTGAAAAACCAGAGGCCCATAGAGTGATTAGCCTAGGGTTATATACCTAATAAATGATAGCTCAGCGCTGGGAATCATATTCTTAGAATTCAAGTATTTTCACCCTATTGTAAATGCCTGTATAAAAAAATCCAACAGGAAAATAAATAAACATATGAATAAATGAACATACTGCATGTAGAACTCCTGATTAGCAAAGAGAATGCACATTCCATACAATAATGAGCAAGGACGGCACTCATCAGAGTTTTTCCACTTAATTCCTACACCATTAATTGTGTATACCATTCAGTTGGCATGGACCTCACCCTATGCAAGGAACATAATAATCACATAAAGCCTCAAAGCCAGAGGTAAAGATTTCCCAGAGTGAGACACCCTGCTGCCCAGAGGCAAGGGAGTTATGACAGGTGCTGGGGAGTCGGGGAGAGGAAGGACAAAGAGGACTCAACAACCTCCCTTCATTCTCCATTAATTTAAAATGCAGGAAACCAAGGAAGTGGCTTGGTTGGAAAATCAACCTTTATCCATTCATTATGTCTGTCATTTATTTAATCATCCAGCAAGTTGTGTATTCATTGAGAACTTCCAGCACAAAAGCCTGCTAATGGGGATTACAACAAAATAATCATCTCTAGGGGAACTTGTAGGCTAATAAGGGAGAGAAGATATATACATGCATAGAAAGAACTGAAAGTTGAAAGAGTTAAGTGTTATGAGAGAGGTTCAAAGCACAAGGTGGGGGATTCCAAGTCATGAGGAAACACCTCCAAACCTGGGGAATAAGGAATATCATTATAGGAATGGACCTGGTGACTGGGCCTAGGCAAGTAAGTAGGATACGTGCTTGAGATTGTTAGAGAAGAAGAGGGGAGGGCAAGTAACAGTGAATTCTGAGAACACCATGGAAGAAATTGTGAAGCATGTCCTGACAACAATGACCTGTTCAGTGTGGCTGGACTGCAGAGTACAAGAAAGGAAAAGTGGGCACCAAGGTGGCAGATGAAGGTTAAGGCTAGCTTCAGAATTCCATTGTGAGTACCTAAAGCAACAAGGACACACAGGGTGGATGGAGAGAAGAGATGAATCCTCACAGCAAGTCTCAAGCTTCTCTGTACTGACCCTGAGCCCTCACATAGCCTATCCTGATCCCTTCTGGGAATAGAAGAGCCCAAATGAATTTTTCTCTACATTCAGTTGTACCTTACTTATGCAAGACAGGTTCAGTTTCCAGGGAAAGACTCACCATGGCAACAAGCTAGGCATGGCCTGGTACCACAGTGAAGTGCTTCTCTCTGGCTGGAAAGGGCAGGATCTCTGCTATGTGGCGACCACCTAGGCTCCCTTCCCCTTCCTAGCTTACCACCTTGGGCCTCAGTCAGCCATACACCCAATTAAGTCTCTTGTTCAATGGGGAATCTGAGTACTTAGCTTGTCCTCTAATGAAAGATTTACCTAGGCCTTTCTAACTGGCAAGGCCATTTTCCTCAGTGGCCCCAATTCCTGAACATGTCTTTTTTGCCTGGGAGATCCAGGCTGCAAAGAATAATGTAGAAGGCTCAATTAACTTAAGAATTTTCCTTCTTTTCCCTCCATCTCACCTCTCTCTCTTTCCCTTCAGGGATATGTATCATGCCACACTGAGTCTCTATCCAAGATGAAGGCTCTACTGAAGCCACTTCCACATTTATTTTTTTCCCTGGCTTATTGCCCTACCACTATTTCAAGCTCTTTTCTTAACAGCAGCCAGTGTGAAAAAGCCTTAGGGGGTTTAGTTAACTAGGAGCTCAATGTCAGTCAGCAGTATAATATGGCTGCCCAAATAAAAGTTAAAGCAATTTCATTAGAAAAAGAGAACCCAGAAGGAGAGCAATGAGACCATTTGCTCTGCTTTGCTCTTCCACCCCAGAAGGCAGTATCTGCTGCCTCACCACCATGCCTGAGGATGCTGCAGGTGGGAAGGGAAAGGGGCATTGTCCTGGGAGGCTGCAACCACATTGGTCTCCTGATAGTTCCTCAAAAGATCAGGCACACTCCTGTCTCAGGGCCTTTGAATGGCTCTTGTCTCTACCTGAAACACTTCCCCTAGTTCTTGTCATGGCTCACTTCCTCACTTCATTAGGCCTCTGTACAGATATTGTCTCTCCAGAGACGCTGCCCCTGACCTCCTATTTAAAATAGTCCCTCCCATCACTCTTTATCTCCCTTTATACTGCTTTGTTTGTCTTCAGGACACTTATTATCTCCTGACACATATTCTGTTTCTTCCATTAGAATGTAAGCTCTATGAACATAGGGTTTTGTGTATTTTCTTCACTGCTGTGTCTAGAACAGTGCCCGACACAGTGGGAGCTAAATACATATTTGCATAAACAAACTTTTTCATGCCATCTACCTCATTGTATTGCAACTTATTTTTCATTTGTCTTGTCCCCACTAGAATTTTATCTAAGAAACTTCTTTTCTCAATTATTTTGACATTTTTATTAATTACCTAGCATTGGCTAGGTAATTAATTGGCAAGGATGTTGTAGAGGGGTTTCAAACATTGGATGGCGTTGGCCTAGACCCACATTGCCAAATACGGTAGCCACTAGATACTTGTGACTATTGAGCATTTGAAATGAGACTTGTCTGAATTGAGGTGTGTTGCAAATGTGAAATGCACACCAGATTTTGAAGCCTTGGTATGCAAACATGTAAAATATCCCATCAATAATATTTTTATTGATTATGTGTTTAAATAATACTATTTTGGATGTAATGGGTTAAATAAAATACATTCTTAAGATTAAATTCACCTGTATCATTTTTTATTTTTTAATGTTGCTATTAAAATATTTAAGTTACATATATGACAGGCATTATATTTGTATTGAATAGCACACAGATATTTTACAACCTCCATGTTTAAACCTTGACCTTTACAGGCTTGTGAGAGTGTGTATGGGGGGGGGGGTTTGAAGTGGTTCCCTGTAACTGACAGAGAAGAGGGTTCTCCATAATCACTGCTCCTGGGGACTGGTGGCAGCAGGGTCAAATAAGCACTATGCTTTATTACTCAACCTCATCTTTCTCATTCCTGTCTTCTTTCACCCCAGCTTGTCCACAGTAGCTAGCAACAAGCCAGATGGAATGGTTAGAACTTTTTACCTTCTTTCTTAGTTCTGCCCACCCATGTTTCCCCTGATGGTGACAACAATGAACAGATAAATGGTCCAAAGGTGAGCTACAAATTGGAAGAATAAAATCTAGCCACAAGCGCCCTGGATCATCCACACCCAGCAGAATCCCCACTTTGGAAAATCTCTCTATTCCTGATAAGTGATTTTATGTGTGTAGCCAACTCCCCTAGCAAAGCCCCATGCTGGGTTATCCCAGGAGGGAAATAGAGAAGTAGAAGACAAACAACCTGCCCTCTAGGATATTATAATAAAGTTGGGAAACAAAACTAATGTGTATGTGAAAAGTTAAACAAGATCACAGGACAATCATACAAGAAATGTTGGGCAAAGTATGATTAAGTCCAAACAAATTACCCAGAGAGTTAGTGCTTTAGTAATTCAAATTATGGTCAGCCCTAAGGTTGAGGCAGGCAGAGAAAGCTTCCTCAAGGAGGTAGTACTTGTGCTGGATTTTGAAGGATATATGTGATTATTACAAAACCATAGATTTCTAGAGCTTGAAGGGCCCTTAGAGACATAGTGCACTCCTCATTGTACAGATAAGGAAACTGAGGCCCAGAGAAAAATATAGTAAGTCAGGAAAAAGTTGGGAGCACAACCAAGATTTTCTACTTCCCAGTCCACTACTCTTCCTTCCAAGTGTTGAGAAGGGAGGGATTGTGTTCTAGGTGTAAAAAATGTGCAAAAAAACAAATGCTTGAATACTCACTCCCCAATCTGCCCCTCTCCTAACACACACACACACACACACACACACACACACACACACACATCTCCAAACCTGATCTGGGATCTCCTTTTATTTTCCTCAAGACTATGTTAATCTAGAAGGTGAATCAGATAACACTGAATTCAAATTCCAGGTCAAACACCAGTGCCTTTTTATTTAGTTAGAAATGGGCCAGGAGTTGATGAATGGCCTCTCTGATGTAACCCGCCATCTTGAAAGCCTTGAGGTTGAGAGACCCTCCTTCTGTTCCTTGGTGTCCCATCACCACAAGGTATACAGACTCGATCTGAACTACTGTCACTGCCTGGTTGCCCCAACTCTGGCCTTTGGTGTGGAGGTCCATGGTGTTGTTGCCCTCAGTGTACAGGTTGTCCCGGGTCAGCAAACATTTGGTCCCTGCAAGGGTGATTCCCTGAAGAAACAACTTCTCTCTCTCCTCTCTCACTAGCAAGATCTGAATTTCTTCCTGGGTCAATTGGAACAAGTTGCCTTCAGGATAAGAAGCTAACAACCAGGGTGGGGAATTGGTGATTATCGCTGCATCACAGCACATTCCAGTCTGTAGGAAGAGGATGATGCAGTCTTACCAGACTTCTTCACTGATACCCCCTATGTACTGCATGATTCAAGTAAGCTGTATCTGAAAGATGAAAAAAGTGCTTTCTGGCAAGTTGGTCTTCAAAAGAAGTTTGTCGGTAGTTGGCCCAAGATGACTGATAAACTGAAACTGAAATAAGCTAAAAATACAGTCTCTTTCTGATGGCTTCTCCCCAGCAGCAAGGTGGAGGAGGTCTTGATGACTTGTGTGAAGTTATGCCCCAACTGCCCTCTGCTGTGACTTATCAAGCTACCTCTGGAGCAGGAGTGAGGTCACAAAGGCTCTGTGGCTTGTTAAATAGTCATAATGCACCGCTTCATGGATGACTTTTGGCAGTAGCTTTCTTAGGTTATATCTCCAGCTAGTGAGATATTGGGGCAAAGCACACCTACTTACTTCCCTAGGATACCATGGGAAGAACACCAACCCCTAATAGCAAAAAATCCCTCAAAGTAGAAAATAAGTGGGTAATAACTGAGTTGGAGGTTTGCATATAAAGCAGGACAGGTGAGGTTTAGTGTGGCAACTAGTATCTCAGACGTTGGCTAATCTAAGATCTGAGCTCTAAGTACAAAGTCAAAAAGCCCACAGGCTCACTGGCTTACAACCTTTGGGGGATGAACGTAATAGCCTTCTAATGATTTCCTTGCCTTCAGACTCTTTCCCTTTAGTTGTTTACCCTCTGGCCCACACCAGCTGTGAGTCTAGAGTAATTCATTTTCATTTAGTCATTCAGCAAGTATTTATCAAGCATTAGCTATGTGCCAAGTATTTTTCTAGGCACTGGGGTACAGCAGTGCACAGAGAAAAACCTCATGGAGTTGATATCATAATGGCAGAAAACAAATAAATAATAGATAATAGTATCCCTTTCACAGAAAATATTTTACAAGTCTAATACTTTCTTCTTCCATATTTTTCCTCTTAGTCCCAGGCTTTCTCTACTCCTGTGGGGGTCCAATTTGACATGTGACTCTTCTGCAACCTTTGACAAGTCACCATCTGTATCTTAATTTCCTCTGAAATGACACTAACTTGCCTTAAGGAGGGAATGTTAGGAGGAATGGTTAAAGTTAATGGTGGAGAAAATCTGGGACAGTTTAGAAAATTCATTTATTCAACAAATATTTATTGAGTACCTACTGTGTTCCAGGTCTGTCCTAGACTTTGGAGATCTAGCAGTGGACAGACAGTCCCTGCCCTCATGAAGCTGACATCCTAGAGGGGGAGACAAATAACTGACAAAGACATTTGTAGCATATCAGGTGGTGCTGATAACTATAAAGAAAAAAGGTTAAGAAGATAGAGAATGCTGGGGAAGAAGTGGTGGTGGTTTTATTTAATATGAGGTGCTCGAGTAAGGATTCTCTGATATTGTGACATTTGATCAGAGTCCTGACAGAGATGAGGGAGTGAACATGTGGATTTCTGGGGGAAGAGCATTCTAAGCAGAGGGAACAGCAAGTGCTCGTGAGGCAGGAGCATGTCTGGTATATTTGAGAAAGAACAAGAAGATCAATATGACATAAACAGAGAAAGAAAAGGCTGATAGAATGTATAGTCAGAGAGGCACTAGGCTTAGATCATATGTAGGGCTTTATAGGCCATGTAAGGATTTGGCTTTTACTCTGAGATGGGGAGCCACTGGTAGGTTTTAAGCAAAGGAGAGACGTTTCTATAGATTCTAGAGTCTAGAAGATGCTATGTAGAGAATAGATGCTAGGGGAACCAGGGCCAAAACATGGAGACTAGACTATGACAATAATCCAGGCTAGATAAATAGAGGTTGGGGCCAGAATACAAGGGTGAGAAGTGGTTAGATTTGGAATATTTTGAAAGGAAGAGCTAATAGGATTTGATGATGAGTTGAGTATGGGGCATGAAAGAAAGAGAATGTCTCCAAGGCTTTTGTCCTAAACAACTGGAGTTGCCAATTTCTGATATGAGATATATTATAAAAAGAGCAGATTTGAGGAGATGATAGGTAGAAATCAAAAATTCTGCTTTGGATATGGTAAGTTTGAGGTGCCTCTAAGACGTCCAAGTAGACATGTCAGTATGCTGTTGGATATTATATAAGTTTAAGAGTTAACAGGATGGATCAGGAATAGAGATAAAATTTTGGAAGTTTTTTGCAAATATGGTATTTAAAGGCATGGGACTGGATGACAGCACCCAGGGAATAAGTGTAAATAGAGAAGAGGACCAAGGTCTTAGCCCTGACAGCATTCCAACATATAAAGAAGGTAAGATAAGGGAGAAATAGCAAAGGAGATTGGGAAAGAGATGTCAGAGAAGTAGGAGAGAGAGCAGTGTCTCTGAAACCAAGTGAAAAAAAATGTATCAAGGGGAAGGGAGTGATCAAATACTCCTGAGAGGAAAAGAAATCTGAGGATTACCCATTGGATTTTGCAATATGGAGATTACTGGTAACCCTGACAAGGACAGTTTGTTGGAGTGGTGGGGGTAAAACCTGATTAGAGTGTTTTCAAGAGAGAATGGGAGGAGAGAAAAAGAAGTGGAAGTAGATAATTTAGACAAATATTTGGAGGAATTTTGCTATAAGGTACAATAGAGAAATGGGGTAGGGGATGGTAGGTGGGGGAGAGGAATGTGGGTCAAGAAAGGGTTTTTTAAAATTGGAAATAAACATGTTATTATAAACATGTTCTTGTGCTGATGGAAATGATCTGGTAAAGTGGGAATGTTTTATGATAAAGGAAAGAAGGGACAATTTAGTAGTGGAGGGAGTATGCAATTGAGTGGACAAGTGGAGGAGTTGCCTTAGGAAGGCTCGGGAACAGTTGATTCATTGAAGGAAGATTATATGGGTTCACATGCAGAGCAGCAATTAGATTTGGTTGTGGGAGGATGTGGAAGTTCCTTTTTGATGCCTTCTATTTTATCAGTGAACAAGGAAGCAGGGTAATGATCTGAGAGAGAGGAGAACAGAAATATTTAATAACTGAGTTGAGGAAGGGAAGGTAACCGCCAATATTCATTGTGCCCTTATGATGTTCCTGGTACCTGATATACGTTACTTCTTTGAATCCTCACAGGCACCTTACTAGACTTGGCTTACAGATGAGAAAACTGAGACTCAGAGATGTTGTGTAACTTGTCCAGGGTCATATACCATTAGCAAATAGCAGAGTCGAAATTTTAACCTGAAGTCCATACTCCTTTTAACTATCCTAAACAGCATGGACATGAGGTTAAAGTCTAAGTAACTGAGTATATGATGGTGGCATTACTAGGGATAAAGAAAACTTGAGAAAGAGCCGGTGGCAGAAGTGGGAGAGGGCAAGAGGTAGGAGGAAGGTGTAAAAGATGAGGAGTTTGTCTTCAGTCATGATGCCTTTAATGTGCTAGCCGGAACACCAAACTGGAACTCTCAGGGGAGAGTTGGAAGTTCCAAACTTGAGCACAGGAGAAGGGTCACAGGATTTGAGATGTAAATTTGGGAGTACCCTACCAGCGGATAAGGATATAACTTGAGAATGAGATCAAGTTTACCAAGGGAAAGAAAACAGAAAGAGTAGAAGAATGAGGACAGAAGCCAGGGAAATGGATAAATAAGGGCAAAGAGGAGTTGGGAGGAAGGCAGAAAAGGAATACTGAGTGATGCCAGCAATGAGTCTGCTTTATAATAAAGGCCAAGGGAAAAGAGAATGTCAAAAAGGAAAGTGAATCAACAGTGTAAAAAGCTGCAAAACAAATGGAGATTGAACACTGCGAAGAGCTATGGGATGCAGCAACTGGAGTTCAGGATGATTGTAAAAGAGCCAATTGAGAGGAGTGTTTAGCATGCAGTGAGTATGTTCTGAAGACGTGGAAGTGAAGCGATACTCGGGTCATGGATTGAGGGAAGGGTTTTTAGGCTAGGGAAAAAAGCAAAATATGATGAATGAGTAGTTTAACTAGCAAATGTTATGGATACTAAAAGAAGAAAAAATCACTTTGTAGGGAAGGTGATATTTCAAACCATAACATCACAACAGTGAGGTAGAAATGACCCTACAAACTGTGGCCAATACCCTCATTGTAACCTTGGTCAACTTAAGGCCCAGAGAGGTGACATGATTTGCTCAAGGTCACACAGCAAGTTAGTGGCAGATCTGAAAGTAAAACCCAGGTTTTCCATTGACATATATACACTACCAAATGTAAAATAGATAGCTAGTGGGAAGCAGCTGCATCGCACAGGGAGATCAGCTTGGTGCTTTGTGACCCCCTAGATGGGTGGGATAGGGAAGGTGGGAGGGAAATGCAAGAGGGAGGGGATATGGGGATATATGTATACGTATTGCTGATTCACTTTGTTATACAGCAGAAACTAACACAACATTGTAAAGCAATTAATTATACTCCAATAAAGATGTTAAAAACAAACAAAAACCCCAGGTTTTCCAACTCCCAGACTGTTGTTTTGGCCATCACAAGTCTGATTCAGAGAACACTACTGAGTAACTGCATGTCATCTGAGAGGTGGTCCAGTGGGTCCTTGGTCCTTTCCCCACATCTGTGATGACAAAAGTTATGAGGCTACTGTAATAGTCCAGGCTTTAACTAGATTGATGGTAGTAGGCTCCCCCTGGATAAGGGGAAGGAGGAAATGCTTATAAACCATTTCAAAAATATTCTACAGTGACTTGCCCAAGGTCTCACAGGAAACTCTTCAGAAAACCAGTCATCACCACAAGGCAGTCTGTATTATCTCTGCCTGGTGCATTGCTGTTAACATTAAATAGTAGTGGAATGATATTGGTGCTCAGAATCCTTACAGCATCATGGGATGTGAGAAGGGTGTCAGCACTCGAGCCTTGGACTTAAGAACTCCCCGGCCAAACCTGGAGTCTGAGCTAGAACAATCTGTTGTTGTTTTTTAATCTTAAGAAAATGGAAACAGTCCTAGAAATATTTGTGAGCCTAATATGTCACTGTTTTGCCTCCTGTCTACATTCTTAGTAGCTTTGCACTTAAAAAATATGAAAAAGCTCACAATCACTGGATTTTATTTAAACTAAGTGTTCTTAGAGAGCTAGAATGTATATTTAGCAGTTTCCCCTGCCAAAAGAATGGCATTTTGACAAGCTCCCCCAAAGAAAAGGGCATTTGCCAGGAAGCAAGATGGCGGGAGCGGCCATGGGCGAAGTTTCGCGATAGGAGCCTCCGCGAGGATCAGGTGACGAGAGCTTGATCCAGTACGGGGAGGGCGGGAGCTGGAACCTGGGTTGCGCAAGGAGGCAAGCAGAACGGTTGTGGCGGCAGCAGCCCGAGGAGCGGTGAGGCATTCGGGTGGCGGGAACCGCGGTCATGGACCATATCACGGTGCCCAAGGTAAGGAGAAGAGTTCGGCGAGGCTGGGAGCCGTAGGCTCCCTCTCGGTGCTCAGCCGTGAGCCCAGGCACGCCCCCTCAAGCCTTCTCAGGGTGCTCTTTGACGCCCTCTTCCGCGCGGGACCCGAGTGATATTCCTCGGTTCACACCCTCTTTCACCCAATCTGAACTTTCTTCTCCTTGGGATCCGCCTGCTGGCGGCTGCGGCGCGAAGGAGAGGTGGTCCTGTGCCAACCGTCCTCTCACGTGACGCCGACCCCGCGCCGGGTGCTTGCCTGCCGGGTCCCTCCCTGACCTGTCCCTCCGACCCCAGCTCCTCCCGGCTCCCCAGTCGTTACCTCACACACGCCTTTACTCCAGCCTTTTATATACACTCTCTGCAGTTGTAACGGCCTTTCTTGAGCACCGCACTTGGCATTGCCTCCTGGAGAGTTACTTCCTTTATCCAGCGTTTCCCTACTCTCCTTTTGACTCCTGCCCCTGACCTGCCCCAGCAGTTGCCTAGACCACCACCATCACCCCCACCCTAGTCCCCCCGCATGCATGTGTGGGTTTTGGGGGCAAAAGCATCTGTCCAGCCCCAAGGTGGGCTATGAGAAAGGAAGGAGGTGTAGCAGAGTGGACCTGGCCTTGCTCAGCCGGGAAGGAAAACCCGAGAGGTGACATTGCCAGGCCAGCTGGCATCTGTGTATAGCTGACCCCCCAGTTAGAGCCTCTTCTACTTCTTTTCTTTCCAGAGCCTACTCTTTCCCTCCCCAACTCCAGCCTCTTTCTATTCGAATTCCATGTCCCTCCTGTCAGTTTTCTTTCTATTATCAGGCTGAGGATCAGAGAAGAGTTACAACTAGTCTCTGCTTAATTTTTTTCTATCCATCATAACAGATGTGGCCCAGGCTAACTGACACAGACATAAAAGCCCAGTATGTTGTAATCGAAAGAGCACGGATTTTGAAGCCGGAAGACTCGAGTTAGAATGCCGGTCCCCTCAACTAGTAGCTTATGACTTTGGACAAATTTATTAACCTCTCTGAGACTGTCTTTCCTCCTTTACCAAATGGGGATAATGAAATTTGTTCTCCTCACTTCACAGGGTGGTTGTAAGTACTAAATAAAAGGATGTGTGTGAAAGCTTTTTTGTAACTAAGCTTTTTTTGTATCAACCATTAAGGATCACTAACTGTAAAGAGGCAAAAAGGTAGTTTATTTGGGATCTTAGAATTGCAATTCAGGGATCACAGAAAGTCTGGAAGAAACCAGAATAGTGTCCCACTAGAGGAAATGGCCAGGGTTTTAGAGGAAAAGAGGGACGTCAATGCAGGCTTATACAAGTTGTTTACCAACAATTTGGATTGGAGGGTAAAATTATTCTGTACATAAGGTTGAGTTATGGAATGCATCTCATTCATTACTAGGGAAAGTTATGTTTTCTTAGGCCAGATAATGTCCGGTTCTCAGCATTATTCTTTCCTTTTAGCAACTCATCACCTCTTTAGCAGTTTTAATTTAGAGTGTTCAGCAAAAGTCCAGCATGGGCAGCAAACATGGAGGTCCTCAGGTCATGTCTTAGTCACTCCTGACATAGTTCTTTTCACATTTCCCCCTTTTGCCCATGCTTTTTCCTGAAGAAAACATCATTGGAGCAATTCTTATTCCCACATAGCCAGAATGGCTTGGTTGCCTGCTCCAGGTCCATCATGTCCCTTAGAGGGTGGTTGTGTGAATGAATCAATGGATGGATTGTAAAATTCATTGGAGGCACCGTGATGTTGTGCTGCCTCGAGTTTACTGACTTGTGTGAACATCAACTGAGCAGTAGAATGGCTAAGTATAGAAGTAATCAATTTAAGCAAGCACTTTATCAATATAAAGAAGCTGACAACAGTTATTAAGAGTAATAACCCAGTTTGCAGAACAGTTTTGAACCAAGATCCAATGTTTGAGGGTAACCAACTAAACAAATCAAACATTAGGGGAGTATTAAGACTATCAGAATGAAGTCAATTGGCCTTCTTTTGTTAAGATCTTAATTTGAGTTTCTACTATACCAGAGGCATTTATCCAAGTACAACAGGTGTTATTTAAGATGACACAGACACCTCCAAGTTCTGCAAGAAGGTAATCCAAAGCAAATCTTTTATCTAACACAACATGAGCAAGCAAATTCAGGGAGTCTTTTTGGGCACTTAATGCTCTAGCTGTGGCATTAGCTGTGTCTGCTATGGTAGCAGAGAGATTTCGAATAATTTTGTCAATGGCTCCAACTCCCCACGTGGTTTGAATAATTCTTGGGAACCTTTGAAATCCCTCAGAAGGGGTTTCTTGGCATAGGCAGAAAGTAGAGTGTGTGTGCCATTTGGTAATTTCTGAAGAATTTAACACAGTCAAAGGAACTATTAAAAGTCCTAGAGCACATTGAAAACGTGGGGTTAGAGTGTGGGGGCAGGACATCCCCCAGGTGGTACTCTTCCAACCACCAATAAAGACATAGATGGAGCATAGAGAAAGGAGGTGTCAAAGGTGAAATTCAACCATGGGTTGGTTATATTTGAGCAGCCTAGAAGCCTTCCTTGTAGGAATACATGGGGGTTATCATGAGAATATGTTTTGTTTTTGCACAGTGAAGTAAAGTTGGGTGTTTGGAAGCTGGATCTGATGTTTCTGAGTAACCAAAGGGCCTCGTTGGAACACATGTTCCTAAGGGAATATTCTGGGTTTTATCTGGCTCCAAACAAGGCAAACAAGGAAAGGGAACTGTGGATTTGAGTAGATGAACATGGTATGCTTGGAGAATAGATGAATTCTGAAAAGGATATGGTAGAGGGATACCAGTAAGATTGGAGATAGCCAAGGCAAGGGGATCCTGGGTATTCAGTGAATGATCTAGGGTGCTGATGGCATATCCAATAGTCTGTTAGATTTCCTCCAGTGGCTAGACTTTAGGAAATGCAGAATAAGGCATTATTTTCCCAGGCATAAGGAGCCTGGGTGGATAATAAGAGAGAAAATAACATAACTCTAGTAAAAGAACTATCCCAAGAAAAGTCAACCATTTTAATATAAAGAAGACTAAGGGTAACTCCTGGTCTTGGTTGGTGAAAGAATCCCAAGCGGAATAGATTAATCGAATGGGCAAGAATTGGAGCCAGAGGCTTATTCCCAGCAGAGTTAATGCAAGATAGAATTACCACTCATGGAGGATGCCCACTGTATGTAATAGGGCAAAGCGCATTAATAAAACTGTAACTTCAAGGAGGAGTCCCAAAAGTTCAATTCTCCAGTCCTTCATAGTCAAAATCGAAGGACCAAAGGGCCAGGGTCATTTCCTCTAAACTTTAATTCCTGGACATCAACCTATTCATGAAAATTTTCACTCCTTGAAAGTATGTCTATAAGAAGGAAAGGCAATTTGATGCCTCATCAGTTATTACATAAGGAAGGAGATGTAACAACTCTATGATGACAGCAATTAGAACGAGGGTAACTTGAGGGATTTCATCAGTGAGGATCATGGAGAGTACCGGCCTTGTCCAAAGTCTTGGGAGAGCCATCTACATTAGGTGCCATCTGAGTCACTTCTGGGCCAATTTCAGCTTTAGGTCTCCAACTGTTTCAGAGGCCCACACAGGTGGGGAAGCCTTTTTTTTTAAATTGGAAACATGAATCCAAGAATCAATGCCTTTAAGTTTAGCAGCACAGGGTGTTGGTTAAAAGTACCTAATAGGGTCCCTTCTATCTGGGTTGTAAGGAGTCCTTTAAAATACGTCTTTTCCAATAAACATAGTCCACTGGTTTTAAATTGTGGTGTTCTGTATCTCCATCTCCCAGGAGCTCACTGTGGAAAAAGTTTTCAACCAGGTGCTCATTTTTTTTAGAGCCTTAATGAGACTGACAATAATGTAAAAGATCTCCCTTGACTAGAAGGGGCTTATATAGTCGTGAGTCAAGAATCATGGGTTTTTCAATAATTTTTTCAAATGGTTACAGTTTGTGTTTTCGAAAGGTTATAGATATTAAGTTTACCAGAACTATGGGTAGCAATTTAGGCCAAGGAAGGCCGAAGGCCTCAGAGATTTTTGCTAGTTAGGTCTCGATTATGTCATTTGTTCTTTCCATTAGACCAGAAGATTGAGGATGATAGCACAGTGGAAATGTGGTAGTATAGGCCAGATTTCACAAACAGCATTTAGAATTTGTCCAGTGAAATGGACACCATTATCATTATGTAATTGCAGGGGAATTCCCCAATTAAGAATAATCCTTTCCAACAATATTGGCCACTGTAAGGGGAGTTGCATGTCTGCAAGGAAAGGCTTCCACCAAATGGGAATACATGCACACCATCATCAGAACATATTTGTATCCTTGAGAGGGAGACAGGTAGATAACACCCAGTTGACAGATAGCAAAGGGACCAGGAGGCAAAGGAAAGTGGTTCTGAGAAGTATAAATAGGTTTTTCTGGGTTATACTTAGGACAGATCTGACACCTCTGACATATTTCAGCTACTACTTTGGGAGAAGGTTTCCAAAGTATTGTTTTCCCCAGGCTATCATTTTATCAGTTCCCCCAATGAGTCACTTAATGTATTAATTTTAGTATGGTTTCTTGAGTGGCTTCAGAAAGAGGAGGGTGGCCATTGGCTTATACCAAAGCCCAGTAAGTTGATCAAATGTGCATCCTTCAGAAAACCACCTCTGTTACTTAGCTGTAGCATGCAATTGCCCATCTCTAATAATATCCTTTTTTCTTTTATTGGAAAATAGTTGCTTTACAATGTTGTGTTAGTTTATGCTGTACAGCAAAGTGATTCAGCCACATGTATACATATATCCCCTCTTCCTTAGATTTCCTTCCCATTTAGGTCACCACATAGCCTTGAGTAGAGTTCCCTGTGCTATACAGTCTGTTCTCATTAGTTATCTATTTTATACATAGTAGTGTATATATGTCAATCCCAATCTCCCAATCCATCCCACTCCCCATTCCCCCCTTGGTATCCATATGTTTATTCTCTATGTCTGTGTCTCTATTTCTGCTTTGCAAATAAGTTCATCTATACCATTTTTCTAGATTCCAAATATCTGCATTAATATACGATATTTGTTTTTCTCTTTCTGACTTACTTCACTCTGTATAACAGTCCCTAGGTCCATCCATGTCTCTCTAAATGACACAATTTCGTTCACTTTTATGGCTGAGTAATATTCCATTGTATATATGCACCACATCTTCTTTATCCATTCCTCTGTTGATGGGCATTTAGGTTGTTTCCATGTCCTGGCTATTGTAAATAGTGCTGCAATGAACATTGGGGTGCGTGTATCTTTTTGAATTATGGTTTTCTCCAGGTATATGCCCAGGAGTGGGATTGTTGAGTCATATGGTACTGCTATTTTTAGTTTTATAAGGAACCTCCATACTGTTCTCCATAGTGGCTGTACCAATTTACATTTCCACCAACAGTGTAGGGTTCCCTTTCTCCACACCCTCTCCAGCATTTATTGTTTGTAAATTTTTTGATGCTGGCCATTCTAACCAGTGTGAGGTGATACCTCACTGTAGTTTTGATTTGCATTTCTCTAATAATTAGTGATGTTGTGCATCTTTTCATGTGTTTGTTGGCCATATGTCTGTCTTCTTTGGAGAAATGTCTATTGAGGTCTTCTGCCCATTTTTTTTAAATGTTTGGCGCCATTTTTTTTTAATTGGAGCAGAGTTGGTTTACATTGTTGTGTTAGTTTCTGCTGTACAGTGAAGGGAATCACCTATACATATACATATATCCCCTCTTTTTTTGGATTTCCTTCGCATTTAGGTCACCACAGAGCATTAAGTAGAGTTCCCTATGCTATACAGCAGGTTCTCATTAGTTACCTATTTTATATATATTAGTGTATATATATCTATATCAATGTCCCAATTCATCCCACCCCCACTTTCGCGTTAGCGTCCGTACATTTGTTCTCTATGTCTGTGTGTCTGTTTCTGCCTTGCAGACAAGTCCTTCTGTAGCATTTTTCTAGATTCCACATATATGTGTTAATATACGATATTTGTTTTTCTCTTTCTGACTTACTTCACTCTGTATGACAGTCTCTAGGTCCATCCATGTCTCTACAAATGACCCCATATGTTTCTTTTTATGGCTGAGTAATATTCCATTGTGTATATGTACCACATCTTCTTTTTTTTTTAACATCTTTATTGGAGTATAATTGCTTTACAATGGTGTGTTAGTTTCTGCTTTATAGCAAAGTGAATCAGTTATACATATGTTCCCATATCTCTTCCCTCTTGCGTCTCCCTCCCTCCCACCTTCCCTATCCCACCTCTCTAGGTAGTCACAAAGCACCGAGCTGATCTCCCTGTGCTATGTGGCTGCTTCCCACTAGCTATCTATTTTACGTTTGGTAGTGTATATATGTCCATGCCACTCTCTCACTTTGTCACAGCTTACCCTTCCCCCTCCCCATATCCTCAAGTCCATTCTCTAGTAGGTCTGTGTCTTTATTCCCATCTTGCCCCTAGGTTCTTCATGACCTTTTTTTTTTTCTTAGATTCCATATATATGTGTTAGCATATGGTATTTGTTTTTCTCTTTCTGACTTACTTCACTCTGTATGACAGACTCTAGGTCCATCCACCTCACTACAAATAACTCCATTTCGTTTCTTTTTATGGCTGAGTAATATTCCATTGTATATATGTGCCACATCTTCTTTATCCATTCATCTGTTGATGGACATTTAGGTTGCTTCCATGACCTGGATATTGTAAGGAGTGCTGCAATGAACATTGGGTTGCATGTGTCTTTTTGAATTATGGTTTTCTCAGAGTATCTGCCCAGTAGTGGGATTGCTGGGTCATATGGTACTTCTGTTTTTAGTTTTTTAAGGAATCTCCATACTGTTCTCAATAGTGGCTGTATCAATTAACATTCCCACCAACAATGCAGGAGGGTTCCCTTTTCTCCACACCCTCTCCAGCATTTACTGTTTGTAGATTTTTTGATGTTGGCCGTTCTGACCGGTGTGAGGTGATACCTCATTATACTTTTGGTTTGCATTTCTCTATAATTAGTGATGTTGAGCATCTTTTCATGTCCCTCTTGGCCATATGTGTGTCTTCTTTGTAGAAATGTCTATTTATGTCTTCTGCCAATTTTTTTGATTGCGTTTTTTTTTTTTTTGATATTGAGCTCTATGAGCTGTTCATATATTTTGGAGATTAATCCCTTGTCCATTGCTTCATTTGCAAATATTTTCTCCTGTTCTGAGGGTTATCTTTTTGTCTTGTTTATGGTTTCCTTTGCTATGCAAAAGCTTTTAAGTTTCGTTAGGTTTCTTTTCTTTGTTTTTGTTTTTATTTTCATTACTCTAGAATGCAGTTCAAGAAAGAGCTTGCTGTGATTTTTGTCAAAGAATGTTCTGCCTATGTTTTCCTCTGAGAGTTTTATAGTGTCCAGCCTTACATTTAGGTCTTTAATCCATTTTGAGTTTATTTTTGTGTATGGTGTTAGGGAGTGTTCTAATTTCATTCTTTTACATGTAGCTGTCCAGTTTTCCCAGCACCACTTGTTGAAGACACTGTCTTTTCTCCAATGTATATTCATGCCTCCTTTGTTGTAGATTAATTGACCATAAGTGTGTAGGTTTATCTTTGGGCTTTCTATCCTGTTCCATTGATCTATATTTCTGTTTTTGTGCCAGTACCATACTGTCTTGATCACTGTAGCTTTGTAGTATAGTCTGAAGTCTGGGAACCTGATTCCTCCAGCTCCGTTCTTCTTTCTCAAGATTGCTTTGGTTATTTGGGGTCTTTTGTGTTTCCATACAAACTGTGAAATTATTTCTAGTTCTATGAAAGATGCCATTGGTAGTCTGATAGGGATTGCATTGACTCTGTAGATTGCTTTGGGTAGTATAGTCATTTTCACAATGTTGATTCTTCCAATCCAAGAACATGGTATATCTCTCCATCTGTTTGTATCATCTTTGATTTCTTTCATCAGTGTCTTATAGTTTTCTGCATATAGGTCTTTTGTCTCCTTAGGTAGGTTTATTCCTAGGTATTTTATTCTTTTTGTTGCAGTGTTAAATGGAAGTGTTTCCTTAATTTCTCATTCAGATTTTTCATCATTAGTGTATAGGAATGCAACAGGTTTCTGTGCATTGATTTTGTATCCGGCTACTTTACCAAATTCATTGATTAGCTCTAGTAGTTTTCTGGTAGCATCTTTAGGATTCTCTATGTATAGTATCATGTCATCTGCAAACAGTGACAGCTTTACTTCTTCTTTTCCGATTTGGATTCCTTTTATTTCTTTTTCTTCTCTGATTGCTGTGGCTAAAACTTCCAAAACTATGTTAAATAATAGCAGTGAGAGTGGGCAACCTTGTCTTGTTCCTGACCTTAATGGAAATGGTTTCAGTTTTTCACCATTGCGAACGATGTTGGCTGTGGGTTTGTCATATATGGCCTTTATTATGTTGAGATAAGTTCCCTCTCTGCCTACTTTCTGGAGGGTTTTTATCATAAATGGGTGTTGAATTTTGTTGAAAGCTTTTTCTGCATCTATTGAGATGATTATATGGTTTTTCTCCTTCAATTTGTTAATATGATGTATCACGTTGATTGATTTGCGTATATTGAAGAATCCTTGCATTCCTGGGATAAACTCAACTTGATCATGGTGTATGATCCTTTTAATGTGCTGTTGGATTCTGATTGCTAGTATTCTGTTGAGGATTTTTGCATCTATGTTCATCAGTGATATTGGCCTGTAGTTTTCTTTCGTTGTAACATCTTTGTCTGGTTTTGGTATCAGGGTGATGGTGGCCTCGTAGAATGAGTTTGGGAGTGTTCCTCCCTCTGCTATATTTTGGAATGGTTTGAGAAGGATAGGTGTTAGCTCTTCTCTAAATGTTTGATATAATTTGCCTGTGAAGCTATCTGGTCGTGGGCTTTTGTTTGTTGGAAGATTTTTAATCACTGTCTCAATTTCAGTGCTTCTGACTGGTCTGTTTATATTTTCTGTTTCTTCCTTGTTCAGTATCAGAAGGTTGTGCTTTTCTAAGAGTTTGTCCACTTCTTCCAGGTTGTCCATTTTTTTGACTTGTAGTAATCTCTCATGATCCTCTGTATTTCTGCAGTGTCAGTTGTTACTTCTCCGTTTTCATTTCTAACTCTATTGATTTGAGTCTTCTCCCTTTTTTTCTTGATGAGTCTGGCTAATGGTTTATCAATTTTCTTTATCTTCTCAAAGAACCAGCTTTTAGTTTTATTGATCTTTGCTATTGTTTCCTTCATTTCTTTTTCAGTTATTCTGATCTGATCTTTATGATTTCTTTCCTTCTGCTAACTTTGGGGTTTTTTGTTCTTCTTTCTCCAGTTGCTTTAGGTGTAAGGTCAGGTTGTTTATTTGAGATGTTTCTTGTTTCTTGAGGTAGGTTTGTATTGCTATAAACTTCCCTCTTAGAACTGCTTTTGCTGCATCCCATAGGTTTTGGGTCATCTTGTTTTCATTGTCATTTGTTTCTTGAAATTTTTTTTTTCCTCTTTGATTTCTTCAGTTATCTCTTGATTATTTAGTATTGTATTGTTTAGCCTCCATGTGTTTGTATATTTTACAGATTATTTCCTGTAATTGATATCTAGTCTCATAGCCTTGTGGTTGGGAAAGATACTTGATATGATTTCAATTTTCTTATATTTACCAAGGCTTGATTTGTGACCCAAGATATGGTCTATCCTGGAGAATGTTCCATGAGCACTTGAGAAGAAAGTGTATTCTGTTGTTTTTGGATGGAATGTCCTATAAGTATCAATGAAGTTCATCTTGTTTAATGTATTATTTAAAGCTTGTGTTTCCTTATTTATTTTCATTTTGGATGATCTGTCCATTGGTGAAAGTGGGGAGTTAAAGTCCCCTGCTATGATTGTGTTACTGTTCAATTCCCCTTTTATAGCTGTTAGCATTTGCCTTATGTATTGAGGTGCTCTTATGTTGGATGCATAAATATTTACAATTGTTATATCTTCTTCTTCGATTGATCCCTGGATCATTATGTAGTGTCCTTCTTTGTCTCTTGTAATAGTCTGTATTTTAAAGTCTATTTTGTCTGATATGAGAATTTCTACTCCAGCTTTCTTTTGATTTCATTTGCATGGAATATCTTTTTCCATCCATTCACTTTCAGTCTGTATGTGTCCCTAGGTCTGAAGTGGGTCTGGTGTAGACAGCATATATACGGGTCTTGATTTTTTATCCATTCAGCCAGTCTGTGCCTTTTGGTGGGAACATTTATTCCATTTACATTTAAGGTAGTTGTCGATATGTATGTTCTGATTACCATTTTCTTAATTGTTTTGGGTTTGGTATTGTAGGTCTTTTTCTTCTCTTGTGTTTCCTGCCTAGAGACTTTCCTTTAGCATTTGTTGTAAAGCTGGTTTGGTGGTGCTAAATTCTCTTAGCTTTTGTTTGTCTGTAAACGTTTTAATTTCTCCATCTAATCTGAATGAGATCCTTGCTGTGTAGAGTAATCTTGGTTGTAGGTTTTTCCCTTTCACCACTTTAAATATGTCCTGCCACTCCCTTCTGGCTTGCAGAGTGTCTGCTGAAAGGTCAGCTGTTAACCTTATGGGGATTCCTTTGTGTGTTTTTTGTTGTTGTTCCCTTACTGCTTTTAATATTTTTTCTTTGTATTTAATTTTTGGTAGTTTGATTAATATGTGTCTTGGCGTGTTTCTCCTTGGATTTATCCTGTATGGGACTCTCTGCACTTCGTGGACTTGACTGACTATTTCCTTTCCCATTTTAGGGAAGTTTTCAACTATAATCTGTTCAAATATTTTCTCAGTCCCTTTCTTTTTCTTTTCTTCTTCTGGGACCCCTATAATTCCACTGTTGGTGCATTTAATGTTGTCCCAGAGGTCTTTGAGACTGTGCTCAATTCTTTTCATTCTTTTTTGTTTATTTTGCTCTGCGGTAGTTATTTCCACTATTTTATCTTCCAGGTCACTTATCCGTTCTTCTGCCTCACTTATAGTGCTATTGATTCCTTCTAGAGAATTTTTAATTTCATTTATTGTGTTGTTCATTCTTGGTTTTTTGCTCTTTAGTTCTTCAAGGTTCTTGTTAAACATTACGTATATTTTCTCCATTCTATTTCCAAGATTTTGGATCAGCTTTACTGTCATTACTCTGAATTCTTTTTCAGGTAGACTGCTTATTTCCTCTCCATTTGTTTGGTTTGGTAGGTTTTTGCCATGCTCCTTCATCTGCTGTGTGTTTGTCTGTCTTCTCATTTTACTTAACTTACTGTGTTTGGCATCTCCTTTTCACAGGCTGCAGGTTCGTAGTTCCTGTTGTTTTTGGTGTCTGCCCCCAGTGGTGAATTTTGGTTCAGTGGGTCATGTCGGCTTCCTGGTGGAGGGGACTGGTCCCTGTCTTCTGATGGATGAGGCTGGATATTGTCTTTCTGGTGGGCAGGGCTGCATCCGGTTGTGTGTTTTGAGGTGTCTGTGACCTCATTATGATTTTAGGCAGCCTCTCTGCTAATGGGTGGGGTTGTGTTCCTGTCTTGCTAGTTGTTTGGCATAAGGTGTCCACACTGTAGCTTGCTAGTCATTGAGCGGTGCTGGGTCTTACGTTGATATGGAGATCTCTGGGCGAGCTTTTGCCATTTGATATTACGTTGAGCCTGAAGGTCTATGTTTGACCAGTGTCCTAAAGTCGGCTCTCCCACCTCAGAGGCACAGGCCTGACACCCGGTTGGAGCACCAAGACCCTGTCAGCCACACAGCTCTGAAGAAAATGGAGAAAAAAAGAAAGAAAAAAAAACAGATAAAATAAAGTTATTAAGGTAAAATTTTTTTAAAAGCTATTAAAAATAAAAAATTAAAAAGTAATAAAGAAAAGAAAAGCAAAGAAAGAAAGAAAGAAGAGAGCGACCATACCAAAAAACAAATCCACCCATGATAACAAGCACTAAAAGCTATACTAAGAAAAATAAATTAAAAAGGGACAGACAGAACTCTAGGACAAATGGTAAAAGCAAAGCTATAGAGAGAAAATCACACAAAGAAGCATATACATACACAGCTTCAGAAAGAGAAAAAGGAGAACAATATATATATCTATATATAAAAGAAAAGGAAGAGAGCAGCCAAATCATTAAACAAATCTACCAATGATAATAAACTTTAAGTACTAAAATAAGATAAACATAAAACCAGAAACAAATTTGATGCAGGAAGCAAACCCCAAGTCTGCAGTTGCTCCCAAAGTCCATCACCTTAATTTTGGGATGATTCATTGTCTATTCAGGTATTCCAGAGATGCAGTGTACATCAAGTTGATTGTGGAGATTTAATCGGCTGCTCCTGAGGCTGCTGGGAGAGATTTCCCTTTCTCTTCCTTGTTCGCACAGCTCCTGGGGTTTTGCTTTGGATTTGGCCCCACCTCTGCATGTAGGTCGCCTGAGTGCATCTGTTCTTCGCTCAGACAGGACGGGGTTAAAGTAGCAGCTGATTAGGGGTCTCTGGCTCACTCAGGCCGGGGGGAGGGAGGGGTACGGTATGCGGGGCGAGCCTGAGGTGGCAGAGGCTGGCGTCATGTTGCAACAGCCTGTGGCATGCCATGTGTTCTCCCGGGGAAGTTGTCCTTGGATCACGGGACCCTGGCAGTGGTGGGCTGCACAGGCTCCCAGGAGGGGAGGTGTGTATTGTGACCTGTGCTTGCACACAGGCTTCTTGGTGGCTGCAGTAGCAGCCTTAGCATCTCATGCCCATCTCTGGTGTCTGCGCTGATAGCTGCAGCTCGTGCCCATCTCTGGAGCTCTTTTGGGCAGTGCTCTGAATCCCCTCTCCTCGTGCACCCCAAAACAATGGTCTCTTGCCTCTTAGGCTGTTCCAGAGTTTTTCCCAGACTCCCTCCTGGCTAGCTGTGGTGCACTAGCCCCCTTCAGGCTGTGTTCACGCAGCGAACCCCAGTCCTCTCCCTGGAATGTAACCTCCGAAGTCAGCTCCCAGCCCCCACCTGCCCTGGCGGGTGAGCAGACAATCGTCTCAGGCTGGTGAGTGCTGGTCGGCACTGATCCTTTTGCGGGAATCTCTCTGCTTTGCCCTCTGCACCCTTATTGCTGCACTCTCCTCCGTGGCTCCATAGCTTCCCTCCAGCCGAACCACTGTCTCCACCAGTGAAGGGGCTTCCTAGTGTGTGGAAACTTTTCCTCCTTCATGGCTCCCTTCCAGAGGTGCAGGTTCTGTCCCTATTCTTTTGCCTGTTTTTTCTTTTTTCTTTTGCCCTACCCAGGTACGTGGGGAGTTTCTTGCCTTTTGGGAGGTCTGAGGTCTTCTGACAGCTTTCAGTAGGTGTTCTGTAGGAGTTGTTCCACATGTAGATGTATTTCTGATGTATTTGTGGGGAGGAAGGTGATCTCTAAGTCTTACTCTTCCGACATCTTGAAGGTCTCTGTTGTCTTTTAAAAGGGAATAAAGGGGTTGTGCATACAAGGAGAAATTGGGAACACAACTTCTGCAATAGCTTCCTAGCTTGAGAAAGCCTCTCAATTGACATTTGGTGCCAGGAAGTGGTAACTGAGATATGCCCTGGATGTGTGTAGGATGAAGCAGTAGTCCTCGGGGAGGGGCATAAGCAAATAACCCAAGTATCTTACCTGAGTTGGAACAAATTGGAGCTTATCCCTTGAGGCCTTATGCCCTTTGTGTGCTAGCTGAGTGAGGAGATGTAGCCTGTCCTTGAGGTTTGCTTCCTCAGTGGGGGAGCATAACAAAAGGTCATCAACATATTGGAGTAAAGTAGAGCCATGGGTTAAATTCACATTGGCCAAGTCTTGTCTCGATATTTGTGAAAAATAAGTAGGGCTTTCCATGTAGCCCTGAGGCATAATAGTCCAAGTAAATTGACATCCCTCACACCTGAAGGCACACAGGTATTGGCTATCTGGATGGACAGGAATGGTGCAGAAAGTACTATATAAATCTATGATTGTAAAAAATTGTGTGTTTAAAGGGATTAAATTGAGAATGGTATGAGGGTTGGTGACTACAGGGTTACGTGGTATGACTATATTGTTTATGGCTCGGAGATTTTGAATAAGATGACAACCTCGACCATGAGGCTTGAATATCAGAAGGATTGTTGTGTTACAAGGACTAGTTCATGGGATTATGAGACCCTTCTGGAGGTGTACCTTGGCAGTGGGATGAATTCTTTCCAGGGCCTCAGGCCTGAGAGGGCATTGTCTGAGGTGAGGTGAAGATTTATTAGGGTCTATCTGTATCTTAATTGGTGGTGCTGAATGAATGTATTCTATGTCATTTGAAGAGGTGGACCTTAAGGTAGGAGGAACAGAATCTAGCAAATCCTTATGACTGAGAATTGACAAGGTATGAGCAAGAAGAGGAATTTCAATATTAGTACTAGATTCAGAAGTAAATCTCAAGGGGTCAAGAATTTGTAAATGTATTTCCCCTTTTGGGTAAAAGGAAATATTAGCTTGTAATTTTTCCAGTAGGTCTTGGCCCAAACGGTGTACAGGAGCAGAAGGAACAAGAAGGAACTGGGGTGAATTCCCTGAAAATAGCCTATCTCAAAAGACAATGGGATACTTACCTGGCAGAGGAGATACCATGATCATGAAGGTGGTTTTCCCAGGGTGAGCCTCACTCACTGCACTGCGAGTGTGCTGACCCCTGTGATTTCCCCAAATGGGGAAAACTCGACTGTGTAATTTGTGGTGGTGGGGTACTGCGTGCGCGCTCTCCCCTGAAAAACAAAAAAAGACAATGGGGACAATTTGCTTACCTTCATAACTGTGTTGGAAACTCCCACCATTTGTACCTCTTCTGTACTTCGAGGAACGGGGAGCCTTGAGGTTGGTGAGGTTCTAGACAAAGTTGCTCCTGTGTTCAGAAGAGCAGTAATAGCTTCAGCTCCTATAAAATGGTCCAGTTCTCCCAACGGTGTTAGTGGGAATACTGGGAAGACCCCAACACTTTCTTCCAGAGCATCCCTATTTGTGGGTGTCTAAAAAAGGGAGGTGCTTCTCAAATTTCTCAGAGAGTTCATGAAAGGGGCCAGGGTGAGGGGCTTTGGGATGCTGATAGGGCCCTCTTTTTAACTTTGGGTGCTTCTTCCAGTGGTCGGGTTGGGGCCTTGATCTTGGTAGGGTCCATTAGAGGAATTTTGGTCTTTCTGTTGAGGCGGCCACTGAGCAGCAGTGGCCAGTTGCTGCAGCTGCAAATTCATGATTTTAATGGTCTTGCGTTTTTCTGTGTGTTTGATTGTTTTAGATAGCTAATTAGCCAAATTGACCAGATCAGGAGTGGCCATTATTTCCCAATTTAATTGTACCAGTTTCACCAGCAGTCTGAGTTCCTCATCTAATCCCCCAACAAAGATTGAATTAAAGAGGGTTTGAGTATTGTTTGCCCCAGCAGGTATTCTGGAGTTTTCCCAGAATACTGTCTATAGGCATGAGTAATAATCATGAACAGTTTCATCAGGTCGTTGTGTAGTAGACTGAATTTTTCCCCAGGAAGTGGTACACGGAAGAGCCTGAGAAGTTGCTTCACGAAGGGCTAGAGCTGCCTGAGAAGCTGGTGCCACTGCATCAGTGTCGTTTCTATGGATATCTTTCTATGAAGCCAGTTGGCAGTAGTTTGCCAATGTCTGGCTTGGCTTTCTCCAATTAAGATGTGGGTTAGTTGATACAAGACAGAGAAGTCTGGATCATAGGTTCGTATCACAAAGTTAAATTCTTCCACAAACCAGGGGGGTGGTCCTCAGTGACCTTGGGAAATTCCTGAGCTATGGCCCGTAATTCTGCAGGGGACCAAACCCTGTAGTCTACCAGATAACAGGTGCCAACAGGGTTCTTTTATGTCATCTCTGGTGTACCATTGCCATTTACCTAGGTAAGCACAGGAGGCAGCCCCACACTTTTTGTATATGTACCCAGCAGGAGTCCCAGATGGGTGAGAATCTTCCCCCATAGCAGTCTGAGACTGTGACCGTCCCATTATTATGCACTCACCAAAAGGAAGTAAGTCCTTAAGCGATCAGTTGATTAAACAAAAGACACCCAGAATAAAGGCCTGAACCTCAACCAAAGAGGGAGGTTCTGGACCAAAAAGACTTACTTCCCAGGCCTGGGGCCACCAGGGAGGCGGTAAAGCACAAGGGGCTCACACAGGTACCTTGCTCAAATCCATGGCAGCTTCGGAGCTGGGCATATCACTTCAGCTCCCACTTCTGACACTAATAATGTCAGCTGAAAGGACCACGGTCTGTAAAAAGGCAAAAAGCAGTTTATTTGGGGTCTTAGAACTGCAATTCAGGAATCATAGATTCTGGAGGATACCAGAATAGTGTCTCACTAGAGGAGAATGGCGGGGGTTTTTATAGGAAAATAGGGAAGTTAATGCAGGTTTACACAAGTTGTTTACCAAGAATTTGGATTGGAGGTCAAAATTATTCTATATAATATGTTTGGGTTATGGAATGCATCTCATTTGTTACTAAAGAAAGGTATGTTTTCTTAGGCCAAATAAAGTCCAGTTCTCAGCATTATTCTTTCCTTTTAGCGACTCAGCAACTATATAGCAGTTTCAATTTGGAGTGTTAAGCAAAAGTCCAGCATGGGCAGCAAACATGGAGGTGCTCAGGTCATGTCTCAGTCATTCCTGACAGTTATTTTCATACTAGAAAAGTCTTCTCCCTACTTGTTAACTTAAGATTATGATGCTGCTTGATGGGCAAAGCAGGAACTCCAAGCAAGATCCCTCGTAGGATCCAGCCTTGCTTTTTTCTGGGCCCCTTCCTTTCCAGGTCATATCATTTGCACCAGGTTCCCTGGCATGGTAGAGGAAGGTGGCCTCACAAAGCAAAGGGGCTTCTGCTATTCATACAACCTCTTCTCCCAACCCACCTAACCCTGGGCCACCGTACTTGCCCAGTTCAAAATGAGTTTATCTGAATTCTTCCTTTTTTGACCTTTTCACCTGGGGGAGAAAGGGAGGCAGAACTGCCCTTGTACTTGAGTGTTAAAATATTAAAAAAATTAAAATATTAAAACCCCCCTATTGGGGGATTCAAGCTATAAAACTGAGCTAGCTGTATGGTAAGGGAGAAGATACCATTATCCCACCCACATCAAAATAATAGAAGCAGCTAATACATTGAGTATTTAACTATGTGGCAGGCACTGTGCTAAACAACCCATAAGGGAGGTAGTATTAATACTCCCATGTCACAGATGAGGAAACTGGGACCATTAGAGGTGAAGTGACTTGTCTAATAAAGATAGGAGTGATAAGTTTTAGACTGGTGTGGAGATGGGGTTAGTGCTCAAGAAAACTTTAACTGGCATCATGTTCAGACTCCATTTGTACTTCATGGATGGGATTGTAAGTCTTGAAAATAAATAAAAATTCCAAATGAAGACTTAGTTCTTTAAATAAAATTGGCATTTCTTTTGGTGCCTGGCAGGGCTGTGAGTGCCCATAGGTGGTATCTTGCCAGAAGTCTACTATTTTTACTTTATTTTAAGTTCTGGGAAGAATTAGGGTTGAACTAATGACAAGAACTTAGAATTGCCTCTCTCTTATTTATTCACCATTTCCACAAAAGGGAAATACATCTGTCTTGTTCATTTCAGGACAAAGAGATAACCATGAGCTTGTCAGTCATTAGTTTTGCATGTCAAGTGCAAAAGTGACTTTTGTTTTTGGCTCTTGCTTGAGTCTTTTTCTCTTCTTGGGAAGACTTTAAAAAAAACTGTATTAAAGTATAACATACATAAAGTTCATAGATTATAAGTTTGTACTCCATGAATATTCACAAACTGCACATACCCATGTAACCAGCACCCTGGTCCAAGAAACAGAACATTACTAGGAATCCCCTCATTCCTCTTCTAGTCAATACCCCTCCCAAGGGTAACCACTATCCTGACTTCCAACAGAATAGTTTTGCCATTTTTTGTACTTAACATAAATGGATTCATGCAGTATATGCTGTTTTGTATCTGGATTTTTTTTTGCTTGATACTATGTTTTAAAGATTCATCCATATTATTCCTTGCAATTGTAGATCATTCTCATTGCTATATAATGTTTCTTGTTAGCATGCCACATGTGATGTATCCATTTTTCTGTTGATGGGAAATTTCCAGTTCTGGCTGTTACAAGTAGAGCATTCTTTTGACAGCTATACACATGCATTTTTGTTGGGGTATACATAGGAGTGAAATTTCTGGATAGTAGGATATGCATTCATTCAGCTAGAGTAAATACTACCAGTTTTGCACCCCCAACACCTATGTATAAGACAGGATCTGTCCTTTAAAGTTATAGCCTTAGGGTTTAACTATGATTTTTGTAGCACCTCAGGACTACCCAAAAGTTTAGTGACTCTCCTGTCTAAATCAGAAATTATCCTACCCCCCATCACTTCTGTGTTATTTAGCACATAGAGTTCTTGATTACTTTACCTTCCTGGAATGAAACTTTATTAATTAGGATTTTTTTCAGTTAACATTTATTGAGTTTCAACTGGCTTAGAAATTTACTGTCGTGATTAAGAGTGTGTGCTTTGGATCCAGACTGTCTGAATTCAATCTCAACTCTGCTACTTAACTAACTTTGTGATCTTGACAAGTATGTAACTTCTCTGTGCCTCAGTTTCTTCATCTGTCAAATGGTGGTGATAATAATAGTACCTATCTTGCAGGGTTGTTATAAGGATTAAATGAGTTAATATTTGTAAAAGTGCTTAGAACAGTGCCTGGCACATTGTGAATGCTTAATTTAGCTACTGATTACTATCATCATCATCATTATTAATTGTTACTATTTACAGAACCCCACATTGGGAGTTGTTAAGGATACATAGCCATCTTAGATATAGGAACTATCCTCTAGGATCTCTTAAGTAAGGTGATGAGATGTTAAGCATAAGATTCAAGAATGAAAGTGAGAACTTTCAAGAGAGGGACAAATGAAATACTATTGGAGTTTAAAGGCAAATAGGATCCAGTTCTAGATGAGTGTGAAGAGTATGAAATGAAGAAAGCTTTATAGAAGGAGTGGTGTGTAAGCTGAGTCTGAATAATAGGATTTTACTCTTCAGAGACTGGGAAGGTGAGAGGGACTCCCTACCAAGGGAACTGCAAGAGCATAAGCTCAGAGGCTTAAGGTCAGAGGCAGGATTGAGAGGAATGAAGCAAGGAATTAAGTTGGAGAAATAGGTTTTGTAGATTGTAGAACGCCTTGAATGTTACACTGAGGAACTTGAACTTGGTTCTACAGGTAGCAACAACCTGCTAAAGCTTTGTAAGTCTAGAACATAGAATGCAAAAGTTAGAAAGGACCTTTTAAAAGATTATCTAAATGAGGAATGGGAATGCAGTTTCTTTTTTGCATGATAGGAATGTTCTAAAATTATATTGTGGTGATGGTTTTACAACTCTGTAAATTCACTAAAAAATCAATGAATTGTACATGCAAAACAAGTGAATTTTATGGTATGTAAGTTCATTAAAGTTATGAATGAATGAACGAATGAATGAATAAGATCATCTCATGATAGTCCAAGCCTCTTATTTCACAAATGCGAAAGCTGTGGCCCAGATTGCTGAAGTTTCTTGTCCAAGGTCAAACATCTAGCAAGTGTCAGAGCCAGCATTCTCTTTTTGTTGTTTAGTATGCATGACTGGTTCAGACTATGATAAATTGTATGGAATTATCATTGAAACAAGAGCCAAAATAATTGGGAATGCTGGATGGGTATGCAATGCTATTCTGGATAATAGTAGTAAGTAATAACACTTTATAGTACTTTACAAAGTGCTTTTCAAGCCACCCTACCTGCTCTCAACGTAAAAATTTATATCACGCTTTCCTAAAAGCAGATAATTTTTGGCTTGACTTCCAGGAAACTGAGAACTAAATTTAGTGTTCAATCATATTAACTACATTAGCCCTTGTATTTAGCATTATTGCTTCCTCCTCCTTTTTCATGGCTTTGATTTTCTGTTCTGATAGCGTAATTGTAGATTTATGTTTTATTATAAACCACCTCAAATTCATTTAGGAAAGAGGCAAGGTCAAAATCAATCAAGATGAAACTGGGTAAAGTGTTTTTCATTATCAAGGAAATGTGACTTCTAGAGACAAGGGTTGTACTCCTCTTTCAGTTCTCAAAAGCCTAAATCCAGTTGGCTTCACTTTGATCCTTTCAGTCAAGGAAGTAGTATAATGTAGTGGGGAAAAAACGTGGACAGAGCCAGGTTTGAATTCCAGATGTATTATTTCTTAACTCCGAGTTCTTCGGCAAATCACTCAAAAGATCTGGGTCTCAGTTTCCTCCTTTGTAAAATGGAGGTAATATCTACATCTTGGGACTATGATGAAGATTAAGATATGGTATGATAAGGGACTGACACAAATTAAGTGTTCCATGACTATGTATTCCCTTCGTTTTCCATCAGAGCCAAACAACAATGGTAGAGGCTTTAGTATATATATATATATTAGTCCTCGAAGGTCTCAAAGATCAGCCCGTCTCAAAGAGGAGTATTTTCCTGAGCATCCTGAGTACCAAGGCTCTTGGTACTACAGTTCAAAGAGAAAGCCTACCAAGGAAGCCCTGGTAGCAGTGGTCTGATATTGTGGCCACTATTTTATAGGGATTGGAATTGTTTTCCTCACCACCAGAACTTCCTCCTTTGACATCACTTTGTACTTGGGAAACCCCAATGAAGCTGTTACTCCTAGAAACCATTGGGATTTATTTTAGGGTTGTGTCTTTTAAAAATCATTTTGTGGTTTTGTGATGCAATATTTAAGTGCTTTAGAAAGAGTTTTCGATAATCTCCAAAGACATTTTCCTTGGTTGAGAAATGCATACTGGACAGGGAGTCAGGAGGCCTGGGCTGATACTGACATGCTGCATGACCTTAGGTTTTATTTTCCTTGTGGATAAAATAATAATATCTAACCTTTATTGAGCGATTACTAAGTGCCAGGCACTATTGTAAGTGCTTTACATAAATATTGCATATTTATATACTCATTTAAGACTCACAACAATAACTATCATTATCCTCATTTCAAAGATAAAGAAATCAAGACCCAGAAAGCTTAAGCAACTTGCTGAGAGTCAGAAAATGAAGCAGTCTGTGACTCAAAAGCCTGTGCTCTTAACCCCTGCACTGTACTGCTTCAATAAAATGAGCAGATTGGATTATACCAGCACTTCCTAAACTGTGTTCCTGATGACCACTAGTCCCACCAGATAAGTTGTTTAAAAAAGAAAAAAGGATTCTAAGGTAAAATATGTTGACACCACAAACACTGTGGAGATTGATAGTGAATTTTCACCTGTTAAAGTCTCTGAGAAACCCTGTAAGAAACCTGCTTATAATGCAGTGTTTCCCTAACATGACCACAGAACTCTGTGTGTATGTGTGCACGTGCGTGTGTGTGCGTGTGCATGAACACACACCTAGTAACATTCTGTGGAACTAGGGTTTATAGAATGTGCTTTGAGAAATGCTGGTGTTAATCTGGAAGATTCATTCTCTTAAGTGCTTCCAGCACTTAATAATGATAGGTATGTGGACTGTAAAATGCAGCATTCCTTTCTGAGTCTCAAATTTTCTTTAATTGGAGGGGTGCTGCAAATTACGGTGTGATGAGGCATAAATTCAAGGCTGGTCTGGGTTGCATTTTTAACACTTGCTTCAAATGACCTTGTACATCTTAACACAAAAGACTTCATTTGCCCTCTACCTTTTCCTTTCCTCCTTCCTGCCCTGTTACATATTTTCTCACTTATTACTTAAAAGAAGAGTCTTAAATCAGAGCTGCTTGTTATGAAAATAGGAGAAAGCTTTTTTAATATGTGCAGGGTGCAGCAACTGTTTTCATGATGAATACTCTTTGTTGTCAGAGGTGATGCCACATAGAGCAGTGCTTATGTGGAACACGGGCTGTTAGATATCACCACGCTGTTAGTCCTCCTGGAGCCAGATGCCCTGTCTTTTATTTAATTATTTTTGCAGTGTTTCCAATTTGTTACCAGTAATTGTGACAAATAAGGATAGTAAATGAATTCAGAGACCTCTGAAGTGCACCTGATTTCCTCCCTTCCTCCCTTCCTGGAAGGGTAATGAAAAAAAAAAACCAAACAAACATGGTTTATGGTCTACATCTTCTCTAAGAGCAAAGATCTTGTAAATGTCAGCATGTTCTGTTTATAGTCCAGGTGTGCAAAACTAACAAAGCAGTTGGGTGGCCTTACTGGGACTTAGAGTCTCTATAGTACTTAGTGGTGGTCATCTTCTTCTCACCTCTTTTCTTTCTCTCTCCATCTCTCTCTCTTTACTCTCCCTCTCCTCCCTTCTCTCTTTCTCTCTCCTTTTTCCTTTTTCTCCCCCCTCGATCCTTTCTCTCCCCTCACCCTACCCTCAGGTCTTTTAAGTCTCTTCCCCGCCTCTCTCTTTTTCTTTCTCTCTTCCCCCTATACACATACTATGGGACCCAGATTTCTGTGGGAAAAAAGCACACCAGGCAGAGACATCCTCTTACACACTGTCTTAGAACCAGAGGGATCTCTGGTGCCTATGAATAGAGAAAGTGGTGGGTCTGAGTAATCGCAGGTTTCCTAAAAGGTCCTACCTGCTAATACACACAGGTTCCCTGCAGTGTGGAGCCCTCCAGGAAGTCCATATTAACAGTTTCAATATTAACAATTTCCCTCTCTCTGAGGCACTTGGTGACCTTCATACACGGACATTGTAGCCTTTTGGTAGATAGTGCCCTGGGCCTTAGCAGCAACTCCTTTTGAGTGGTCGATTTTCCCCTTTGTTGCGCATTTCCTTCCATTCAAGGCTGCCTGTCCTGGGACAGGCAGGAGAGTGCTAAAGATGCTTTATAGTTTCAATTTCTACTCCTCACCCCTTGCCATTATTTTCCTCAAGTGTGACTTCTTTTCCTGAGTATGAGAGAGTGAGCCCTTATTCCAACTGGCACTGATGTCTTCTATTAACATAATCACAATATAGTTCCTTCTAGCAACAGTAAGACTACTTCCTTTTAACTTTCAATTAGCTGAAGCAATCACATGCTTTAACCAAATTATTCTCATCAATTTTACATTGCCTCCTGCATTCAGATTAGCAAATGCTTACCTACAGCTTCCTCATCAGGAAAGGAAATGGTATGCACTCATGTTTCTTTTGCAGCATTACTTTGCAGCATTTCCTATAAGCATTTTTACCCCGTACCTCATTCCTAACCTTCTTCTACTTGTTCTCTGCCTGAAGGGTGCTGTGGATTCTTTTTTATTTTTTTTCTCTTCTTAGTCCATTTGGGCTGTTATAATAACATACCACAGATTGGTGGCTTATAAACAACAGAAATTTATTTCTCACAGTTCTAGAGGCTAGAAGTCTAACATTAGGGTGCTAGCATGTTTGGGTTCTGGTAAAGTCCCTCTTCTGAGTTGCAAACTGCCGATGACTTCTCACCGTGTTCTTACATGGCAAAAGCAGGCAAGGAATCTCTCTGGAGCCTCTTTTATAAGGGTACTAATCTCACTAATCCTATTTATGAGAGCTCCGCCCTCATGACCTAATCACCTCCCAAAGGCCCCACCTCTGAATACCATCATATTTGGGCATTAGGATTTCAACATATGAATTTGGAGGGTGGACACAAGCATTCAGACCAAAGCACCTTCCTTCTCCATTTGGGTTTTTGGCCTTAAAATATCTCCTAGGTTCTAATAGTTCTTTTTTCTTTATCTTATACTGGGCCTTCTGAGTTTGGCTTTTTGCTTAACTCTACTCCTTCTCTGGCCTTGTCCTTCCACCCTCCTTCCCTTCTCTAATTGGACACTTCTTGCTATCTTTCCCTTCCTTCTTTTTCTCCAGTCACCCTTTAGCCACCTTCTATATCTGTACCTCTGGCATGGGTGACTCTGTGCTGCAAATAAATGCCTTCCTGATTTTGGATGCATGCATCAGTAAGCGGCAGCTTGCAGCAAGCATCAGCGAGCAGTAGCTGGAAGCAAGATCTTAGTTCCTGGGCTGGGAGTCCTAACTGCTAGCCCACAGAGGCCAGCGGCTAGGGCCTGGGTCCCTAGTTCTTGCCTGCCTTGGCAAGAATGAATTCAGGCGAGGAGGCAGAAGGTAAAGAGAAAAGTAAAAAGTTTATTGGAAAAACAAAGTACATGCGGAAAGACGCATGGGCGAACTCAGAGAGAGAGTCGCACCTTTGGGAAGTTTAAATCCTTTATAAGGGGGCAGTTTTCTGGGTCTTTTTTTCCCTTCTGGCAAATCATCTTGCTTTGTCCCTCCAGGCTAATCAGTCTCAGGACCCTCCTCATAGGTGCGCACACACACCTCTCAGTCAAGATGATCCTGCTGTGAAGGCGTCTGGGAGAAGCAAGTCTTATTATGGCCTGGAGTTGTCCCCTGACTTTTGACCCCCAAGGAGCCTTTCTGCGCATGCGTAGTGTCTCTCTTATCCCAAGGGGTGGGTCGGGGGGTGGGGAGTGGAGATCCCTTGATCCTTTATTCAGACAAGATTTTGGCCTTCTTTGTTCTTGCCATGACTGTTATCTTAAGACATCCCCAAGAGACAAAGCTTGGCTATTTACCCTGTCTCTGTCATTACTTCCATTTCGGAGAGCAAACAGGAGGCTGATTTTAAATGCCTAACCTGAAGCCCACCTGTCATCTCCTGTCTCAGGAAATGCAAACAGGAGGCTAGTTGTAAGTGTCCAGCCTGAAGCCCGCTTTTTCCTGCCCCGTGAAATGTAAACAGAAGGCCAGTTGTAAATGTCTAACCTGGAGCCCATCTATCTCCTGCCTCATTCATAGCCTGTACAGGAAAACAAGATCAGTTTTTCTTGGGATTGGTAAAGACTTCTTTTTTTAATGGTGGGAAAAACCCCCCATAACATTAAATTTAATAACTTAACCATTTTTAAGTGTATAATTCCATAGTATTAAGTATATTCACATTATTCTTCAACAAATCTCTAGAACTTTTTCATCCTGCAACACTGAAACTCTGTATTTACTAAACACTGATTTCCCCTCCCACCTCCCCCCAGCCCTTGACAACTACCTTCCTACTTTCTGTTTCTATAATTTTGACTAATTTAGATATTTCATATGAGGGAAATGATACGGTATTTGTCCTTTTATGACTGGCTTATTTCATATAGCATAATGTCATCCATGTTTTAGTATGTGTCAGGATTTGTTAAGGCTGCATAATATTCCATTGTGTGTACATTTTCTTTATCCATTCATCTGTCTATGGACATTTGGGTTGCTTCCACCTCTTGGCTATTGTGAATAATGCAGCATTGAATATGGGTGTACAAATATCTCTTCAGTATCCTGCTTTGAATTATTTTGGACATAAGTCCAGAAATAGGATTGCTGGATCATATGATAATTCTCTTTTTAGTTTGTTGAGACACTTGTATCCTGGTTTTCATAATGGCTGCACCATTTTACATTCCCACCAACAGTGTACAGGGTTCCAACTTCTCCATATCCTCACCAACACTTGTTATTTTCTGTTCTTTTTATAATGGCTGTCCTAATGGGTGTGAGGTGATATCTCTTGGTTCTGATTTGAATTTCTCTTATGATTAGTGATATTGATCTTTTCATATGCTTGTTGGTCATTTGTAGATCTTTTTTGGAGAACTGTCTATTCAAGTCCTTTGCCAATTTTAAAATCAGGTTATTATTATATTTGTGTGTGTATGGTTGAGTTGTAAAAGTTCTTTTTTATATTCTGGATATTAAACCCTTTTCAGATGTATGATTCAGAAATATTCTCTCCCATTCTGTGGTTGCCTTTTCACCCAGTTGATTGTTTCCTTTGTTGCACAGAAGTTTTAAATTTTGATGTAGTCTCTTATCTTTCTTTGCCTGTGCTTTTTGGTATCATATCCAAGAAATAATTGCTAAATCCAATATCCTGAAGCTGTTCCCCTATGTTTTATTCTAGGAGTTTTATAGTTTTTGGTCATACGTTTAGCTCTTTAACCCATTTTGAGTTAATTTTTTTATATGATATAAGGTAAGGGTCTAACATCATGCCAGTTTACCTGACACCATTTGTGGAAGAGACTGTCCTTTCCCCATTGTGTAGTCTTGGTACTCATCAAAAATCAGTTGGTCAAATATGCATGGGTTTATTTCTGGGCTCTATTCTGTTACATTGGTCTGTATATCTGTTTTTATGCCAGTGGCACACATTTTGATTACTGTTGCTTTGTAGTATGTTTTGAAATCAAGAAGTGTGAGACCTCTAACTTTATTCTTTTTTTTCAATATTGATTTGGCTATTTGGGATCCTTAGAGATTCCGTATGAATTTTAGATTTTACGATCATTCTTTTATTTCTGCAAAAAATTACATCAGGATTTTGATTGGAACTGCATTGAATCTGTAGATCACTTTGGGTAGTGTGGACATTTTAACAATATTAAGTCTTCCAATCCACAAGCATGGAATATCAATTCCACTTATTTGTATCTTCTTTGACTTCTTTTAACAATGTTTTCTAGTTTTCAGTGTACAAGTCTTTCACCTCCTTGGTAAGTTTATTCCTGAGTATTTTATCCTTCTAGATGCTATAGTGAATGGGATTGTTGTCTTAATTTCCTTTTCGGATTGGTCATTGTTAGTTTATAGAAATGCAACTGATTTTTGTATGTTGATTTTGTATCCTGAAACATTACTGAAATTGTTTATTGTAACAGTTTTTTGGTGGAATCCTGAGAGTTTTCTACATATAAGATCATGTCATCTGTGAACAAAGATAATTTTATTTCTTCTTTTCCAATTTGGATGCCTTTTATTTCTTTTTCTTGTCTGATTGCTCTGGTTAGGACTTTCAGTACTGGAGAACAGTTTTAAGAATGACTTTACAGGATTGAGTCCTAGGGGCAGGTGTTCAAGAGAGATTTTTTTCTCAAGCATAACTACTTTGGGTCGTAGTAAAGATTAAAATGAAAACGTAGCATGTAAAGCACAATACCTGGTGCATAGTAACTTCTATATGTTGTTATTACGGTTGTTCCTGTGTTTGAGAGGTGAAACTTGGAACCTAACCCTGGAAAATAAAAGGATGAAGTTGTAACTCCCTAAAGATGTGGTTCTCAACCTGGCTACCTACTGGAATCACCTGGGGAAACTTTTTCAAACTTCCAAGACCAAACCAATTACATCAAAACCCTTAAGAGTGGGAATCAGGCATCAGTATTTTTAAAGTTGCCCAGTTGATTCCAATATTTAGCTAAGCATTTATATATATATATATATATATGTGTGTGTGTGTGTGTGTGTGTGTGTGTATGTGTATATATATATACATATATATATACATTTATGTTTATTAATCTATATTTACATTTATATATTTAATGATTTTGGCTTCCATTAATTTTGCATGTCTAAGTTTTTCTCGACTGTACATTTTATTTAGATATGTTGTTTGGAATAATTCACTGGTTCTCAATGATGGCTACACATTAGAATCACCTGTGGGGTTTTAAAAACTTCCACTTCCCCACCCCAATTAAATCAGTTTGGGGGGTGAGGCCTGCATAGTCCTTGTTTTGTTTTGTTTTTATTTTGCATTGTTTTAAAGCTCCTCTGGTATATAGCCCATGTTGAAGACCATTAATTTACCTGAAAGGAAGCTTGTGCTTGTGAGGCTAAGACACTGCAGAGTTTTAATTGCTATAGATATAACCTAATTCTTAAGTTAGAATCTAAATATGTGAGCTTTTCTGGGTCAAACTATCCTGTAGTAATCACCTCTTACAGTTTATTAAGTGCTATTATATACATTTGATGTTTATAATAAATTCACATGGCAGGCATAATTTTCCCCATTTTACAGATGAGGAAAGTGGTACAGAGAGTTGCAGTAAGTTCCCTAAGGTTACACCATTGGCAGAGCTGGATTTGTACCCAGGTTTCCTATTGCACAGTGTTGTGCTATAATATGCTATGCACACAACCTTGAAAAAAATATTTTCCCTCCAGTATGAGTACGTACTCTCTTTCAGTCTTTTAACCAGAATAAATAATCACCCAATTTGAGTAGAATCTTTTTTGATCCAACCCTCTTTTTCTGTATCCATTCAGTTTCAGCTCAGGTTTGCCATTAACTTTCTATGTGTTTCAAGGAGGAAGGATTGCTAACTATGTCTGCTTGTAGATCAAGTGAGATAATTACTGAGAATTCAGGCCACTCCTTTCATTCTTTTTTTAAAAAAAGAAAACTTCAGTGTTTTGGAGCAATTTAGATTTACAGAAAAATTGGGACGTTTTCCCATATACACCCTCATCCACCCCCCCCCTGCCCCGTTCAGTTTCTCCTGTTATTGACATCTTGCATTAGTGTGATACATTTCTTACAATTGATGACCCAGTATTGATACATTATTATGATTAAGTTCATCATTTACATTAGGGTTCACTCTTGGTTTTGTACGTTCTATGGGTTCGGACAAATGTACCCATCAGTACGGTATCATATAGAATATTTTTATAGCCCTAAAATGCCTGCATGCTTTGCCTATTCATATCTCCTCCCACCCCCCAACTCCTGGAATCATAGATCGTTTTTCTGCCTCCAGAGTTTTGCCTTTTCCAGAATGCCATGTGGTTGAAATCATACAGTATGTAGCCTTTTCATATTGGCTTATTTCATTTAGCAATATACATTGAAGATTCCTCCATGTCTTTTCATGGCTTGATAGCTCATTTTATTTAATCACTGAATAGCATTCTAATGACTGAATGTAACACAGTTTCGTTATCCATTCACTTATTAAAGCATATCTTGGTTGCTTCCAAGTTTTGGCAATTATGAATAAAGCTGCAATAAATGTGTGCAGGTTTTATGTGGGCATAAATTTTCAACTGATTGGGGCACATACCAAGGAGCACAGTTGCTGTATTTTATGGTAAGATTATGTTTAGTTTTGTATGAAACCACCAAAATGTTTTCCAAAGTGACTGTACTGTTTTGCATTCCTATAAGCAATGAATGAGATTTCCTGTTGCTCTACATCCTCACCAGCATCTGTTGTCAGTGTTTAGGATTTTGGCTATTCTAATAGGTGTATAGTGGTATCTCATTGTTGTTTTAATTTCCATTTCCTTCATGACATATGATGTGGAGCATCTTTTCATATGCTTATGTGCCATCTGCATATCTTCTTTTTTTAAAAATTTATTTATTTTTTAAATTTATTTTTGGCTGTGTTGGGTCCTCATTGCTGTGCACAGGCTTTCTCTACTTGTGGCGAGAGGGGGCTACTCTTTGTTGTGGTGCGCCGGCTTCTCATTGCGGTGGCTTCTCTCATTGTGGAGCACAGGCTCTAGGCACGCGGGCTTCAGTAGTTGCAGCATGTGGGCTCTAGAGCTCAGGCACAGGAGTTTTGGTGCATGGGCTTAGTTGCTCCACAGCATGTGGGATCTTCCCGCACAAGGGCTCGAACCCGTGTACCCTGCATTGAGAGGTGGATTCTTAACCACTGTGCCACCAGGGAAGTCCTGCATATCTTCTTTAGTGAGATGTCTATTCAGAACTTTGCCGATTTGTTTATTGGGGTCTCTGTTGTCTTATTGTTGAGTTTTAATAGTTCTTTATATATATGCGTATCAGTCATTTTTCAGATATGTGTTTTTTTTAACATCTTTATTGGAGTATAATTGCATTACAATGTTGTGTTAGTTTCTGCTGTATAACAAATTCAATCAGCTATATGTATACAGTTATCCCCATATCCCCGCCCTCTTGCATCTCCCTGCCACCCTCCCTATCACACCCCTCTAGGTGGTCACAAAGCACTGAGCTGATCTGCCTGTGCTATGTGGCTGCTTCCCACTAGCTATCTATTTACATTTGGTAATGTATATATGTCAGTGCTACTCTATCACTTGATTCCAGCTTACACTGACCCCTCCCGTGCCCTCAAGTCCATTCTCTACATCTACGTCTTTATTCCTGTCCTGCCCCTAGGTTCATCAGAACTATTTTTTTTTTGATTCCATATATATGTGTTAGCATATGGTATTTGTTTTTCTCCCTCTGACTTACTTCACTCTGTATGACAGACTCTACGTCCATCCACCTCACTACAAATAACTCAATTTCATTTCTTTTTATGGCTGAGTAATATTCCACTGTATATATGTGCCACATATTCTTTATCCATTCATCTGTCAATCGACACTTAGGTTGCTTCCATGTACTGGCTGTTGTAAATAGTGCTGCAATGAACACTGTGGTACATGACTCTTTGAATTATGGATTTCTCGGGGTATATGCCCAGTAGTGGGATTGCTGGGTTATATGGTAGTTATGGTAGTTATATTTTTACTTTTAAGGAACCTCCATACTGTTCTCCATAGTGGCTGTATCAATTTACATTCCCATCAACAGTGCAAGAAGGTTCCCTTTTCTCCACACCCTCTCCAGCATTTATTGTTTGTAGATTTTTTGATGATGGCCATTCTGACAGGTGTGAGGGGATACCTAATTGTAGTTTTGATATGCATTTCTCTAATGATTAATGATGTTGAGCATCCTTTCATGTGTTAGTTGGCAATCTGTATATCTTCTTTGGAGAAATGTCTATTTAGGTCTTCTGCACATTTTTGGATTAGGTTGTTTTTTTTCTGATATTGAGCTGCATGAGCTGCTAGTAAATTTTGGAGATTAATCCTTTGTCAGTTGCTTCATCTGCCAATATTTTCTCCCATTCTGAGGGTTGTCTTTTGGTCTTGTTTATGGTTTCCTTTGCTGTGCAAAAGCTTTTAAGTTTCATTAGGTCCCATTTGTTTATTTGTGTTTTTATTTCCATTTCTCTAGGAGGTGGGTCGAAAAGGATCTTGCTGTGATTTATGTCATAGAGTGTTCTGCCTATGTTTTCCTCTAAGAGTTTGATTGTGTCTGACCTTACATTTACGTCTTTAATCCATTCTGAGTTTATTTTTGTGTATGGTGTTAGGGAGTGTTCTAATTTCATACTTTTACATGTAGCTGTCCAGTTATCCCAGCACCACTTATTGAAGAGACTGTCTTTTTTCCATTGTATGTTCTTGCCTACTTTTCAAAGATAAGGTGACCATATGTGCGTGGGTTTATCTCTGGGCTTTCTATCCTGTTCCATTGACCTGTATTTCTGTTTTTGTGCCAGTACCATATTGTCTTGATTACTGTAGCTTTGTAGTATAGTCTGAAGTCAGGGGGCTTGATTCCTCCAGCTCCATTTTTCGTTCTCAAGATTGCTTTGGCTATTCGGGGTCTTTTGTGTTTCCATACAAATTGTGCAATTTTTTGTTCTAGTTCTGTGAAAAATGCCATTGGTTGTTTGATAGGGATTGCATTTAATCTGTAGATTGCTTTGGGTAATATAGTCATTTTAACAATGTTGATTCTTCCAATCCAAGAACATGGTATATCTCTCCATCTGTTTGTATCACCTTTAATTTTTCATCAGTGTCTTATAGTTTTCTGCATACAGGTCTTTTGTCTTCTAGGGTAGGTTTATTCCTAGGTATTTTATTCTTTTTGTTGCAGTGGTAAATGGAAATGTTTCCTTAATTTCTCTTTCAGATTTTTCATCGTTAGTGTATAGGAATTCAATAGATTTATGTGCATTAATTTTGTATCCTGCAACTTTACCAAATTCATTGATTAGCTCTAGGAGTTTTCTGGTAGCATCTTTAGGATTCTCTATGTATACTCTCATGTCATCTGCAAACAGTGAAAACTTTACTTCTTCTTTTCTGATTTGAATTCCTTTTAGTTTTTTTCTTCTCTGATTGCTGTGGTGAAAACTTCCGAAACTATGTTGAATAATAGTGGTGAGAGTGGGCAACCTTGTCTTGTTCCTGATCTTACTGGAAATGGTTTCCGTTTTTCACCATTGAGAATGATGTTGGCTGTGGGTTTGTCATATATGGCCTTTATTATGTTGAGGTAGGTTCCCTCTATGCCTACTTTCTGGAGAGTTTTTATCATAAATTGGTATTGAATTTTGTCAAAAGCTTTTTCTGCATCTATTGTGATTTTCATATGGTTTTTCTCCTCCAGTTTGTTAATATGGTGTATCTCATTGATTGATTCGTGTGTATTGAAGAATTCTTGCATTCCTGGGATAAACCCCACTTGATCATGGTGTATGATTCTTTTAATGTGCTGTTGGATTGTGTTTGCTAGTATTTTGTTGAGGATTTCTGCATCGATGTTCATCAGTGTTATTGGCCTGTAATTTTCTTTCTTTGTGACATCTTTGTCTGGTTTTGGTATCAGGGTGATGGTGGCCTCATAGAATGAGTTTGGGAGTGTTCCTCCTTCTGCTATATTTTGGAAGATTTTGAGAAGGATAGGTGTTAGTTCTTCTCTAAATGTTTGCTAGAAGTCGCCTGTGAAGCCATCTGGTCCTAGGCCTTTATTTGTTGGAAGATTTTTAATCACAGTCTCAGTTTCAGTGCTTGTGATTGGTCTGTTTATAGTTTATACTTCTTCCTGGTTCACTCTCAGAAGGTTGTGCTTTTCTAAGAATTTGTCCATTTCTTCCAGGTTGTCCAATTTATTGGCATATTGTTGCTTGTAGTAATCTCTCATGATCCTTTGTATTTCTGCAGTGTCAGTTATTACTTCTCCTTTTTCATTTGTAATTCTGTTGGTTTGAGCCTTCTGCCTTTGTTTCTTGATGAGTCTGGCTAATGGTTTATCAATTTTGTTTATCTTTTCAAAGAACCAGCTTTTAGTTTTATTGATCTTTGCTACTGTTTCCTTCATTTCTTTTTATTTCATTTCTTTCATTTCTTTATGATTTCTTTCCTTCTGCTAACTTTGGGTTTTTTTTTTCTTTTTTCTCTAATTGCGTTAAGTGTAAGGTTAGGTTGTTTTTTTTGAGATGTGTCTTCTTTCTTGAGGTAGGACTGTATTGCTATAAACTTCCCTCTTAGAACTGCTTTTGCTGCATCCAATAGGTTTCGGGTCATCGTGTTTTCATTGTCATATGTTTCTTGGTAATTTTTGATTTCCTCTTTGATTTCTTCAGTGATCTTTGGTTAGTTGGTAGTGTATTGTTTAGCCTCCATGTGTTTGTATTTTTTACAGGTTTTTTCCTGTAATTGATATCTAGTCTGATAGCGTTGTAGTCAGGAAAGATACTTGATATAATTTCGATTTTCTTAAATTTACCAAGGCTTGATTTGTGACCCAATATATGATCTATTCTGGAGAATGTTCCATGAGCACTTGAGAAGAAAGGGTATTCTGTTTTTTGGGGATGGAATGCCCTATAACTATCAATTAAGTTCATCTTGTTTAATGTATTATTTAAAGCTTGTGTTGCTTTATTTATGTTCATTTTGGATGATCTGTCCATTGGTGAAAGTGGGGTGTTAAAGTCCCCTACTCTTATGTGCTGCTGTCGATTTCCCCTTTTATGGCTGTTAGCATTTGTGTTATATTGAGGTGCTCTTATATTGTGTTCATAAATATTTACAATTGTTATATCTTGTTCTTGTATTGATCCCTTGATCATTATGTAGTGTCCTTTTTTGTCTCTTGGAGTAGTCTTTATTTTAAAGTCTATTTTGTCTGATATGAGAATTGCTACTCCAGGTTTCTTTTGATTTCTATTTGCATGGAATATCTTTTTCCATACCCTCAGGTCCAGTGTGTATGTGTCCCTAGGTCTGAAATGGGTCTCTTGTAGACAGTATATATATGGGTCTTGTTTTCGTATTCATTCAGCCATTCTCTGCCTTTTGGTAGGAACATTTAATCCATTTACTTTTAAGGTAGTTATCGATATGTATGTTCCTATTACCATTTTCTTAATTGTTTTGGGTTTGTTATTATAGGTCTTTTCCTTCTCTTGTGTTTCCTGCCTAGAGAAGCTCCTTTAGCATTTGTTGTAAAGGTGGTTTGGTGGTGCTGAATTATCTTAACTTTTGCTTGTCTGTAAAGATTTTAATTTCTCCATTAAATGTGAATGAGATCCTTGCTGGGTAGAGTAATCTTGGTTGTAGGTTTTTCCCTTTTATCACCTTAAATATGTCCTGCCACCGCCTTCTGGCTTGCAGTGTTTCTGGTGAAAGATCAGCTGTTAACCTTATGGGGATTTCTTTGTATGTTATTTGTTGTTTTTCCCTTGCTGCTTTTAATATTTTTTCTTTGTATTTAATTTTTGATAGTTTGATTAATATGTGTCTTGGCGTGTTTCTCCTTGGATTTATCCTGTATGGGACTGTCTGCGCTCCCTGGACTTGATTGACTATTTCCTTTCCCATATTAGGGAAGTTTTCAAGTATAATCTCTTCAAATATTTTCTCAGTCCCTTTCTTTTTCTCTTCTTCTTCTGTGATCCCTATAATTCCACTGTTGGTGCATTTAATGTTGTCCCATAGGGGTCTGAGACTGTCCTCAGTTCTTTTCATTCTTTTTTCCTTTTTCTGCTCTCAGGTAGTTATTTCCACTATTATCTTCCAGGTCACTTATCTGTTCTTCTGCCTCAGTTATACTGCTATTGATTCCTTCTAGAGAATTTCTAATTTCATTTATTGTGTTGTTCATCATTGTTTCTTTGCTCTTTGGTTCTTATAGGTCCTTGTTAAACGTTTCTTTTATTTTCTCCATTCTATTTCCAAGATTTTGGATCATCTTTACTATCATTACTCTGAATTGTTTTTCAGGTAGACTGTCTATTTCCTCTTCATTTGTTTGGTCTGTTGGATTTTCACCTTGCTCCTTCATCTGCTGTGTGTTTGTGTGTCTTCTCATTTTGCTTAACTTACTGTGTTTGGTGTCTCTTTTTCGCAGACTGCAGGTTTGTAGTTCCTGTAGTTTTTGGTGTCTGCCCCCAGTGGCTAAGGTGGTTCAGTGGGTTGTGTAGGCTTCCTGGTTGAGGGGACTGGTGCCTGTTTTCTGGTGCATGAGGCTGGATCTTCTCTTTCTGGTGGGCAGGACTGCATTCGGTGGTTTGTTTTTGGGTGTCTGCTACCTTATTATGATTTTACGCAGCCTCTCTGCTAATGGGTGGGTTTGTGTTCCTATCTTGCTAGTTGTTGGAATCTGGTGTCAAGCACTGAAGCTTGCTGGTTATTGAGTGGAGCTGGGTCTTAGTGTTGAGATGGAGCTATCTGGGAGAGCTTTTGCCGTTTGATATTACGTGGAGCTGGGAGGTCTCTGGCTGATCAATGTCCTGAACTCGGCTCTCCCACCTCAGAGGCACAGGCCTGAAACCCGGCCGGAGCACCAAGATCCTGTCATCCACATGGCTCAAAAGAAAAGGGAGAAAAAAAGAAAGAAAGAAAGAAAGAAAGAAAAAATAAATAAAATAAAGTTATTAAAATAAAAAATAAAAAAATTATTAAAAATTAAAAAAAAGTAATAAGAAAAGAAGAAGAGAGAAAGAAGAGAGCATCCAAACCAAAAAACAAATCCACCAATGATAGTATACTCTAAATACTAAACTAAGATAAACATAAAACCAGAAACAAATTAGATGCAGAAAGCAAACCCAAAGTCTACAGTTGCTCCCAAAATCCACCGCCTCAATTTTGGGATGATTAGTTGTCTATTCAGGTATTCCACAGATGCAGGGTACATCAAGTTGATTGTGGCGATTTAATCCACTGCTCCTGGAGCTGCTGGGAGAAATTTCCCTTTCTCCTCCTTTTTCCCACAGCTCCTGGGGTTCAGCTTTGGATTTGGCCCCACCTCTGTGTGTAGGTCACCTGAGGGCGTCTGTTCTTCGTTCAGACTGGACAGGGGTAAAGTAGTAGCTGATTAGGTGGCTCTGGCTCACTCAGGCCAGGAGGAGGAAGGGGTATATAATGCAGGGTGGGCCTTCAGCAGCAGAGGCCGATGTGACATTGCAGCAGCCTGAGGTGCACCGTTTGTTCTCCCGGGGAAGTTTTCCTTGGATCACAAGACCCTGGCAGTGGCAGGCTGCGCAGGCTCCTGGGAGGGGAGGTGTGTATTGTGACCTGTGCTTGCACACAGGCTTCTTGGTGGCTCAGCAGCAACCTTAGCGTTTCATGCCTGTCTTGGTGTCTGCGCTGATAGTCATGGCTCACGTCCGTCTCTGGAGCTCATTTAGTGGTGCTCTGAATCCCCTCTCCTCGTGCACCCCGAAACAATGGTCTCTTGCCTCGTAGGCAGTTCCAGACATTTTCCTGGACTCCCTCCCTGTTAGCTGTGGTGCACTAGCCCCCTTCAGGCTGTCTTCACACAGCCAAACCCAGTCCTCTCCCTGGGATCTGAACTCCAAAGCCGGAGCCTCAGCTCCCATCTCCCACCCGTCCCAGTGGGTGAGCAGGCAAGCCTCTCAGGCTGGTGAGTGCTGGTTGGCACCGATACTCTGTGTGGGAATCTCTCTGCTTTGCCCTCTGCATCCCTACTGCTGCATTCTCCTCTGTGGCTCCGAAGCTTCCCACCCCCTCCACCTTCGTCTCTGCCAGTGAAGGAGCTTCCTAGTGTGTGGAAACTTTTCCTCCTTCACAGCTCCCTCCCTGTGGTGCAGGTTCTGTCCCTATGCTTTTGTCTCTGTTTTTTCTTTTTTTGCCCTACCCTGGTACATGGGGAGTTTCTTGCCTTTTGGGAAGTCTGAGGTCTTCTGCCAGCATTCAGTAGGTATTCTGTAGGAGTTGTTCCACATGTAGATGTATTTCTGATGTATTTGTGGGGGGCAAGGTGATATCCAAGTCGTACTCCTTCACCATCTTGAAGGTCTACCTTCCTTACTGATCTTAATCATTTCTAGGTTTTGACTTAAAGTAAGAGACATGCTTCTCTTCCTTTTATTTGAACACTAGAAGCCATTGTAGTGTTGTTAATTGGCCTATTTTCAATACTGTTGTGTGTCAGGGAATAGGGAGGCCTCAAGGAGAGGGAGAGAGAAGGGGAATGGCTGTTTGGTGGAGTAGTGAGAACACAGACAACATTTATTGATTGAGTTCACTGTCTTGTATGGGCACGGTTAATGTCATCCCCAAACAATTATAATAGAAGCATCAAAGATCACTGATTACACATCACCATAACAAATATAATAATAATGAAAGTTTTGAAACATTGTGAGAATTAGCAAAATATGACACGGAGACAAGAAATGAGCAAATCCTTTTGGAAAAATGGCACAGATAGAATTGTTTGACACAAGTTTGCCACAAACCTTCAATTTGTATAAAACTAAATATCTGCAAAGAGCAATAAAATGAAACACATTTTAAAAATGTATGCCTGTATCTATTTATTTAGCCTCCTTTTCTTCTATTTCCCTCCCTTAATATATGCAAGCATTCTAATATGATTAATGTTATATTTATATTTGAATATGTCCTTTTTTAAAAACATCTTTATTGGAGTATAATTGCTATACAATGGTGTGTTAGTTTCTGCTTTATAACAAAGTGAATCAGTTATACATACACATATGTTCCCATATCTCTTCCCTCTTGTATCTCCCTCCCTTCCACCCTCCCTATCCCACCCCTCTAGGTGGTCACAAAGCACCGAGCTGATCTCCCTGTGCTATGCGGCTGCTTCCCAGTAGCTATCTATTTTACATTTGGTAGTGTATATATGTCCATGCCACTGTCTCACATTGTCCCAGCTTACCCTTCCCCCTCACCGTATCCTCAAGTCCATTCTCTAGTAGGTCTGTGTCATTATTCCCGTCTTGCCCCTAGGTTCTTCAGGACCTTTTTTTTTTTTAATTCCATGTATGTGTGTTAGAATATGGTATATCTTTTTCTCTTTCTGACTTACTTCCCTCTGTATGACAGACTCTAGGTCCATCCACCTCACTACAAATAATTCAATTCCCTTTCTTTTATGGCTGAGTAATATTCCATTGTATATATGTGCCACATCTTCCTTAGCCATTCGTCTGTTGATGGACACTTAGGTTGTTTCCATGTCCTGGCTATTGTAAATAGAGCTGCAATGAACATTTTGCTACATGACTTTTTGAATTATGGTTTTCTCAGGGTATATGCCCAGTAGTGGGATTGCTGCGTCGTATGGTAGTTCTATTTCAAGTTTTTTAAGGAACCTCCATACTGTTCTCCATAGTGCCTGTATCAATTTACATTCCCACCAGCAGTGCAGGAGGGTTCCCTTTTCTTCACACCCTCTCCAGCGTTTATTTGTAGATTTTTTGATGATGGCCATTCTGACCGGTGTGAGATGATATCTCATTGTAGTTTTGATTTGCATTTCTCTAATGATTAATGATGTTGAGCATTCTTTCATGTGTTTGTTGGCAATCTGTATATCTTCTTTGGAGAAATGTCTATTTAGGTCTTCTGCCCATTTTTGGATTGAGTTGTTTGTTTTTTTGATATTATGCTGCATGAGCTGCTTGTAAATTTTGGAGATTAATCCTTCGTCAGTTGCTTCATTTGCAAGTATTTTCTCCCATTCTGAGGGTTGTCTTTTCACCTTGTGTATGGTTTCCTTTGCTGTGCAAAAGCTTTTAAGTTTCATTAGGTCCTGTTTGTTTATATTTATTTTTATTTACATTTTTTCTATGAGGTGGGTCAAGAAGGACCTTGCTGTGATTTAAGTCATAGAGGGTTCTGCCTATGTTTTCCTCTAAGAGTTTGGTAGTGTCTGGCCTTACATTTATGTCTTTAATCCATTTTGAGTTTATTTTTGTGTATGGTGTTAAGGAGTGTTCTAATTTGATTCTTTTACGTGTAGCTGTCCTATTTTCCCAGCACCACTTATTGAAGAGGCTGTCTTTTCTGCACTGTATATTCTTGCCTCCTTTATCAAAGATAAGGTGACCATATGTGCGTGGGTTTATCTCTGGGCTTTCTATCCTGTTCTATTGATCTATATTTCTATTTTTGTGCCAGTACCATACTGGCTTGATTGCTGTAGCTTTGTAGTATAGTCTGAAGTCAGGGAGCCTGATTCATCGAGCTCCATGTTTCTTTCTCAAGATTGCTTTGGCTATCCAGAGTCTTTTGTTTTTCCATACAAATTGTGAAATTTTTTGTTCTAGTTCTGTGAAAAATGCCAGCGGTAGTTTGATGTAAAACTACAGGCCAATATCACTGCTGAACATAGATGCAAAAATCCTCAACAAAATACTAGCAAACAGAATCCAATAACACATTAAAAGGATCATACACCATGATCAAGTGGGGTTTATCCCAGGAATGCAAGCATTCTTCAATATATGCAAATCAATCAATGTGATACACCATATTAACAAATAGAAGGAGAAAAACCACATGATCATCTCAATAGATGCAGAGAAAGCTTTCGACAAAATTCAACACCCATGTATGATAAAATACCCTCCAGAAAGTAGGCATAGAGGGAACTTTCCTCAACATAATAAAGGCCATATATGAAAAACCCACAGCCAACATCGTCCTCAATGGTGAAAAACTGAAACCATTTCTACTAAGATCAGGAACAAGACAAGGTTGCCCACTCTCACCACTATTATTCAACATAGTTTTGGAAGTTTTAGCCACAGCAATCAGAGAAGAAAAAGAAATAAAAGCAATCCAAATTGGGAAAGGGGTAAAGCTGTCACTGTTTGCAGATGACATGATACTATACATACAGAATCCTAAAGTTGCTACCAGAAAGCTACTAGAGCTAATCAATGAATTTGGTAAAGTACCAGGATACCGAATTAATGCACAGAAATTTCTTGTATTCCTATACACTAATGATGAAAAATCTGAAAGTGAAATTAAGAAAACACTCCCATTTACCATTGCAACAAAAAGAATAAAATACCTAGGAATAAACCTACCTACGGAGACAAAAGACCTGTATGCAGAAAATTATAAGACACTGATGAAAGAAATTAAACATGATACAAATAGATGGAGAGATATACCATGTTCTTGGATTGGAAGAATCAACATTGTGAAAATGACTATACTACCCAAAGCAATCTACAGATTCAATGAATATGTCCTTTAAAACATGATGGTTGTTTCATATGCATGAATTTTTAATTTATGTAACTAGTGATATCTTCAGTATATCATTCTGTTTCTTACTTTTTCACTAAGCTGTGTATTTCTTGGATCTATTCATGTTGCTATGTGTACCTCCAACCCATTGCTTCTAATACCTGGTTTATGCTCCACCACCTCTGACCTATCCATTCTCCCAGTGATGGAATTGTTCATTCTTGTATATGTTCTCTTTAGGATCTATATGAAAATTTCTTTGGGCTCATTTTCAGCAATAGCATTTCTGGGTCATAGAGTGTACTTTTTTATGTGTACTTTGCTTATGTAGTACCAGATTTCCCTCCTAAGTAGTCTCAATCTGTCTATACCCCCTCGCCCCCTGCCAGTTTTAGTAGATGAGGGTTCTTTTATCCCCACATCCCTACCAACACTTGGCATTTTCTAGCCTTCCAGTTTTTGCCAGTCTTACAGACTTAAAGCAATATCTTTTGGTTTTAATTTTCATTTATGTGATTACCAATATTTTGAGTGTCTCTTCACAGTTGTATGCTTATTGGATTTCCTATTATGTAACTTGCCTTTTTCTTATGTTTTTGCCTATTTTTCTATTACAGCCTCTGTCTTTTTCTCATTGAGTTACAGGAGTCCTTTATATTGTCTAGATAATAATCTCTTGTTTGGTTTTTTATTTTATTTTATTTTATTATTTTTTTTATATAGCAGGTCCTTATTAGTCATCAATATTATACACATCAGTGTATACATGTCAGTTCAAATAGCACAATTCATCACACCCCCACACCCACCCCTCTGCCGCTTTCCCCCCTTGGTGTCCATATGTTTGTTCTCTACATCTGTGTCTCAACTTCTGCCCTGCAAACTGGTTCATCTGTACCAGTTTCCTAGGTTCCACATACATGCGTTAATATATGATATTTGTTTTTCTCTTTCTAACTTACTTCACTCTGTATGACAGTCTCTAGATCCATCCACGTCTCAACAAATGACCCAATTTCGTTCCTTTTTATGGCTGAGTAATATTCCATTGTATATATGTACCACATCTTCTTTATCCATTCGTCTGTCAATGGGCATTTAGGTTGCTTCCATGACCTGGCTACTGTAAATAGTGCTGCAATGAACATTGGGGTGCATGTGTATTTTTTAATTATGGTTTTCTCTGGGTATATGCCCAGTAGTGGGATTGCTGGATCATATGGTAATTCTATTTTTAGTTTTTTAAGGAACCTCCATACTGTTCTCCATAGTGGCTGTATCAATTTACATTCCCACCAACAGTGCAAGAGGGTTCCCTTTTCTCCACACCCCCTCCAGCATTTCTTCTTTGTAGATTTTCTGATGATGCCTATTCTAACTGGTGTGAGGTGATACCTCATTGTAGTTTCGATTTGCATTTCTCTAATAATTAGTGATGATGAGCAGCTTTTCATGTGCTTCTTGGCCACCTGTATGTCTTCCTTGGAGAAATGTCTATTTAGGTCTTCTGCCCATTTTTGGACTGGGTTGTTTGTTTTCTTAATATTGAGCTGCATGAGCTGTTTATATATTTTGGAGACTAATCCTTTGCCCGTTGATTCGTTTGCAAATATTTTCTCCCATTCTGAGGGTTGTCTTTTCGTCTTGTTTATGGTTTCCTTTGTTGTGCAAAAGCTTTTAAGTTTCATTTGGTCCCATTTGTTTATGTTTGTTTTTATTTCCATTACTCTAGGAGGTGGATCAAAAAAGATCCTGCTGTGATTTATGTCACAGAGTGTTCTTCCTATATTTTCCTCTAAGAGTTTTATAGTGTCCAGTCTTACATTTAGGTCTCGAATCCATTTTGAGTTTATTTTTGTGTATGGTGTTAGGGAATGTTCTAATTTCATTCTTTTACATGTAGCTGTCCAGTTTTCCCAGCACCACTTATTGAAGAGACTGTCTTTTCTCCATTGTATATCTTTGCCTCCTTTGTCATAGATTAGTTGACCATAGCTGCGTGGGTTTATCTCTGGGCTTTCTATCTTGTTCCATTGATCTATGTTTCTGTTTTTGTGCCAGTACCATATTGTCTTGATTACTGTAGCTTTGTAGTATAGTCTGAAGTCAAGGAGTCTGATTCCTCCAGCTCCGTATTTTTCCCTCAAGACTGCGTTGGCTATTCGGGGTCTTTTGTGTCTCCATACAAATTTTAAGATTTTTTGTTCTAGTTCCGTAAAATATGCCATTGGAAATTTGATAGGGATTGCATTGAATCTGTAGATTGCTTTGGGTAGTATAGTCATTTTCACAATGTTGATTCTTCCAATCCAAGAACATGGTATATCTCTCCATCTGTTGGTGTCACCTTTAATTTCTTTCACCAGTGTCTTATAGTTTTCTGCATACAGGTCTTTTGTCTCCCTAGGTAAGTTTATTCCTAAGTATTGTATTCTTTTTGTTGCAATGGTAAATGGGAGTGTTTCCTTAATTTCTCTTTCATATTTTTCATCATTAGTGTATAGGAATGCAAGAGATTTCTGTGCATTAATTTTGTATCCTGCAACTTTAGCAAATTCATTGATTAGCTCTAGTAGTTTTCTGGTGGCATCTTTAGGATTCTCTATGTATAGTATCATGTCATCTGCAAACAGTGACAGTTTTACTTCTTCTTTTCCAATTTGTATTCCTTTTATTTCTTTTTCTTCTCTGATTGCTGTGGCTAGGACTTCCAAAACCATGTTGAACAATAGTGGTGAGAGTGGACATCCTTGTCTTGTTCCGGATCTTAGAGGAAATGCTTTCAGTTTTTCACCATTGAGAATGATGTTTGCTGTGGGTTTGTCATATATGGCCTTTATTATGTTGACGTAGGTTCCCTCTATGCCCACTTTCTGGAGCATTATTATCGTAAATCGGTGTTGAATTTTGTCAAAAGCTTTTTCTGCATCTATTGAGATGATCATATGGTTTTTATTCTTCAATTTGTTAGTATGGTTTGTCACATTGATTGATTTACGTATATTGAAGAATCCTTGCATCCCTGGGATAAATCCCACTTCATCATGGTGTATGATCTTTTTAATGTGTTGTTGGATTCTGTTTGCTAGTATTTTGTTGAGGATTTTTGCATCTATATTCATCAGTGATATTGGTCTGTAATTTTCTTTTTTTGTAGTATCTTTGTCTGGTTTTGGTATCAGGGTGATGGTGGCCTCGTAGAATGAGTTTGGCAGTGTTCCTTCCTCTGCAATTTTTTGGAAGAGTTTGAGAAGGATGGGTGTTAGCTCTTCTCTAAATGTTTGATAGAATTCACCTGTGAAGCCATCTGGTCCTGGGCTTTTGTTTGTTGGCAGATTTTTAATCACAGTTTCAATTTCATTCCTTTTGATTGCTCTGTTCATATTTTCTGTTTCTTCCTTCTTCAGTCTTGGAAGATAATACCTTTCTAAGAATTAGTCCATTTCTTCCAGGTTGTCCATTTTATTGGCATAGAGTTGTTTGTAGTAGTCTCTTAGGATGCTTTGTATTTCTGTGGTGTCTGTTGTAACTTCTCCTTTTGCATTTCTAATTTTATTGATTTGAGTTCTCTCCCTCTTTTTCTTGATGAGTCTGGCTAATGGTTTATCAATTTTTTTTATCTTCTTAAAGAACCAGCTTTTAGTTTTATTGATCTTTGTTATTGTTTTCTTTGTTTCTATTTCATTTATTTCTGCTCTGATCTTTATGATTTCTTTCCTTCTGCTAACTTTGGGTTTTGTTTGTTCTTCTTTCTCTGGATCCTTTAGGTGTAAGGATAGATTGTTTATTTGAGATTTTTCTTTTTTTTTGAGGTAGGCTTGTATAGCTATAAACCTCCCTCTTAGAACTGCTTTTGCTGCATCCCATAGGTTTTGGATCGTCGTGTTTTCATTGTGATTTGTCTCCAGGTTTTTTTTGATTTCCTCTTTGATTTCTTCATTAATCTCTTGGTTATTTAGTAACGTATTGTTTAGCCTCCATGTGTTTGTGTTTTTTACATATTTTTCCCTGTAGTTCATTTCTAATCTCATAGCGTTGTGGTCAGAAAAGATGCTTGATATGATTTCAATATTCTGAAATTTACTTTGGCTTGATTTGTGACCCATGATATGATCTATCCTGGAGAATGTTCCATGCGCACTTGAGAAGAAAGTGTAATCTGCTGTTTTTGCATGGAATGTCCTATAAATATCAATTTAATCTATTTGGTCTATTGTGTCACTTAAAGCTTCTGTTCCCTTATTTATTTTCATTTTCGATGATCTGTCCATTGGTGTAAGTGAGGTGTTATAGTCCCCCACTATTTTTGTGTTATTGTCAATTTCCTCTTTCATAGCTTTTAGGAGTTGCCTTATGTATTGAGGTGCCCCTATGTTGGGTGCATATATATTTATAATTGTTATATCTTCTTCTTGGATTGATCCGTTGATCATTATGTAGTGTCCTTCCTTGTCTCTTGTAACATTCTTTATTTTAAAGTCTATTTTATCTGATATGAGTATTCCTACTCCAGCTTTCTTTTGATTTCAATTTGCATGGAATATCTTTTTCCACTCCCTCACTTTCAGTCTGTATGTGTCCCTAGATCTGAAGTGGGTCTCTTGTAGACAGCATATTGATGGGTCTTGATTTTGTATCCATTCAGCAAGCCTGTGTCTTTTGGTTGGAGCATTTAATCCATTCACGTTTAAGGTCATTATCGATATATATGTTCCTATGACCATTTTCTTAATTGTTTTGGGTTTGTTTTTGTAGGTCCTTTTCTTCTCTTGTGTTTCCCACTTAGAGAAGTTCCTGTAGTATTTGTTGCAGAGCTGGTTTGGTGGTGCTGAACTCTCTCAGCTTTTGCTTGTCTGTAAAGCTTTTGATTTCTCCCATCAAATCTGAGTGAGATCCTTTCTGGGTCGAGTAATCTTGGTTGTAGGTTCTTCCCTTTCATCACTTTGAGTATATCATGCCACTCCCTTCTGACTTGTAGAGTTTCTGCTGAGAAATCACTTGTTAACCTTATGGGAGTTCCCTTATATATTATTTGTTGTTTTTCCCTTGCTGTTTTCAATAATTTTTCTTTGTCTTTAATTTTTGCCAATTTGATTACTATGTGTCTCGGTGTGTTTCTCCTTGGGTTTATCCTGTATGGGACTCTCTGCGCTTCCTGGACTTGGGTGGCTATTTCCTTTCACATGTTAGGGAACGTCTTGCCTATAATCTCTTCAAATATTTTCTCGGGTTCTTTCTCTCTCTCTTCTCCTTCTGGGACCCCTATAATGCGAATGTTGTTGCATTTAATGTCCCAGAGGTCTCTTAGGCTGTCTTCATTTCTTTTCATTCTTTTTTCTTTATTCTGTTCTGCAGCAGTGAATTCCACCATTCTGTCTTCCAGGTCACTTATTCGTTCTTCTGCCTCAGTTATTCTGCTATTGATTCCTTCTAGTGTAGTTTTCATTTCAGTTATTGTATTGTTCATCTCTGTTTGTTTGTTCTTTAATTCTTCTAGGTTTTTGTTAAACATTTCTTGCATCTTCTTGGTCTTTGCCTCCATTCTTTTTCCGAGGTCCTGGATCATCTTCACTATCATTATTCTGAATTCTTTTTCTGGAAGGTTGCCTATCTTCACTTCATTTACTTGTTTTTCTGGGGTTCTATCTTGTTCCTTCATCTGGTACATAGCTATCTGTCTTTTCATCTCTTCTATCTTTCTGTGAATCTGTTTTTTGTTCCACAGGCTGCAGGATTGTAGTTTTTCTTCCTTCTGCTGTCTGCCCTCTGGTGGATGAGGCTATCTAAGAGGCTTGTGCAAGTTTCCTGATGGGAGGGACTGGTAGTGGGTAGAGCTGACTGTTGCTCTGGTGGGCAGAGCTCAGTAAAACTTTAATCTGGTTGACTGCTGATGGGTGGGGATGGGTTCCCTCCCTGTTGGTCGTTTGGCCTGAGGCAGTCCAACACTGTAGCCTCCCCGGGCTCTTTGGTGTGGCTAATGGTGGACTCTGGGAGAGCTCACACCAAGGAGTACTTCCCACAACTTCTGCTGCCAGTGTCCTTGTCCCCACGGTGAGCCACAGCCACCCCTGCCTCTGCACAAGACCCTCCAACACTAGCAGGTAGGTCTGTTTCAGTCTCCCCTGGGGTCACTGCTCCTTCCCCTGGGTCCCGATGCACACACTACTTTGTGTTTGCCCTCCAAGAGTGGAGTCTCTGTTTCCCCCAGTCCTGTCGAAGTCCTGCACTCAAATCCCACTAGACTTCAAAGTCTGATTCTCTAGGAATTCTTCCTCCCATTGCCGGACCTCCAGGTTGGGAAGCCTGACGTGGGGCTCAGAACCTTCACTCCAGCAGGTGGACTTCTGTGGTATAAGTGTTCTCCAGTCTGTGAGTCACCCACCCACCAGTTGTGGGATTTGATTTTACTGTGATTGTGCCCCTCCCACCGTCTCATTGTGGCTTCTCCTTTATCTTTGGATGTGGGGTATCTTTTTTTGGTGTGTTCCAGTGTCTCCCTGTTGATGATTGTCCAGCAGCTAGTTGTGATTCTGGTGTTCTTACAAGAGGGAGTGAGAGCATGTCCTTCTACTCCACCATCTTGGTTCCTCCCTAATAATCTCTTGTTAATTTCAGACATTTGATATATTTTCTTCCTTTCTGTTATTAAGTTTTGAAGTCTTTTCCTGTCTCTAGACCCAAGGTATTTTGCATTTTTTCTAGTAATTTTATAGTTTTTCTTCTTACATATAGATATATCTAGATTCCAGTTTTGTATATGGTGTTACAGGGATCTAGTTTTACTTTTCTCCATGTATTCATACAGTTTCCCCAACACATTTAGTAAGTACTTTTATCTTTTGTTCATAATTTGTAGTGCCACGTTTATCCTATATGAAGCACCCATTCATACATGAGTCTGTCTTTGAGCTATGGTCCTTTATCAGTGGTCTATTTGTCTATTTTTACACTAGTACTTCAGGCTTTTTTTTTTTTTTTTTTACCCCATGGCTTTGGGTATGTCTTAATATCTAGTAGAGCAAATCTTCCCTTCTTCACTGTTCTCTTTTAAGATTTATTTTGCTACTTATGGGGTATAGTCTTCTACTTAAATTTAGAATACATTTGTGGAAAATCCACTTTGAAATTTAATTGTAGTTGCATTAAATTTATAGATTAATTTGGGGGATAATTGCCAACTTTACAAAATTAAGTTGTCCCATCCAAGAGCATGGATGTCTCTTCATTTCTTTAAGTTGTCTTCAGTTTTCTTATTAGAGTTTTAAAGTTTTCTCTGTAAAGGTCTCATATATGCTTGGTTAAGCTAATTCCTGGATTCAACATGGTGTTTGTTGCCACTGTGAATGGTATTTTCTTAATGGTTATTGCTGGTTTAGAGAAACACTTGAGTTTCGTAGGTTGATATTTTATCTTGCAACCTTGCTGAATTCCTCTGATTTAAGTTCTAATAGTTTGTTGATTCTTTTGTTTTTTTCTTGGTAGAAGATCTTCTATTATCTTTTTATTGGGAAAATTATCTTCCCAGTAAATTGTGCCGGATATAGCACTTCACTTCCAATCCTTTCATGTCTTAATTTTCCCCCTGTTTTTTCTTATTGTATTGGCTAGGATATCTAAAAGAGTAGCAGTGATATATGGGTCCAGTTTGTCTTTTTTGTGATTTTAAATTAATGCATTTAGTTTCTCCATTACACATGACATTCTTTGTAGGCTCTTGATATATAATCTTTACCAAGTTAAGGATGTTTACTTCTGTTCCTAATTCACTAAGAGCTATCATAAATAGAAGTGAACTCAAAAGTATTTTTCTCTATTAGTTGAGATAAAGCATTTGATTTTTCTCTTTTAATCTGTTAATGTGATGTTTTCCATTGAAATTTTTCAATGTTGAACTATCTTTGCTTTCTTGAGTTAAATTTACTTGATCAAATGTATTTTTAAAAATATACTGTTGATTCACTAAATAATTTTTATTTGGATTTTTTTGCATCTACATTTCTTAAGTGAAATGGATATAAATTTTCATTTCTTATAGTTGTCTATTTGGTTTTAGAATCAAGATTATGCTAGCCTCATACATAAAATAGACTGTCATTCTTTTTCTAATAACTGGAATCAATTGGATAAGGTAGTCTGTTTCTTGGAAGTTTGGTAGAATTCACTAATAAGTCATCCTGAGGTATTTTCCTTGGAATTTTTTCACTTCATGTAGGTTTTTCAATTTATTAGCATATTGTTCATAATACTCTTATTTAAAGAAATTTGTTACATTGTTTTCCCTTTTTCATTCTGTAGCTTGTGTATTTGCCTCTTTTCCCTTTTTTTCCTGATCAGTCTTGTCAAAGATCTATTAACCTTTAGGAATGAAATTGGGTCATTTGTAGAGATGTGGATGGACTTAGAGAGTGTAATACAGAGTGAAGTAAGTCAGAAAGAGAAAAGCAAATATCATTTAATAATGCATATATGTGGAATCTAGAAAAATGGTATAGATGATCTTATTTGCAAAGCAGAAATAGAGACACAGACGTAGAGAACAAATGTATGGATCCCAAGGGGGAAAGGGGTGAGGTGGGAGGAATTGGGAGACTGGGATTTACACATACACATTATTGATACTATGTATAAAATAGACAACTGTTGGGAACATTCTCTATAGCACAGGGAACTCTACCTAAATGGGAGGGAAGTCCAAAAGGGAGGGGATATCTGTATGTGTATGGCTGATTCATTTTGTTGTGCAGTGGAGGCTAACACAACATTGTAAAGCAACCATATTCCAATAAAAATTAATTTAAAAAGATCTGTTAACCTTTTAAAATAATTAAATTCTAGTTTTGTTCATCTTTTCTGTTGGTTTTTTTGGTGTGTGTGTGTATGTGGGGGGGGCAATTCTCTGCTTCTTAATTTCTGTCCTTTTTCCTTGTTTCTCTGTTCTTTTGCTTTCTTCATTGCATTGAATGCTTAACTAGTTTATCAACGTTTCTTCTTTAATGATAAGTTTACTTAAAGGTATACATTTCCTTCTTCTGCTTTAGCTGTGCCCCACAAATTTTCATTTGTTGTGTTTTTATTACTATTCACTTCTAAATATTTATTAATTTTATTTATGATTTCCTTTTAACCCAAGGTTAATTTAATAGTATGCTATTTTGTTTCCAAACATATGCTAACTTTGCCTATTATTTTGTTATTAATTTCTAATGTCATTGTGTCATGGTTGGAGAATGTAGACTGTGTGATATTGAACCTTTAGAATTTATTGAGGCTTCCTTTACAGCCATTATCATGATGTCTTTTTAGAAATGTTCTATTAGTTGTCTTGAATGACTTTATGTTCTTTATTTGTTGGATATAGAGTTCTCTGCATGTCTAATAGCTTGAACTTTGTAGTTGTACTGTGCAAGTATACTGTATCTCTATTCATTTTTGTTTTTTATTTTTGTATGCTTGATCTATCAATTCCTAACTAAAGTGTTAAAGTATCCAAGTGTTTCTTTTCTCTCTGCAGTTCTGCTACAAGCAAGTACATCAAGCAAGATGTATTTTGAAACTGTCTTGTAAGATGCATATATATTTATGATCAATATATCTTCTTGTCCTGTTGTTCTTTGTCTCTTGATTCTATTTTGTCAGATATTAAATCTACTCAAGCTTTGTTCATATTTGTCTAGTATATATCTTTTCTATCTTTTTATTTTCAACTTATTTACATCTCTTTATTTTAGGTATATATTTTCTAGACTGAATATTGTTGAGTATTTGTTTTAATTCAGTCTCTAAGTCTGTCTTTTAACTGGTAAGTTTAATTTGTGTACATTTGTTATTTCTCTTATATTGGGACTTATTTCTGGCATTTAATTTTATACTTTCCATTTATGGTACTCTTTTTGGGGTTTTTTTGTTTGCTTCTTTTTTTTTTCTTTCCTACTTTCCACTGGATAGATCAAGTTTTCTCCTGCTTTTTACAAAGTTATATACTCTATTTTCTTGCCCTTTAACTTAAGATCTAATCTCACGTTATTTACACCTATTGATTTTTCCACATACAGTAACTGCCACTTCCCTCTAACAAGATTAGTACCTCAGCAGGCTCTTATGTCCTATTTATCTTCCACACACATCTACCCCATCATAGTAACATCATCTAGAATTTTAATCCTTCTAAGAATCCACGTTTCCCTCTCACTTTTATAGTTTCTTCAGGGCTGATTTTGGAAAAGGAAACACAGATCATACCAGTTTGCCACTTTGACAGGACCTAGAAAGCCTCAAAGAAATTTTATAGCAAATTAACAGCATTTATCTTGCTGTGAATTACACCACTTTAATCACAGGTGGTGAGTTGATAACTTAATCTGTATTTTTCTCCCCCCTCATATAACAGGTAGAAAACGTGAAATTACTGGATCGTTATGTAGGTAAGAAACCAGCTAATGGGAGTCTATATCTTACTGCAACCCACCTGATCTATATGGAGGCTTCTGGTGCAGCCCGAAAAGAGACATGGGTATGTTCATGAGCAGAAATATCAAAGGGTCTGGAAGAGTTGTGTATACATGCTTTCTAACATGGTTAAATTTCAGTTAACAGTTAAATTGCTGTAAAACCTTTTCTTCAAAGAATCTATTCTGGGGGAGGGTCTTTTCAGAGATTGAATCATATGATTTCTCGTCCCTCAAGTTGTTGACTATAGTCATCTTAAGCTACATGGGACTTTTCCTCAATATTTTTAGGTAGTCTCTGCTCATTTTCTGAGCCTACTTGGTAAGCATCCCGAAGTAATTTAAAGCCTTGCTACCTATAAACTGTGGTCCAAAAACCAAGAACATCTGTATCACCTGGGAGCTTATTAAAAATGCAGAATCTCAGGCCTCAGATTTTAAATTTCTAAAGCGCTCTCAGGTGATGCTGGTGGCTCATGGACTACATTTTGAGTATCAATAATTTTGACCAACACTCTGACCTAAGACAGGGTGGTGTGTGTGTGTGGGGGGGGGGGTGTGTGGGTGTGTGTGTGTATGTGTGTGTGTTTTGTTATACCTTTAAACAATGTTGTCTAATTAGTTTAGCACCGCTAATGTTACTTTATGCCTACCTCATCCTAAAGTAGGACCATTTAATCTTAATCATTAGTCAGACTTATGCTTAGCCCTCTGTAACAAGTAAAACATGCTTCTGGTATATGGCATAGCATAGTGATTAAGATCACAGACTCTAGAGCCAGTCTGCTCAGGGTGAAATCCCAGCTTCAACATTTACTACCTTTGTAACCTTGGGCAAGTTATTTAACTTCTCTGAGGCTCACTTCCCTCATCTCTAAAATAGAGGAAATAATACCTGGTTATGGAATAAAAAAGTTAATGTTGTAAATGCTTAAAATGGTGTTTGGCACATGATAGATATGATTATATAAGTATAAAATGAATTAAACAGAATATACATTTGAAAGAAGCATTTTAATACTTCCTTTTTAAAAACACTGTGAGCTTTCCCCATATGACATTGTATCTTGTTCACTTTGTTATGATGAAAGGAATGAGAAAAGAGGAATCAGGAGAGTTGGTTCTAGCTAGACTCAGTTGTGCACTAACTGGCTATATGACCTTGGGTAAGTGACTCTTGCTCTCTGGGCTTCAGTTTCCTCATATGTAAAATGAGGTTGTTAGATTATATAATTAGTAAGGACTCTTCCATTTCTAACAGTTTGGGAACCAGTTCTTTAGTACTGTGTCATGAGCCTTTCCCCTTTCTACCTGCATTTACAGACAGCACATGTCTCCAGATTTGTTTCTACTGGGTATTATTTCAAACCTAATGGACTAGATTGGGAAGGGAGAACTTATGTTAATTATTTCTATATGTCAAAGGAGGCATATTTACCCAATTAGTACTATTAATGAAGCTCTTTCCATCCTTAGTCTGCTTCACTTTCTGCCTCTTTCCAATTCACCAGTTTTTGCCTGGCACCTGATCTCGATGATCACTGTTTTACTACCCAAACACAGGTCTCCCATATTGATCAACAGGGCTTTGATTTTCTTGAAATTTGATACATTAATTCCTGTTACATTATCAATAGTTTTTATGGCCCTTCAAAACTGCCATAACAGGAATTGAGTTTGACAGAATAGTTAAGACAGAAATTAAGATGGAAAATTCCTTCTCAGAATATGTGAATAGTCCCTACATCTACCCCATTCTTAGATGATGGATATGATTGAAAGATTTCCAGGAAGAGATTTCTTTTCCAAATAAATGGGGACTGGGGCATAGACTGTGTGAGATGGAGGAAAAGAAAAGACAATGATGATCAGAAGGCCATTCCAGGCACAGGACAGGGAGTCCAGAGAATGAAAAGAGTACATTCAGGCTCTAGTTGTAGGAAACATCAGAGACACAGATAGGAGGAGAACATCAAAGACTAAAATGTAAAACCATGATTCCATGTCTTTTTGAAATTATAAAGAGAGACTTGTATTATTTGTATACAGTTTCTTGTACCGGTTCCCTTTCCATGCATTTCTGTTTTGCTGGCATCAGCATGAGCAGGAATCATGAGACTAAAAATTTAATAATCCTTCATTTTTAAAAAAATCAGAATTATTAACCTGTACTCCCATGGGAAACAACTTTATTAACTGCAGTACAGTGCTTATGTATAGTTCCTTTAGTCCTTAGTCTTATAGTCTCTACTCTTTCCCTTAGTCACTTAGGTAAAAATTTCCCCCATTTCATTCTTTGCTTCACTGTCACTAGAGTCTAAAATGTGGAAGATAAATTTTCCCTGTAATATTTCTAGTTAAATCCTAATTCCAGGACTAGAGTTTAGAATTTCTAGAGAAATAACCCTGAACAAAGTTAGACTGCCATGGTTCAAATCCTGTTTGTGCCACTTTTTGGCTGTGTGGCCTCTGATGAAGACTTCACTTCTCAGAGCTTTGGTTTCTTCATTCCTGAAATGGGATGATTATACATCAAAGTGTTGTTACAGGGATTAAATAGTTAATGATCATGGACTACCTCATGAGCAGTAAAGCACAATACCAATTATTAATCATTTTAATTAGTAATTTGGTAGAAAAAAAGGAAGTTCTATTTTCCTGACAATCATTCTACTATGATTTTTAAACTCCACCACAGCATGCTAGAAGCCATTTGTTCTGAGCCAGTTCATCACAATTGCCCCGTAAATCTCTTAACCTTATATCCCTAAGGAGAGGGAAGTTTTATAATATTGTAATTTGCTTTTCATTGCTTTACCACTATTTACTTCTGTTTAAAAGAAACCCAGTTGTACCTTACAAAGGATGGTTGTAGGCTGTAGATGTGATCACATCTCTGGCCATGCTGTTACTGTTACTGAGAGTCAGGCACACTGAGAGTGATAGATCTAGTGCATGTCTGTGAATTATTTTGGTTCTTTTCTGTTTTGTAGATTGCACTGCATCATATTGCCACTGTGGAGAAGTTGTCCATCACTAGCCTGGGTTGTCCCCTGATCCTCCGCTGTAAGAACTTCCGGGTGGCCCACTTTGTTTTAGAATCTGACGTTGTGTGCCATGAGGTTTACATTTCACTGTTAAAGCTTTCTCAGCCAGGTAGTTATGATAGTATTTTTATCTAAAACCATTGTAATTTTTTCTCCCAGAATGGCATAATGGAAAGATCATTGGTTATGGAGTTAAATAGAGCAGAGTTTGAATCTGGGCTTTGCCTCTTACAGCTCCATGGTATTTGGACAAGATACATAACCTTTGAACTCAGCTTCCTCACCTGTAAAAATAATGATAGTATAAGCTCCCTGTGGTGGTTGTTTTGAGGTTTAAATGCATGTGTGCATTTTTACTCTGTACTTGGTATATAGTAGATGTTTAACAGCTGTTATTTCCTTCTCTTTCCCTCTTTCCTCTTAAGTATCAACTTGTAAATTTTTCAACACTTCAGGAAGTAAGACTGCTTTGGAGCAAAATTTGTTTACTGTTGTCCTGCAAGCTTTATGTTTGGCCTATTGTTCCTACCCCTACTTTTAGTTCCAACTAGCAAACTAGGGACGTTTATCAGAGTCCTTAATGCAGTTATCCCTGCTTCCTCCAGCCTCACCCTCTCATCTTCCAGCCCCAACTCCAGGTTGCTAACCCATCAGCTTCCTCTGATTTTAGTCTGTGGACTAATGTCCTAGTCTGTGGATTAAAATTACATTTCCCTCCCCATTTTCTTCTACCCTTTCCCTAGAATAATTTCTTAGAATTTGCTGGTGCTCTATTGACAGAGGCTATCTGTTAGCTGGCCCAACACTTTGTAAAAGGCTCTGGAAGACTCCATCCATCTCTGGAAAAGTTACTGCCACATAAGTTGGTCAAATGAGTTATTGATTACATGTTGAACTTTGTGAAGGGAGGAAGTGGGGTTGACCGGAAGAAGAGAAGAAATGGCCATTTATCAGCTAGAAACAGGTATTGACCTGACGAGTAGAATGCAAGAACACTGTTAATGTTTTGCAGTATGTTACAACAAACAGTGCAATTGGGACATTGAAGTTCAGTTAAAAACTTATGGTAAGGACCACTTTCTTAGGATGTGAATGAAACTTGGAAGCTTGAGTTCAGTCCATTATCCAGCAATTCACAGGAAACCAGGCAGAATGTTCCTGCTTTGTATTGGGATCATATAAATTTAAATATTTTTAAAAGAAGACTCTGAAGCAATATTTCAGTTCTTATGCCTTGTATACAAATAAAGGCAACCTTGTACACAAACTATTGTCCTTTTCAGGGGCTGTTGACAAACATTCCCTTAGAGAGAAGAAAATCTAGGCTTTTTTGCACTATTTGGTATTAAGTTTCACTCATTATTACTTTGTTTTCATGCCTATCTTTCTTCTCTAGCATTACATGAAGATCTGTATGCTTTTTCTTACAATCCCAAATCCTCAAAAGAGATGAGGGAAAATGGATGGAAGCTGATTGACCCAATATCAGACTTTGGACGTATGGGACTTCCTAACAGGTACTGGACCATAACAGACGCCAACAGAAACTATGAGGTAATTTTTTCATTGTTGCTTTCTTTTGGTTCATTTAATTAAAACAGAAGAATACCAGCAAATTTTTAAGAAAAGGGAAAAATCAACTCATGATCTCTCCTTTTCATTCAACATTCAGCAATTCAACAAGCTTTTTTTAAATAACTAGTGCACTCAAAACACCGAGTCAGAGTTCTCATAGTCTAAAGCATAGGGTGCTATGGGAGCATAGATGAAGAATATGGAATTCAGACTGGGAAGCCAGAAACAGCCTTATGCTTTGGGTAATAGCCTGGAGAAGGAATTCTATCCTAACCTACACAGAGAGAGAAGGAAAGAGGTCAGTAAGTGAACTCAGATCATGAAAGGCTTCATGGCTAGATTGAGGAATTTGAACATTATCCTGAAGAGAGCAATCACAAGAGTATTTATTTTAAGCTGGAAAGGACTGTAAGTATATTTTTATTTTAGAAAGATGACTTTGGTTTTGGTATGGAGAATTGGTTTGCTGGAACTAAGAATGCAGGAGAGTGATGTGAGAAGTGATGAGAACCTGAACTAAGGCAATGACTGTGGATGGAGAGGAGGAGATGGTTTTAAGAGATATTTAGGTGGTAGAATTAAAAGAACCTGGTGACACATTAATGTGGTTGGGAGAAAGAGGGAGAAGTTTAGTATGCATCCCAGGTTTCCTGGTTTCTGGCTTAGGTGACCCAAGTGGTTATGGATATGTTAGCAAGATAAGGAGCACAAGGAGAAGGACAGACAGTGTCTTCAGTTTTAGACTTGAATTCAAGGTGATTAAAAACATATCAGGTATTTGTTATCAAGCATTTGAGTCTAGGTCTCAAGAAAGAGCCCTGAGCCAAATATAGAAGCTTGGGAATGTGTTGGGGGTCCCCAAGACCATCCCTCAAGCACATTGATTCACTAGGAGGACTCGCAGGACCTGGCATATAGTCATACTTGTGACTGTGATTTATTACAGTGAAAGGATAGAAAGCAAAATCAGCAAAGGGAAAAGGGGTGAAGTCTGGAGAAAACCAGGCACAAACTTCAGAGCCCTCTCCCAGGGGAGTCACATAGGATGTGCTTTAACTCCTCTAGCAACAAATTGTGACAACATGTGAAAAACGTTTTTTATTAGAGAAGCTCATTGGAGAATCAGTGCCAGGATTTTTACTGGGAGTTGGTCACATAAGCACTCTGCCTGGTGTATACCAAAGTTCTAGATGCTCACAAGGAAAGCAAGTATTTAGCATAAACCACATTGTTTGTACAGTTTAGGCACAGTGAGTCACTCTTATCAGTTAGGGAATGGAGGGAACCTTTCCAAAATTCAAGCTCACAGGCATCAGCCAAGGGGCAACCTTGCAAGTTGGCCTTTCCAAGGACAGCAGTCAGGCCTGCTATGATAACTTTTCTGCATAGGGTGTTTAAGTGGTATTTCTGAACTGTTGGATCTTCATTTCCAGCTTTTTACTATCATAAAAAGACAGTAAATTTAATGACTTTCTGGTATTTCAGTTTTGTTTTCTTTTTAACATCTTTATTGGAGTATAATTGCTTTACAATGGTGTGTTAGTTTCTGCTTTATAACAAAGTGAATCAGCTATATGTATACATATATCCCCATATCTCCTCCCTCTTGCATCTCCCTTCCATTCTCCCTATACCACCCCTCTAGGTGGTCACAAAGCACGAGCTGATCTCCCTGTGCTATGCGGCTGCTTCCAACATAGCACATGTATGCTATGTGAAATCAATGTAATCAAATGTAATCAATTTTACATTTGGGAGTATATGTAAGTCCATGCCACTCTCTCACTTCGTCCCAGCTTAACCTTCACCCTCCCTGTGTCCTCAAGTCCATTCTCTACATCTGTGTCTTTATTCCTGCCCTGCCCCTAGGTTCTTCAGAACCTTCTTTTTTTTGATTCCATAAATATGTGTTAGCATACGGTATTTGTTTTTCTCTTTCTGGCTTACTTCACTCTGTATGACAGACTCTAGGTCCTTCCACCTCACTACAAAAAACTCAATTTCATTTCTTTTTATGGCTGAGTAATATTCCATTGTATATATGTGCCACATCTTCTGTGTCCATTCATCTGTTGATGGACACTTAGGTTGCTTCCGTGTCTGGGCTATTGTAAATAGAGCTGCAGTGAACATTGTGGTACATGACTCTTTTTGAATTAAGGGTTTCTCAGGGTATATGCTCAGTAGTGGGATTGCTGCATCGTATGGTAGTTCTATTTTTAGTTTTTTAAGGAACCTCCACACTGTTCTCCATAGTGGCTGTATCAATTTGCATTCCCACCAACAGTGCAAGAGGGTTCCCTTTTCTCCACACCCTCTCCAGCATTTATTGTTTGTAGATTTTTTGATGATGGCCATTCTGACTGGTGTGAGAGGATGCCTCATTACAGTTTTGATTTGCATTACTCTAACGATTAGTGATGTTGAGCATCCTTTCATGTGTTTGTTGGCAATCTGTATATCTTCTTTAGAAAATGTCTGTTTAGGTCTTCTGCCCATTTTTGGATTGGGTTGTTTGTTTGTTTAATATTGAGCTGCATGAGCTGCTTGTATATTTTGCAGATTAATCCTTTGTCAGTTGCTCCATTTGCAAATATTTTCTCCCATTCTGAGGGTTGTCTTTTTGTCTTGTTTATGGATTCCTTTGCTGTGCAAAAGCTTTTAAGTTTCATTAGGTCCCATTTGTTTATTTTTGTTTCTAATTCCATTTCTTTAGGAGGTGGATCAAAAAGGATGTTGCTGTGATTTATGTCATAGAGTATTCTGCCTGTGTTTTACTGTAAGAGTTTTATAGTGTCTGGACTTACATTTAGGTATTTAATGCATTTTGAGTTTATTTTTGTGTATGGTGTCACGGAGTGTTCTAATTTCATTCTTTTACACGTAGCTGTCCAGTTTTCCGAGCACAACATATTGAAGAGACTGTCTTTTCTCCTTTGTATATTCATGCCTCCTTTATCAAAGATAAGGTGACCAAATGTGGGTGGGTTTATCTCTGGGCTTTCTATCCTGTTCCATTGATCTCTATTTCTTTTCTTCTGCCAGTACCATACTGTCTTGATTACTGTAGCTTTGTAGTATAGTCTGAAGCCAGGGAACCTGATTCCTTCAGCTCCATTTTTCTTTCCCAAGATTGCTTTGGCTGTTCAGGGTCTTTTGTGTTTCCATATAAATTGTGAAATTATTTGTTCTAGTTCTGTGAAAAATGCCATTGGTAGTTTGATGGGGATTGCAATGAATTTGTAGATTGCTTTGGGTAGTATAGTCATTTTCACAATGTTGATTCTTCCAATCCAAGAACATGGTATATCTCTCCATCTATTTGTATCATCTTTAAGTTCTTTCATCAGTATCTTATAGTTTTCTGCATACAGGTCTTTTGTCTCCTTAGGTAGGTTTATTCCTAGGTATTTTATTTTTATTCTTGCAGTGGTAAAGGGGAGTGTTTCCTTAATTTCTCTTCAGTTTGTTCATCATTAGTGTATAGGAATGCAAGAGATTTCTGTGCATTAATTTTGTATCCTGCTACTTTATCAAATCCATTGATTAGCTCTAGTAGTTTTCTGGTGGCATCTTTAGGATTCTCTATGTATAGTATCATGTCATCTGCAAACAGTGACAGTTTTAATTCTTTTCCGATTTGAACTCCTTTTACTTATTTTTCTTCTCTATATTGCTGTGGCTAAAACTTCCAAAACTATATTGAATAATAGTGGTGAGAGTGGGCAAACTTGTATTGTTCATGATCTTAGTGGAAATGGTTTCAGTTTCACCATTGAGAACAATGTTGGCTGTGGGTTTGTCATATATGGCCTTTATTATGTTGAGGTTAAATTCCCTTTATGTCTACTTTCTGGAGGCCTTTTATCATAAATGGGTGTTGAATTTTGTCAAAAGCTTTTTCTGAATCTATTGAAATGATCATATGGTTTTTAGCCTTCAGTTTGTTAATATGGTATATCACATTGATTTATTTGCATATACTGAAGAATCCTTGCATTCCTGGTATAAACCCCACTTGATCATTGTGTATGATCCTTTTAATGTGCTGTTGGATTCTGTTTGCTAGTATTTTGTTGAGGATTTTTGCATCTATGTTCATCAGTGATATTGGCTTGTAGTTTTCTTTCTTTGTGACATCTTTGTCTGGTTTTGGTATCAGGGTGATGGTGGCCTCATAGAATGAGTTGGGGAGTGTTCCTCCCTCTGTTATATTTTGGAAGATTTTGAGAAGGATAGGTGTTAGTTCTTCTCTAAATGCTTGATATAATTCGCCTGTGAAGCCATCAGGTTGTGGGCTTTTGTTTGTTGGAAGATTTTTAATCACAGTCTCAATTTCAGTGCTTTTGATTCACCTGTTTATATTTTCTGTTTCTTCCTGGTTCAGTATCAGAAGGTTGTGCTTTTCTAAGAATTTGTCCATTTCTTCCAGGTTGTGCATTTTATTGGCATATAGTTGCTTGTAGTAATTTCTCATGATCCTTTGTATTTCTGCAGTGTCATTTGTTCCTTTTTTTTCATTTGTAATTCTGTTGATTTGAGTCTTCTCACTCTTTTTCTTGATGAGTCTGGCTAATGGTTTATCAATTTTGTTTATCTTCTCAAAGAACCAGCTTTTAGTTTTATTGATCTTTGCTATCATATTCTTCATTTTTTTTAGTTATTCTGATCTGATTTTTATAGTTTCTTTCCTTCTTCTAACTTTGGGTTTCTTTTGTTTTTCTTTCTCTAATTGCTTTAGGTGGAATGTTAGGTTGTTTATTTGAGATTTTTCTTGTTTCTTGAGGTAGGATTGTATTGCTATAAACTTCCCTCTTAGAACAGCTTTTGCTGCATCCTATAGGTTTTGGGTCATCGTGTTTTCATTGTCATTTGTTTCTAGGTATTTTTCGATCTCCTCTTTGATATCTTCAGTGATCTCTTGGTTATTTAGTAGCACATTGTTTATCCTCCATGTGTTTGTGTTTTTTTACAGTTTTTTTTCCTGTAATTGATATCTAGTCTCCTAGCTAGAGATATCATAGTTGTGGTCAAAAAAGTTAGTTGATACAATTTCAGTTTTCTTAAATTTACCAACGCTTGAATTGTGACTCAAGATAGGATTTATCCTGGAGAATGTTCCATGAGCACTTGAGAAGAAAGTGTATTCTGTTGTTTTTGGATAGAATGTCCTATAAATATGAATTAAGTCCATTTTGTTTAATGTGTCATTTAAAGGTTGTGTTTCCTTATTTATTTTCATTTTGGATGATGTCTCCATTGGTGAGAGTGGGGTGTTTAAAGTCCCCTATTGTTACTGTGTAACTATCGATTTCCCCTTTTAAGGCTCTAAGCATTTGCCTTATACATTGACGTACTCCTATGTTGGCTGCATAAATATTTACAATTGTTATATCTTTTTCTTGGATTGATTCTTTGATCATTATGTAGTCTCCTTCTTTGTTGTAATAGTGTTTATTTTAAAGTCTATTTTGTATGATATGAGAATTTCTATTCCAGCTTTCTTTTGATTTCCATTTGCATGGAATATTTTTTTCCATCCTCTCACTTTCAGTCTGTATGTGTCCCTAGGTCTGCAGAGGGTCTCTTGTTGACAGGATATATACGAGTCCTGTTTTTGTATCCATTCAGCCAATCTGTGTCTTTTGGTTGGAGCATTTAATCCATTTTTGTTTAAAGTATTTATCGATATGCATGTTCCTCTTACCATTTCTTAATTGCTTTGGATTTGTTATTGTAGGTGTTTTCCTTCTCTTGTCTTTTCTGCGTAGAGAAGTTCCTTTAGCATTTGCTGTGAAGTTGGTTTGGTGGTGCTGTATTCTCTTAGTATTTGCTTGTGTGTAAAGATTTTAATTTCTCCATCGAATGTGAATGAGATCCTTGCTGGGTAAAGTAATCTTGGTTGTAGGTTTTTCCCTTTCATCACTTTAAATATGTCCTGCCACTTCCTTCTGGCTTACAGAGTTTCTGCTGAAAGGTCAGCTGTTAACCTTATGGGGATTCCCTTGTATGTTATTTGCTGCTTTTCCCTTACTGCTTTTAACATTTTTTGTTTGTATTTAATTCTTGATAGTTTGATTAATATGTGTCTTGGCATGTTTCTCCTTGGATTTATCCTGTATAGGACTCTGCACTTCCTACACTTGATTGACTATTTCCTTTCCCATATTAGGGAAGTTTTCAACTAAAATCTCTTCAAATATTTTCTCAGTCTCTTTCTTTTTCTGTTTTTCCTCTGGGACCCCTATAATTCGAATGTTGGTGTGTTTAATGTTTTCCCAGAAGTCTCTGAGAGTGTCATCAATTCTCTTCATTCCTTTTTCTTTATTATGCTCTGTAGTAGTTATTTCCACGTTTTTATCTTCCAGGTCAGTTATCCGTTCTTCTGCCTCAGTTGTTCTCCTATTGATTCCTTCTAGAGAATTTTTTATTTCATTTATTGTGTTGTTCATCGTTTGCTCTTTAGTTATTCTATGTTAAACGTTTCTTGTATTTTCTCCATTCTATTTCCAAGGTTTTGTATCATCTTTACTATCATTACTCTGAATACTTTTTCAGGTAGACTGCCTATTTCCTCTTCATTTGTTTGGTCTGGTGGGTCTTTGCCTTGCTCCTTCATCTACTGCGTATTTCTCTGTCTTCTCATTTTGCTGCACTAACTGTTTTTGGCGTCCTCTTTTTGCAGTCTGCAGGTTTGTAGTTCCTGTTGTTTTTGGTGTCTGCCCCCATTGGGTAATGTTGGTTCAGTGGTTTTTGTAGGCTCCCTGGTAGAGGGGATTGGTGCCTGTGTTCTGATGGATGAGGCTGGATCTTGTCTTTCTGGTGGGCAGCACAGCATCCGGTTATGTGCTTTGGGGTGTCTGTGACCTTATTATGATTTTAGGCAGCCTCTCTGCTAATGGGTGGGGTTGTGTTCCTGTCTTGCTAGGTGTTTGGCATGGGGTGTCCAGCACTGGAGCTTTCTGGTCGTTGAATGGATTTGGGTCTTAGCATTGAGACGGAGGTCTCTGGGAGAGCTCGCGCCGATTGATATTACGTGGGGTGGGAGGTCTCTTGTCGTCCAGTGTCCTGAACTTGGCTCTCCCACCTCAGAGATTCAAGCATCTGGCCGGAGCACCAAGATCCTGTCAGCCACATAGCCAGGTACATGGGGAGTTTCTTGCCTTTTGGGAAGTCTGAGGTCTTTTGCCAGCCTTCAGTAGGTGTACTGTAGGAGTTGTTCCACATGTAGATGTATTTTTGATGTACTTGTGGGGAGGAAGGTGATCTCCACGTCATACTCCTCTGTCATCTTGAAGGTCCTTCTCTGGTAATTACGTTTTGAATATCCACTAGATATTGGACTGATGAGCTATCACTCAGCTGGGTGAGGTGGCTGGTTAGAGTCATAATTAACAGGAATGAGAAGAGATGAGGTGGATTCTTTCCAGTTCAAATATCTGTCTAAATCCCCCAAATGAGGTCTGAAATAGCTCCTTTGGCACCTTTCACACATGTAGCCTTCTGAGTTGAAAGGGAAACTACATTTATTTCTCTTTTTATGACCAGCTTATCCAAAGCCTACATCTAGGTAAGGGGATGGGTAGAGAACTTTTTCTCTTTCAGATGTTCTGCATTCTGAGACACTGGCTTTAACGATTTACGTAGAGCCATTCCTGATCTATTCCACCTTGAACTTCTTTTGCGTATTCATTTTTTAATTTGTTTGATCCATTCTTAGAGGAGGGATTAGAATTAATATGCCAATATCAGGTCTGTGCTGTTATAATATTTTGTCACTGTCTCTTTGGAACAATATATTTTGGAAACCACTAAAAGCTGATAAATTAGAGATAGTTTATCAGTCTTATAGAGTAAGTCCTACCTAAAATGTCAATACTTCTACCCCAAGACTAGGATTTTAAAGGTCCTCAAGACGTGCATATTACGAACCTAGTAGGCATTTTAAGAAAGGGTAAATCATGTTTCCCCCTTCTTTACCTGTCTGGCTTGCATTTGAGTCTATTTGTTTTAATTTACTTGCATATAATATACATTGTTTTCTCAGTTAGGCAAGTGTAGGAGTTTCAGGGTAGATTATACATTCATTTCTACCTATAAAGTTAGTTATTGTAAAGGTACATTTTGTTCTTATATATCTCAATATCTTCCTTTCTAGAAAATAATAGCATACTTGGAAGAGCTTTTTACATCAAGGATATTTTTTTAACATCTTTATTGGAGTATAAATGCTTTACAACGTTGTGTTACTTTCTGCTGTGTAACAGAGTGAATCAGCTATACGTATACATATATCCCTATATCCCCTCCCTCTTGCGTCTCCCTCCCACACTCCCTATCCCACCCCTCTAGGTGGTCACAAAGCACCGAGCTGATCTCCCTCTGCTATGCGTGTGCTTCCCACTGGCTATATTTCATAGTGTATATATGTCCATGCCACTCTCACTTCGTCCCAGCTTACCCTTCCCCCTCCCTGTGTCCTCAAGTCCATTCTCTATGTCTGTGTGTTTATTCCTGTCCTACCGTTAGGTTCTTCAGAACTTTTTTTTTTTCAGATTCCATAAATATGTGTTAGCATATTTGTTTTTCTCTTTCTGACTTACTTCACTCTGTATGACAGACTCTAGGTCCATCCACTTCATTACAAATAACTCAATTTTGTTTCTTTTTATAGCTGAGCAATATTCTATTGTATATATGTGCCACATATTCTTTATCCATTCATCTGTCGATGGACACTTAGGTTGCTTCCATGTCCTGGCTATTGTAAATAGAGCTGCAGTCAGCATTGTGGTACATGACTCTTTCTGAATTACGGTTTTCTCAGGGTATATGCCCAGTAGTGGGATTGCTGGGTCGTATGGTAGTTCTATTTTTAGTTCTTTAAGGAACCTCCATATTGTTCTCCATAGTGGCTCTATCAATTTACATTCTCACCAACAGTGCAAGAGGGTTCCCTTTTCTCCACACCCTCTCCAGCATTTATTGTTTCTAGATTTTTTGATGAGGGCCATTCTGATTGGTGTGAGGTGATACCTCATTGTAGTTTTGATTTGCATTTCTCTAATGATTAGTGATGTTGAGCATTCTTTCATGTGTTTCTTGGCAATCTGTACATCTTCCTTGGAGAAATGTCTATTTAGGTCTTCTGCCCATTTTTGGATTGGGTTCTTTGTTTTATTGATATTCAGTTGCATGAGCTGCTTGTAAACTTTGGAGATTAATCCTTTGTCATTTTCTTCATTTGCAAATATTTTCTCCCATTCTGAGGGTTGTCTTTTCGTCTTGTTTATGGTTTCCTTTGCTGTGCAGAAGCTTTTACGTTTCATTAGGCTCCATTTGTTTATTTTTATTTTTATTTCCATTTCTCTAGGAGGTGGGTCAAAAAGGATGTTGCTGTGATTTATGTCAGAGAGTGTTCTGCCTATGTTTTCCTCTAAGAGTTTGATAGTGTCTGCCCTTACACTTAGGTCTTTAATCCATTTTGAGTTTATTTTTGTGCATGGTGTCAGGGAGTGTTCTAATTTCATACTTTTACATGTACCTGTCCAATTTTCCCAGCACCACTTATTGAAGAGGCTGTCTTTTCTCCACTGTATATGCTTGCCTCCTTTATCAAAGATAAGGTGACCATATGTGTGTGGGTTTATCTCTGGGCTTTCTATCCTGTTCCATTGATCTATATTTCTGTTTTTGTGTCAGTACCAAACTGTCTTGATTACTGAAGCTTTGTAATATAGTCTGAAGTCAGGGAGCCTGATTCCCCCAGCTCCATTTTTCGTTCTCAAGATTGCTTTGGCTATTCGGGGTCTTTTGTGTTTCCATACAAATTGTGAAATTTTTTGTTCTAGTTCTGTGAAAAATGCCTGTGGTAGTTTCATAGGGATTGCATTGAATCTGTAGATAGCTTTGGGTAGTAGAGTCACTTTCACAATGTTGATTCTTCCAATCCAGGAACATGGTATATCTCTCCCTCTATTTGTATCATCTTTAATTTCTTTCATCAGTGTCTTATAATTTTCTGCATACAGGTCTTTTGTCTCCTTAGGTAGGTTTATTCCTAGATATTTTATTCTTTTTGTTGCAATGGTAAACGGGAGTGTTTTCTTAATTTCACTTTCAGATTTTTCGTCATTAGTGTATAGAAATGCAAGAGATTTCTGTGCATTAATTTTGTATCCTGCTACTTTACCAAATTCATTGATTAGCTCTAGGAGTTTTCTGGTAGCATCTTTAGGATTCTCTATATATATTATCAGGTCATCTGCAAACAGTGAGAGCTTTACTTCTTCTTTTCCGATTTGGATTCCTTTTATTTCTTTGTCTTCTCTGATTGCTGTGGCTAACACTTCCAAAACTATGTTGAATAATAGTGGTGAGAGTGGGCAACCTTGTCTTGTTCCTGATCTTAGTGGAAATGGTTTCAGTTTTTCACCATTGAGGACAATGTTGGCTGTGGGTTTGTCATATATGGCCTTTATTATGTTGAGGAAAGTTCCCTCTATGTCTACTTTTATCATAAATGGGTGTTGAATTTTGTCAAAAGCTTTCTCTGCATCTACTGAGATGATCATATGGTTTTTCTCCTTCAATTTGTTAATATGGTGTATCACATTGATTGATTTGCGTATGTTGAAGAATCCTTGCATTCCTGGGATAAACCCCACTTGATCATGGTGTATGATCCTTTTAATGTGCTGTTGGATTCTGTTTGCTAGTATTTTGTTGAGGATTTTTGCATCTATGTTCATCAGTGATATTGGCCTGTAGTTTTCTTTCTTTGTGACATCTTTGTCTGGTTTTGGTATCAGGGTGATGGTGGCCTCGTAGAATGAGTTTGGGAGTGTTCCTCCCTCTGCAATATTTTGGAAGAGTTTGAGAAGGATAGGTGTTAGCTCTTCTCTAAATGTTTGATAGAATTCGCCTGTGAAGCCATCTGGTCCTGGGCTTTTGTTTGTTGGAAGGTTTTTAATCACAGTTTCAGTTTCAGTGCTTGTGATTGGTCTGTTCATATTTTCTATTTCTTCCTGGTTCAGTCTCGGCAGTTTGTGCATTTCTAAGAATCTGTCCATTTCTTCCAGGTTGTCCATTTTATTGGCATAGAGTTGCTTGTCGTAATCTCTCATGATCTTTTGTATTTCTGCAGTGTCAGTGGTTACTTCTCCTTTTTCATTTCTAATTCTATTGATTTGAGTCTTCTCCCTTTTTCTCTTGATGAATCTGGCTAATGGTTTATCAATTTTGTTTATCTTCTCAAAGAACCAGCTTTTAGTTTCATTGATTTTTGCTATTGTTTCCTTCATTTCTTTTTCATTTATTTCTGACCTAATCTTTATGATTTCTTTCCTTCTGCTGGCTTTGGGGTTTTTTTGTTCTTCTTTCTCTAATTGCTTTAGGTGCAAGGTTAGGTTGTTTATTCGAGATGTTTCCTGTTTCTTGAGGTAGGCTTGTATTGCTATAAACTTCCCTCTTATCACTGCTTTTGCTGCGTCCCATAGGTTTTGGGTCGTCGTATCTCCATTGTCATTTGTTTCTAGGTATTTTTTGATTTCCCCTTTGATTTCTTCAGTGATCACTTCGTTATTAAGTCGTGTATTGTGTAGCCTCCATGTGTTTGTATTTTTTACAGATCTTTTCCTGTAATTGATATCTAGTCTCATAGCGTTGTGGTCGGAAAAGATACTTGATACGATATCAATTTTTTTAAATTTACCAAGGCTTGATTTGTGACCCAAGATATGATCTATCCTGGAGAATGTTCCATGAGCACTTGAGAAAAATGTGTATTCTGTTGTTTTTGGGTGGAATGTCCTATAAATATCAATTAAGTCCATCTTGTTTAATGTATCATTTAAAGCTTGTGTTTCCTTATTTATTTTCATTTTGGATGATCTGTCCATTGGTGAAAGTGGGGTGTTAAAGTCCCCTACTATGATTGTGTTGCTGTCGATTTCCCCTTTTATGGCTGTTAGTATTTGCCTTATGTATTGAGGTGCTCCTATGTTGGGTGCATAAATATTTACAATTGTTATACGTTCCTCTTGGATCAATCCCTTGATCATTATATAGTGTCCTTCTTTGTCTCTTGTAATAGTCTTTATTTTAAACTCTATTTTGTCTGATATGAGAATTGCTACTTCCAGCTTTCTTTTGATTTCCATTTGCATGGAATATCTTTTTCCATCCCCTCACTTTCAGTCTGTATGTGTCTCTAGGTCTGAAGTGGGTCTCTTGTAGACAGCATATATATGGGTCTTGTTTTTGTATCCATTCAGCCAGCCTGTGTCTTTTGGTGGGAGCATTTAATCCATTTACATTCAAGGTAATTATCGATATGTATGTTCCTATTCCCATTTTCTTAAATGTTTTGGGTTTGTTATTGTAGGTGTTTTCCTTCTCTTGTGTTTCTTGCCTAGAGAAGTTCCTTTAGCATTTGTTGTAAAGCTGGTTTGGTGGTGCTGAACTCTCTCAGCTTTTGCTTGTCTGTAAAGGTTTTAATTTCTCCATCACATCTGAATGAGATCCTTGCTGGGTAGAGTAATCTTGGTTGTAGGTTTTTCTCCTTCATCACTTTAAGTATATCCTGCCACTCCCTTCTGGCTTGCAGAGTTTCTGCTGAAAGTTCAGATGTTAACCTTATGGGGATTCCCTTGTGTGTTATTTGTTGTTTTTCCCTTGCTGCCTTTAATATGTTTTCCTTATATTTAATTTTTGACAGTTTGATTAATGTGTGTCTTCGCATGTTTCTCCTTGGGTTTATCCTGTATGGGACTGTCTGTGCTTCCAGGACTTGATTAACTATTTCCTTTCCCATATTAGGGAAGTTTTTAACTATAATCTCTTCAAATATTTTCTCAGTCCCTTTCTTTTTCTCTTCTTCTTCTGGGACCCCTATAATTCGAATGTTCATGCGTTTAATGTTGTCCCAGAGGTCTCTGAGACTGTCCTCAGTTCTTTTCATTCTTTTTTCTTTATCCTGCTCTGCAGTAGTTATTTCCACCATTTTATCTTCCAGGTCACTTATCCTTTCTTCTGCCTCAGTTATTCTGCTATTGATCCCATCTAGAGTATTTTTAATTTCATTTATTGTGTTTCTCATCATTGCTTGGTTCCTCTTTAGTTCTTCTACGTCCTTGTTAAATGTTTCTTGCATTTTGTCTATTCTATTTCCAAGATTTTGGATCATCCTTACTATCATTATTCTGAATTCTTTTTCAGGTAGACTACATATTTCCTCTTCATTTGTTAAGTCTGGTGTGTTTTGAACCTGCTCCTTCATCTGCTGTGTGTTTTTCTGTCGTATCATTTTTCTTATCTTACTGTGTTTGGGGTCTCCTTTTCACAGGCTGCAGGTTCGTAGTACCCGTTGTTTTTGGTATCTGTCCCCAGTGGCTAAGGTTGGTTCAGTGGGTTGTGTAGGCTTCCTGGTGGAGGGAACTAGTGCCTGAGCTCTGGTGGATGAGGCTGGATCTTGTCTTTCTGGTGGGCACGTCCACGTCTGGTGGTGTATTTTGGGGTGTCTGTGGCCTTATTATGATTTTAGGCAGCCTCTCTGCTAATGGATGGGGCTGTGTTCCTGTCTTGCTAGTTGTTTGCCATAGGGTGTTCAGCACTGTAGCTTGCTGGTCATTGAGTGATGCTGGGTCTTGATGTTGAGATGGAGATCTCTGAGAGATTTTTGCCGTTTGGTATTATGTGGAGCTGGGAGGTCTCTTGTGGACCAGTGTCCTGAAGTTGGCTCTCCCACCTCAGAGGTACGGCCCTGATGCCTGGCTGGAGCACCAAGAGCCTTTCGTCCACACGGCTCAGAGTAAAAGGGAGAAAAAATAGAAAGAAAGAAAGAAAGAGGCTATAATATAGTGAAGTAAAATAAAGCTATTATAAAGCAAAGCTATACAGACAAAATCTCCCCCAGAAGGATATACATATACACTCACAAAAAAAGGAAAAGGGGAAAAATTAATATATCCTGCTCCCAAAGTTCACCTTCTGAATTTGGGATGATTCGTTGTCTATTCAGGTATTCAACAGATGCAGGCACATCAAGTTGTTTGTGGAGTTTTAATCCGCTGCTTCTGAGGCTGCTGGGAGAGATTTCCCCTTCTCTTCTCTGTTCGCACAGCTCCTGGAGATCAGCTTTGGATTTGGACCCGCCTCTGCGTGTAGGTCACCTGAGGGCGTCTGTTCCCCGCCCAGACAGGACGGGGTTAAAGGAGCAGCTGCTTCGGGGGCTCTGGTTCACCCAGGCCGCGGGGAGGGAGGGGTACAGAAGAGGCGGGGCGAGCCTGCGGCGTCAGAGGCCAGCGTGACGTTGCACCAGCCTGAGGCTCGCAGTGTGTTCTCCCGGGGAAGTTGTCCCTGGATCACGGGACCCTGGCAGTGGCGGGCTGCACAGGCTCCCGGGAGGGGCGGTGTGGAGAGTGACCTGTGCTCGCACACAGGGTTTTTGGAGGTGGCAGCAGCAGCCCCAGTGTCTCACACCCGTCTCTGGGGTCCACACTGATAGCCGCGGCTCGCGCCAGTCTCTGGTGTTCATTTAGGCGGTGCTCTGAATCCCCTCTCCTTGCGCGCCGCGAAACAAAGAGGCAAGAAAAACTTTCTTGCCTCTTCGGCAGCTGCAGACTTTTTCCCGGTCTCCCTCCCAGCCAGCTGTGGTGCGCTAACCCCTTCAGGCTGTGTTCACGCCGCCAACCCCAGACCTCTCCCTGCGATCCGACCCAAGCTGAGCCTCAGCTCCCAGCCCCGCCCGCCCCGGCGGGTGAGCAGACAAGCCTCTCGGGCTGGTGAGCGCTGCTCGGCGCCGAGCCTCTGTGCGGGAATCTCTCCGTTTTTTCCTCTGCGCCCCTGTTGCTGTGGGATCCGCGCTGATAGCCGCGGCTCGCGCCAGTCTCTGAAGTTCGTTTAGGCGGCGCTCTGAATCCCCTCTCCTCGCGCACCAGGAAACAAAGAGGGAAGAAAAAGTCTCTTGCCTCTTCAGCAGCTGCAGACTTTTTCCCGGACTCCCTCCCGGCTAGCTGTGGTGCACTAACCCCTTGAGGCTGTGTTCACGCCGCCAACCCCAGTCCTCTCCCTGCGATCCGATCCGACTGAAGCCCGAGCCTCAGCTCCCAGCCCCGCCCGCCCCGGCGGGTGAGCAGACAAGCCTCTCGGGCTGGTGAGTGCTGGTCGGCACTGATCCTCCGTGCGGGAATCTCTCCGCTTTGCCCTCCGCACCCCTGTGGCTGCGCTCTCCTCCATGGCTCCAAAGCTTCCCCCCTCTGCCACCCGCAGTCTCTGCCCACGAAGGGGCTTCCTAGTGTGTGGAAATCTTTCCTCCTTCACAGCTCCCTCCCACTGGTGCAGGTGCCGTCCCTATTCTTTTGTCTCTGTTATTTCTTTTTTCTTTTGCCCTACCCAAGTACGGGGGGATTTTCTTGCCTTTTGGGAGGTCTGACGTTTTCTGCCAGCGTTCAGTGGGTGTTCTGTAGGAGCAGTTCCACGTGTAGATGTATTTCTACTGTATCTGTGGGAAGGAAGGTGATCTCCGCGTCTTACTCTTCCGCCATCTTCTCTAGAGGACCTCATTTATTTCTGATCTGATTTTTATGGTTTCTTTCCTTCTGGTAACTTTGGGTTTTTTTGGTTCTTCTTTTTATAATTGCTTTAGGTGTAAGGTTAGGCTGTTCATTTGAGATGTTTCTTGTTTCCTGAGGTAGGATTCTATTGCTATAATCTTCCCTCTTGGAACTGCTTTTGCTGCATCCCATAGGTTTTGGTTCTTTGTGTTTTCATTGTCATTTGTTTCTAGGTATTTTTTGATTTCCTCTTTGATTTCTTTAGTGATCTCTTTATTATTTAGTGGCATACTGTTTATCCTCCATGTGTTTGTGTGTTTTATGGTTTTCTTCCTGTAATTGATATCTAGTTTCATAGCGTTGTGGTCAGGAAAGAAACTTGATACAATTTCAATTTTCTTAAATTTACCAGGGCTTGATTTGTGACCCATGATATGATCTATCCTGGAGAATGTTCCATGAGCACTTGAGAAGAAAGTGTATTCTGTTGTTTTTGTATGGAATGTCCTATAAGTTTCAATTAAGTCCATCTTTTTTAATGTGTCATTTCAAGCTTGTGTTTTCTTATTTATTTTCATTTTGGATGGTCTGTCCATTGGTGAAAATGGGGTGTTAAAGTCCCCTACTATTATTGTGTAACTATCAATTTCCCCTTTTATGTCTGTTAGCATTTGCCCTATGTATTGATGTACTCCTACGTTGGGTGCATAAATATTTACAATTGTTATATCTTCTTCTTGGATTGATTCCTTGATCATTACGTGGTGTCCTTCTTGTCTGTTGTAATAGTGTTTATTTTAAAGTCTATTTTGTGTGATATGAGAATTGCTACTCTAGCTTTCTTTTATTTCCATTTGCATGGAATATCTTTTTCCATCCCCTCACTTTCAGTCTGTATGTGTCCCTAGATCTGAGGTGGGTCTCTTCTAGACAGTATATATACGGGTCCTGTTTTTGTATCCATTCCACCAATCTGTGTATTTGGTTGGAGTATTGAATCCATTTACATTTAAAGTAATGATCAATATGTATGCTCCTATTACCATTTTCTTAATTGCTTTGGATTTGTTATTGTAGGTCTTTTCCTTCCCTTGTCTTTCCTGTGTAGAGAAGTTCCTTTAGCATTTGTTGTGAAGCTGGTTGGGTGGTGCTGAATTCTCTTTGCATTTGCTTGTGTGTAAAGATTTTAATTTTTCTGTTGAATCTGAATGAGATCATTGCTCGTTAAGAGTAATCTTGGTTGTAGGTTTTTCCATTTTATCACTTTAAATGTGTCCTGCCACTCCCTTCTTGCTTACAGAGTTTCTGCTAAATATCAGCTGTTAACCTTATGGGGATTCCCTTGTATATTATTTGTTGCTTTTCCCTTGCTGCTTTTAATATTTTTTCTTTGTATTTAATTTTTGATATTTTGATTAATATGTGTCTTGGCGTGTTTCTCCTTGGATTTATCCTGTATGGGACTCTGTGCTTTCTGGATTTGATTGACTATTTCCATTCCCATATTAGGGAAATTTTCAACAATAATCACTTCAAATATTTTGTCAGTCTCTTTCTTTTTCTCTTCTTCTTCTGGAACCCCTGTAATTCAAATGTTGGTGTGTTTAATGTTGTCCCAGAAGTCTCTGAGACTGTCGTGATTCTTTTTATTCTTTTTTCTTTATTCTTCTCTGTGGTAGTTATTTCCACTGTTTCATCTTCCAGGTCACTTATCTGTTCTTCTGCTTCAGTTAATTTGCTGTTGATTCCTCGTATGGAATTTTTTATTTCATTTATTGTGTGGTTCCTCATTGTTTGCTCTTTAGTTCTTCTAGGTTAAATGTTTCTTTTATTTTCTCCATTCTATTTCAGAGATTTTGGATCATTTTTACTATCATTGCTCTGAATACTTTTTCAGGTAGACTGCCTATTTCCTCTTCATTTGTTTGGTCTAGTAGGTTTTTACCTTGCTCGTTCATCTACTGCATATTTCTCTGTCTTCTCATTTTGTTTAACTTACTGTGTTTGGGGTCTCCTTTTTGCAGGCTGCAGGTTCGTAGTTCCTTTTGCTTTTGGTGTCCTCCCCCAGTGGATAAGGTTGGTTCAGTTCATTGTGTAGGCTTCCTGGTGGAGGGTACTGGTGCCTGTGTTCTGATGGATGAGGCTGGATCTTGTCTTTCTAGTGGGCAGGACCACGTCTGGTGGTGTGTTTTGGGGTGTTTGTGACCTTATTATGATTTTAGGCAGCCTCTCTGCTAATGGATTGGGTTGTGTTCCTGTCTTGCTGTTGTTTGTCCTGGGGTGTCCATCACTGGACCTTGCTGGTTCTTGAATGGAGCTGGGTCTTAGCGTTGAGTTGGAAATCTCTGGGAGAGCTCTCGCTGATTGATACTACGTGGGGCCGGGAGGTCTCTGGTGGTCCAATGTCCTGAACTTGGCTCTCCCACTTCAGAGACTCAGGCCTGACACCCGGCCAGAGCATTAAGACCCAGTCAGCCACACGTCTCAGAAGAAAAGGGAGAAAAAAAAGAGAAAGAAAAAGTAAATAAATAAAATAAAATAAAAAGTTATTAAAATAAAAAATGAAAAAATATTAAAATTAAAAATATTTAAAAAGTAATTAAAGAAAAAAGAAGAGAGCAACGAAACCAATAAACAAAGCCACCAATTATAACAAGTGCTGAAAACTATACTAAGATAAACATAAAATCAGAAATTAGTCAGTCACATACAGCAAAAACCCCAAGTCTACAGTTGCTCCCAAAGTCCAGTACCTCAATTTTGGGATAATTCATTGTCTATTCATGTATTCCAGATATGCAGGGTACATCAAGTTGATTGTTGCTATTTAATCTGCTGCTCCTGAAGCTGCCCAGAGAAATTTCCCTTTCTCTTCTTTGTTCGCACATCTCCTGGGGTTCAGCTTTGGATTTGGCCCCGCCTCTGCATGTAGGTCCCCCTCTGGCATCTGGTCTTTGCCCAGACAGGAGGGGGTTCAAGGTGTGGTTGATTAGGGAGCCTTGGGTCACTCAGTCCGTGGGGAGGGAGGGGTATGGAATGTGGGGTGAGCCTGCAGCGGCAGAGGCCAAGGTGACGTCACAACAGCCTGAGGCGTGCCATGTGTTCTCCTAGGGAAGTTGTCCCTGGATCACGGGACCCTGGCAGTGGCGTGCTGCCCAGGCTTTTGGGAGGGGAGGTGTGGATAGTGACCTGTGCTTGCACACAGGCTTCTTGGTGGCGGCAGCAGCAGCCTTAGCGTTTCATGCCCGTCTCTGTTGTCCACGCTCATAGCCGCAGTTGCGCCCATCTCTGGAACTCATTTATGAGATGCTCCGAATCCCCTCTCCTTGCGCACCCTGAAACAATGGTCTCTTGCCTGTTAGGCAGTTCCATACTCTCTCCCAGACTCCCTGACAGCTAGCTGTGTCGCACTAGCCCCCTTCAGGCTGTGTTCACGCAGCCAACCCCTGTCCTCTCCCTGCGATCTGAACTCCAAAGCCCAAGCCTCAGCTCCCAGTCCCCACCCGCCCCAATAGGTGAGCAGACAAGCCTCTCAGGCTGGTGAGTGCTGGTCGGCACTGATCCTCTGTGCGGGAATCTCTCTGCTTTGCCCTCTGCACCCCTATTGCTGCATTCTCCTCTGTGGCACCGAAGCTTCCCCCCCACCACCCTCATCTCTGCCAGTGAAGGGGCTTCCCAGTATGTGGAAACTTTTCCTCCTTCACAGCTCCCTCCCAGAGGTGCAGGTCCTGTCCCTTTTCTTTTGTCTCTGTTTTTTCTTTTTTCTTTTGCCCTACCCTGGTAAGTGGGGAGTTTTTTGCCTTTTGGGAAGTCTGAGGTCTTCTGCCAGCGTTCAGTAGATGTTCTGTAGGAGTTTTTCCACATGTAGATGTATTTTTCATGTATTTGTAGGGAGGATGGTGATCTCCACGTCTCACTCCTCTGCCATCTTGAATGTCCTCCCATCAAGGATAAGTTTGTTCTTATTTCTGAGGAGTGGATGATTCTAGATGATAAATAACAGACAGCTAATTCTTGAGTGATTACTATTCTAACCTGTTCCTAGCAGGTAAAAATATGTAAAAAAAATTGAGTTTAAAAAAAATTGAGTTTATTTTGTTTTAGATATGCAGTACCTACCCTCCTGAAATAGTGGTTCCTAAATCTGTTACATTGGGAACGGTGGTTGGAAGTTCGAAGTTCAGAAGTAAAGAACGTGTGCCTGTGCTCTCCTACCTCTACAAAGAGAACAATGTGAGTTGAGCAAACTTCTCTCATGAGAACTTAACTTGGTGCTAGAAGACCTGGGTTTAAGTCACACCATTGCCACTTACTAGCTATGTGACCTCAAGCAAGTTACTTCTCTGAACTTTAGTACTTCTGAGAGTTTTTAAGTGTGTAATATGAGAGAAAAATGTATGTGTACTTTGTAAATTGTAAAGTGTTGTGCAGATGTTAAGTGGCATTTGTAGTGTGTTCATTTATTTCTTTTCTTCTCTGTGGACTCCTGCTTGATGGCAAGTTGTTGAATAAAAGAGAACAGCTGTATGAAAGGATATTTGGGGACTGTGGCCTCCCACTAGAACACAGATGTCCTTGATTCTTTCTCACTATTTTTCATACAATTTAAGGTAGTAGGGGAAAATTTCGCTTGAATCCTCTGAGTCCCCTTCCATAGGAAGGGATAATAGTTCTTGCCTCTTGTGGTCTCTCTGAGATCTGGAATTACACAAACAGTCAAGTTCTCAGGTAGGCAACTATCAAGTGCTAAAAAGTACAGTAATACAAGTGGGTGTCTTTGTGTCAAACTATTGAAGTAAGCAGACTCCATAAAAAACACACCAAAGTGTAATGCAGTTCACTAACAAATTATTACCAGATGTATCTGCTAAATAGCTATGTTGTTTTCCTATTGAAATGGCTTGAAACAAACCAGCCCTCTGATTTGGCATTAACTCCTGAAATGAGTGAACCCTGTTCTCTTAAGAGACTCTAGGTCTTTGAATTCTGCTGTCACTGTGAGCTTCTGGTTTATATGGGTGATATTACTGGGACTATAAAAAGCAAGAAAGTTTCAGGTAAATACTAGCCTAATACATATTGAAAATAGATAGAATTTTATTAAGGAAACACTCAGGGTGTGATTTTCTTGTAGTCTGGATTTGCCGAGACTGGGCTGGGAATCATAGCCATGTAGAAGAAAAAAAGACTATCTGAGCAACAGTTTGTGGTAATACAGCCCACATGCTGGAGTGGAGAGGGAGGCAGGAGGCTGAGCCCAATGTCATTGGAATGCCTGGGCTTCAGAGCTACATTTCTTTTTACTTCACTATCCTGAGTTGTCTCATCCTCTTCTTCTACTCACTGAACATGGGATCAAGGAGGATTTTTGACCACCTGTACATTTGACCACTCAACCGATACATTTTTTCCTTACAGGCTGCCATTTGCCGCTGTAGCCAGCCTCTGTCTGGATTTTATACTCGTTGCATAGATGATGAGCTCCTGCTAGAGGCTATTAGCCAGACGAACCCAGGGAGCCAGTTTATGTATGTTGTAGACACCAGACCAAAGGTATCTATGTATCAATGACCTCTCTAATACTCCTACTTTACTCATGTTATAATCGCCTTCCCCACATGTTGAGCTTTGCAGTGTTAATGGGAAAGTTAGGTTTGTGTATATGGGCTTATTATGTCATAACTGTGTAAAGTCATTTGAGTAAGCCATTTGGAACTCCTTTTATCATAGCTGTCACTGTCAAGCAAGACTATGAGAAGGTACTTTGAACAACTTAGTCTTGCCACTGCCTGTGAATGTCACAGAGAGGAGGGTCCTCAGATCAACCTAAACTCTCTGCATTAATTCCTTGACCCTCAACATTTTGTCTAGCTTTAATAAGGGATCGTAGAGGAATTAATTGTGCCCCACAAGGCAAGTAAAGGACAGATTTCCTTTTCTTAAAGGCTGTTCTTTTTACAAACAGCCCCAGAAAGAAATAATTTTGCTTATACTTTGATATGTTGACTGTGGATGATTAGGAGGTTTCATTGCTAACTAGGGATTGCTAAGTCAGTGATTTATATTCTAAGCCTAAGCCAGGTGGTTGTGACTTCAGAGTTAAGCAATTGGTTGTGCTTGAAACCAGATAGTGGTCTTAGACAGATGTCTGCCTATTTTGGGGATCTCTCACTGACTATTCTGCAGGGCTACCTAGAACTGACTGGGCTCAATAGAGAAAATAATTTCCCTTTCTGCTCAGGTACCATCCTTCAGTTTCTCAGAACTTTGCTGTCTGGCTTCAACTATAACTGCATTTGACATTCTGGGATTAGAAGGAGTTTAATCAAATCTGTGTCTTCCATCAGTATTAGTCTTAAAATGGTAAAGAGAAGTACCAAGCTTTTGAAAAACTAAAGGATTGATGCCCTTTGTCCAAATGAAAGACCAAAAAGTCCTTTTTGATAGGTCTCTTTTTCCTCTCTCAGAGAGCCTAGAAATATCTAGCAACACTCCTCTTCTGGATGGCTAGATATATACTTTTAGTAGAAACTGTATTGTAGTGACAAAGTTACATTCTTAGGAGTCAGTCAAATCTGGGGTCAGATCCTGCCTTCAGCTTTTATCCATATGATCCTGGTTGAAATTGGTTCACCTCTCTGAACTTGTTTCCTTATGGGAATAATAATAGTACCTATCTTTAGGAGCTGTCATGAGGATTAAATGAGATAATATAAGTGAAGGATCTAGCACAGTGTCTGGCACATACATACTAGGGGCTCAGTAAATATTATATGTTCTTTCCTACTTGAACATTAGGCTGCTAATATGTAGCAGTTTCTCAGATATGCCAGTCCTGTTCCCAAAGAGTGTCTACTGGTATGATGTAGCTAGCTATCTGTAGTAGCTGGCCTTTCTACTGCTGCCCAGACCTGGGTAGGGACTGCTGTAATTATTGTTTCATTTGCTGAAGCATCCATCAGTCATAACAAACTTTTTTGTTACTAGGTGGCTGTTGCTTACACCTCCTCAGGTGTCTCATTGATTTGTCCTTAATTTAATGAAAGCTCAGTGACATTCTTTGTGTGATAAGAGATCAAAATTACCATCATGTTTCTCCCTTTAACAAATATCCTGCATTCTAAATAGAATATGTTGACATGTAGATTTTTCTTCCCTGCATGTGTTAATGTGAATAGTTTGTGCTTTTGAGGTTTTTAATGGCATTCTTTTTTATTAATACAAAAACTACACCCTATCCATATGCATTCTCCTCCTACCTTCTGAAATGCACAACAATGGGAGATTAGAAAATAGGCCCAGACAACAGAAAAACATTTAATTAGTAAGATGGTTATAATCATAGAAGATATCTTGGCTGCTTTCCAGTTTTTTTATATATATATAAATTTATTTTATTTATTTATTTTTCGCTGTGTTGGGTCTTCGTCGCTGCACATGGGCTTTCTCTAGTTGCAGCGAGCGGGAGCTACTCTTCGTTGCTGTGCGCGGGCTTCTCATTGCGGTGGCTCCTCTTGTTGCGGAGCACGGGCTCTAGGCACGCAGGCTTCAGTAGCTGCAGCACACCGGCTCAGTAGTTGTGGCACACGGTCTTAGTTGCTCCGTGGCATGTGGGATCTTCCCAGACCAGGGATCGAACCCGTGTCCCCTGCATTGGCAGGTGGATTCTCAACCCACTGTGCCACCAGGGAAGCCCCTTTCTAGTTTTTGGATTAATATCTCCTCTCTGCAAGTCTCATTTACTCACTACCCCACCCAACATTCTTCATATGACCTAGAAGTATTCTGATTACCACAAGCTGAATATAGTGTTAAAACAGCTCTTGGTATCTCCATTTCAATTTTATCAGTGAATGAAAGTCATTTATCTTATGCAGTCATGTTTTAGACATTTTTCTAGAGTAGCTGTTTATAATTAATTGGCCCTGAAGTTCTTAGACTTCTTTCTAGAGCTTTTCAGTTATAAGGATTTTTGAACTTTCACATGTTTCTCAGTATAAAGCCCATTTGTTTGTGATAGGAAGCTCAAAATTATTATTTTAGTTCTTCAGATCAGATATCCTCATAGCTGCCATATCCTTCAATCAATCTCTTAAGCAGGGTTTTAGTAATAAAATAAAAACACTAAATCTCCTTCTCTTTCCCTATACTACTCTGTTACTTAAGATACCTGATCTAAATGCCAGTGAGATTTTCTTCATTCCAGAATGTGCCCTATGTGATCTAACTTCTTTTTAAATGGGTAAGATTTAAAACTGTTTAGAATGAAGCATTGAGATTGATGAACCATGTTCTTTTATCATCTGCCCTATCTGTTCTGTTATGTCCTCTATATTGCAGTTAAATGCCATGGCCAACCGAGCAGCTGGGAAGGGGTATGAAAAAGAAGACAACTATTCCAACATTCGCTTCAGGTTCATGGGCATTGAGAACATCCATGTGATGCGGAGCAGCCTGCAGAAACTCTTGGAAGGTACAGGGATTTCACCTGGGCTTGGCCAGAGGTTATATAGCTTGCATAATTATGTAAGCAAAAAGTATGCCTGATTTTGTGGTCAAACATAAAAGCAACCAGGTGAGCAGAATCAACAGGTGATAAGATTTTTGACTATAGTATAAATCCAGTTTGCATAGATAGTACTGAATTATAGCAGTGTTGGTCTGACAGAGGAACTACAATGTTCAGTTTTCATAACTCTGTGGAGTTCATCTGGGTTTAGTGGCTATGGAAATAATTTCTCTCTATAGAATTACAGAGACTGCTGTATAGGGGTGGGTAGGTCAACATAAATATAAATGAATTGGGATTTATTTCATCTTCCTCATTTAATCTGCTGTAAGGAGTCAGTCCAATTTCATCACTGTGCTGATGAAGGGGGCGAATTTAGTCTTCAAAGGAATAAAGCTGCTATCAGACAATTTGGGTCATCTGTCATCACCGCAATGTAATTGGGATCAGAATGGGGGCAAGGTGAGATCAGGGCTTTACAGGACTCTTGAGTCTAGAACATTTCTCCCAAAGCCACTACCCAGGATTCCATGATATGGTATGTCATCTCAGGCACACATAGGGAAAACCTGCCCTCATTAAGTGAACTCTGTGTTCTTCCTCTCTTTTCTTCAATTGTTCACTTATGCTTTCTGCCAGGACCTCTCCCTTACACAACCCTTACCAGATCCTGTCTTCTCAGTCTGCAGCCCTTTTAGGATATTAATGTTCCTCTTCCTTGGGTCTCTTCCTCCTTTCTTTTTTGTCCCAGAATATTCTATAGTAGGAGTGTAAGAGGACTTTTTGCAGATTTTTTGAGGCAAAAGATTGCCCTCTGCTGGATAACCAGTGCAAAATGCATGAAAATTAACTGATGTTTTTTTCAACCTGTTGAGACAGCACAGGGCTGCAAGGGAGTAGGTGGGGATGTGGAAGCAGAGACAGATGTTAAGGGTCTACAAAGTTAGGCTGAGTAGGAGGAGTTAAGATGGGAATCAAATGTGTTTTCTAATCAGAGGAGATGTGAGTATTTTCCTGTGGATGCTGACTCAGTCTTCTGGCTCTGTTCTTCAGAGATCTCTGTGGGCTTGGGGTGGGTTCTACAAGTCAAGAAAGCAGAGACCCGAGCTAGGAGATATGGTAGGCTCTAGCCCTAGTCCTGTCCCTGATTCACTGTGCGGTTTCCAACTAATCATTTAACCTTTCTGTGCCTCAGCTTCCTCATTTACAAAATGGGGATCCACTTTGTCCCCTTTCTTGGTGAATAAACTGAGGTAATTGTGAATTTCAATCTCTGCTTCCTTTTCTACCTTAGTTTGTGAATTGAAAACTCCAACAATGAGTGAATTTCTTAGCGGCCTGGAGAGCTCAGGGTGGTTGAGACACATTAAAGCTATTATGGATGCTGGAATTTTCATTGCAAAGGTAATAATCAGGACTTTTTTTTTTCTTATTAGGCATCAATTTTATACACATCAGTGTATACATGTCAATCCCAATCGCCCAATTCAGCACACCACCATCCCCACCCCACCGCAGTTAATAATCAGGACTTTTAAGAACTTGTACTGACTTAATTAAGGGATCTCTTGAGGTAGCAGTGTATTCATGGTAGAAAGAATATTGAAAAAAAACCTGGTTTCTAGATTCAGGTCTGCCACTAATTTACTGTGTGCCCTTGGAAAATCTCTTCACTTCTCTGGGCCTCAGTTTCTCTGTCTGTAAAACAAGGTGGTTCTACTAGAATCTAATGGTATAAGTTTTGGGGGGCCCACTGAGCTCTTTGAGAATATGATTGACCCTCTGCCCCTAGAAAAATGTACATATGGCTATACATACAGAAAATAGACCTTAATTTCACGGGGTACACAGACCCCAGATCTCAAGTTAAAAACTCTTAGATAATCTCTCATGGTCCTTCCAGCTCAAATATTCTCATGGTCTTTCCAGCTCAAATACTCTGATGTATTTTTGTGTTGATTCTAAGGTATCAAGTGGAAGTAAGACTGGGTGTAAAATAAATGCAGAGCTTGTGTTTCTATGGGTTTTCAGAGCTCTGAGTATAAAGCCGACGATTTTCTGACTTCTTTGTATAGGTCTGCCTCTGAATGCAGTCTAAGTAGGCTTCATCACTCATTTATGCTGACTCACTTATTTTCTGACCTTCAGAACCCTGGCTTCTGTATCATTTGTTAGGTAATGTTTAAAAAAAAAAAACAGAAGAAGAAATTTGGAGTGTACATTTTCTCATTTTGAAGTTTTGTTTATACATTCCTGCATGAGAACTTGCTCTTTTCACCACACCCCTATTATTTGGTAGAAGTAAAGAAAAGGAGAGAATCACTCTTCACCTCTCTGCTGTCATTTTTTCAGTTGAAGATAATGAGATTTATAGCTTCTGGCTTAAAAGGTTTTTAGAGAGTGTGTGTAATTAACTGTCTTAAATATCCAGCCCTATTGTTTTCCAACTTCCTAGTCCTGTTGCCTACATTTTTCACTGTAATTTATTATTAGTGCTTACTATGTGACCCTCTTGGTCATTTCAAGCCCACTGTTCTAGCCATTCTTTATACTGTTCCTTTTTCGCATTCCCTATACCCATACATTTGTATTTCCTTTCTGAAACTGACTTCATTAGACCAAAGAGAGTGAGAATGGAGAAGAGGGATAGATTTGATAGACCGTACAACCTCATAATTATTGGTTGAATTTAAATGAGTGGATGAAAAAGATAGGCTTTTGATTGCACGACTATCCTGTGCTTCCCATCTCCATCAGTACCTATCCAGTATCCCAAGCTTGAAAACTCTGTCAGCCTTGAATTCTCTCTCTTCCCCTCCATCTGGCAATTGCCTCATCCTGTCAGTTCTCCTCAAAAGCGTTTCTCAAATATCCGTTCTTCCCCACCTCTGCCTTAAGTACTATAATAACTTCCTGACTGGTTTACTTGTCTCTAGTAGTTGCTCCCCCCAGTATGGCCACCAGATTGCTTCTAAAGCCATATTTCTTGAGCACATATGATAATGTCACTTTAAACTCAAAATCCTCCATTGGTTCCCCATTGCCCGTAAGACCCTGGTAATTAGTGAGATTCTTGTTGCTCTCAAAAACACTATAGTATCCCTCCCTCTCTTGCTTTGTCTCTCATTATCTTTATTTTATTTATTTTTTTTCTCATTACAAAAGTTATACATGTACGTTATCTAAGAAGTAAACATTTCAGAAATATATAATATAAAATGTAAATATTCCCTGTAGTTTGCCCCACAACACACACTATTAATAGTTTAATGTATGCTGCTAGATCAGCACTATTTGAACTTTCTGTGATGGTGGAAATGTTCTGGATCTGTACTAATACAATAGCCACTAGCCACATGTGGCAGTTGTACATTTGAAATGTGGCTAGTGAGAGTGAGGAACTGAATTTTTAATTTTATTTAGTTTTGATCAATTTAAATTTAAATAGCCACTTGTGGCTAGTGACTACCATATTGGACAGTACAGGTCTAGAATTTTTCAACATATATAAAATTACATATATTATTACTAATTTGTAAAAATGAGATTATGTTGTGCATATTTTTCTGCAACTAACTTTTTATACTTAATGTATGATGAACATTTTCCAGGTCAGTTCAGTCAGTGTGACCTCATTCTTTTCAGTGACTGTATAATATTCTATTAAGTGAATTTATCATGGTCCCTGTTCATGGGCAATTCAGTTATTCACATTTTTCACAAATGCAGACATTGTTGCATCAAATATCCTTGAACATATATCTTTATATGTGTGGGCATTCTTAAAAGTGGATTTTCAGTTGAAGAGTATGAATATTTCAGACTTTACTAGATGTGGCCAAATTGCCCTTCAAATAGGATGCACCAGTTTCCATTCCCACCAACAATGCCTCTTTCTCCACATAGCCAGCGATGGTTATCATCCATCTTTTTAATCTTTGCCAATTTGATAGGTTATGCATTTTATGTCATGTTTATTTTGCATTTCTTTAATCATTAGTGAAATTGAGCATCTTTTCCTGTTCACCAGTGACTTTTCACTCCATTTGGAGTCCTAAGGAAAGAGTATACTCGCTACTATTAGGCCTCTGATACTATCTGAGGTATCTGGTTAACTGAAGAGTTTCAAAGGTTGAGAAACTTTTTTCCAGATCTCTCTAACTCTTGTCTTACTCGCAACCTAACTATCCTTCTAGGAATATAATTTCTCTTTTACCTTCTACTACAAAGGTTACTCATTTTCCCACACCCCATGAACCGCACGGTCCATGACAGGTTCAGTGTTCCCCTTGTTCCTTACAAAACTCCTTCCAACTTTTAGGTCTACTGCAGTTAGCTATACCACTCTATACCTCTCCTAGTGACTCTTCTTTCTCCATTAAGGACTTTGGAAACCGCTTTAGGTAGGTGGTTTCCTCTCCATCCTGAGTCTTCCTCTCAATCCCAGGAGATTTGAATGTCCATGTACAACCTATAAAACACTCTGCACTGATAGTTCTTTGAGCTTTTGTACTCCAGTTCTTACACTCTTACTCCAGCTAACCTGGTTCTTCTATCCCATGGAGACCTCTACACTTTTAACTCCACTTTTTCCACCTTTTCCTACCTTCTTCCCTATCGAGCCAAAACCTAGTGGTGTAGCACCTCATCTATTCCACCTTGCCTCTTTATCCTTCCACTCTACCTGCCCTGTTAATCCCATTCATTCTCTACTTTCTCTGCTCTTATGCCCTGAAAACTAAACATTACCACAAAGAAATAAATCCCATAGCCATGTTACTTGGTATAATTACAGATTTATGGTCTCTAATATTGACTGTAGTCCTATAGTCTTAGGACCACTTAACAGTCATTTTATGTGTCCCTGGTTGGTTCCAGCCCTGTTCCACCAAGCAGATATTCCTAATTTGTATTTTACTTTCAAGCTGGCTACACCACTGTTACTCCCCTCTCTATAAGCACATATTCAGACATGTCTTCTTCTTTATAGAAAAATAAAGGTAATCTCTCATCTTCCCACTACTATTCTTACCAACTTTTTTTGCTCCTTTCTTGCTATCTCAGAGGAAATGGTGCCTCATCTTCTGTGTAAGACTAATCCCTTTACCTCTATTCTTAATCCCATCCCCTCCTTCTTCAAGGAGCCTCTTTCCCCTACATTTTCAAACATTTCCTTTCACTGGCTTCATCCCTCAGAAATATGCTCAATACTTTCTTATTCCTAAGAAAAAGAACTTTTCTTATTCTCTTCTAGTTACTGTTCTCTTTCCTCTTGCTTAGAGCTTTCTTGAAAGTAATTGGCCTTCCCTATTCGTACTTCCTCACCTCCCTTCACTCTTCAGTTCACTGTGATCCAGTTTACATACCATTACTACTGTTCTTGCTGAGGTCACTAATGACCCCTAACTTGTCAATCTCAGGGTCATTCTTTAATCTTTATTCTATTTTGACCACTCTGCTGCATTTGACATTGTTATCCCCTTTCTCTTTGAACCATTTTTGTAGTTCTGACCTTAATCCCACTGCTACTTCCTGGTTCTCTTTCTACCTTTCAGGCTTCTTTTTCATAAGCTGACTCCTGTAATAGCCCGCCCCCCTTCCTCTACTTTCCCTTTAAACGTTACTACTTTCTAAGGTCTTTCCTTTTCTCACTTTGGTCTCTGCCTGGACAGCACCAGCCATACACAGTATCCACTACCATCTCTGTTCATATAGTGGTCAAATCTATACTCTGGCTCAGATTCCTCCTTCTCCTGAACTCCAGACCCACATATGCAGTTGTCCACTGGATGCTCCATTAGATGTCCTTCAACTACCTCAGAATCTCCATGGCCCCAAATGAAATCTTATCTACTCCCAACACCAACTAAAACTTGTTTCTTCTTCTGTGTTCACTGTTCAGGCTAATGGTACTGTAATCCACCTAGTTACTAAGTGACACATTTAAGAGTCATCTTTGGCTTTTCCTTCTCCTTCATTCCACATCCATTCTCTTACTATGTCCTGTTAAATCTTCATTCTTAACATCCCTCTTCTCCTTTTCAGCCCCACTGCTACTGCATTAGTTCAGGTCCTTGTTGCATTTCACAATTTTAGTAACTCTTTGACTGGTCTTCCTAAATCCAAATTTATGTCCTCTATTCTCCTACTGTCACCACAGTGAGTACATCTGATCATGGCACTCCTCTGCTTTTAACACTCCAGTGACTCCCTGTTGCCACCAGATATAATGCACACTTGTCAGTCTGACCCTTGCCCTCCTGGCCAGACCTGTCTCTCCTCACTCCCTCACTCCCAGCCTAGCCTCAACCACCAAGCTAGTTAAGAATTCCTCACCTATGCCTCGCATCCTTGCCTTTGTACATGTTGTCATATTATGCCCCTTGCCTGGAATGTCCTTTCCTCCTGGTCCATCCGACAAATGCCTACTCATCTGACAAGACCCACTTTAGTTGTCTCCTCTTCTTTAGTTATTGTGTGCCTTTGTTGTACCTGGTATTAACTTTTATTGTTTTGGTTATCATTGGTTTGTAGTCATTCATTTAAATGTTTGTCTTTTTTTATGTACCTAGTGCACACAATAGTGCATCTTGTGTAGTCACTCAGTAATTATTGGCTAGGTGAGTAGATGAATGAATGAGTGAATAAATTTCCTTCTCCTTCCCCACCTGAGAAAATCCTACATTTTCTTCAAGGCTCAAGCTTCCCTGGCTCCTACAAAAGGATATAATTACTACACATTACCCTATAGCAGCAGTTTTTCCACTGCATTGTATTTATTTATTTACCTTTGGTCACCCTGACTAGTTTGCTCATTGAAGTCAGAAACTGAGTCTCATCTTTGTATCTCTAATCCTTAACACACACCTGGCACAGAGGTATATACATAATTAAGTGTTAGAATGAATAAGTGAATGCTCAATATCTACCATTGCCAAAATTGCACAGGTTGAGTAACTGCCCATATTTTTACATAGTTCTGATTGTACAGAAGCTGACCTAAGACAGATAAACCTCTCCATCTTAAGTTGGAAGGATTTGTATTAGTAAAGCTAAATGGCTAAAGCTTCCAGAGGAAATTATTGTCAGGTCTGGGACTGGAATGCAGAACTGTCCTGTCTGTTTTTGAGCATGAATTCTTCCTCTTGCCCACCTCTCTCTCTGAGAATTGAGAATTGATCCATGTCTTCTTCAGAAGTCTTATGAATGTAGACCTCCTTTTGTTTTTCTTTTTACCCTGTATCATGTGTTGATTTTGATTTTCTTCTCCTTATTAGGTAAGCTCACCTTCTGTTAACACTCCTTTATTTTCTTTGTCATTCCCATACAGGATGCTAATATTTTGAGAAGAAATTAATGTAGCCCAGTAAGACCAAGTTCTCTGCTGTAGGGATGGTAACCCTATTTATTAACCCGGCATACTATGAAAAATTGTCTATGCTACTTTTTGCCTCTTGTCTTAACAGGCAGTGAAGGTAGAAAAGACCAATGTCTTAGTCCATTGTTCTGATGGGTGGGACCGCACAGCACAGGTCTGCTCTGTGGCCAGCATCCTCCTAGATCCATTTTATAGGACATTCAAAGGACTCATGGTAAGAGAACAAGTGATTGGATTTTACTTTGCACAAGTGGGAGATTGTGAATAGGTCAAAAATAACTCTCAGCCAACTTGTTTTCTACAAGAAAGAGGTCTACAAAAACAGCTCTGTTTTTCAATTTTGCTTCTTTCTACTAAACTAGGCATTTACAGTCTATATACTTTCCATTGCACACTCAACATAGTTTCTTACCCATCAGAAGATAAGTTGGATGTTAATAGGCTGATGTAAGGGGTAGGAAAGACTCCAAAAGTTTGCAAAGTTGAATGGATGACTTAAATAAGCAGACTGATGGGCTCATCATCTTCAACATCAGCTGTCTGGATGTCAGACTCATGATTTTTTTCTGGTGCTGAATCCAAGGTTTCTTAGTTTGTCTTTCTATGAAACAGAACTCACAGTAGGAGTTTATCCTCATTTTTCTTTTGGAAATGCTTTATTTTTTTTAATGGTTGAAAATGTGTTTATATCAAGATTTGTTCCTGATATAAACTCAAGTACTGCCTTTGGATTCCTGTTTTTTCATAGGTTGAATGTAATGTGTTTATCAAGATTGCGTTTAGTTATGGCTCAAATGGCTTATCACACATTATGTAAAAGCCAAAAGAAATGTGACAATGGATACAAATCCAGAATAATTTCTCCTGAGAGCTTTGAAATTTGAAGGCAGCCTGTATAGGCTTTTAAATGAAATCCAATTTACTTATTTATCATTTGGGAAATTAACTTTATGATCAGTTCAACGCAAATTTGTACAAAGTCCACTTCAGCAAAGTGTTTTGATATTTTATAGGTATGGTTAATTAATTTTATGGTTTTCCTAATGCAAAGTTTTCTTTTTGTATAAAAATGAAGATCCTGATAGAGAAGGAATGGATATCCATGGGCCACAAGTTCTCCCAAAGGTAAAAATATTACTTTAAAGATAGAGGCTAAGGAGAATTTATTAGGGTGAGATTTATCAAAAACCCCAATATGTTCTTGTGAAAGAAGGAAGAGTAGGTTGAACATGGCATAAATCTCTTTTCATCAAGAAACACATATTCCAGACACTATGCTAAGGGACTAGGGCTACAAGGGTGACTAGAATATCATATCTGCCTTCAAAGTGAGCAAATGATTATATCAAATTGTTAAATATTTCAGGGAAGAACAGACATCACGGGCTACAGAGGAAAAAGTGCTTAACTGTTTTTGAAGAAGACAGGATAGCCTTCCAGGAATAGGCAGTATTTAAAAGTGAATTTTAGGGAATGAATAGGAGTTTGCTAGAGAGAACGGTGGGCATTCAGGCAGAGGGAATAATATCTAAGAAAATGTACTTTTTAACCATGTATAAGAAGAAAAGGCATGTGCGGATTTCTGTTCTTTGGTAAGAGGTGGATGCAAGGACTTACATTTATTTAGTGACCTAATGCTGCTATAAGCCAAGCAGCCTCACTGAGACTTTATGTGTGTTATGAGAACAATAACAAATGTTTACCGAACACCTAACAGTATGCTGTATACTATATCAGACACTGAGCTGGTGCCAAAGGCACATAAAATGTGAGTTTTACCCTCAAGGAGGTTACTATTCAGGTCTTATTCTCCTGCATCTGTGTGTATCCATTTAATTTCATTTGATTGTCGCTCTCTAGCTATTTGGGTCCATCCATTCATTCTTCCTTTGTCAACAAACATTGGGCCAAGCAATATGCCAGGTTTTAAGGAGACTGTATTAGAACAGATATGGTCTCTGTCCCTTCTTTTATAGAAAATAAAATCAATGATGATAGTATAGTATGATAAGTGCTAAGTCAAAGGTAAACATATACAAGGGAACCTTACCTATTCTGGGCAAAGAAAGCTTCCTAGAACTGATGGCATTTTAGAACATTAAGAAGATGAGGTTGATTCTATTTTTAGTTTTTGAGAAATCTCCATAATGTTTTCCACAGTGGCTGCACCAATTTACATACCCACCAGCAGTGTAGGATGTTTCCCTTTTCTCCACATGGAAGGACAGGAGGAGAAGGAACTAAGTTTGTGAGTGTCCAAGGCAGAAGTTAGATATTTTTACTTGATAGCCTTGATCTTTTTCATTAACACTGTAGACGTCAATGTGAAATGGGTTAGGGTTTAAGAAGACAGCTTAAAATTTGCAAGAGCTGTAAGGGTTAATGGGAAAACTGTGTTAAGGATATTCATAAAGGTTATTTGGGAGCAATTAAGTTCCAGCTGAGTATGGAGACTTATGATATCAATTTGCATGGTTTATAATTTTCTCAAGCAGCATTTATCAGTCAAGATGTGGGAGTAGAGAACATAGCTTCTTAGGCTCATCAATGGTTGGATTTTGAAGGAGAATAATGACCAAAAAAATGACCAGAAAATTGAAGAAAATGGGGAGAGAATAGTTGATGGGGCAGACCATAGCATATAGTCTGGGTAAGGAAGAAAGGGAAGCTAGTAGGAATCTGGAAAGGTGAGAGGTCCAGAGATGAGGCTGGAGGAGATAAGATGAGCAGCCTTTGGAAATATAATATATGGTGATCAGAGTAGGATATTGAGATTAAGGTTTCAAAGTGGAGGAAGGACCTTTAGCTAACATCAAGAAACAGCCATGGATACGAGAGGCTGATGTGAAGTAGAGGTAAAGATCGGTGAAGATAATTAGATTTGAGTTAGTTAAGGAACCTGCTAAGCCACGTGTAGGTCATCTGCATCGACTCCAAAGGTAAGTACTTATGACTGGAGTCAGATTCTTCAGAAAATGTAGAGAGGTAACCCAAAGATTGTGGAACACAACATTGAGGAAAGTGAACAACAGCATGACCCATAGTGGAAGTGTTTTTAAGAGAGTGAAAGGAGTAGTAGAAAGGAGAAAGCCGATCCCACTTCTGCTCTGTTTTAGGATTATTATACATGGAGAGTGGAATGATGAGCATTCTCCATTTGATTTGGGCCCCAAGAAGAAGTAGTGTCGTTGGTGAGATGGATTTCAATTAAATCAAAAGGTAGAACATTCAGTGTAAAAGCTAAGGATGCCATGTTTATTTCTAGTGGAATAGGGTTTCTAATGGATGGTAGAGTTGGGAAAGAGGACATCATGGGAGAGGAAACATTAAACAATTCTGGGATGAGGTTTTTTCATTCATTTAATAAACTTATTAAATACCCTTTTCATGCCAGGCACTGTCCAATAAACAAGATAGATATGGTCCTTGCTCACATGAAGCTAAAGGTAGCTGTTTAAATTAATTAAAATTAAATACAATTGAAAATTCAGTTCCTTAGTCACACTAGCTGCATTTCAAGTGCTTAATAGTTAGTGACTACCATATTGGACAGCACAGATATGGAACATTTTGATCATTGCAGAAAGTTCTATTGTAGAGGATGTAAAAGGAAATAGAATAGATGACCAAGGGCTTACAATCTGGATAATAGTGAAGGATGCTGGTGGCTAAGAGGTCCATTGGGATTAATTAACTTTGAGATTCTGGGTGGCATTTTGGCATTAGGCATTTCCTTACCAATGCCAACAGAGACAAAAGGTGACCTTGCTATAGCCTATTCCAAACAGTGTAATCCCTGATGTTAATCATTGTCTTTCTTTACCTTTATTTGCATCTCTCAGGTGTGGCCACCTGGATGGGGACTCTAAAGAAGTATCCCCTATCTTCACACAGTTCCTAGACTGTATCTGGCAATTAATGGAACAATTTCCTTGTGCCTTTGAGTTTAATGAAAATTTCTTGCTGGAAATTCATGACCATGTTTTCTCCTGCCAGTTTGGGAACTTCCTTGGAAACTGCCAGAAGGATCGAGAAGATCTGAGGTGAATTCAGTTTGTGAAAAAACACTGAATAGGGAGAGGGGATCAGTGTAAAAGAAATTTACCCACCACCCTGAATTTGGGACAGCAGTTCACGAAAGGGGAGGAGATGACAACTATAAAAATAACTTTTGAAGCGTAAATCACTCAGTGTTTCCATGGAGATTCCTCAAAACCTCAGATTCTTTATCTGTGAAATAGGGATAATACCTACTTTTCAGAGCAATCCTGAGGAACCAGTAAAACAATGGATGTGCAAGGACTTTGTAAGGAATGAATTACTGTGCAGGTGTGAGTAGTCAGTAGCTACAGTCCTTTATCATTTGTGTCAAAGATCATGTGTGAGTAGTCAATAGCTACAGTCCTTTATCATTTGTGTCAAAGATCACCAAATGGCAGCTCATAGGCCAAGTCTAGCTTAACAGGTATATTTTGTTTAGTCTGTGGAGTATTTTTTAAACTGTGAATAAGATGTCAACATTTAAATATCACGATATTTCACACAAAAATCCAGTTATTTTAGGATTTTTTTCCTAAATCAAAAAGCTGTTGTGCCAAGATATTCTGCAAAATCAGGAGCTCTGGCAGTACCTGACCTGCATTTTCTAATGGCAGTAATCAGCTAGAGCTGAATAACAGCTGCTCCACTTGAATGAAGCAAACTCACTCTCATTTGCCAGTTCTCACCCCTCTCTATAGTTTATTCTCAGCGCACTTCTAATGTTATCTTCCCAGCTCCTATAGGTGGTTGAATTTGCACCAGACTTAAAACTCTAACATCCTCACAATATATAAAACGTAAATAATTTTTGAAGTTGACAAGATAGAGTTTCTGTGAATAGTATTCTCCTTGTTTTAGAGTCAGAGAAAAAGAAATAGAGAGGGAAGTAGCTGTCACACAACCCAACCCACTCTTGTTTCATAGCTGTTGGTTGAGTGGCAGTTAGCTCAAGTTCTCAGGCCCCTCTGTGATGTATCCTGGATGAATCGGATGACATCTCTAATTCTGTTTTCTTGTCAACACAGAGATGGATCTTGCTGCTTTAACATTTGTGCTTACTTGGTAGCTTCTATGCACATTTCTGTTTCATTTTGCAACTAGACCTTTCTTACCCTCTTCGCAGATGCTTTCAGACACATTCATTCTGTCTCTGACCTGCTCTTCTAGCATTAAAATCTAAGATCTTTTCCATATTCTTTTTTCCGCCCTCTTAAAATGAGGCTAACATATCCTAGACCCATTCCCCACACAAATCTGAATCTCCATGTAAAAGTACAAAAGTTGAAAATTTTAACATGTTAAAATAGTGATTGCATAAAATGAACAGAAATATCATTCATCCATAAAAGAAAAGGCATGGACTCTAGAATCAGAGAGAGTTGGGTTCAAATTTTGGCTCTGTCAACTACTAGCTATGTGACTTTTTTCAAATTATTTTTTGGTCTCATTTTCTCATTATTATTTTGGGGATAAAATATCTCACAGGATTTTATTATGAAAATTTAATGAGGTATTTTAGGTAGAGTCTGGACCAGTGTTTCACACATAGTACATACTCAACAAATACTAGTTACCTTACCTCTGAAATATTTTTTTTCTTTTTTCAACCAAAAACAAATGAGAAAGATGGATATACAAGTCCTTTGACCTCATTGAAATGGTCTGAGGATTCTAAAAGTTTCAAGACTACAGTGTTTAGGTCCTACAACCCATACTGCTTCTCTTTGTTGTCCTCCTTGAGCTTTCTTTGACACTGTGTGAGTAAATGAACTTCCCATGCATTGTTACGCAGCAGCTCTCACTGGGACAATGGATCCCATGTTTTTTGCAGTGTTAACTAAGTGGCTCCCCAAGGACTCAACTAAGGTATAAGAAGAATCAGTCTTGCAATATAAATGTCACAGTCTGTGCTGCTCACCTAGATAACTCACAAATATGTGCTAATATAAATTGCTAATTGTCTTTCACTGTCTTATACCTTCTGAGAGGAGGAGAAGCTGGCTTGAAATAAAATAAAATATAGAAAAGCCAGAAATTCACCCTCTAGTCTTTCTGTTAACTTACCAGATTTTTAAAAGCAATTCTAGATTTTTTAAAACTGGAAAGGTCATTAGTTCATAGAATCTGAGATTTGGAAGAGACCTTAAAGGTCATATTTTACAAATGAGGAAATAGGCCCAGAAAGAGCTAGGGACATTCCTCAGATTACATAGCTACTCCATGGCAGAGACTATACTCAGCATCTGTTGCTCTTCAATGTGGAAGTCTTTCTAACCTCTAATTCATTTAAAGATTGGTAAGTTGAAGCCCAGATAATTTGTTACTCTATCAGTGTTCATTACCACTTATTTTCACTTTCCTTCTATCATATCCTGTCCCTCTGTCTTTTTTGTTTTTAAAGATTGATTGATTGATTGATTGCTACGTTGGGTCTTCGTTTCTGTGCTAGGGCTTTCTCTAGCTGCGGCAAGTGGGGGCCACTCTTCATCGCGGTGCACGGGCCTCTCAATATCGCGGCCTCTCTTGTTGCGGAGCACAGGCTCCAGACACGCAGGCTCAGCAGTTGTGGTTCACGGGCCCAGTTGCTCCACGGCATGTGGGATCCTCCCAGACCAGGGCTCGAACCCGTGTCCCCTGCATTAGCAGGCAGATTCTCAACCACTGCGCCACCAGGGAAGCCCCCTGTCCCTCTGCCTTGAATTAGGTTAATTGTTAATAAAATTTGGATGATTATCAAGTTCAACAGGACTGTTGATTTTACTTGCTTGCTGCTTTTAATTTTTTGGCTTTTTTTTTTCTGACAGAATCTATGAGAAAACCCATTCCGTGTGGCCTTTCTTGGTTCAGAGGAAACCAGACTTCAGGAACCCTCTCTATAAAGGCTTCACTGTGTATGGGGTACTCAATCCTAGTACTGTGCCCTACAACATTCAGTAAGTTCCTAAGCTGTCCCATCCTTTCTTACAGCAAGCCCAGGGCCTCAGCTGCTTTGCCTCTCCTTGTATAGCTGACATCATCTCCATAAGCCTGGCTATGGAGTAGGACACTCTCTCCCCAGATCACCCATTCCTTGCTGCCTCTGAAAACAAGACCACACTCTCTTTGGTTGTTGTTACTTGCTGAGGGAAATAAACAAGAAACAATAGTTGATTTGTAGTAATACAACCAGTCAAGATGTAGGTTGTTTCATTCCTTTGAGTCTTTCCTTGTCTATTCCTCTTCTTTCCCATCCTTTTCCCCAACAAAGAGAAGGAAAAACAGAGAAAGAGAATGTGCTGGTATTGTTTGCTCTACTTTCCCCCAAAAGTGTAAAGTATAGGGTGCCATGCTCACTGACCACAACTCAATGAGTACAAGACAGAACTGAATGCATTTATTAAGTCTAACGGTTTATTTTGTATATTCATTAGGATTTTATATATGTAAGATCATGTCATTTCTGAATAGAGATTGTTTTACTTATTCCTTTCCAATTTGGATGCCTTTTATTTTCTTGCCTAATGCCCTGTTTAGAACTTACAGTGTTGAATAGAAGTAGTGAAAGCAAGCATCCTTGTACTGTTCCTGATCTTAGGGGGAGACCTTTTGGTCTTTCTCCATTGAGTATGTTATAGTTTTGTTTTGTTTAGTTTTACAAATGACCTTTATCACGTTTAGGACATTCCTGTCTGTTCCTAGTTTGTTGAGTGCTTTTATGATGAAAGGGTGTTAGATTATATCAAATGTTTTTTCTGAATCATGTTGAGATGCAGATGACTATATGTTATTTTCTCCTTAATTTTATTTATTTTTTATTTATTTTTTTGTTTCTTTTTTGTTTGGCCATGCCACACAGCTTGCAGGATCTCAGTTCCCTGACCAGGGATTGAATCTGGGCCACAGTAGTGAAAGCCCAGAATCCTAACCACTAGGCCACCAGGGAACTCCCTCTCATTAATTGTATTAATATGGTGTATAACATTGATTGATTTTTCAGATGTTGAACCATCCATACTTTCCTAGGGTAAATCCCACTTGGCCATGGTGTATAATCCTCTTAATATGCTGCTGCATTCAGTTGGCTACTATATTGTTGAGGATTTTTGCATCTATATTCATAAAGCATATTAATCTACAGTTTTGTTTTTTCGTGATGTCCTGGTCTGGCTTTGGTATCAGGGTAACGGTGACTACATAGAATGAGCTGGGAGTGTTCCATTCTCTTCAATATTTGGAACAGTTTGAGAAGGATTGTTGTTAATTCTTTAAATGTTTAGCAGAATTCACCAGTGAAGCCATCTGGTCCTGGATTTTTCTTTGTTGGGAAGTTTTTGATTACTTGTTATAGGCCTGTTCAAATGTTTTATTCCTTCTTGAGTCATTTTTGGTAGTTTGTGTGTTTCTAGAAATTTGTCCATTTCATCTGTCTAATTTGTTGGCATGCAATTGTTCAGGATATTCTCTCATATTTTTCTTTATTTCTGTAAATTCGGTAGTAACATCCCTAATTTAATTTATGATTTTAGTAATTTGAGACTTTTCTCTTTTATTTTTTGAGGCCGAAATACTTTCCTTTAATATCCAAAGCATTCTGTACATAAACTGGATAATACATATTAAATGATACATTTCTATGACATTTAGGGGTTTTGGGGGCATTTTTTCCCGCTTTATTGAGATATAATTGACATATAACATGGTGTAAGTTTAAGGTGTACAATGTGGTGATCTGATACATGTAAATATTGTGAAATGCTTACCACAATAAGATCAGTTAGCACATCCTCTACCTCATACAATTACCATTTTGCTGTTGCTGTTGTTATGGTAAGAATATTAAAGCTCTACACTCATAGCAAAAATATGGAACAATTCACAAATTTGCATGTTATTCTTTCACACGTGCCATGCTAATCCCTGTATCATTCCAATTACATTATATGTGCTGCTAAAGTGAGCACTCTCATTGTTTTTAATCAGTTTAGCTTAAAGTTTTGTTGAATTTATTGATCTTTTCAAAGAACCAATTTTAGTTTTGTTGATTTTCTCTATTTTTTTATAATCTTTATTTCTTTTATCTCTGTTCTAATCCTTATTATTTCTTTCCTTATGCTGACTTTGGGTTTAATTTGCTCTTCATTTTTAGTTTCATAAGGTGTAAAGTGATTTACTTGAGATCTTTCTTCTTTTTTAATGAATGCATTTACAGCTATAAATTTCCTTCTTAGCAGTTCTTTCTCTGTATCCCATAAGTTTTGGTATATTGTGTTTTTGTTTATACCCATCCCAAAGTATTTTTAAATTTGAATTTCAGATAAACAAAAAATAATTTGCTTAAAAAGCTTGGATGATATGTCTCTTTAATGCATGTAAAGACAGTTCTAAAATGTATAGAGAAATGGATTTGAAAGTTACAGTTAAAAATTAAAAGTAAGAAATGGTGAATTGGGGCATTCAAGACACAGCTTCTCTCATCTCCCTTGGTGTCATCTTCACCCAGGTGAGACCCCCTGGACATCCCTTTTCCCATTCAGGTTCCAGGAAGCAGTCAGTTAAATCACTTTGTTCCTTAAAGGTCTATGGAATAGATTCGAAGGAAGGGAATATGTGGGTTGAAGGGAATGTGTGTGTTTAATTCGTTAGTAGCTGATGCCAGATTAGCCTTAGTTGTTTCTTCTTGAGCCTGACCCTCTTGTGGGGGTCACCTGCTACTCTCTCTCTCAGAAGGAAGAGCCTGACTTCCCAGCCCAACCCCTCTACCTACTTCTTTCAGGAGACAGCCCTGCCCGTTTTATCAACAATTTAGGGTTCTGACCAGTGCTGTGATGAGCTATATTGGAGCCTATTGCAATGGGCCTGTATCCGTGCTTCCCCTCTCCCACTACCCTGTTCTCTGTATCTATGTGTTTGTCTTGTTTTGTCTTGTTTGTTCATTTTTCTTTTTATTCCACATATGAGTGAAATCATACAATATTTGTCTTTCTCCATCTGACTTATTTCACTTAACATAAAACCCTTAATATCCATCCATGTTGTCACTAATGGCAAGATTTTGGCTTTTTTATAGCTGAGTAGTATTCCATTGTGTATTTTGTGTGTGTGTGTGCGTGTTTGTGTGTGTGTACACATATATGACATCTTCTTTATCCATTCATCCATCAGTGAGCACTTGGGTTGTTTCCATACCTAGGCTATTGTAAATAAAACTGCAACAAATATAGGGGTTGTGTGCTATGGTAAATAAAGCTGCAACAAATATAGGGGTTGTGTGTGTCTTTTCAAATTATTATTTTCGCATTCTTCAGATGAATACCCAGAAATGGAATAGCTGGATTGTATGATATTTCTGTTCTTAACTTTTTGAGGCATCTCCATACTTCTTTCCATAGTGTCTGCATCAAGTTACATTCCAATTAGCAGTGCACAAGGACTTCCTTTTCTCCACATCCTTTCCAACACTTGTTGTTTCTTGTCTTTTTGATACTAGTCATTCTGATGGGCATGAGGTGATATGTTTTGGTTTTGATTTGCATTTCCCTAATAATTAGTGATGTTGAACATCTTTTCATGTGCCTGTTGGCCATCTGTATGTCTTCTTTGGAAAAATATCTCTTCAAATCCTCTGCCCATTTTTTAATCATATTGTTTATTTTGTTGTTGTTGAGTTGTATGAGTTCTTTATATATTTTGGATATTAACCCCATATCAGATATATGATTTGCAAATAACTTTTCCCATTTGGTATGTTGTCCTTTCATTTTGCTGATGGTTTCCTTTACTGTACAGAAGCTTTTTAGTTTGATGTAGTCCCATTTGTTTGTTTTTTGCTTTGTCTTTCTTGCCTGAGGAAAATATCCAGAAAGATATTGCTAAGACCAGTGTCAAAGAGCATACTGCTTATGTTTTCTTCTAGGGGTTTTATGGTTTTAGGTCTTATATTCAAGGATTTAATCCATTTTGATTTGATTTTTGTGTCTGGTATGAGATAGTGGTCTAGTTTCATTTTTCTTTGTATGTGGATTGTCCAGTTTTCCTAACACCATTTATTGAAGAGACTACCTTTCTCCATTGTACATTCTTTGCTCTTTTGTCATAAATTAATTGTCCATATATGCATGAGTTTATTTCTTTGCTGTCATTTCTGTTTCATTGGTCTGTGTGTCTTTTTTCTGCCAATGCTATGCTGTTTTGGTACTGCAGCTTTGTGGTATACTTTAAAATCAGGGAGGATGATACCTCCACTTTGTTCTTTTTCCTCAGGATTTATTTTGGTATTCAGGGTTTTTTAAGGATCCACATAAATTTTAGGATGTTTTGTTCTATTTCTGTGAAAAATGTCATCGGGGTTTTGATAGGGATTGCATTGAATCAGTAGATTGCTTTAGGTAATATGGACATTTTAACAATGTTAATTCTTCTAAGCCACAACCACGGAATATCTTTCCATTTCTTTGTGTCTTGTTCAGTTTCTTTCAACAGTATCTTACAGATTTTAGTGTGCTGGTCATTCACTTCCTTGGTTAAATTTATTCCTAGGTATTCTTTTTGTTGTGACTGTAAATGGGATTATTTTATTTTTAATTTCTCTTTCTTCTAGTTTGTTGTTAGTGTGTAGAAACTCAACAGATTTTGCATATGGATTTTGTACCCTGCAACTTTATTCATTTACTATTTCTAATAGTTTTTTGGTGGAGTTGTTAGGGTTTTTCTATATATAAAATTATGTCATCCACAAATAGTTACAGTTTTACTTCTTCTTTTCCAATTTTGATGCCTTTTATTTCTTTTTCTTTTGTAATTGCTCTGGCTAGGACTTCTTATTTTGAATAAGACTGGCAAGAGTGGGCATCCTTGTCTTTTTCCTGGTCTTAGAGGTATAGCTTTCAGTTTTTCATTGTTGAGTATGTTGTTACCTATGGGCTTGTTATGTATGGCTTTTATTATGTTGAGGTGCATTTATTTTATACCCATTTTATTGAGAGTTTTTATCATAAATGGGTGTTGAATCTTGTCAAATGCTTTTTCTGCATCTATTGAGATGATCATATGATTTTTACCCTTCACTTTGTTGATGTGGTATATCACATTGACTGATTTGTGAATGTTGAACCATCCTTGCATGCCTGGAATAAATCCCACTTGATCATGTTGTATCCTTTTAATGTATTGCTGTATATGCTTTGTTAATATTTTGTTGACAATTTTTGCATCTATGTTCATTAGAAATACTGACCTATACAATTCTTTTTTTGCATTGCCCTTGTCTGGTTTTGGTATCAGGTAGTATTGAGCTCATAAAATGAGTTAGCAAGCGTTCCTTCCTCTTCAATATTTTGGAAGAGTTTGAGAAGGGTAGGCATTAAATCAATTTTAAATGTTTGGTAGAATTTACCTGTGAAGGCATCTGGTTCTCAATTTTTTTTTCTTGGGGGGAGGTTTTTGATTACTGCTTCAGTCTCTTTACTAGTGATTGGTCCATTCAGATTTTCCATTTCTTCATGATTCAGTCTTGGAAGGTCCATTTTTTAGGTTGTCTAATTTATTGCCATATAGCTGTTCATAGTATTCTCTTATAATCATTTGTATTTCTGTGGTATCCATTGTAATTTCTTTTATTTCTGATTTTAGTTAGCTGAGCCTTCTCTTTTTTTTTCTTTATGAGTTAAGCTAAATGTTGGTCAATTTTGTTTATCTTTTCAAAGAACCAGCTCCTAGTTTCATTTATCTTTTCTATTGTCTGTTTAATCTCTATTTCTCTTATTTCCACTCTGATCTTTATTATTTCCTTCCTTTTACTGGTATGTCATATTTTCATTTTCATTGTCTTCAGGTATTTTTTGATTTTGCCTTTAATTTCTTCATTGACCCAAGAGTTGTTTAGTAGCGTGTTTTTCAGTCTCCATGTATTTGTGATTTTTTTTTCCAGCTTATTTCTTGTAGTTAATTTCTAATTATATATGCCACTGTGATCAGAAAAGAGGCTTGATATGATTTCAGGCTTCTGAAATTTATTGAGACTTTTTTGTGTCCTAGCATATGATCTATCATTGAGAATGTTCCATGTGCACTTGAGAAGAATGTGTATTGTGCTGTAATTTTAAGGAATGTTCAATACAAATCTATCAGATCTACCTGGTCTAATGTTTCCTTCAAGGCTGCTGTGTCCTTGAAGACTTTCTGCCTGGATGATCTGTCCATTGATGTAAGTGGGGTGTTAATGTCTGCTACAATTATTATGTTGCTTTCAATGTACCCCTTTAATTCTGTTAATAATTCCTTTATATATTTTGTTGCTCCTTAATATAGTGCATATATATTAATAATTTTTATATCTTCATGATGAATTGTACCCTTTATCATTTTATGATGTCCATCTTTGTCTCTTGTTACGTTTTTTTTTGGCATAGTCTGTTTGTCTGATATGGTATGGCTACACCTGCTTTTTTTTTGGCTGTCATTTCCTTCATTTTGAGCCTATGTTTGTCGTTAGAGCTGAGGTGAGTCTCCTGGAAGCAGCACGTAGTTGGGTCTTGTTTTTTAATTTGTCCAGCCACTCTGTGTCTTTTGATTGCTAAATTCAACCGATTTTCATTTAGGGTGATTATTGCTATCAAGGACTTAGTAATGCCATATACACTTTTGTTTATGGTTGATATATATCTCTACTGTTTCTTTTTCTTTGTGCTTCTGTCTGCTATTTTAGTTTGGTGGTTTTCTATGATGTTTTTCTCAGTTACCTCTTTCATGTTTCATGCTCTGCTCTAGATTTGTGTTTTGTGGTTACTATAAGGTTTATACAAAGTGTCTCTTAAATAAAGTAGTTTTTTTCTTCTGATAACATCTTATCTTCATGTTTCTATACAGGTTCCATCCTTTTCCTCTTCCCTTTCTATATTTCTGTTGTCTCAAATTATCCCTTTTTAAGTTGTGAGTTTGTTACTAACTTGAAGTAGCTATAGTCAGTTTTGCTTCTTTTTCCATTTAACTTTTATGTTATAATTAAGTTTTAAACAATCTATTCTAATATACAGTTGTAATTTTCTGATTCTGTCTATTTACCACCTTATTCAACATTTTCCTTACCTTTGCCTTTTTCTTTCTGGTAGAAGAGCTCCTTTTAACATTTCTTGTAAGGCAAGTCTAGTGCTGATGAACTTCCACAACTTTTGTTCTCTGGGGAAAACCTTCATTTCTCTTTCATAAGTGAATGATAACTTTACTGGATAGAGTATTCTTGGGTTACAGTTTTTAATCTTTCAGTATTTTTAGAATGGCATCCCATTCCCTCCTGGCCTGTAGAGTTTCTGCTAAGAAATCTGCTGATAGCCTAATGTAGGTTCCTTTGTAGGTTACCGTCTATTTTTCCTTGGGTGCCTTTGAAATTTTTTCTTTGTCATTAACTTTTGACAGTTTTAATATAATATTTCTTGGAGAAGGTCTTTTTTCACCAAGGTAATTAGGTGTTCTCTTGGCTTCATGGACATATATATCCAGTTCCTTACCCAGGTTTGGAAAGTTCTCAGCTATTACTTCTTCAAATGAACTCTCTACTCCCTTTCCTTCTCTTATCCTTCTGGGATACACATTACCCTAATGATGACCTGCCTAAAAGAGGTGGATAGCTCTCATGCAATTTCTTCATTGTTTAATATCTCATTTGTCTTTCCTCTTCTACTTGTGTCATTTCTAGATTCCTATCTTCAAGCTCAATAATTTTCTCTTCCATATGGTCAACTCTGTTTTCCAATGGTTTCTATTGCATTCTTCATCTCATTTATTGTGGTCTTTAGTTCTAGAATTACTGTTTGGTTCTTTTTTGGAGTTTTAATCTGTTTGGTAAATTATTCCTTCTGTTATTTAATTTTATTCCTGAGCTCATTGAACTGCCTTTCTGAGTTTTCGTATAGCTTATTGAGTTTCTTCATGAGAGATATTTTGAATTTTCAATCAGATCACTGTATTCCATGACATTTTTTTCACTGAGGTATAGTTGATGCACAATATTATATAAGTTTCAGGTATACAACATGGTGATACAATTGTTTAAGGTTATATTCCATTTATAGTTATTATAAAATACTGGCCATATGCTGTATAATATATTCTTGTAGCTTACATATTTTATACATAGTAGTTGATACCTCTTTGTTCCCTACCCCTAATTTGCCACACCCCTCTTCCCTCTCTCCACCCATAACCACTAGTTTCTTTGCTATAACTGTGAGGCAGTTTCTTTTGGTTATGTTCACTACTCTGTTTTATTTTTTAGATTCCTCATGTAAGTGATAGAATACAGTATTTGTCTTTCTCTGTATAACTTATTTCACATAGCGTAATACCCTCCAGGTCCATCCATGTTATTGCAGATGGCAACATTTCATTCTTTTTTTTTCACACACACACACTGATTTTATTTTTACAAGAGACAAATAAACTGACACCAAGCATTGTAAATGGATGACCACAACAAAAACACCGATTGCAATTACCAAATGCATAACACACTCATACTATGTCATAATACTGACATTCAGTCCAGTAATCTTCCACTGTAACAGCTCCTTTACATTTCAGTGAAAATTGATTTGTATATTTTTTGCCTCTGAGTCCTTGTGGGATTTTTTTTTATTCAAACAGAAAGTCACAAAAATTATAATCATCCTCATCAGTTCACTCAATCCCATGTAATTAATTTTTTTTTCATCTTGATCTTTTGTTAGCACTTTTATGAATTTATCCATTTTCCATTAGAGTTCTGAAAATGCTTATTCATTCAGTTCAGCAGTATAGTCAGTTACCAGAAACCTGTACTTCTCAGAGTCTTTTCCATGAATTCCTTGAAGATGAAACCCTTTTATAGGAACATTTTTGCAAAAGCATCAGAGTACACCCAGAACTGTCTGTAAATGACAAAAGACTTAAAAATGACCACGGTTAAAGATTTGATGAAAGTTCATGATAATGCAATTGACAAGGAAATTTAGTTATTTCTGACATATACATTTTAAAGTAATAACTAGAATTATGACTTATAATACCAGAACATATAAGATTTTTAGAAATTTCATGTAATGTCTGAAACATTTATATTAACATATTTCCAGGGCTTCCCTGGTGGCGCAGTGGTTAAGAATCCGCCTGCCAATGCAGGGAACATGGGTTCGAGCCCTGGTCCGGGAAGATCCCATATGCCACAGAGCAACTAAGCCCGTGCGCCACAACTACTGAGCCTGTGCTCTAGAGCCTGCGAGCCACAACTACTGAAGCCCGTGCGCCTAGAGCCTGTGCTCCGCAACAAGAGAAGCCACTGCGATGAGAAGCCTGCTCACCGCAACTAGAGAAAGCTCGCTCGCAGCAACGAAGACCCAACACAGCAAAAAATAAAATAAATTAATTAAAAAAAAAAAACATATTTCCATACAAATAACCCAAAGAAAATTTAGTATTAGTTGTTTTTTTTTGTTTGTTTGTTTTTTTATACTGCAGGTTCTTATTATTCATCAATTTTATACACATCAGTGTATACATGTAAATCCCAATCGCCCAATTCAGCACACCACCATCCCCACCCCACCGTAGTTTTCCCCCCTTGGTGTCCATACGTTTGTTCTCTACATCTGGGTCTCAACTTCTGCCCTGCAAACGGGTTCATCTGTACCATTTTTCTAGGTTCCACATACATGTGTTAATATACGATATTTGTTTTTCTCTTTCTGACTTACTCCACTCTGTATGACAGTCTCTAGGTCCATCCATGTCTCAACAAATGACTCAATTTCGTTCCTTTTTATGGCTGAGTAATTTTCCATTGTATATATGTACCACATCTTCTTTATCCATTCGTCTATCGATGGGAATTTAGGTTGCTTCCATGAACTGACTATTGTAAATAGTGCTGCAAGGAACATTGCGGTGCATGTGTCTTTTTGAATTATAGTTTTCTCTGGGTATATGCCCAGCAGAGGGATTGCTGGATCATATGGTAATTCTATTTTTAGTTTTTTAAGGAACCTCCATACTGTTCTCCCTAGTGGCTGTATCAATTTACATTCCCACCAACAGTGCAAGAGGGTTCCCTTTTCTCCACACCCTTTCCAGCATTTGTTGTTTGTAGATTTTCTGATGATGCCCATTCTAACTGGTGTGAGGTGATATCTCATTGTTGTTTTCATTTGCATTTCTCTAATAGTGATGTTGAGCAGCTTTTCATGTGCTTCTTGATCATCTGTATGCCTTCTTTGGAGAAATGTTTATTTAGGTCTTCTGCCCATTTTTGGATTGGGTTGTTTGTTTCTTTAATATTGAGCTGCATGAGCTGTTTATATATTTTGGAGATTAATCCTTTTTCCGTTGATTCGTTTGCAAATATTTTCTCCCATTCTGAGCATTGCCTTTTCATCTTGTTTATGGTTTCCTTTGCTGTGCAAAAGCTTTGAAGTTTCATTAGGTCCCATTTGTTTATTTTTGTTTTTATTTCCATTACTCTAGGAGGTGGATCAAAAAAGATCTTGCTGTGATTTATGTCAAAGAGTGTTCTTCCTATGTTTTCCTCTAAGAGTTTTATAGTGTCTGGTCTTACATTTAGGTCTCTAATCCATTTTGAGTTTAGTTTTGTGTATAGCGTTAGGGAGTGTTCTAATTTCATTCATTTTCAGGTAGCTGTTCAGTTTTCCCAGCACCACTTATTGAAGAGACTGTCTTTTCTCCATTGTATATCTTTGCCTCCTTTGTCATAGATTAGTTGACCATAGGTGCGTGGGTTTATCTCTGGGCTTTCTGTCTTGTTCCATTGATCTGTGTATCTGTTTTTGTGCCAGTACCATATTGTCTTGATTACTGTAGCTTTGTAGTATAGTCTGAAGTCAGGGAGTCTGATTCCTCCAGCTCCATTTTTATCCCTCAAGACTGCGTTGGCTATTCGGGGTCTTTTGTGTCTCCATACAAATTTTAAGATAATTTGTTCTAGTTCCATAAAAAATGCCATTGGTAATTTGATAGGGATTGCATTGAATCTGTAGATTGCTTTGGGTAGTAGACTCATTTTCACAATATTGACTCTTCCCATCCAAGAACATGGTATATCTCTCCATCTGTTGATATCATCTTTAATTTATTTCATCCGTGTCTTATAGTTTTCTGCATACAGGTCTTTTGTCTCCCTAGGTAGGTTTATTCCTAGGTATTTTATTCTTTTCATTGCAATGGTAAATGGGAGTGTTTCCATAATTTCTCTTTCAGATTTTTCATCATTACTGTATAGGAATGCAAGAGATTCTGTGCATTAATTTTGTATCCTGCTACTTTACCAAATTCATTGATTAGCTCTAGCAGTTTTCTGGTGGCATCTTTAGGATTCTCTATGTATAGTATCATGTCATCTGCAAACAGTGACAGTTTTACTTCTTCTTTTTCAATTTGTATTCCTTTTATTTCTTTTTCTTCTCTGATTGCTGTGGCTAGGACTTCCAAAAGTATGTTGAATAATAGTGGTGAGCGTGGACATCCTTGTCTCGTTCCTGATCTTAGAGGAAATGCTTTCAGTTTTTCACCATTGAGAATGATGTTTGCTCTGGGTTTGTCATATATGGCCTTCATTATGTTGAGATAGGTTCCCTCCATGCCCACTTTCTGGAGAGTTTTTATCATACATTGGTGTTGAATTTTCTCAAAAGCTTTTTCTGCATCTATTGAGATGATCATATGGTTTTTATACTTCAATTTGTAATATGGTATATCGCATTGATTGATTTGTGTATATTGAGGAATCCTTGCATCCCTGGGATAAATCCCACTTGATCATGGTGTATGATCCTTTTAATGTGTTGTTGGATTCTGTTTGGTAGTATTTTGTTGAGGATTCTTGCATCTATATTCATCAGTGATATTGGTCTGTAATTTTCTTTTTTTGTAGTATATTTGTCTGGTTTGGTATCAGGGTGATGGTTGCCTCATAGAATGAGTTTGGCAGTGTTCCTTCCTCTGCAAATTTTTGGAAGAGTTTGAGAAGGATGGGTGTTAGCTCTTCTCTAAATGTTTGGTAGAATTCCCCTATGAAGCCATGTGGTCCTGGGCTTTTGTTTGTTGGAAGATTGTTAATCACAATTTCAACTTCAGTGCTTGTGATTGGTTTGTCCATATTTTCTATTTCTTCCTGGTTCAGTCATGGAAGGTTGTGCATTTGTAAGAATTTGTCCATTTCTTCCAGGTTGTCCATTTTATTGGCATGGAGTTGCTTGTAGTAAGCTCTCATGATCGTTTGTATTTCTGCAGTGTCAGTTGTTATTCTCCTTTTTCCTTTCTAATTCTATTGATTTGAGCCTTCTCCCTTTTTTTCTTGATGAGTCTGGCTAATGGTTTATCAATTTTGTTTATCTTCTCAAAGAACGCAGCTTTTAGTTTTATTGATCTTTGCTATTGTTTTCTTCGTTTCTATTTCATTTATTTCTGCTCTGATCTTTATGATTTCTTTCCTTCTGCTAACTTTGGGTTTTGTTTGTTCTTCTTTCTCTAGTTGCTTTAGGTTTAAATTTAGATTGTTTACTTGAGATTTTTCATGTTTCTTGAGGTAGGCTTGTATAGCTATAAACTTCCCTCTTAGAACTGCTTTTGCTGCATCCCATAGGTTTTAGATCATCGTGTTTTCATTGTCATTTGTCTCTAGGTATTTTTTGATTTCCTCTTTGATTTCTTCAGTGATCTCTTCGTTATTTAGTAACGTATTGTTTAGCCTCCATGTGTTTGTGTTTTTTACGTATTTTTCCCTGTAATTCATTTCTAATCTCATAGTGTTGTGGTCAGAAAAGATGCTTGATATGATTTCAATTTTCTTATCTTCACTGAGGCTTGATTTGTGACCCAAGATGTGATCTATCCTGGAGAATGTTCCGTGCGCACTTGAGAAGAAAGTGTCATCTGCTGTTTTTGGATGGAATGTCCTATAAATATAAATTAAATCTATCTGTTCTATTGTGTCATTTAAAGCTTCTGTTTCCTTATCTGTTTTCATTTTGTATGATCTGTCCATTGGTGTAAGTGTGGTGTTAAAATCCCCCAGTATTATTGTGTTACTGTCGACTTCCTCTTTTATAGCTGTTAGCAGTTGCCTTATGTATTGAGGTGCTCCTATGTTGGGTGCATATATATTTATAATTGTTATATCTTCTTCTTGGATTGATCCCTTGATCATTATGTAGTGTCCTTCCTTGTCTCTTATTACATTCTTTATTTTAAAGTCTATTTTATCTGATATGAGTATAGCTACTCCAGCTTTCTTTTGATTTCCATTTGCATGGAATATCTTTTTCCATCCCCTCACTTTCAGTCTGTTTGTGTCCCTTAGTCTGAAGTGGGTCTCTTGTAAACAGCATATATAGGGGTCTTGTTTTTGTATCCATTCAGCAAGCCTGTGTCTTTTGGTTGGAGCATTTAATCCATTCACGTTTAAGGTAATTATCGATATGTATGTTCCTATGACCGTTTTCTTAATTGTTTTGGGTTTGTTTTTGTAGATCCTTTTCTTCTCTTGTGTTTCCCACTTAGAGAAGTTCCTTTAGCATTTGTTGTAGAGCTGGTTTGGTGGTGCTGAATTCTCTTAGCTTTTGCTTGTCTGTAAAGCTTTTGATTTCTCCATCGAATCTGAATGAGATCCTTGCCAGGTCGAGTAATCTTGGTTGTAGGTTCTTCCCTTTCATCACTTTAAGTACATCATGCCACTCCCTTCTGGCTTGTAGAGTTTCTGCTGAGAAATCACTTGTTAACCTTATGGGAGTTCCCTTGTATGTTATTTTTTGTTTTTCCCTTGCTGCTTTCAATAATTTTTCTTTGTCTTTAATTTTTGCCAATTTGATTACTATGTGTCTTGGCGTCTTTCTCCTTGGGTTTATCCTGTATGGGACTCTCTGCGCTTCCTGGACTTGGGTGGCTATTTCCTTTCCCATGTTAGGGAAGTTTTCATCTATAATCTCTTCAAATATTTTCTCTGGTCCTTTGTCTCTCTCTTCTCCTTCTGGGACCCCTATAATGCAAATGTTGTTGGGTTTAATGTTGTCCCAGAAGTCTCTTAGGCTGTCTTCATTTCTTTTCATTCTTTTTTCTTTATTCTGTTCCACAGCAATGAATTCCACCATTCTGTCTTCCAGGTCACTTATCCGTTTTCTGCCTCGGTTATTCTGCTATTGATTCCTTCTAGTGTAGTTTTCATTTCAGTTATTATATTGTTCATCTCTGTTTGTTTGTCCTTTAATTCTTCTAGGTCTTTGTTAAACATTTCTTGCATCTTCTCGATCTTTGCCTCCATTCTTTTTCCGTGGTCCTGGATCATCTTCACTATCATTATTCTGAATTCTTTTTCTGGAAGGTTGCCTATCTCCACTTCATTTAACTGTTTTTCTGGGGTTTTATCTTGTTCCTTCATCTGGTATGTAGCTCTCTGCCTTTTCATCTTGTCTTTCTGTGAATGTGTTTTTTGTTCCACAGGCTGCAGGATTGTAGTTCTTCTTGCTTCTGCTGTCTGCCCTCTGGGGGATGAGGCTGTCTAAGAGGCTTGTGTATGTTTCCTGATGGGAGGGCCTGGTGGTGGGTAGAGCTGACTGTTGCTCTGGTGGGCAGAGCTCAGTAAAACTTTAATCAGCTTGACTGTTGATGGGTGGGGCTGGGTTCCCTCCCTGTTGGTTTTTTGGCCTGAGGCAACCCAACAGTGGAGCCTACCGGGGCTCTTTGGTGGGGCTAATGACAGACTCTGGGAGGGCTCACGCCAAGGAGTACTTCCCAGGACTTCTGCTGCCAGTGTCCTTGTCTCCACGGTGAGCCACAGCCCCCCACCCCCCCACCTCTGCAGGAGACCCTCCAACACTAGCAAGTAGGTCTGGTTCAGTCTCCCGTGAGGTCACCGCTCCTTCCCCTGGCTCCCGATGTGCACACTACTTTGTGTGTGCCCTCCAAGAGTGGAGTCTCTGTTTCCCCCTGTCCTGTCAAAGTCCTGCAATCAATTCCCACTAGGCTTCAAAGTCTGATTCTCTAGGAATTCCTCCTCCCTTTGCCAGACCCGCAGGTTGGGAAGCCTGACGTGGGGCTCAGAACCTTCACTCCAGTGGGTGGATTTCTGTGGTATAAGTGTTCTCCAGTCTGTGAGTCACCCACCCAGCAGTTATGGGATTTGATTTTACTGTGATTGCGCCCCTCCTACCGTCTCATTGTGGCTTCTCCTTTGTCTTTGGAGTGGGGTATCATTTTTGGTGAGTTCCAGTGTCTTCCTGTCAATGATTGTCCAGCAGCTAGTTCAACGGTTCATTCTTTTTTATGGCTGAGTAGTTTTCCATTGTATATGTGTATACCACATCTTTATTCGTTAATCTGTTGATGAACACTTAGGTTGCTTCCATATCTTGGCAATTGTAAGTAATGCTGCCTTGAACATTGGAATACATGTAGCTTTTCAAATTAGTGTTTTCATTTTCTTCTGATATACACCCAGCAGTGGAATTGCTGGGTTATATGGTACAATAGTTCTATTTTTAGATTTTTGAGAAACCTCCATACTGTTTTCCACAGTGGCTATAACAATTTATATTCCCACCAACAGTGTACAAGAGTTCCTTTATCTCCACATCCTTATTTGTGTTCTTTTTGGATTCTGACATCTTTTAACTGTTCTGACAGGTGTGAGGTGATATCTCATTGGGGTTTTGGTTTGCATTTCTCTGATGATTAATGATGTTTAGTATCTTTTCATGTCCCTGTTGGCCACCTGCATTTCCTCTTTGGAATAATGTCTATTCAGTTCTTCTGCCCATTTTTCAGTTGGGTTGTTTGTTTTTTAATGTTGAGTTGTATGAACTGTTTATGTATTTTGGATATTAACTCATTATCAGTCATATCATTTGCAAATATTTTCTCCCATTCAGTAGGTTGTCTTTTTGATTTGTCAGTGGATTCCTTTGCTGTGCAAAAAGCTTTTAAGTTTTATTAGGTCCCATTTGTTTATTTTGCTTTTATTTCCTTTGTTGCAGGAGACAGTTCCAAAAAAATACTGCTATGCTTTATTTCAAAGAGTGTTCTGCCTATGTTTTCTTCTAGGAATTTTATGGTTTGTAGATTTACATTTAGGTCTTTAATCCATTTAGAGTTTATTTTTGTATATGATGTTAGAGAGTGTTCTAATTTCATTCTTTTACATGTAGCTGTCCAGTTTTCCCAGCACCACTTACTGAAGAGACTATCTTTTCTCCATTGTAATTTCCTGCCTCCTTTGTCATAGATTAATTGACCATAGTTGTGTGGGTTTATTACTGGACTCTCTATTCTGTTCTATTGATCTACGTTTCTGTCTTTGTGCCAGTACCATACTGTTTTGATTTGCATTGTAGTGTAATCTGGAGTCAGGGAACATGATCCCTCCAGCTCTGTTTTTCTTTCTCAAGAATGTTTTGTCTATTTGAGGTCTTTCATTTTTTCCACAGAAGTTTTAAAATTACTTGTTCTAGTTGTCTTAAAAGTTCCTTTTTTTGACAAGAATTACATTGATTCTGTATATTGCTTTGGGTTGTATGCTCATTTCAATAAATTAATTCTTCCAATCCATATGTTGAGTTATGTTCCCTCTATACCAACTTTGATGAGAGTTTTTTATCATGAATGGAACTTGAATCTTGTCAAAAGCTTTTTCTGGGGGCTTCCCTGGTGGCGCAGTGGTTAAGAATCCGCCTGCCAATGCAGGGGACATGGGTTCGTGCCCTGGTCCAGGAAGATCCCACATGCCACGGAGCAATGAAGCCCGTGTGCCACAACTACTGAGCCTGCGCTCTAGAGCCCACGAGCCACAACTACTGAGCCCGAGTGCCACAACTACTGAAGCCCACGCGCCTAGAGCCCGTGCTTTGCAACAAGAGAAGCCACCTAATGAGAAGCCCGCACACTGCAACGAAGAGTAGCCCCTGCTCGCCGCAACTAGAGAAAAGCCTGTGCACAGCAACAAAGACCCAATGCAGCCAAAAATAAAAATAAATAAAATAAAATTTAAAAAAAAAGCTTTTTCTGCATTTATTGAACTAATCATATGGTTTTTATTCTTCAATTTGTTAATATGATATATCACATTGATTGATGTGCAGATATTAAAAAATCTTTACATCCTTGAGATGAATCCCACTTGATAACAGTGTGTGATCCTTTTAATATGTTGTTGGATGTAGTTTGCTAATATCTTTTTGAGGATTCTTGCATCTATGTTCATCAGTGATACTGGCCTGTAATTTTCTTTTTTGTGTTGTCTTTGTCTGGTTTTTGTATCAGGGTGATGCTGGCCGTATAGATTGAGGTCAGAAGCGTTCCTTCCTCTGAAATTTTTTGGAATAATTTATGGAGATATGTTAACTCTTCTCTAAATGTTTGGTAGAATTCATCTGTTAAGCCATATGATTCTTGAGGTTTATTTTGTTGAGAGTATTTTTATTACTGATTCAATTTCATTACTGGTAATTGGTCCATTCATATTTTCTATTTCTTTCAGGTTCAGTCTTAGGAGATTGTACATTTCTAGGAATTTTTCATTTTCTTCTAATTTGTCCATTTTATTAGCATGTAATTGTTCATGGTAATCTCTTATGACCCTTTGTATTTCTCTGCTGTCAGTTGTAAATTCTTCTTTCTCATTTCTGATTTTATTTATTTGGGCCCTCTTTTTTTTTTCTTGATGAATCTGGCTAATGGTTTATGAGTTTTGTTTATCTTTTCCAAGAACCAGCTCTTATTTTCATTGACCTTTATTTTTTAGTCTCTATTTCTCTCATTTCTGCCCTGATATTTATGATTTCTTTCCTTCTATCAACTTTGGGTTTTGTTTGTTCTTCTTTTTGTAGTTCCTTTAGGTGTGAGGTTAGATTATTTATCTGAGGTTTTTCTTGTTTCCTGTGGTAAGCTTGTCTTGCTACAAACGTCCCTCTTAGAACTGCTTTTGCTGTGTCTCATTGATTATGAATCATTGTGTTTTGTTTTTATTTGTCTCCTGGTATTTTTTGATTTCCTCTTTGATTTCTTCAGTGATCCATTGGTTGTTTAGTACCATATGTTTAGCCTCACGTGTTGTTTTGCAGGTTTTTTTGGTAGTTGATGTCTAGTCTCACAGCTTTGTGGTTGGAAAAGATGCGTGATAAGTTTTAAATTTCGTGAATTTACTGATGCTTGTTTTGCAGCCTAGTATGTGATCTACCCCTGAGAATGTTCCATGTGACCTTGAGAAAATGTGTATTGTGCTGCTGTTACATGGACTGTTTTATATAGTATATATATCAAGTCCATTTGGTCTAATATGTCATTTAAGGCCAGTGTTTCCTAATTGATTTTCTGTCTGAATGATCTGTCCACTGATGTTAGTGGGGTATTAAAGTGCCCTACTATTATTGTGTTACTGTTAATTTCTCCCTGTATGTCTGTTAATATTTGCTTTATGTATCTAGGTGCTCCTGTGTTGGGTACGTATATATTTACAATTGTTATATCTTCTTTGATCAATCTCTTGATCATTATGTAATGTCCTTCTTTGTCTCTTATAACAGTCTTTATTTTTAAGTCTATTTGTCTGATATATGTATTACTACCCCAGCGTTCTTTTGATTTCCATTTGCACAGAATACCTTTTTCCATCCCATCACTTTCAGTCTATGTTTTGTATTTAGATCTGAAGTGAGTCTCTTGTATATACAGGTCTTGTTTTTGTATCCATTCAGCCAGTCTATGTCTTTTAATTTGAGCTTTAAATCTATTTATATTTAAAGTAATTATTGATATGCATGTTTCTATTGCCATTCTGTTAATTGTTTTTGCATTGTCTTTGTAGGTTTTTTTGGCTTCCTTCTTTTATTGTCTTCTCTTGTGATTTGATAGCTGTTTTCAGTGTTATGTTTGGATTCCTTTTTTTGTGTGTGTGTGTATTTTTTTATAGAGTTTGTGGTTACCATATAGCAATTGATCTATATACGTGATTGTTTTAAGTTGCTGATATCTTAATTTCAAATGCATTTTTACAACCCTGCATTTGTATTCTCCTCTCCTCATGATTACTGTTTTTGATATCATATTTTACATCTAATTTTTTCATATATTCCTTAACTGCTTATTGTGGATGTAGATGATTTTACTACTTTTATCTTTTAACCTTCCTACTAGTTTTGTGTGTGGATGATTTCCTACCTTTACTGTATGTTTGTCTTTCCAATGAGCTTTTCTTTCATAATTTTCATGTTTCTAGTTGTAACCTTTTCTTTTTCCCTTAGAGAAGTTTCTTTACCATTTAATGTAAAGCTGAACTCCTTTAGAATGAGAACCTTCCAAGGTACAGAATTCTTGGTCATTGGTTTTTACCCTTCATCACTTTAAATATTTGGTGCTATTCCCTTCAGGCCTGCAGAGTTTCTGCTGAAAAGTCAACTGAGAGCCTTTTGGGTGTTCCCTTGTATGCTATTTGTTACTTTTTCCTTGCTCCTTCTAATATTCTCTCTTTATCTTTAATTTTTGCCATTTTAATTACAATGTATCTTGGTATGTTCATCTTTGGGTTAATCTTATATGGGGCTCTGTGCTTCCTGGACTTGGATGTCTCTTTCTCAGGTTAGGGAAATTTTCAGCTATTATGTCTTCAAATATGTCCGCAGCCCCTTTCTCTCTCTCTTCTCCATTTGGGACCCCTAGAATGCGAATATTGTGTATTTCATATAGTCCCAGAGGTCTGTCCTTAAAACTGTCCTTATTTCATTTCATTCTTTTCTTTATTTTTCTGTTCAGTATCAGTAACTTCCACTACTCTGTCATCCAGCTCGCTGATCTGTTCCTCTGTATCATTTAGTCCACTATTGATTCCTTCTTTTCTATTTTCCTTTCAGTTATTGTATTTTTCATCCCTGGTTGTTCTTTATATTTTCATTATCTTTGTTAAAACTTTTAACTTCTCACTCTATGCCTCCATTTTTTTCCCGAGTACTTTGATCATCTTTTTGATCACTATCTTGAACTCTATCAGGTTGATTGCGTATTTCCACTTCACTTAGTTCTTCTTCTGGTGTTTTATTTTGTTCCTTCATTTGGAACATGTTCCTCTGTCACCTCATTTTTCCTAAGTTGCTGTTTTTATTTTTATGTATCTTGTAGGTTGATTATGTTCCCAGCCATAGAGAAGTGGCCTTTTGTAGAAGACATCCTAATGCAAATGCATCCCAGCAGCAAATTCCTCTTTCATAACCCAATATATATGCTCTAGGGGCTCCTGCTATGTAGGCTTTGTGGGTCTTTCTTTTGTGTTATGCTGATTATGTGGGCAGTCTGGTAAATTTGGTTGGCCCCCAGTCTGGTTGGTTGCCATGTCTTGCCTTACACGGAGGCTGCTGGCTGTTGGGTGGTGGGACTGGGACACAGGGTGTCTTTGCAGAACCCTGGGGGGCTCTGGTGCAAGTGCTGGGTCACTGGTGGGAAGAGTCAAGGTTCAGGAGACCCCAGGTCTTTTGCCTGTTTGCTGGTGGGTGAAGCCAGGTCCTGGGCCTAGTGCTGGCCTACTTGCAGGCAGTGCCATGTCCTAGAGTCTGGCTACAAGGCTCGGGGCTCCAAGAGCTGGTATTGGATTGCTGGTGCTTGGGGCCTGTTCCTGACACAGTTTATTGTACAGTCTGGGGTCTCCTAAAGCTTCTGTTGGCCCACTTGTAGTTGGGGCCAGGGCCCAGCTGGTTCCAGTGCAGAATCTGGCCTGCTAGTGGGTAGGCTGGGTCCACTGGATACATGGCTGCTGTTTTCTCATGGCTGCTCTCTGCCTGCTGGTGGGTTAGGCTGACCCCAAGGCTAGAGCAGGCTTGCTAGTGTTGCATTGCCAGGGCCCAGCTCGTCCCAGAATGGGGCTGGCCTTCTGATGAGCAGATCAGGTGCACAAATTGCAGGACTGTGGTTTTCTTGTGTGTAGTGTCTGCCCCCTGATGGGTGCAGCTGGTCCAGATGCTATGGTAGGCTCCCTGGAAGACAAGGCCCTCCATGGAATTCTGGAAGATTTTGGGATTCTGGGGCTAGTTCCTGCCAACTGGTGAGTGGAGCTGGGTCCTGGGCCCTCTGGTGGGAATGGCCATGTCCAGAGGCAGTTGTGGACTCGAGGGGTCTTAAGGTTGCTTGTCTGCTGGTGGGTGGGGCTGTGTCCCTACCTGGTTAGTTGCTTGACTTGAGGCGTCCCAGTACTGCCGTCTATAGTCCATTGGCCTGTGGTGGGTTTGGACCCTGGGGCTAATTGGATACAGGGAGAATTCGACATTGGCACTTGCCAGCACCAGTGTCCACATGGTATAACAAAATCCCTATAATGGCTGCTTCCAGTGCCTATTTCCCCAGAGTGAGCTGCAGTTTTCTCACGCCTATCTGGCAGACTCTGCAAGATCAGAAAATAGGTCTGGCCCAAGCTCCTATCAGACTACTGCTTCTTCCTGTGTCCCAGAGTGTGTGAGATTTTTGTGTGCACCCTTTAAAAGTGAAGTCTCGGGGCTTCCCTGGTGGCGCAGTGGTTGAGAATCTGCCTGCCAATGCACGGGACACGGGTTCGAGCCCTGGTCTGGGAAGATCCCACATGCCGCGGAGCAGCTGGGCCCGTGAGCCACAACTACTGAGCCTGCACATCTGGAGCCTGTGCTCCGCAACGAGAGGCCGCGATAGTGAGAGGCCTGCGCACCGCGATGAAGAGTGGCCCCCACTTGCCGCAACTGGAGAAGGCCCTCGCGCAGAAACGAAGACCCAGCACAGCTATAAATAAATAAATAAATAAATAAATAAATAAATAAATAAATAAATAAATAAATAAATAAAGCGCACTAAATGCTCCCTCCTCTGGGCTTCCACACCTCGCCTTTAAAAAAAAAAAAAAAAAAAAAAAAAGTGAAGTCTCTGTTTCACAGCCCTCTGACATTCCTCTGACAGTAAGTCCCACTGGCCTTCAAAGTCAAATGCTCTTGGGCCCTTGTCTTACTAGTGCAGGACCCAAGGGCTTGAGAGCCCAACATTGTGCTCAGACCTCTCACTAATTTAGGAGAACCTCTACAGTTGTAATGATTCTCCTGTTTGTGGGTCACCAGCCCAGGGGTATTTGACTATACTGAGACTTGACTATATTGAGAACAGTCATTCCTGCCCATTTTGTTGTGATTCCATCTTTATTTCTTTAGTTGTAGAAAATCTTTTCTGGTAGGTTCTAGGCTTTTTCATCAATTTTTTTTGCAAATAGTTGTGATTTTGGTGTGCCTGTAAGAGATCAGCTCAGGGTTTTTCTACTCTGCTTTCTCTGCCAGTCTTAACCTATTCCATGACTTTAAGTTTGATTTCTGGTGAATTGTCATTTTCTTTTTGTGTAACAATATTACTGTGGTTTTTCATGGTGCTTGATGAGTCGTTTATCTACCAGTGTATATGAAGTCAGAAAAACCTTTCTTCTTCAGGTAAAGCTTTTATTTTTTTTAATTTTTTTATTTTATATTGGAGTATAGTTGATTTAAAATATTGTGTTAGTTTCAGGTATACAGCAATGTGATTTAGTTATACATATTCGTATATCTATTCTTTTCAGATTATTTTCCCATATATGTTATTACAGAGTATTGAGTATAATTCCCTGTGCTATACAGTAGGACCTTCTTGATTATCTTTTATATATAGTAGTGTGTATATGTTAATCCCAGCCTCCTAATTTATCCCTCCCCCACACCTTTTCCCTTTGGTAACCATGAGTTTGTCTACTAAGTCTGTGAGTCTGTTTCTATTTTATAAATAAGTTCATTTGTATCATTTTTTAGATTATACAAATAAGTGATATCATATGATATTTGTCTTTCTCTGACTTACTTCACTTAGTATGATAATCTCTAGGTCCATCCATGTTGATGCAAATGGCATTATTTCATTCTTTTTATGGCTAAGTAATATTCCATAGTATATATGTACAACATCTTCTTTATCTACTCATCTGTCAATGGACATTTAGGTTGCTTTCACATCTTGCCTATTGTAAATAGTGCTGCAGTGAATGTTGTCATGCATGATCTTTTCAAATTATGGTTTTCTCTGAATATATGCCGAGGAGAGGGATGCTGAATCATATGGTAGCTCTATTTTTAGTTTTTTAAGAACCTCCATACTGTTCTCCATAGTAGCTGCACCAATTTACATTCCCACCAACAGTGTAGGAGGGTTCCCCTTTTCTCCACACCCTCTCCAGAATTTATTTTTGTAGTCTTTTTGATGATGGCCATTCTGACCGGTGTGACGTGATACCTCATTGTAGTATTGATTTGCATTTCTGTAATAATTAGCAGTGTTGAGCAACTTTTCATGTGCTTTTTGGCTATTGGTATGTCTTCTTTGTACAGTTGTCTATTTAGATTTTCTGCCCATTTTTTATAGGGTTGTTAGTTTTTTTGATACTGAGCTGCATAAGCTGTTTGTATATTTTTGAGATTAATCCCTTGTTGGTTGCTTCATTTGCAAATATTTTCTCCCATTCTGTGAGTTGACTTTTCATTTTGTTTATGGTTTCCCTTGCTGTGCAAAAGCTTTTAAGATTAATTAATGTGTAGACTGCTTTGGGTAGTATAGTCATTTTGACAGTATTGATTCTTTCAATCCAAGAACATGGTATATCTTTTCATCTGTTTGAGTCATCTTCAATTTCTTTCATCAGTGTCATATAGTTTTCTGAGTACAGGTCTTTTACCTCCTTAGGTCAGTTTATTCCTAGGTATTTTATTCTTTTGGATGCGATGGTAAATGGTATTGTTTCCTTAATTTCTCTTTCATTGTTAGTGTATAGGAATGCAAGTGATTTCTGTGTATTAATTTTTTATCCTGCAACTTTACTGAATTCATTGATGAGCTCTAGTTGTTTTCTGGTAGCAGCTTTAGGATTTTCTATGTATAGTATAATGTCATCTACAAGCAGTGACAGTTATACTTCTTCTTTCCAATTTGAATTCCTTTTATTTCGTTTTCTTCTCTGATTGCCATGGCTAGGACTTCCAAAACTAATTTTGAATAAAAGTGGTGAGAGTGCACATCCTTGCTTTGTCCCTGATCTTAGAGGAAATGCTTTCAGCTTTTTACCATTGAGAATAATGTTTGCTATGGGTTTGTTGTATATGACCTTTATTAAATTGAGGTATGTTCCCTCTATGCCCTCTTTCTCGAGAGTTTTTATCATAAATGGGTGTTAAATTTTGTCAGAAGTTTATTCTGTATGTGTTGATATGATCATATGGTTTTTATTCTTCAGTTTTTGGATGTGGTGCATCACACTGATGGACCTGTGGATACTGAAGAATCCTTGCATCCCTGGAATAAATCTCCCTTGATCATGGCATATGATCCTTTTAATGTATTGTTGGATTCGGTTTCCAACCATTTTGTTGAGGATTTTTGTGTTGATGTTCATCAGTAATATTTGCCTGTAATTTTCTTTTCTTATGGTATCTTTGTCTGGTTTTAGTGTCAGGATGATGATGGACTCATAGAATGAGATTGGAAGTGTTCCTTTGTCTGCAATTTTTTAAAAGAGTTTCAGAGGGATGGGTGTTAACTCTTCTCTAAATGTTTGATAGAGTTCACCTGTGAAGCCATCTGGTCCTGGACTTTCGTTTGTTGAAATTTTTTTAATAGTACTTTCAGTTACAGTACTTGTGATTGGTCCTTTCATGTTTTCTATTTCTTCCTGGTTCAGTCTTGGAAGGTTGTACATTTCTAAGAATTTGTCCATTTCTTGCAGGTTGTCCTTTTTTTTGGCATATAGCTGCTTGTACTAGTCTCTTATGATCCTTTCTATTTCTGTGATGTCAGTTGTAACTTATTTTTCATGTCTAATTTTATTGATTTGAGACCCCTACTTTTTGTTCTTGATGAGTCTGACTAAAGGTTTATTAATTTTGTTTATTTTTTCAAAGAATTGGCTTTTAGTTTCAGTGTTCTTTTCTACTGTTTTCATCGTCTGTAATTCATTTATTTATACCCTGATTTTTATGATTTCTTTCCTTCTACTAACTTTGGGTTTTCTTTGTTCTTCCTTCTCTAGTTGCTCGAGGTGTAAGGTTAGGTTGTTTATTTGAGATTTTTCTTGTTTCCTGAGGTAACATTGTATTGCTATAAACTTCCCTCTTGGAGCTGCTTTTGCTGTGTTCCATAGGTTTTTGTATCGTCGTGTTTTCATTGTTATTTGTCTCTAGGTATTTTTTTGATTTCTTCACTTATGCATTGGTTGTTTAGTAACATATTGTTTAGCCACCACGTGTTTGTGTTTTTTACACTTTATTTTCTTTTAATTGACTTGTAAGCCCATAGCGTTGTAGTCAGAAAAGATGCTTGATATGATTTCAATTTTCTTAAATGTACCAAGGTGTGCTTTCTGTCCCAGCATGTGATCTATCCTGGAGAATGTTCAATGGGCACTTGAGAAGAATGTGTGTTCTGTTACTTTTGGATGCAGTGCTCTATAAATATCAGTTAAGGCCATCTGGTCTAATGTGTCATTTGAGGCTTGTTTTTCCTTATTGATTTCCTGTCTGGATGATCTATCCATTGATGTAAGTGAGGTGTTAAATTCCCCCACTATTATTGTGTTATTATTGATTTCTCCTTTTATGGCTTTTAGCATTCCCCTTATATATTGAAGTGTTACTATGTTAGGAGCATATATATCTACAATTGTTATATCTTCTTCTTGGATTGATCCCTTGATCATTATGTAGTGTCCTTGTTTGTCTCTTGTAACAGTCTTTATTTTAAAGTCTATTTTGTCTGATATGAAATTTGCTACTCCAGCTTTCTTTTGATTTCCATTTGCATGAAATACCTTTTCCCATCCCCTCACTTTCAGTCTGTTTGTTTCCCTAGATCTGTAGTTGGTCTCTTGTAGACAGCATATATACGGGTCTTGTTTTTGTATCCATTCAGCCAGTCTGTGATTTTCAGTTGGAGCCTTTAATCCATTTACCTTTAAGGTAATTATCAATCTATGTACTTATTGCCATTTTGTTCATTATTTTGGATTTTTAGTAGGTCTTTTTCGTTTCATCCTCTTTCATTCTTTTCTCTTGTGTTTTGATTATTATTTTTAGTGTTGTGTTTGGATTGCTTTTTCTTTGTGTGTGTGTGTATCCATTGTAGATTTTTATTTGCCATCCCCATGAGGTTTTGATAGAGCATATCATATATCTACAAGATTGTTTTATGTTGCTGGTCTCTAAATTTCAGATGCATTTTCAATATCCTGCATTTATACTCTTCGCTTCTCATGATTCCTGGTTTAGATATCATATTTGAGTATGGATGGTGTCCTACCTTTATTGTATGTTTGCCTTTACTGGTAAGCTTTCTTATTTGTAATTTTCTTGTTTCTTGTTGTGGCCTTTTCTTTTACACCTAGAGAAGTTCCTTTAGCATTAGTTGTGAAGCTGGTTTGGTGGTGGTGAATTCTCTTAGCTTTTGCTTGTCTGTGAAGTTTCTGATTTCTCCATCAAATCTGAATGAGAGGCTTGCTGGATAGAGTATTCTTGGTTGTAGGTTTTTCCCTTTTATCACTTTAAGTACTTCATTATACTCTCTTCTGGCTTGCAGAATTTCTGCTGATAACCTTATGGGGATTCCCTTGTATGTTATTTGTTGCTTTCCCCTTGTTGCTTTTAATATTTTCTCTTTGTCTTTAATTTTTGTCAGTTTGATTAATATGTGTATCGGTGTGTTCTTCCTTGGGTTTATCCTGTATGGGACTCTCTGTGCTTCCTGGACTTGAGTGAGTGTTTCCTTTCCCCTGTTAGGAAAGTTTTCAGCTATACTCTGTTTAAATATTTTCTCAGGCCCTTTCTCTCTCTCTTCTCCATCTGGGACCCCTATGATGCGAATGTTGGTGGGTTTAATATTGTCCCAGATGTCTCTGAGGCTGTCCTCATTTCTTTTCATTCTTTTTTCTTTATTCTGTTTCATGGCATTGATTTCCATCACTCTGTCTTCCAGCTCATTTATTTGTTCTTCTGCCTCAGTTATTCTGCTGCTGATTTCTTCTAGTTTATTTTTCATTTCAGTTATTGTATTTTTCATCTGTTTGTTTGTTCTTTAAATCTTCTAGAGGTTTGTTAAACATTTCTTGTATCTTCTCAATCTGTGCCTCCTTTCTTTTTCTGAGATCTTGAATCATCTTTACTCTTATTACTCTGAATTATTTTTCAGGTAGATTGCCTGTCTCCACTTCACTTAGTTGTTCTGGGTTTTTATCTTCTTCCTTCTTCTGGACCATATTCCTCTGCCATCTCATTTTGTCTAAATTTCTGTTTGTGGTCTCCTTTCTGCAACCTGCATGCTCATAGTTCCTCTTGCTTCTGTGGTCTGCCCCCTGGTGGGTGAGTTTGGTCCAGGGGCTTGTGCAGGCCTCCTGGTGAGAGGGACTTGTGTCTGCCCACTGTTGGGTAGAGCTGGGTCTTGTCCTTCTGTTGGGCAGGGCCATGTCAAAGGGTGTGTTTAGAGGTGGCTGTGATCTTAGTATTACTTTAGGTAGCCTGTCTACTGATGGGTGGGGCTGTGTCCTCACCCTGCTGGTTGTTTGGTGTGAGGCATTCCAGAACTGGAGCCTGCTGGTTCTTAGGTCAGGCCAGGTCTTGGTGCCTAAATGGTGACCTCCGGGAGAGCTCACTCCAATCAATATTGCCTGGGCCCTCTGCCACCAGTGTCCTTGCCCTCACAGTGAGCTACAGCCAGCCCCCATCTCCCCAGGAGACCCTCCAAGACCCACCGGTAAGTCTAGCCCAGTCTTCTATGGAGTCACTGCTTTGTCCTGGGCCCCAGTGCACATGGAACCTTGTGTGTGCCCTCCAAGAGTGGAGTCTCTGTTTCCCCCAGTCCTGTGGAGCTTCTGCACTCAAGCCCACTGGCCTTCAAAGCCAAATGCTCTGGGGGTTCCTCTTCCCAATGCCAGACCCTCAGGCTGGGGATCCTGTTCTGGGTCTCAGAACTCTCACTCCTGTGGGAGAACCTCTGCAATATAATTATTTTCTGTTCGTGAGTCCCCCCCTTGGCAGTTATGGATTTGATTATACCACAAATGTGCCCCTTGTACCGTCTCATTGTGACTTCTTCTTTGTCTTTGTATGTAAAATACCTTTTTCGGTAGGTTCCATCCTGTTTCATCAATAGTTGTTCAGCAGTTAGTTGTGATTTTGGTGTTTTCATGATAGGAGGTGAGCTGAAGTCCTTCTACTCTGCCATCTTGTTTGGAATCTGTTACAGGCTTCAGGGAAACAACATTCAGAATGGTCAACAAATTTCATTTGGCCCAAGAATAGAGCATACCCATGATGTCTAGTAAAGTTTTTATAACTTGATTCTGAGCTGCCTCTTGCTATATTTCAGAATGGGCACTTTCAACCATCCACCATCTCTGCCAGAGATGTCACCCAGTGCTTTCTTTCCAGGCCCTTGTGCCTCTGGGTTTACTGGTACATTATTGCTGCCAGTGTCACTGCTATCTTCAGCATTGCTGCCTGGGCTGCCAAGATGACAGGTGCCTCCAAAACATCTGGGTTCATCTCAGTCACAAGCACCACTTCCTCAGGAGAGCAGGTTGGGGTCGTGGACCTGGGGTTACAGGCACCTCTGCCATGTCCAAGGGTTGTTGAGTTCTTGGGCTCTGCCACTGACAGTGGGGGGCTAGTATCACAGGTGCCTCCATGGCTGGAGTGGTGGGATTGCAGGCCCCACTGCTGCTGATACCTGGTTTGCTGTGGCCACAGACAACACTGAAGCTGGAAAGCCAGTGTCATGTGCATCACCTCCCCTGCTGCTACCAGATTCTCTGAGGCTGCACGCTTAGCCACTGCAGATGGGGCACTGTGATCACAGGCACCTCCTCCACTGTTCATCTGGTTTCACCTCCTGTATTTGTTCCAGTCCACACACCTTTAAATGAACAGATATATGGAACTGTTCAGTGTCCTGGTGTGTTGAGCAAAGGAACCTTTGCTGAGTTATGGATGTTTTACTGGTTGTAGATTGAAGGGGATAGACAAAGAGATTGTCTCACATCGCCACGATGCTGACATCAGCTATCCCAAAATATGTTTTATATTCCTTCTTTGATCCACTGATAGTTTAAGAGTGTGTTGTTTAATCCCCATTTATTTGTGAATTCTCTGGTTGTCCTTCTTTAACTGTAATTGATTTCTAACTTTATTCAGTTCTGATCAGAGAACATACTTTGTATTATTTCAATCTTTTTAAATTTTAATGACTTGTTTTATGGCTAACATGTGTTCTGTCCTGGAGAATATCTATTTTGTGAATGATATGAATCATTTGAGAAGAATGTTGATTCTGCTGTTTTAGACATAATGTTCTATACGTCAGTGTTACTCGGTATGTGATGTTTTTCAGGTCTTCTGTTTTCTTATTTCTCTTCCGTCTCATTGTTCTATCCATTATAGAAAGTGGGATAGTGAAGTCTCTGACCAACTGTGAAATTGTCTATTTCTCCCTTCAATTCCATCAATTTTTGCTACATACACTTTGGGCTTTATTGTTAGGTGCTTATGTGATTATAATTTATATATTCTTGATGAATTTATTCTTTTATGAATACATAATGTCCTTCTTTGTCTCTTGTAACAATTTTTGACTTAATGCCTATTTTGTCTTTATTAGTACAGCTGCACCAGCTCTCTTTTGTTTACTCTTAGCATGGAATATCTTTTTCTCTTCAGTCAAGTATTTCACTTTGAATCAAAAGTGAGTCTCTTGGGGGAGGAGCTTCAAGATGGCAGAAGAGTAAGACGTGGAGATCACCTTCCTATCCACAAATACATCAGAAATACATCTACATGTGGAACAGCTCCTACAGAACACCTACTGAACGCTGGAAGAAGACCTCAGACTTCTCAAAAGGCCTGGGTAGGGCAAAAGAAAAAAGAAAAAACAGAGACAAAGGAATAGGGATGGGACCTGCACCAGTGGGAGGGAGCTGTGAAGGAAGAAAGGTTTCCACACACTAAGAAGCCCCTTCGTGGGTGGAGACTGTGGGTGGTGGAGGTGGGGAGCTTCGGAGCCACGGAGGAGAGTGCAGCAACAGAGGTGCGGAGGGCAAAGCGGAGAGATTCCCGCACAGAGGATCAGTGCCAACCAGCACTCACCAGCCCAAGAGGCTTGTCTGCTCACCCGTCGGGATGGGTGGGGGCCGGGAGCTGAGGCTTGTGCTTCAGTCGAATCCCAGGGAGAGGACTGGGGTTGGCTGCGTGAACACAGCCTGAAGGGGCAAGTGTGCCACAGCTAGCCGGGAGGGAGTCCGAGAAAAAGTCTGGAGCTGCCAAAGAGGCAAGAGATGTTTTCTTGCCTCTTTGTTTCCTGGTGCGTGAGGAGAGGAGATTAACAGCGCCGCTTAAAGGAGCTCCAGAGATGGGCGCAAGCCGAGGCTATCAGCGCAGACCCCAGAGACGGGCATGGTACGCTAAGGCTGCTGCTGCAGCCACCCAAAAGCCTGTGTGCAAGCACAGGTCACTAACCACACTTCCCCTCCCAGGAGCCTGTGCAGCCCGCCACTGCCAGTGTTCGTTGATCCAGGCACAACTTCCCCGGGAGAACACACAGCGCGCCTCAGGCTGTTGCAATGTCATGCCGGCCTCTGCCGCCGCAGGCTCGCCCAGCACTCCATACCCCTCCCTCTCCCTGGCCTGAGTGAGCCAGAGCCCCTAAATCAGCTGCTCTTTACCCCCATCCTGTCTGAGCAAAGAACAGATGCCCTCAGGCGACCTACATGCAGAGGCGGGTCCAAATCCAAAGCTGAACCCTGGCAGCTGTGTGAACAAAGAAGAAAAAGGGAAATTTCTCCCAGCAAGCGCAGGAGTACAGGATTAAATCTCCACAGTCAACTTGATGTACCCTGCATCTGTGGAATACCTGAATAGAGAATGAATCATCATTAATTGAGGATGTAGACGTTGGGAGCAAAGATACATATATTTTTTCCCTTCTCTTTTTGTGAGTATGTATGTGTATGCTACTGTGTGTGATTTTGTCTGTATAGCTTTGCTTTTACCATTTGTCCTAGGGTTCTGCCCGTCGGTTTTTTTGTTTTTTGGTTTTTTTTACTTTTTGAAAATCTTAATATTTTCTTATTTTATATTGTAATTATTTTATTTTACTTTATGTTATTTTATCTTCTTTCTTTCTTTCTTTCTTTTTTTCCTCCCATTTATTCTGAGCCGTGTGGCCAAAAGGCTCTTGATGCTCCAGCCAGGCGTCAGAGCGGTGCCTCTGAGGTGGGAGAGCCAAGTTCAAGACACTGGTCCAGAAGAGACCTCCCAGCACCACGTAATATCAAATGGTGAAAATCTCCCAGAGATCTCCATCTCAATGGCAAGACCCAGCTTCACTCAACGACCAGCAAGCTACAGTGCTGGACACCCTATGCCAAACAACTAGCAAGACAGGAACACAGCCCCATCCATTAGCAGAGAGGCTGCCTAAAATCATAATAAGGCCACAGACACCCCAAAATACACCACCAGACGTGGACGTGCCCACCAGAAAGACAAGATCCAGCCTCATCCACCAGAACACAGGCACTACTCCCCTCCACCAGGAAGCCTACAGAACCCACTGAACCAACCTTAGCCACTGAGGGCAGACACCAAAAACAACGGGAGCTATGAACCTGCAGCCTGCGAAAAAGAGACCCCAAACACAGTAAGTTAAGCAAAATGAAAAGACAGAAAAACACACAGCACATGAAGGAGCAAGGCAAAAACCCACCAGACCTAACAAATGAAGAGGAAATAGAAATCTACCTGAAAAAGAATTCAGAATCATGATAGTAAAGATGATCCAAAATCTTGGAAATAGAATAGACAAAATGCAAGAAACATTTAACAAGGACCTAGAAGAACTAAAGAGTAAACAAGCAACGATGAACAACACAATAAATGAAATTTAAAATACTCTAGAAGGGAACGATAGCAGAATAACTGAGGCAGAAGAACGGATAAATGACCTGGAAGATAAAAGAGTGGAAATAACTACTGCAGAGCAGAATAAAGAAAAAAGAATGAAAAGAACTGAGGACAGTCTCAGAGACCTCTGGGACAACATTAAATGCACCAACATTTGAATTATAGGGGTCCCAGAAGAAGAAGAGAAAAAGAAAGGGACTGAGAAAATATTTGAAGAGATTATAGTTGAAAACTTCCCTAATATGGGAAAGGAAATGGTTAATCAAGTCCAGGAAGCACAGAGTCCCATACAGGATAAATCCAAGGAGAAACACGCCAAGACACATATTAATCAAACTGTCAAAAATTAAATATAAAGACAAAATATTAAAAGCAGCAAGGGAAAAACAACAAATAACACACAAGGGAATCCCCATAAGGTTAACAGCTGAACTTTCAGCAGAAAGTGCAAGCCAGAAGGGAGTGGCAGAACATATTTAAAGTGATGAAGGAGAAAAACCTACAACCAAGATTACTCTACCCAGCAAGGATCTCATTCAGATTTGATGGAGAAATTAAAACCTTAACAGACAAGCAAAAGCTGAGAGAATTCAGCACCACCAAACCAGCTTCAGAACAAATGCTAAAGGAACTTCTCTAGGCAGGAAACACAAGAGAAGGAAATGACCTACAATAACTAACCCAAAACAATTAAGAAAATGGTAATAGGAACATACATATCGATAATTACCTTAAATGTAAAATGATTAAATGCTCCCACCAAAAGACACAGACTGGCTGAATGGATACAAAATCAAGACCCATATATACTCTGTCTACAGCAGACCCACTTCAGACCTAGGGAAACATACAGACTGAATGTGAGGGGATGGAAAAAGATATTCCATGCAAATGGAAATTAAAAGAAAGCTGGAGTAGCAATTCTCATATCAGACAAAATAGACTTTAAAATAAAGACTGTTACAAGAGACAAAGAAGGACACTACATAATGATCAACAGATCGATCCAAGAAGAAGATATAACAATTGTAAATATTCATGCCTCCAACATAGGAGCACCTCAATACATAAGGCAAGTGCTAACAGCCATAAAATGGGAAATCAACAGTAACACAATCATAGTAGGGGACTTTAACTTCCCACTTTCACCAGTGGGCAGATCATCCAAAATGAAAATAAATAAGGAAACACAGGCTTTAAATGATACTTTAAACAAGATGGACTTAATTGATATTTATCGGACATTCCACCCAAAAACAACAGAATACACATTCCTCTCAAGTGCTCATGGAATATTCTCCAGGATAGATCATATCTTGGGTCACAAATCAAGCCTTGGTAAATTTAAGAAAATTGAAATCCTATCAAGTATCTTTTCCGACCACAACGCTATGAGACTAGATATCAATTACAGGAAAAAAAAATCTGTAAAAAATACAAATACATCGAGGCTAAACAATATACTACTTAATAACCAAGAGATCACTGAAGAAATCAAAGAGGAAATCAAAAAATACCTGGAAACAAATGACAGTGGAAACATGACGACCCAAAACCTATGGGATGCAGCAAAAGCAGTTCTTAGAGGGAAGTTTATAGCAATACAATGCTACCTTAAGAAAAAAGAAACATCTCAAATAAACAACCTATCCTTACACCTAAAGCAATTAGAGAAAGAAGAACAAAAAAACTCCAAAGTTAGCAGAAGGAAAGACATCATAAAGATCAGATCAGAAATAAATGAAAAAGAAATGAAGGAAACAATAGCAAAGATCAATAACACTAAAAGGTGGTTCTTTGAGAAGATAAACAAAATTGATAAACCATTAGCCAGACTCATCAAGGAAAAAAGGGAGAAGACTCAAATCAATAGAATTAGAAATGAAAAAGGAGAACTAACAACTGACACTGAAGAAATACAAAGGATCATGAGAGATTACTACAAGCAACTCTATGCCAATAAAATGGACAACCTGGAAGAAATGGACCAATTCTTAGAAATGCACAACCTTCCGAGACTGATCCAGGAAGAAATAGAAAATATGAACAGACCAATCACAAGCACTGATACTGCAACTGTGATTAAAAATCTTCCAACAAACAAAAGCCCAGGACCAGATGGCTTCACAGGTGACCTCTAGCAAGCATTTAGAGAAGAGCTAACACCTATCCTTCTCAAACTCTTCCAAAATATTGCAGAGGGAGGAACACTCCCGAACTCATTCTACGAGGCCACCATCACCCTGATACCAAAACCAGACAAAGATGTCACACGGAATGAAAACTACAGGCCAATATCAGTGATGAACAAAGATGCAATAATCTTCAACAAAATACTAGCAAACAGAATCCAACAGCACATTAAAAGGATCAATCACCATAATCAAGTGGGGTTTATCCCAGGAATGCAAAGATTCTTCAATATATGCAGATCAATCAATGTGATACACCATATTAACAAACTGAAGGAGAAAAACCATATGATCTTCTCAATAGGTGCACAGAAAGCTTTCGACAAAATTCAACACTGATTTATGATAAAAACCCTGCAGAAAGTAGACATAGAGGGAACTTTCCTCAACATAATAAAGGCCATATATGACAAACCCACAGCCAACATCATCCTCAGTGGTGAAAAACTGAAACCATGTCCACTAAGATCAGGAGCAAGACAAGGCTGCCCACTCTCACCACTATTATTCTACATAGTTTGGGAAGTTTTAGCCACAGCAATCAGAGAAGAAAAAGAAATAAAAGGAGTCCAAATCAAAAAGGAAGTAGTAAAGCTGTCACAGTTTGCAGATGACTTTATACTATACATAGAGAATCCTAAGGATGCTACCAGAAAACTGCTAGAGCGAATCAATTAATTTGGTAAAGTAGCATGGTACAAAATTAATGCACAGAAGTCTCTAGCATTCCTATACACTAATGATGAAAAATCTGAAAGTAAAATTAAAGAAACACTCCCATTTACCATTGCAACAAAAAGAATAAAATACCTAGGAATAAACCTCCCCAAGGAGACAAAAGACCTGTATGCAGAAAATTATAAGACACTGATGAAAGAAATTAAAGATGATACAAATAGATGGAGAGTTACACCATGTTTTTGGATTGGAAGAATCAATATTGTGAAAATGAGTATACTACCCAAAGCAAACTACAGTTTCAATGCAATCCCTATCAAACTACCACTGGCATTTTTCACAGAACTAGAACAAAAAATTACACAATTTGTATGGAATCACAAAAGACCCCGAATAGCCAAAGCAATCTTGAGAAAGAAAAACAGAGCTTGTGGAATCACACTCCCTGACTTCAGACTATATATACAAAGCTACAGTAATCAAGGCAGTGTGGTACTGGCACGAAAACAGAAATATAGATCAATGGAAGAGGATAGAAAGCCCAGTGATAAAGCCAGCCACATATGGTCACCTTATCTTTGATAAAGGAGGCAAGAATATACAGTGGAGAAAAGACAGCCTCTTCTGTAAGTGGTGCTGGGATAACTGGACAGGTACATTTAAAAGTATGATATTAGAACATTCCCTAACACCATACACAAAAATAAACTCAAAATGGATTAAAGTCATAAATGTAAGGCCAGACACTATCAAACTCTTAGAGGAAAACATAGGCAGAACACTCTATGACATAAATCACAGCCAGACCCACCTCCTAGAGAAATGGAAATAAAAAGGAAAATAAACAAATGGGACCTAATGAAACTTAAAAGCTTTTGCACAGCAAAGGAAACCATAAACAAGACGAAAAGACAACCCTCAGAATGGGAGAAAATATTTGCAAATGAAGCTACTGACAAAGGATTAATCTCCAAGATTTACAAGCAGCTCATGCAGCTCAATATCAAAAAAACAAACAGCCCAATCCAAAAATGGGCAGAAGACCTAAATAGACATTTCTCCAAAGAAGATATACAGATTGCCAACAGACACATGAAAGAATGCTCAACATCATTAATCATTAGAGAAATGCAAATGAAAACTACAATGAGATATCATCTCACACCGGTCAGAATGGCCATCATTAAAAAATCTAGAAACAATAAATGCTGGAGAGGGTGCAGAGAAAAGGGAACCCTCTTGCACTGTTGGTGGGAATGTAAATTGATACAGCCTCTATGGAGAACAGTATGGAGGTTCCTTAACAAACTAAAATAGAAGTACCATACAACCCAGCAATCCCACTACTGGGCATATACCCTGAGAAAACCATAATTCAAAAAGAGTCATGTACCAAAATGTTCATTGCAGCTCTATTTACAATAACCAGGACATGGAAGCAACCTAAATGTCCATCATCGGATGAATGGATAAAGAAGATGTGGCACATATATACAATGGAATATTACTCAGCCAAAAAAAGGAAATGAAATGGAGGTATTTGTAATGAGGTGGATGGAGTTAGAGTCTGTCATACAGAGTGAAGTAAGTCAGAAAGAGAAAAACAAATACAGTATGCTAACACATATATATGGAATCTAAGGAATAAAAAAAGGTCATGAAGAACCTAGTGGCAAGACGGGAATAAAGCCACAGACCTACTAGAGAATGGGCTTGAGGATATGGGGAGGGGGAAGTGTAAGCTGCGACAAAGTGAGAGAGTGGCATGGACATATATACAGTACCAAACGTAAAATAGATAGCTAGTGGGAAGCAGCTGCATAGCACAGGGAGATCAGCTCCGTGCTTTGTGACCACCTAGAGGGGTGGGATAGGGAGAGTGGGAGGGAGGGAGACGCAAGAGGGAAGAGATATGGGGACATATGTATATGTGTAACTGATTCACTTTTTATAAAGCAGAAACTGGGCTTCCCTGGTTGCTCAGTGGTTGAGAATCTGCCTGCTAATGCAGGGGACACAGGTTCGAGCCCTCGTCTGGGAAGATCCCACGTGCCATGGAGCAACTGGGCCCGTGAGCCACAACTACTGAGCCTGCGCGTCTGGAGCCTGTGCTCCGCAACAAGAAAGGCCACGATAGTGAGAGGCCCGCGCACCGCGATGAAGAGTGGCCCCCACTTGCCGCGACTGGAGAAAGCCCTCGCACAGAAATGAAGACCCAACACAGCCAAAAATAAAAATAAATAAATAAATATAAAGCAGAAACTAACACACCATTGTAAAGCAATTATATTCCAATAAAGATGTTAAAAAAAAGTGAGTCTCTTGAAGACAGCATGTAGTCAGATGTTTTTATCCCTGTTGCCAACTTTTGCATTGTCGTTGGACAGTTTAGTCCATTTATATTTATAATAATTACTGGTAGGAGGAGTTCTGCTACTTTGCTGTTCTTTTCTTTGTATCTTACACCTTTTTTTGTTCCTTAATTTCTCCATTACTATTTTGTTTTGTCTTAAATTGAATTTTATGTGTATCATTTTGATTTTCCTGTCCTTTACTTTTCTGTATATATTTTAGTTATTCTCTTATCGTTAACCTCGGCAGTTACAATTCACATCTTAAATTGATAACAATCTAGTTTTAATTCATGCCAACTTTGCTTCAATAGTGTACAAAATCTCTGCTTATATAGAGCTCCATTCCCCTCTTTATGTTATTGTCACAAATTACATTCTGTACATTGTATACCCATTAACAAAGACATAGTTATTTAAGGGGAAAGAAAAGCAGAATTATGAACCAAGAACACAATAATGTTGGCTTTTATATTTATCTAATTAGTTGCCTTTACTGGTATTCTTTATTTTTTGTTTGGATTAGATTTACTGTATAGTGTCTTTTAATTTCAGCCTGAAGTTTACTTTACAGCTTTTCTTACAGTTCGAGACTACTAATGATGATCTCCTTCAGCTCTGCCTTATCAAGAAATATCTTAATTTCTCCTTCATTTTAGAAAGATCTGCCAGATACATAATTCTTGATTGACAGGTGTTTTTCTTTTAGCACTTTAAATACACTATCCTACTGCCTTCTGTCCTCCATGGTTTATAATGAGAAATCAGCTGTTAATATTATTGAGGCTGGATCCCTTGTATGTGGTGAGTAGCTTCTGTTTTGTTGCTTACCCAATACTCTCTCAGTGTGGATCCCTTTGAATTCATCCTTCTTATTGTTTATTGAGCTTTTTAGATGCACAGATTCATCTTTCATCAAATATAGGATTTTTTTGGCCGTTATGTCTTTGAATATTTTTCCTACCCCTTTCTTTATCTTCTTTCCTTCTGGGACTGTCATTGTGTGTTTGTTGGTATGCTCATGGTCTCCCACAGGTCCCTTATGTTCCTCACTTTTCATTATTGTTTTTCTTTCTGCCCCTTAGAGTGGGTAATTTCAGTGAACCTATCTTTGAGTTAAGTAATTCTTCTGACTGCTCAAATCTGTTGTTGAGTACCTCCAGTGAATTTTTCATTTCACTTATTGTACTTTTCATCTCTGGAATTTCTATCTGGTTCTTTTTTTATAATAATTTCTCTCTCTTTATTAATACTCATTATTTCATGAGATTTCATTTACCTCTTGTCCTTTAGTTCTTTTAGCATATTTAAGACAATTGATTTAAAGTCTTTTCCTAGTAAGACCAATGTCTGGGCTTCCTCATGGACAGTTTATATTAGTTTCTTTTTTTCCTGTGAATGGGCCATCCTTTCTTGCTTTCTTCCATGCCTCATTTTTTGTTGAAAACTGGACAGCTGAATAATATAATGTGATAATTCCAGAAATCAGATTCTCTCCCCTCTTTAGAGTTTGTTGTTGCTACTTGTTGTGGGTTGTAGTTTTCTGATTAGTGGCTTTTGAAAGCTATTTTTGTCAAGACTATATTCATTGTCATCAGTCATGACTGAATTCTCTTTCCATTAGCTTAGTTGTCAACTAGTGATTTGACAGAGATTTCTTTAAAAGCCAAAAATAAAAATAGTCTCCTGTCTGTGCAGATTGACTCTGTATTGGTGTATACCTTCAGTGCTTAACCAGATCATTTATAACACTTCCTTAACCATCACTTCCTGCTTGGGCAGAACCTAGTAATCAGCAACAGATGAAAGCTTAGGTTCTTGTCAGATATTTTCTGAACGTGTGTCCAGCTCTGGTCATGTACCTGGCTGTCTACTTTCCCTGGTATATACAGGAGCTTTTCAGTGCCCTTATTTTCCCATGTATCTCCTTGCCAAGCCTCTTCCTAGGCTTTTCAGTCTGTCTGCTGTTTGCCCCATATATTATCCCTTCCCTCAGGTGGCTGTGGATGGTATATTTGCCTTTAAATTTTTTGACAATGTCAGTAAGGCCACTCTAGCCCTGAAAAAGTTCTGAAGTGGACAAAAAGAGCCCCTGAGCTCATCCAGGAGGAGCTACCAGGGAGGTCAAAATATACAACCACAATAATTTAATAACAATTTAATTTAATTTAATAATTTAATAACAATTTAATTTAATTTAATAACAAGGTCTGTGTTGTCCCCTCTGGCACCAGAAAGCCACACTGTTAACGTGAACTGCCATTCCCAAAGTTTCTGGTAAGCTGGAGAGTGAGACTGGAAGGCAGGTAAGTCAATATGTTATAATACTCTCTTACCAAAATTTAGCAGGTTTTTCTTTGATTAAGCCTTCCACTGATTGTTGTAAGCTTTCGCTTAGATTTTGAAGTTTAAAATAAGTTGATTATTGCCTGCTTGATCATTGCTTTAGTGAGGGGACAGAGTTTTGGAGATCCCTACTTCACCCTTTTCAGTGATATCACCAATGATAGGTATTTTTTTGTTACCAAAAAGCAACAGAAAATACCTATTAAGGGAAAGATGTAGGAGAAATGTTTTTCCCTACTTCTCCCACTAAGTAAAACTAAAATCCCTGGATATTATAAAACAAACATTAAGCTACTACAAAAGTTGGAAAGAAGATGGCAGACCAACTATGGTCCACAGAACTAAAGGAAAACACAATGGTTAGTTCCATGGTTTTTGGTTTTTTTGTTTTGTTTTGTTTGCTTTATATATTCTAGACTTGAAGCTGAAGAAGTTGGCAACCAAGAAACATCAAGGAGACAGAAGAAAAAGACATATGTGAAGCCTGCCCTCTTTAGCCAAAGGACCAAAAAATGGGCAGCCTTAGTTAGATAATAACTGTTCTCCTCCAGTCAAACACTACAAAAACAAACTGTGGCCCTACCTATCTAGCAAAGGCCAAGTAAAGAGCCTAGATTTCTACCCCCATCAAGCTGTAACAAAGCACCCAAGTGCCCCTATATCCTCTCCCCAGAGTGGTGTCAGAGAAGGTCAAGTGAGGAGCTGGGATTTTTATCCCCACCAGATACTCTCCTCCTGATAGTGTCAATAGAGATCATGTGGGGAACCTGGACTTCCACCTCCACTCATTGATAATTAGTTACCTTTCCCTCTCCCCAGTTTGATGGTATTGAAGGAGGCCTAGTGGAGAGTCATGAATTTAACTACCACCCAGCATTAATGAGACCAAACCCTATGGCATCATTAGAATTTACATGGGGAGAAGTAATGAAGTACGTCTGCCCACTCCAGCTGGGGTACTATCAGTATAACACTAGTGAGGTGCTTGAATCCCCACTCCCATGCAGCAGTACTGTGGGGGCCCTCCCCAACTTGAGTGTCAGTGGAAGCCATGTGGGGAACCTTAAACTCTGTTTCCTCCTGGCACTAATAAGAAGCACCCACATTTCCTCTGCCAGAACAGTGTCATAGCTTGCTAAAATAAAGGTTTAAATAAGCACCAGAGTCTCATAACAATATTACCAAAATTTCTTAAGTTTCAGTTGAAAATTACTCATCATACCAAGAATAAGTATCAACTTAAATGAAAAAAGCATTCAGTAGACATCAACAGAAAGATAACAGTGATGTTAGAATTGTCTGACAAAGATTTTAGATAGCCATCATTAAAATTCTTCAACAAACATTTACAAATGAAAAAACTCAGAAAAGAAACTGAAAACATAGAACCAATTGGAAATTATACAACTGAAAAATAAGATAATAGGAATTTAAAAAAAAAATAATGGATAAGCTCAAAAGCCCAAGGAATCTAATAACAATTTTGTAAAAATCCTTTTAGAACTAATAGGTGAGTTCAGCATGATTACAGGATACAAGATGAATGTACAAAAATCGATTGTTTTTGCATGTACTAGTAATGAAAAAAGGGATACAGAAACAAAAATGTGTATACTGTTTATAATCATTCCCCTAAATATAATGCTTGAGATCCTGATTAGCCAGAAAACAATCTTAAATTACAAGAACAAAGTTGAAGGACTCACACTTTCTGATTTCAAATCTTACTACAACTCAACAGTAATCAAAATAGTGTACTAGCATATGGACAGACATATAGACCAATGGAATAGTATAGCGAGCCTAAAAATAATCCCTCACATATATAGTCAATAGGTTTTCAATGAGAGTTGCAAGACCATTCAATGGGGAAAGGACAGTTTTTTCAACAAATGGTACTGGGAAAACTGGATATCCACAGCAAAAGAATGAAGTTGGACCCTTACCTTACACCAAATACAAAAATTAACTAAAAATTGATTAAAAACCTAAATGTAGGCGCTAGACTATAAAATTTGTAAAGATAGAGAAAATCTTCATAACATTAGATTTGGCATTGGTTTCTTGGATATGACACCAAGAGTGGACCAAAAGGAAAAACTAGGTAAAATGGACTTGATCACAATTGAAAACTTTTGTGCATTTGTGCATGAAAGCGTACTATCGGGACTTCCCTGGTGGTCCAGTGGTTAAGACTCCATGCTTCCACTGCAGGGGATATGGGTTCAATCCTTGGTCAGGGAACTAAGATCCCGCATGGCGTGCCCCCCCCTCAAAAAAATGGTACTATCAAGAGAGTGAAAAGTCAAACTAGAAAATGGGAAAACATTTGCAAGTCATATATATAGTATGAGGTTAATATCCAGAGTATATAATGAACTTCTAAAAGCTCAACAACAAAAAAACAAATAATCCTACTCAAAAATGGGCAAAGGACTTAAATAAATGCTTCTCCAAAGAAGGTATACAGATGGCCAATAAGCACAAGAAGGACAATAAGCCTTCAACATCACTGATCATAAGGGAAATGCAAATCATACCACAGTGAGATACTACTTCACACCCATTAGGATTGTTACTATCAAAAACATGGTAAAAAAGATCAATCAGCAGGGATTTAGAGAAGTTGGAACCTTTGTGCATTGCTGGTGGGAATATAAAATGATGTACTCACTGTTGAAAATAATTTGGCAGTCCTTCAAAAAATTAAATATAGAATTACCATATGGTACAGCAATCCTACTTCTAGATTTATATCCAAAATAATTCAATATCTCTAAGAACTTTCGCATACCCACGTTAATCACAGCATTATTCACAATAGCCAAGAGTTAGAAGTGACCCAAATGTCCATTGACACAGAAATGGATAAAGGATATTTGGTATATACAACAAAATGGAGTATTATGCAGCCTTAAAAAAGAAGGGCATTCTGTCACATGCTACAACGTGGAAGAACCTTGAGGATATTATACTAAGTGAAATCAGTCAGTCATAAAAGGCCAACTGTTGTATTATTCCACTCCTATGAAGTATCTAAAGTAGTCAAAATCAGAAAAACAGGAAGTAGAGGGGTGGTTGCCAAGGTCTGGGTGCAGGTGAGGAGGGAATTTATGTTTAGTAAGTGTACAGTTTCAGTGTTGCAAAATAGAGTTCTAGAGATCTGTTGCACAATAATGTAATGATACCTAACACTACTGAACTTTACACTTAAAAATGGTTGAGATGGTAATTTTAATGTTATGTCTTTTTTACCACAATAAAAAAAAAATGTGACCAGGAAACATTCCATCTAACCAATCTAATAAAAAAAGAAATACTTAAGTGACAATCTAACAAAATATATATAGGTCTTGTGTGCTGAAAACTATAAAACACTGCTGAAAGAAATAAAAGACTAAATAAATGGGAAGACATAAGATAGTCATGGATTGGAAAACTTAATATAGTAAAGATGTCCGTTCTCCTCAAATTGTTATATGGATATAATGCATTTCCTATCAAAATTCCAGAAAGATTTTTGGAGATATTGTCAATATTCTGAAATGTATATAGTAAGGCAAAGGAACCAGAATCATTAAAACAGTTTGAAAAAGAAGTACAAACCAATACGTTTCATGAAGGTAGATATGAAAGTCCTCAACAAAGTATTATCAAATCAAATCCAAAAATTAAAAAAAAGAATTATTGGCATCCTTTATATATTTTGGATATTAATCCTTTGTGTGAAATGACCATTTTTCTACTACACTCTTTCTTGACCATTGGCACCCTTTATATATTTTGGATATTTATCCTTTGCAGTTACATGTGTTACAAATTTAAAAAAAATGTTAACGCTGGGTAAAACTACCAGATGCTGGGGAAGATGCAAATGGCTGATTAACTCTCCCCCATGAGCATTCAAGCCCTGAATAATGATTACCTGGGCTCACTCAATAGCCATAGTCTTGGAGCAGACTTTTCTTTATGAAAACTTAGTATTGGAATGAGGTGCCATTTCTACTGTAAAGCCAAGAACATTCCCTTGGAGGATACTGCTTCATTGTAGAGAAGGATTTAAAAGACTCCCTAAGTGATGAAAATTTAAGGCAAACAGGCAATCCTTGCCAGTGAAAGTTTGTGTGTAGGCGTAGGTGTAGGTATGTAAAATGTGTGTTGCTTATCAACATTTGCCTTTTCCCTTTATGTGCAATGAGGAGATCTCTTGTTGGGATGTGCTGAGGTGGTCCCATGCATGGGGAGTGAACCAGGCTCCATGGGGAAGATTTATTCCAGCACCTCAGGAGGCTGGGGCTGGGTTCTTCTCCAATGTGGCCCACCTGGCACTGTGCTAAGCATTAGGTGGAAAGGGTTGAGTATGGATGGGAGTGTGATCTAAAAGAGAAGCATCCTGAGAGCTCGGGGATGCTGCAGGGGTGATTCAAAGAAAAGAGCTGAGTTAATAGGAGTATCATAGCAACATGAACAAATTTCCTGCCATCAGAATGTGCAGGACCACCTGTAACCTCATGTGGCAGAGACACAAGCCACGGTGTTAGTGGACTGGTCGTGCTTCCTGGTTTTCTCTCTCTTCCTGGGTTCTTGCAGCAGGACCAGTCTTCTTTGAACTAAGTCCCTAGTGTTCCTGCCCAAGTAGGGTGGTTGGAGGAGGCTTCGGGAAATCAGGGGAATTCCTGTCCCTGAGGGCAGGTGGGTGCTCAAACAATAAACTGAATAAATAAAAGTGAAAAGAAAAGAATTATACACCATAACGACGGGGGATTTATTCCAGGTATGCAAGGGTGGTACAACATTTGAAAATCAATTAATGTAATCCATCACAGAAACATGCTAAAAGAAAAGTCATAATGTCAGCAGTTGCAGAAAGAGCATTTGACAATATCCAACATTCTCTCAGTAAACTAGGAATAGAAGGGAACTTCCTCAACTTGATAAAGAATATCTTCAAAAATCCTACAGATAACATCATAACTAATGGTGAGCATCTCAAAGCCTAAGATGAGGAACAAAGCAGGGATGTCCCCTGTCACCACTCCTTTTCAACATCATACTGGAAGTCCTAGCTAATGTAATAGACAAGAAAAGGAAATAAAAGGTATACAGATTGGGAAGGAAGACATAAAACTGTCTTTGTTTACAGATGACATGATTATATGTAGAAAACATGGAAGACTGGACAGAAAATCTCCTGGGAGTAATAAGCAATTATATCAAGGTTGCAGGATACAAGGTTAATATACAGAAGTCAATCGATTCCCTATATACCAATAATGAACAAGTAGAATTTGAAATTAATACCCAATTAAATTAAATTTAATTATAAATTATAGTTTAATTATAATTCAAATATAAAAAATATATTTTAAAATAATACCACTTTATATTAGCACTTGAAAAAAAATCACATAGGTATAAATTTAATAAAACATGTACAAGATATACATGAGGAAATCTACAAAATTCTGATGAAGGAACTCAAAGAAGATTAAATAAATAGAGAGATAGCCCTTCTTCATGGATTGGAAGACTCAATATTTAGTTCTTCCCAACTTGATCTATAGATTCAGTGCAAACCCAGTCAAAATCCCAGCAAGTTATTTTATAAATATCAAGAAAATGATTATAAAGTTTATATAGAGAGGCAAAAGACCCATACTAACCAACACAATATTGAATGATAAGAACAATGGAGGACTGACACTACTGAACTTCAAGACTTACTATAAACCTACAGTAACCAAGACAGTTTGCTATTGGCAAAATAATATACAAGTAGATCAATGGAACAGAATAGAGAGCCCAGAAATAGACCCAGATGAATTTAGTCAACTGATATTTGACAAAGTAGCAAAGACAATGCAGTGGAGCAAAGATAAACTTTTCAACAAATGCTGGAACAACTGGACATGCACATCCAAACTTAAAAAAAAAAAAAAAGGAATCTAGACACGGATTTTATCACCTTCACAAAAATTACCTAAAACTTGATCACAGACATCTACATGTAAAATGAAAACCTATAAAATTCCTAGAGGATAACTTAAAAGAAAAGTTATATGATCTTGGGTATGGCAATGAATTTTTTTTTTGGTACTTTTATTTTTTAATTTTTTTAAACATTTTTATTGGAGTATAATTGCTTTACAATGGTGTGTTAGTTTCTGCTTTGTAAAAAAGTGAATCAGCTATACATATACATATATACCCATATCTCTTCCATCTTGCATCTCCCTCCCACCCTCCCTATCCCACCCCTCTATGTGGTCACAGAGCACCGAGCTGATCTCCCTGAACTATGCAGCTGCTTCCCGATAGCTGTCTATCTCACATTTGTTAGTATATATACGTCCATGCCACTCTCTCACTTCATCCCAGTTGGCCCTTCCCCCATCGTGTCCTCAAGTCCATTATCTACGTCTGTGTCTTTATTCCTGTCCTGCCCCTAGATTCTTCAGACCTTTTTTTTTACATTTCATATATAAATGTGTTAGCATATGGTATTTGTTTTACTCTTATGGACTTAATTCACTCTTTATGACAGACTCTAGGTCCATCCACCTCTACAAATAACTCAATTTCATTTCCTTTTATGGCTGAGTAATATTCCATTGTATATATGTGCCACATCTTCTTTATCCATTCATCTGTCAATGGACACTTAGGTTGTTTCCATGTCCTGGCTATTGTAAATAGAGCTGAAATGAACACTGTGGTACAGGACTCCTTTTGAATTATGGTTTTCTCAGAGTATATGCCCAGTATTGGGATTGCTGGGTTGTATGGTAGTTCTATTTTTAGTTTTTTAAGGAACCTCCATACTGTTCTCCATAGTGGCTGTATCAATTTACATTCCCACCAACAGTGCAAGAGGGTTCACTTTTCTCCACACCCTCTCCAGCATTTATTGTTTGTAGATTTTTTGATGATGGCCATTCTGGCTGGTGTGAGGTGATACATCATTGTAGTTTTGATTTGCATTTCTCTAATGATTAGTGACATTGAGCCTTCTTTCAAGTGCTTCTTGGCAATCGGTATATCTTCTTTGGAGAAATGTCTATTTAGGTCTTCTGCCCATTTTTGGACTGGGTTGTTTGTTTTTTTGATATTGAGCTGCATGAGCTGCTTCTAAAATTTGGAGATAAATCCACTGTCACTTGCTTCATTTGCAAATATTTTCTCCCAATCTGAGGGTTGTCTTTTCATCTTATTTAAGGTTTCCTTTCATGTGCAAAAGCTTTTAAGTTTCATTAGGTCCCATTTGTTTATTTTTGTTTTTATTTCCGTTACCCTAGGAGGTGGGTCAAAAAGGATCTTGCTGTGATTTATGTCATAGAGTGTACCACCTATGTTTTCCTGTAAGAGTTTTAGAGTGTCTGGCCTTATGTTTAGGTCTTTAATCTATTTTGAGTTTATTTTTGTGTATGGTGTTAGGGAGTGCTCTAATTTCATTCTTTTACATGTAGCTGTCCAGTTATCCCAGCACCACTTATTGAAGAGGCTGTCTTTTCTCCATTGTATATTCTTGCCTCCTTTATCAAAAATAAGGTGACCATATGTGTGTGGGTTTATCTCCGGGCTCTCTATCCTGTTTCATGGATCTATATTTCTGTTTTTGTGTCAGTACCGTACTGTCTTAATTACTGTAACTTTGTAGTATAGTCTGAAGTCTGGGATCCTGATTCCTCCAGCTCCATGTTTCTTTCTCAAGATTGCTTTGGCTATTCGGGGTCTTTTGTGTTTCCATACAAATTGTGAACTTTTTTGTTCTCATTCTGCGAAAAATACCATTGGTAGTTTGATAGGGATTGCATTGAATCTGTAGATTGCTTTGGGTAGTATAATCATTTTCACAAGGTTGATTTTTCCAGTCCAAGAACATGGAATATCTCTCCATCTGTTTGTATCATCTTTAATTTCTTTCACCAGTGTTTTATAGTTTTCTGCATACAGGTCTTTTGTCTCCTTGGGTAGGTTTATTCCTAGGTATTCTATTCTTTTCGTTGCAGTGGTACATGGGAGTGTTTCCTTAATATCGCTTTCAGATTTTTCATCATTAGTGTATAGGAATGCCAGAGATTTCTATGCATTAATTTTGTATCCTGCTACTTTACCAAATTCATTGATTAGCTCTAGAAGTTTTCTGGTAGCATCTTTAGGATTCTCTATGTATAGTATCATGTCATCTGCAAACAGTGACAGCTTTACTTCTTCTTTTCCAATTTGGATTCCTTTTATTTATTTTTCTTCTCTGATTGCTCAGGCTAAAACTTCAAAAACTATATTGAATAATAGTGGTGAGAGTGGACAACCTTGTCTTGTTCCTGATCTTAGTGAAAATTGTTTCAGTTTTTCACCATTGAGAATGAAGTTGGCTCTGGGCTTGTCATATATGGCCTTTATTATGTTGAGGTAAGTTCCCTCTTTGCCTACTTTATGGAGGGATTTTAATCATAACTGGGTGTTGAATTTTGTCAAAAGCTTTTTCTGCATCTATTGAGATCATAGGTTTTTAAGCCTTCAGTTTGTTAATGTGGTGTATCACATTGATTGATTTGCATATATTGAAGAATCCTTGCATTCCTGGGATAAACCCCACGTGATCATGGTGTATGATCCTTCCAATGTGCTTTTGGATTCTGTTTGCTAGTATTTTGTTGAGAATCTTTGCATCTATGTTAATCAGTGATATTGGCCTGTAGTTTTCTTTCGTTGTAACATCTTTGTCTGGTTTTGGTATCAGGGTGATGGTGGCCTCGTAGAATGGGCTTGGAAGTGCTCCTCCCTCTGCTATATTTTTGAAGAGTTTGAGAACAGCAGGTGTTACCTCTTCTCTAAATGTTTGAAAGAATTCACCTGTGAATCCATCCGATCCTGGGCTTTTGTTTGTTGGAAGATTTTTAATCACATTCTCAACTTTAGTGCTTGTGATTGGTCTGTTTATATGTTCTATTTCTTCCTGGTTCAGTCTCAGAAGGTTGTACTTTCCGCAGTATTTGTCCATTTCTTCCAGGTTGTCCATTTCATTTGCATATGGATGCTTGTAGCAATCTCTCATGATCCTTTGTATTTCTGCAGTGTCAGTGGTTACTTCTCCTTTTTCATTTCTAATTCTACTGATTTGAGTCTTCTCCCTTTTTTCTTGATGAGTCTGGCTAATGGTTATCATTTTTTTTTTATCTTCTCAAAGAACGAGCTTTTACTTTTATTGATCTTTGCTATTGTTTGCTTCCTTTCTTTTTTATTTATTTCTCATCTGATCTTTATGATTTCTTTCCTTCTGCTAACTTTGAGGGTTCTTTTGTTCTTCTTTCTCTAATTCCTTTAGTTGTTAAGTTAGGTTGTTGTTTATTTGAGATGTTTCTTGTTTCTTGAGGTAGCATCGTATTGCTATAAACTTCCCTCTTAGAACTGCTTTTGCTGCATCCCATCAGGTTTGGGTCATCGTGTTTTCATTGTCATTTCTTTCTCTGTATTTTTTGATTTCCTCTTTGATTTCTTCAGTGATCTCCTAGTTATTAAGTAGTGTATTGTTTAGCCTCCATGTGTCTATTTTTTACAGATTTTTATCTGTAATTTATTCCTAGTCTCATAGCATTGTGGTCAATAAAAGATACTTGATATGATTTCAATTTTCTTAAACTTACCAAGGTTTGATTTGTGACCCAAGATATGATCTATCCTGGAGAATGTTCCATGAGCACTTGAGAAGAAAGTGTATTCTGTTGTTTTTGGATGCAATGTCCTATAAATATCAATTAAGTCCATCTTGTTTAAAGTATCATTTAAAGCTTGTGTTTCCTTATTTATTTTCATTTTGGATGAGCTGTCCATTGGTGAAAGTGAGGTGTTAAAGTCCCTTACTATCATTATGTTTCTGTAAATTTCCCCTTTTATGGCTGTTAGCTTTTACCTTATGTATTGAGGTGCTCCTATGTTGGGTGCATAAATATTTACACTTGTTATATCTTCTTCTTGGATTGATTCCTTGATCATTATGTAGTGTCCTTCTTTGTCTCTTGTAATAGTCTTTACTTTAAAGTCTATTTTGTCTGATATGAGAATTGCTACTCCAGCTTTCTTTTGATTTCCATTTGCATGGAATATCCTTTTCCATCCCCTCACTTTCAGTCTGTATGTGTACCTAAGTGTCTGAAGTGGGTCTCCTGTAGGCAGCATATATACCAGTCTTGTTTCTGTATCCATTCAGCCAGTCTATGTCTTTTGGTTGGTGCATTTAATCCTTATACATTTAAGGTAATTATCGATATGTATGTTCCTATTACCATTTTCTTAATTGTGTTCATTGTGTTATTCTAGGTCTTTTCCTTCTCTTGTGTCTCCTGCCTAGAGTAGTTCCTGTAGCATTTGTTGTAAAGCTGTTTGGTGGTGTTGAATTCTCTTAGCTTTTGCTTGTCTGTAAAGGTTTTAATTTCTCCATCAAATCTGAATGAGGTCCTTGGTGGGTAGAATAATCTTGGTTGTAGGTTTTTCCCTTTCATCACTTTACATATGTCCTTCCACTCCCTTCTGGCTTGCAGAGTTTCTGCTGAAAGATCAGCTGTTAACGTTATGGGGATTCCTTTGTATGTTATTTGTTGTTTTTCCCTTGCTGCTTTTAATATTTTTTCTTTGTATTTCATTTTTGGTAGTTTGATTAATATGTGTCCTGGCGTGTTTCTCCTTGGATTTATCCTGTATGGGACTCTCTGTGCTTCCTGGACTTGATTAACTATTTCCTTTCCCATATTAGGCAACTTTCAACTATAATCTCTTCAAGTATTTTCTCAGTCCCTTTCTTTTTCTCTTCTTCTGGGACCCCTATAATTCGAATGTTGGTGCATCTACTGTTGTCCCAGAGGTCTCTGAGACTGTCCTCCATTCTTTTCATTTTTTTTTTTCTTTATTCTGCTCTGCAGTAGTTATTTCCACTATTTTATCTTCCAGGTCACTTATCCTTTTGCCTCAGTTATTCTGCTGTTGTTTCCTTCTAGAGAATTTTTAATTTTATTTATCGTGTTGTTCATCATTGTTTGCTCTTTAGTTCTTCTAGGTCATTATTAAATGTTTCTTTTATTTTCTGCATTCTATTTCCAAGATTTTACCTCACCTTTACTATCATTACTCTGAATTCTTTATCAGGTAGACTGCCAATTTCGTCTTCATTTCTTTGGTCTGGTGGGTTTTTACCTTGCTCCTTCATCTGCTGTGTGTTCCTCTGTCTTCTCATTTTGCTTCACTTACTGTGTTTGGGGTCTCCTTTTCACAGGTTGTAGGTTCATCGTTCCCATTGTTTTTGGTGTCTTCCCCCAGTGGCTAAGGTTGGTTCAGTGGGTTGTGTAGGCTTCCTCGTGGAAGGGAGTAGTGCCTGTGTTCTGGTGGATGAGGCTGGATCTTGTCTTTCTGATGGGCAGGACTGTGTCTGGTGGTGTGTTTGGGGGTGTCTGTGACATGATGATTTTTGGCAGCCTCTCTGCTAATGGGTGGGGTTGTTTTGCTGTCTTGCTAGTTGTTTGGCATAGGCTCTCCAGCACTGTAGCTTGCTGGTCGTTGAGTGGAGCTGGGTCTTAGCATTGAGATGGAGATCTCTGGGAGAGCTTTTACGGTTTGATATTACATGGAGCCGGGAGGTCTCTGGTGGACCAATGTCCTGAACTCGGCACTCCCACCTCAGAGGCACAGCTCTGACACCCGGCCAGAGCACCAAGACCCTGTCAGCCACATGGCTCAGAAGAAAAGAGAGAAAAAAAGAGAAAGAATGAAAGAAAAAATAAAATAATGTTATTAGAATAAGATTTAAAAATTATTATTAAAAATAAAAAAATTTAAAAATAATTTAAAAAAGGAAAAAAAAGAAAGAAGAGAGCAATCAAACCAAAATACAAATCTACCAATGGTAACAAGCACTAAAAACTATACAAAAAAACAAAAACAAAAAACGGACAGACAGAACCTTAGGACAAATGGTAAAAGCAAAGCTATACACTCAAAATCACACAAAGAAACATACAGAAACACACTCAGAAAAAGAGAAAAAGGAAAAAATGTGTATATATATTTGCTCCCAACATCCACTGCCTCTATTTAGGAATGATTCGTTGTCTATTCAGGTTTTCCACAGATGCAGTGTACATCTAGTTGATTGTGGTGATTTAATCTTCTGCCCCTGAGGCTGCTGGGAGAAATTTCCCTTTTTCTTCTTTGTTCGCACAGCTCCTGGGTTTCAGCTTTGGATTTGGCCCTGCCTCTGCGTGTAGATCACCTGAGGGCATCTGTTCTTCACTCAGACAGGACGGGGTTAAAGTAGCAGCTGATTTGGGGGCTCTGGCTCACTCAGGCTGTGGGGAGGGAGCTGTACGGAATGCGAGGTGAGCCTGTGGTGGCAGAGGCCAGCATGACATTGCAACAGCCTGAGGTGTGCCGTGTGTTCTCCCCGGGAAGTTGTCCCTGGATCGTGGGACCCTGGCATTGGTGGGCTGCACAGGCTCCCGGGAGTGGAGGTGTGAATAGTGACCTGTGCTTGCACACAGGCTTCTTGCTGGCTGCAGCAGCCGCCTTAGCATCTCATGCCCATCTCTGGTGTCTGTGCTGATAGCCTCGGCTTGTGCCCTTCTTGGGACTTGTTTAGGCAGTGCTCTGGATCCCCTCTCCTGGTGCACCCTGAAACAATGGTCTCTTGCCTCTTCGGCAGGCCCACACCTTTTCCCAGACTCCCTCCCAGCTATCTGTGGTATATTAGCCCCCTTCAGGCTGTGTTCACGCAGCCAACCCCAGCCCTCTACCTGGGATGTGACCTCCAAAGGCCGAGCCTTTGCTCCCAGCCCCCATCTCTCCTGGCCAGCGGTTCAGCAGACAAGCCTCTCGGGCTGGTGAGTGCTGGTTGGCACCAATTCTCTGTGCAGGAATCTCTCCACTATGCCCTCTGCACCCCTCCCTATTGCTACACTCTCCTCCGTGTCTCTGAAGCTTCCCCCAAGCCACCCCCTGTCTCCGCCAGTGAAGGGGCTTCCTAGTGTGTGGAAACTTTCCCTCCTTCACAGCTCCCTCCCAGTGTTGCAGGTCCCGTCCCTATTCTTTTGTCTCTGTTTTTTCTTTTGCCCTACCCAGGAATGTGGGAAGTTTCTTTACTTTTGGGAAGTCTGAGGTCTTCTGCCAGTGTTCAGTAGGTGTTCTTTAGGAGTTGTTCCACATGTAGACGTTTTTCTGATGTATCTGTGGGGAGGAAGGTGATCTCCACGTCTTACTCTTCCACCATCTTGAAGGTCTGGCAGTAACTTTTTAGATAAAACACTAGAGGCACGATCCATGAAAGAAATCATTGATAAGCTGGACTTCATTAAAATTAAGAAGAAAAATGTGTGCTCTACTAAAGACACTTAAGAGAATGAGAAGCCAAAGCCTGGGAGAAAATATTTACCAAAGACTAATCTGATTAAGGACTGCTACACAAATTACATAAAGAAGTCTTGAAACTCAACAATAAGGAAACAAACAACCTGATTAGAAAACGGGCCAAAGATCATAACAGATACCTCACCAAAGAAGGTATACAGATGACAAATAAGCATATGAAAAGATGCTTACATCATATGTCATCATGGAAATGCAAAATAAAGCAATGAGATACCACTACATACCTATTAGAATGGCCAAAATATCAGAACCTAAAGCTGAGAAGGCTCTGGAACAACAGGAACTCTTTTCCATATCTGGTGGGATTTCAAAAGTGTATAGACACTTTGAAAGATAGTTTGATTGTTTCTTACTAAACTAAGTATATTCTTATCATATATTCCAGCAACTGTGGTCCTTGGTATTTACCCAAAGGGGTTGAAAATTTATGTCCACACAAAAACCTGCACACAAATGTTTATAGCAGCCTAATTCATAGATGCTAAAACCTGGAAGCAACCAAGATGCCTTTCAATATGTGAATGGTTAAATAAACTGTGGTACGTGCAAACAGTAGAATATTATTCAGTGCTAAAATGAAATGAGCTATCAAGCCCTGAAAATACATGGAGAAACCTTAAATGCATATTACTAAGTAAAATAATCCATTTGAAAAGTTACCTGCAGTATAAATACAACTATATGACATCCTGAAAAAAGGCACAACTTTGGAGACAGTAAACAGATCAGGAGTTGAGGGTGCGAGGAGAGATTAATATGCAAAGCATAGAGGCTTTTTAGGGCCGTGAAAATACTCTATATTATACTTTAATGATGGATCCATGTAATTTATATGTTTGTCCAAACCCTTGGAATGTAAAACACCAAGAGTGAATCCCTAGGTGAACTATGGACTTTGAGTGAGTATGATGTGTCAATGTAGGTTCATTAATTTTAACAAATGTGCCACTCTGGTTGGGATGTTGATAATGGAGCAGGCTAAACATGTGTGGGTTCAGGGCATATAGGGGAAGTCTGTTCCTTCCCCTCAATTTTGCTGTGCACCTAATACTGCTGTAAAAAAATAAAAAGTCTTTAAAAGATAGAATTATAAAGTGGGAGGAATTACTACGCCCAATTTGAAGACTTTACTATATAGCTACATTAACAAGTTTGTGTGGTATTGGTGAGGGATAGACTTACTTATAATTCAATAGAACTGGATTGAGAACCAAGAATGAGGCCTACACAAATGTATCTAACTGATTGCAAAAGGAGTTCAATGAAGGACAGCCTTTTCAACAAGTGACCAGGGAGCAACTGGACATCCGTTGGAGAACAAACCAACCAACCTCCATCTAAACCTCATACTTTTTATAAGTTTAACACAAAATGGATCATAGATTTAAATGTAAAGCATTAAAACTATAAATCTTCAGAAGAAAACAGAAAAATTCTAGAACTTAGGCAAGGCACTTGATACTAAAAGTATAATCCATAAATGGAAAGACAAATTAGAGCCTGACAAAATTTAAAACGTTTGCTTTCTGAAAGCCTATGTGCAGAGGATCAAAGGTAACACTACATACTGGAATAAAATATTTCAAACCACATATCTGACAAAGAAATAGTATCTAAAATATATAAAGTATATAAAAAATATATAAAAATATAAATATATTTATATATATAAATATATATCTAAAATATATAAATGTATATAAAATATATAAAGAACTATTAAAACTCAATAGTAAATAAAAATCTAACTATAAATTGGGCTAAAGACATGAACAAACATTTCACTAATGAGGATATACAGATGATGAATAAGCACACAAAAAGATGTTTAACATATTAGCCGTTAGGGAAGTAAGATTAAAAGGTCAATGAATAACAACTACCACAATGGCTAAATATTGTAAATCAACTATTGTAAATCAAGTATACTTCAATTAAAAGAATCTAAAAAACATACTAACAATACCAAATGCTGACAAGGATGCTAAACAACTGAGTTTCTCATACATTGCTGGTGGGAACTGTTGTGACTTTGAAGGATTTCATGCCTGATTGGAGATAAAGATACCACAAAGGTGGTATTAGCATAAAAGGAGCTTTATTTGGGTGATGCTTTGGCAGGTTCATACCCCGGAAATCCCTCACATCATGAGACCATGCTGCCATATATGTACCCTGCAGAAGGGGACAAGGGCAAGAAACTCCTCAGGGAGAGGGGGATTGGTGGGTCATTTAGCCTTAAGTGTCTTAATGATGTCATTCTGCAGCTTTGGGGATGTGGGCAGAATCTCTAGGTCAGAGAGCTCTGAATGCTAGTACCAGCTTGTGGTCTTTATTGCCCTGTGTTTATCACATCAAGGGCTGGCAAATATTGGGTGCAGTTTTGCAGGATATGTAAAGCAGGCAGGTTTATTGGATAAAAATATGCTCATGTGGGCTATATTTAAAACAATTAGATGTGTAAACTTTTGAGTTTGCTTCTGGCAGGATTTTGAACTAATGGGTCCTAAAAAGTACATTGCATAGAGGCATTATATAGAGGCCACCGTTGGCTCATTTATATAACAATCCATCTCCTGACTCCATGTTTTTTTTTTGTTGTTGTTTATTTTTTGGTGAAATATACATTATGTAAAATTCACCATTTTAATGATTTTAAATGTACAATTCAGTGGCATTCACAATGTTATTCAGCCACCACCATTATTTTTTTCCAGAAAACCATTTTATCATCCCAAACAGAAACTGCATACCCTTTACACAATAACTCCCCATTTCCCCCTATCTGTAGCCCCTGGCAACCTCCATTCTACTTTCTGTCTCTAAGAATTTGCCAATTCTAGGTGTCTCATAAGTGGAATTATTCATTATTTTTCCTTTTGTGTCTTGCTTATTTCACTTAGCATAATGTTTTCAAGGTCCATCCATGTTATACCATGAATCAGAACTTCCTTTTCTTTTTCTTCCAGTTTTATTGAGATATAATTGGCATGCAGCATTGTATAAGTTGAAGGTGTACAGAATAATGATTTGACTTACATACTTCATGAAATGGTTACCACAGTAAGTTTAGTGAACATCCAACATCTCATACAGATACCAAATTAAAGAAATAGAAAAAAAATTTTTTACTTGTTATAAGAACTCTTAGGAATTACCTTCTTAACAACTTTCATTTATTACATACAGCAGTGTTAACTATATATATTATATATATATTATATATATATTATATAATATGTATATATATTATATATATATATATAATGTTATACATTTTATCCCTAGTATTTATTTATCGTATAACTAGAAGTTCGGACCTTTTGGCTACCTTCATTCAATCTTCCCTCCCCCCACCCCCGCCCCTGGTAACCACAAATCTGATCTCTTTTTCTTTGAGTTTGTTTGTTTTTGAAGTATAATTGACCTACAACACTGTTAGTTCTTGGTATACAACAGAGTGATTTAATATACATTTCTATACATTTCAAAATGATCACCATGATAAGTCTAGTTACCTTCTGTCACCATACAAATATATTACATAATTATTGACTATATTCCCCACACTGTACATTTCATACCCATGACTCATTTATTTTGTAACAGGAAGTTTGTACCTCTTAATCTCATTCGCCTATTTCTCTCCTCCCACCAAACCCCTACCCTCTGGCAACCACCTGTTTGTTCTCTGTATCCATGACTCTGTTTCCTTTTTGTTATATTTGTTCATTTGTTTTTTAAATTCTGCATATAAGTGAAATCATACAGTATTTGTCTCTCTCTGTCTGACTTGTTTTACTTAGCATAATACCCTTTAGGTCTATCCATGTTTCAAATGGCAAAATTTCATTCTTTTTTCTAGCTAATATTCCATTATACGTACATGTGTGTGTGTGTATACCACAACTTCTTTATCCATTCATCTATTGATGGGCATTTAGGTTACTTCCATATCTGGGCTATTGTAGATAATGCTGCAGTGAACATAGGGGTTTGAATTAGTATTTTCATTTTCTTTGAATAAATACCCAGTGTGGAATTGCTGGATCATACTGTAGTTCTATTTTTAATTTTTTGAATAATCTGCATAATGTTTGCCATAAAGGCTGCACCAATTTACATTCCCACCAACAGTGCACGAGGGTTCCCTTTTCTTCACATCCTTGCTGACAATTGTTACTTCTTGTCTATTTGACAATAGCCATTCTGGCAGGTGTAAGGTGGTATCTCCTTGTGGTTTTGATTTGCATTTCCCTGATGATTGGTGATGTTGAGCATCTTTTCATGTGCCTGTTGATCATCTGTACGTCTTCTTTGGAAAAATGTCTATTTAGGTCCTTTGCCCATTTTTAAAATCAGGTTATTTGTTTTTCTGATGTTGAGTTGTATGGATTCTTTGTATATTTTGGATATTAATTGATTATCAGATATATCATTTGCAAATATCTTCTCCCATTCAGTAAGTGGCCTTTTCATTTTGTTGACAGTTTCCTTCACTGTTCAAAAGCTTTTTAGTTTGATATAGTCCCATTTGTTTATTTTTGCTTTCGATTCCCTTCCCTAAGGAGACATATCCCCCCCAAAATTATTAAGACCATTGTCAAAAAGCTTACTGCCTATGTTTTCTCATAGAAATGTTATGTTTTCAGGTTTTACACTTAACTCTTTAATCCATTTTGAGTTTATTTTTGTATACGGTGTAAGAAAGTAGTCCAGTTTGATTCTTTTGCATGTAGCTGTCCAGTTTTCCCAACACCATTTATTGAACAGGCTATCTTTTACCCCATTGTATATTTTGCCTCCTTTGTCATAGATTAATTGACCTTATAAGTGCAGCTTCATTTCTAGGCTCTCTATTCTGTACCACTAATCTATGTGTCTGTTTTTGTGCCAGTACCATTCTATTTTGATTACTGTAGCTTCGTAGTATAGTTTGAAATCAAGGAGCTTGATGCCTCCAGCTTTGTTCTTTCTCAAGATTGTTTTGGTTATTTGAGGTCTTCTGTGTTTCCATATGCATTTTAGAATTATTTAGAATTATTCTAGTTCTGTGAAAAATGACATTGGTATTTTGATAGTGACTGCATTGAATCTGTAGATTGCCTTGGGCAGTATGGTCATTTTAACAGTATTAATTCTTCTAATCCATGAGCATGGTATATCTTTCCATTTGTTTGTGTCATCTTCAATTACCTTCATCAGTGTCTTATACTTTTCCAATTACAGGTCTTTGACCTCCTTAGTTAGATTTATTCCCAAGTATTTTATTTTTGTGATGCTATTGTAAATGGGATTGTTTTCTTAATTTATCTTTCAGATGGTTTGTTGTTCTTTATCCATTCATCTATTGATGGGCATTTATAGTGATGGGCATGTATAGTGTATAGAAACTCAACATATTTCTGTATGTTAATTTTTTATGCTGCATCTTTACTGAATTCATTTATGAGTTCTAGTCGTTTTTGAGGGGTGCATCTTTAGGATTTTATATCTATAGTATCATGTCATTTGCAAAACGTGACAGCTTTACTTTTCCTTTCCAATTTGGATTTATTTTATTTATTTTTCTTGTCTGATTGTTGTAGCTAGGGCTTCCAATACTATGTTAAATAAAAGTGGTAAGAGTGGGTACCCTTGTCTTGTTTCTGATCTTAGAGGAAATGCTTTCAGCTTTTCCCCAATGAGTATGATGTGAGGTTTGGGCTTGTCAGATATGTCCTGTATTATTTTGAAGGTATGTTCCCTCAAAGCTCACTTGATTGAGAGTTTTTATCATAAATGGATGTTGAATTTTGTTAAAGGCTTTTTGTGCATCTATTGAGATGATCATTTTATTGTTAAATTTGTTAATGTTGTGTATCGTATTTATTGATCTATGGATATTGAGCCATCCTTGCATCACTGGGATAAGTCCCACTTGATCATTGTGTATGATCCTTTTAATGTATTATTAAATTTGGTTTGCTAACATATTCTTGAGGATTTTTGCATCTATGTCCATCAGTGATATTGGCCTGTAATTTTCTTTCTTTGTGATGTCTTTGTCTGGTTTTGGTACCAGGGTGATGTTGGCCTTATAGAGTGAGTTTGGATTCATTCCTTCATCTGTGATTTTTTTGGAATAGTTGAAGAAAATAAGTGTTAACTCTTAAATGTTTGACAGAATGAACCTGTGAAGACTTCTGGCCCTGGACTTTCGTTTGTTGGGAGTTGTTTTTTGTTTGTTTGTTTTGTTGGTTTTTCTGTTTTTCTGGGTTTTCTTCTGATTCAACTTCATTACTGCTAATTGGTCTTTTCATATTTTCTATTTCTTCCTGGTTCAGTCTTGGGAGACTGTCCATTTCTAGGAATTTATTTCTTGTAGGTGTCCATTTTATTGACAAATCATTGTTCATAGTAATCTCTTATGATAGTTTGTATTTCTGTGGTATCTGTTGTAACTTTCCTCTTTCATTTCTGAACTTATTTATTTGGGCCCTCTGTCTTTTTTTCTTGATGAGTCTGGCTAAAGCTTTATCATTTTTTTAAATCTTTTCAAATGACCAGCTCTTAGTTTCATTAATCTTTTTATTGTTTTTCAGTCTCTATTTCATTTATTTCTACTCTGACTTTTATTATTTCTTTCCTTCTACTAACTTTGGGTTTTGTTTGTTCTTGTTTTTCTATTTCCTTTAGGTATAAGATTAGGCTGTTTATTTGAGATTTATCTTGTTTCCTGAAGTAGGCTTGTATCACTATAAATTTTCCTCTTAGAATTGCTTTTGTTGTGTGCCATAATTTTTGAATTACTGTGTTTTTATTTTCATTTGTCTCTAGGTATTTCTTTAATTTACGCTTTGATTTCTTCAGTGTCCCATTGGTTCTTTAGTAGCATATTGTTTAAACTCCATGTGTTTGTTTTTTCTGCATTTTTTTCTTATTGTTGATTTCTAGACTCAGCATTATGGTCGAAAAAGATGATTAATATGCTTTCAGTCTTCTAAAATTTACTGAGTCTTGTTTTGTGTTCTATCATATGCTCTATCCTAGAGAATGTTCCATGTACACTTAAAAATAATGTTTGTTATGCTGCTTTTGGATGGAATGTTTTATATATATATATATATATATATATATATATATATATATATATATATATATTCATATGTCTAATGTATTGCCTAAGGCCAGTGATTCCTTATTAATTTTCCATCTGGATGATTTGTGCATTGATGTAAGTGAGGTTTAAAATCCCCTACTATTATTGTGTTACTATCAATTTCTCCCTTTATGTCTCTTAATATTTGCTTTATATATTTAGGTATTCCTATTTTTGGTTCATATATATTTACCATTGTTATAGTTTCTTCTTAGATTGATCTCAATATCATTATGTAATGTCCTTTATCTCTTGTTACAGTCTTTATTTAAAAGTCTATTTTCTCTGATAAAAGTATTGCTACCCCAGCTTTCTTTTGAGTTCCATTTGCATGGAATAACTTTTTCCATTGCCTCACTTTTAGTCTATGTGTTTCTTTAGATCTGAAGTGATTCTACTGTATGCAGCATATAGATGGGTAATGTTTTTCTATCCATTCAGTCGCTCTGTATCTTTTGATTGGAGCATTTAGTCCACTCACATTTTTTTAGGACTTTTTTGTGTCTTTCTTTTCCTTTTTCTCTCTTCCCTTTTGATTTAATGACTATCTTTAGTGTTATTTTTGGATTCCTTTCTGTTTTTTTGCATATGTATCTCTTAGAGGTTTCTGGTTTGTCATTACTATGAGGTTTATATATAGCAATCTACATATACACATGTGATATTTTTTATTGGAGTACAGTTGCTTTACAATGTTTTTTTTTAACATCTTTCTTGGAGTAGAATTGCTTTACAATGTTGTGTTAGTTTCTGCTCTACAGCAAAGTGAATCAATTATACATATACATATATCCACTCTTTTTTAGATTTCATTCCCATTTAGGTCACCACAGATCATTCAGTAGAGTTCCCTGTGCTATACAGTAGGTTCTCATTAGTTATCTATTTTATACATAGTAGTGTATATATGTCAATCCCAATCTCCCAATTCGTTCCACCCCCCCCTTCCCCCCTTGGTAACCATAAGTTTTTTCTCTACATCTGTGACTCCATTTTTGCTTTGCAAATAAGTTCATCTGTACCATTTTTCTAGATTCCACATATAAGTGATATTATACAATATTTGTTTTTCTCTTTCTGACTTACATCACTCTGTGTGACAATCTCTAGGTCCATCCACTATTTCATTCCTTTTTATGGCTGAGTAATATTCCATTGTATATATGTACCATATCTTCTTTATCCATTCCTCTGTCAATGGACATTTAGGTTGCTTCCATGTCCTGGCTATTGTAAATAGTCCATTGGGGTTCATGCATCCTTTCAAATTATGGTTTTCTCTGGATATATGCCTAGGAGTGGGATTGCTGGGTCACACATGTATGATAGTTGCTGATCTCTTAAAATCAAACACATTTTATAACCCTGCATTTTTACTACCCCCCAACATTCGATGTTTTAGGAATCATATTTTACAGCTTTTTCTTCAGTGTATCCCTTAATTACTTATTGTGGAACAGATGATTTTACTACTTTTGTCTTTTAACCTTCCTACTAGCTTTATAAGTGGTTGATCTACTTACCTTTACTGCATATTTTACTTTACCAAAGAGATTTTTCTCTCATATTTCCAATTGTGACTTTTTTTTTCCATTTTGAGAAGTCTTTTTAACATTTCTTCTGAAGCCAGTTTTATGGTGCTGAACTCTTCTAGCTTTTGTTTCTCTGTAAAACTCTTGACCTCTCCTTCAAATCTTTATGATAGCCTTGCCAGGTACAGTATTCTTGGTTACAGGTTTTTTTCCTATATTTACTTTAAATATATTATGCCACTGCCTTCTGGCCTGCAGACTTGCTGCTGAAAAGTCAAGTAATAGCCTTTTGGGAGTTCTCTTGTACATACCTAGTTGCTTTTCCCTTGCTGCTTTTAACGTTCTCTTTAATTTTTGCCATTTTAATTACAGTGTGTCTTTGTTTGGTTCTCTTTGGTTTGGTCTTGTGGACTCTCTGTGCTTCCTAGACTTGGATGTCTGTTTCCTTTCCCAAGTTAGGGAAGTTTTTAGCTGTTATGTCTTCAAACATACTCTCTGCAACTTTCTCTCTCTTCTCCTTTTGGGACCCCTATAATGAGGATGTTTGTATGCTTGATGTTATCCCAGAGGTCTCTTAGACTGTCCTTTTTTTTTTTTTTTTGCCACACCACGTGGCATGCGGAAGTTCCCCAACCAGGGATCAAACCCATGCCCCCTGCAGTGGAAGCACAGAGTCTGAACCACTGGACCACCAGGGAAGTCCTGTCCTCATTTTTTTAAATTCTTTTTTGTTGTTTAGCTTGAGTGATTTACACTACTCTTTCTTCTAGTTCACTGATCCTTTCCAGTATATCATTGAATCTACTGTTGGTTCCTCTCAGTCTGTTTTTTTTTATTTCAGTTATTGTATTTTTCAGCTCTGCTTTTTAAAAAAATATTTTCTTACCGTTTGTTAGAAACTTATGACTTCTCACTGTGTTCACTTATTCTTCTCCCCAGTTCTTTGAGCATCTTTATAATCATTACCTTGAACTCTTTATCAGGGCAATTTCTTATCTGCACTTCACTTAGTTCTTCTGGTATTTTATCTTGTTCTTTTGTTTGGAACATATTCCTCTGTTGCCTCATTTTGTGTAATTTGCTGTTTTTATTTCTATATATTTGACATGTTACATTTCTTGGAGAAGTGGCCTTATGTAGGAGACATGCTATGGGTTCCATCAGCACACTCTCCTCTGGTCATTAGTGCTATATGTTCTAAGGTTACCTTCTACGTGGCCTGCATTGATCCTTCTGTTGTAGCAGGTTTACTACTGTGGATGTGCTTGTAGCCCTGGCTGGATGGCCCCCAGTCCAGTTGGTTGCCAGGCCCTGCCTAGTGCAAAGGCTGCTAGCTGCTGGTGGGTGTGGTCAGGTCCTGGCATGGCTGGCTGCATGTCCTGGGGAGTCCCAGTCCTGTTGCTAGTCTGCTGGTGAGTAAGGCCAGGTCATGAGGCAGTTGGGTGCAATGCCCTGGAAGGTCCCAGTGCTACTGCTGACCCGTTGGTGGGTGGAATTTGTCCCAGGATGGCTGCATGTGATGCTGTGGGTCCTGGAGCTAGTGTCAGCCTGCTGATGGGTGGGGCTGTTCTCTGACTTGGCTGGCTGTGGGTTCCAAGATATCCCAGAGCTGGTGTTGGTCCTCTGGTGGATGAGGTCATGTCTTGGGGCTAATGCAGCCCACTGGTATACAGAAGCAATTCCTGGAGTCTCTGGCTGCAAGGTCAAAGTGTCCCAGAGCTGGTGTCAGCTCTCTGGTCGGCCAGATTGGGTCCCAGGTGGTCCTGGGGCTGGTGTCTGGCCACTGGTGGGTGCCGTCATGTGCTAGAGTCTCTGCCTTCAGGGCCCAGGTTTCCCTGAGCTGGTTTCTGCCCATTGGTGGGCAAGGCCAGGGCCCAGAGGATATTGAGGATAGCACTAGCCCACTGGTGAGCAGAGCCATGTCCTGGGGTCTTTGGCTTCAGGGCCCAAGGGTTCTGGAACTGGTGTCTGCCTGTTGAAGTGTGGGGCTGAGTCTCTTCCTGGCTGCAGGCCTCAGGGGTCCTGGGGCTAGTGCCAGCCCACTAGTAGTTGAGGCCGGGTCCTGGGCCTTCTGGTGGGTGGGGCAGGATCCATGGGAGACTTGGTGCTCAGGGAATCCTGCAGCAGCTGCTTTGCCCGGGGCATCCCAGGACTGGTGAGGGCCAGCTGGTCAGTGTGGTGGAGTCCCGTCTCTAATCAGCTAGAGGGGGGGATTCCAAAATACTGCTTGACAGTATCAGTGTCCCTGTGGTAGAAGGAGCTCCCCAAAATGGCTGCCACCAACATCTGTCTCTCCAGGGTGAGTCCCAGTTGCCTCCTGCCTCTCCAGAAGGCTCTCCAAGATCAGCAAGTAGGTCTAATCTAGACTGCTTTCAAATTACTGCTTCTGCCTTGGGTTTTGGTGTGTGTGAGATTTTGTGTGCAGCCTTTATGTGTGAAGTCTTTTTTCCACAGCTCTCTGTCTTTCCTGAAAGTAAGCCCCACTGGCCTTCAAAGCCAGATATTCTAGGATTTGTCTTCCAGTGCAAGACCCCCCAGGCTGGGGAGCCCAATGTGGACCTTGGACCCCTCGCTCATTGGGGAGAACCTCTGCAGTTGTGATTATCCTCCCATTTATGTGCTGCCCACCTGAGTGTATGAGTTTTGACTATACTGTATCTCGACCCCTCTGCCTGTGTCATTGTGGTTCCTTCTTTATACCTTTATTTGTAAAAGATCTTTTCTTCTAGTCTTCGGGTCATTCTCATTGATAGTTACTCTGTAAATAGTTGTAATCTTATTGTGCCCTTGGGAGGAAGTGAGCTTATGGTCTTCCTACTCCCCCATCTTGTCCACTCTCCCAGAACTTTATTGCTTTTTAAGGGTGAATAATATTCCTTTGTATGTCTGTGCAACATTTTGTTTAATCATTCACCTGTTGATAGCCATATGGTTGTTTCCATATTTGGCTCTTGTGAATAATGCTCCTATTAACATTGGTTTAAAAATATCCTTTTTGAGTCCTTGCTTTCAGTTATTTTGAGTATATACCTAGATGTGGAATTGCTGGATTACATGGTAATTCTATGATTAACTTTTGGAAGGGTTGCTAAATTGTTTCCAACAGTGACTGCAGTTTTCTGTTCTCACCAGCAATGCACAAGTATTCCAATTACTCCATATCTTTGTTGACTCTTCTTTTTTCCAATTTTTTTGATAGCAGCAATCCTAACGTGTGTGAAGTGGTATCTCATTATGGTTTTGATTTGCATTTCCCTCACAATCAGTGATGGTAAGCATCTTTAATTGTGCTCACTAGCCATCTGTATACCTTCTTTGGAGAGGCACTTATGTCCTTTGTCCATTATTTAATAGGATTGTTTGTTTTTTTGTTGTTGAGCTTTAGCAGTTCCTTATATATTCTGGATATTAATCCCTTACCATATATATGATTTGCAAATACTTTCTCCCATTCTCTATTTTGTCTTTCCACTCTCTTGATAGTGCCCTTTCATGCACAAAAGTTTTAATTGTGATCAAGTCCCTTTCACCTATTTGTTTCTTTTGTTGTCTGTGCTTTTGGTGTCATATCCAAGAAATCATTGTCAAATCCAATGTTGTAAAGATTTTCTTTATTTCTCTCCTAAGAATTTTATAGTCTAGCTCTTACATTTAGGTTTTTAATACATTTCGAGTTAATTTTTGTGTATGGTCAACTTTATTCTTTTGCATGTGGATATCCAGTTTTCCCAGCACTATTTGTTGAAAAGACTGTTATTTCCACATTGAATGGTCTTAGAACCCTTGTAAAAACTCTGTTGACCATTGTACAACACAGGGAATATAGCCAATGTTTTATAATAACTATAAATAGAGCATAGTTTTAAAAATTGTGAATCACTATATTGTACACCTGTAACATATAATGTTGTACATCAACTATACTTCAATAAAAAAATCTATTGGTCATATATGCAAGGGTTTATTTCTGGACTTTTTTCTGTTCAGTTGGTCTGTATGTGTGTCCTTGTGACAGTACAACACTATTTTGATTATTGTAGATTTGTACTAACTTTTGAAATCAGGTGTGAGTCATCCAACTTTGTTCTTGTATTTCAAAATTGTTTTAGCTATTTGGGATCCCTTCAGATTTCATATGAATTGTAGGATTGACTTTTCTACTTCTGCAACAAATTGTCATCAGGATTTTGATAGGGATTGCATTGAATCTGTAGGTCACTTTGGGTAGTATTGACATCTTAACAATGTTGTCTTCCAATCAAATGTCTTTCCATTTGTATTTTCTTTAATTACTTTAACCAATGATTTTTAGCTTTCAGTGTACAAGTCTCTGACCTCCTTGGTTAAATTCATTCATAAGTATTTTGTTCTTTTTGATGCCATTGTAGATGTAATTGTTTTCTTAATTATCCTGTTCAGATTTTTCATTGCTATTATATAGAAATGTAAATGCAACTGATTTTCTCATGTTGATTTCATATCCTGCAACTTTGCTGAATTTGTTTATTAGCTTTGACTGTGATGTGTCTGTTGTTCGTATGTGCATGCATGTGTAATCTTCAGAGTTTTCTGCATGTAAGATTGTATTATCTTTAAATAGAGATGATTTTACTCCTTTCTTTCCAATTTAGGTGCCTTTTATTTCTTTTACTTGCCTAATTGTTCTGACTAGGACTTGCACTACTGTGTTGAATAGAAGTGGTGAGAGTGGGCATACTTGTCTTGTTCCTGATCTTAGAGGAAAGCTTTTAGTTTTTTGCCATTGAGTACATTGGTAGCTGTAAGTTTTTCATATATGGCCTTTGTCATATTGAGGAATTTTTTTCCCTATTGTATTAATTGTTTCTTTTTTCCATGAAAGTGTTTTGAATTTCATTAAATCCTTTCTTATGCATCAGTTGAGATGATCATAAGGTTTTTTTTTCCTTAGTTCTATTAATGTGGTATATTATGCTGATTGATTTTTATATGTTGGATCATCCTTTCTTTCTTGGAATATATCCACTAGGGATATATTCATCATGTAGGCTAAAGAAATTGATTTGCTTGTATTTTCTTGAGAGGATTATTGCATCAATGTTCATAAGAGATATTGGTCCATAGTTACTGCTGTTGTTTTTTTTTTCCCTTGTAGTGTCTTTGTCTAACTTTGTTATCAGGGTATTGCTGGCCTAGTTGAATGAGTTAAGAAGTGTTTTCTCCTCTTATGTCTTTTGGAAGACTTTGAAAAGGAGTGCTTTTAATTCCTTTTAAATGTTATATATATATTACTAGTGAAGCCATTTTCATAGCCTGTTTTGCTATGAGGAGTTTGATTACTATTCCATCTTCTTAGTAGTTATACGTCTATTCAGGTTTTCTTTTGCTTCATAGGTCAGTTTTGGTAGATTGTGTTTCCAGGAATCTGTCCATTTCATGTAGGTGATTGAATTTATTGGTATACAATTATTAATAGTAATCTCTAATAATTTTTTTTATTTCTATAAAATTGGTAGCATTGTCCTCACTTTCATTTATTATTTTAATATTTTGAGTCTTTTTTTCATAGACATCAATCTAGCTAAAAGTTTGTCAATTTTGTTAATCTTTTCAAAGAACCAACTTCTGGCTTTATTGATATTCTCAATTTTTTTCTGTTCTTTATTTAATTTATCTTCAGTCTTCTTTATTATTACCTTCCTTCTGCTAGCTTTGGGTTTAGTTTGCTATTATTTTTCTACATCCTTAGGTGTAAAATTAGGTTCTAAATTTGAGATATTCATTTTTTAAAGTATGCATTTACAGCTCTAAATTTCCTTCCTAGCACTGCTTTTGAAGCATCTCTAATGTTTGGTATGTTGTATTTTTGTTTTAATTTATCTCAAGGTGTTTTCTAATTTCATTTGTGTTTTTTTCTTTGACCTGTTGGTTGTTTAAAAGTATGTTGTTTAATTTTCTCATATTTGTTAATTTCCCATTTTTCTTTTTTAACTTATTTCTAGTTTCTTCCCACTGTCATCAAAAAAGATAATTTGTATTACTTTAATCTTTTTATGTTTGTTAAGACTTGTCTTGTAGTCTATCCTGGAGAATGTCCCATGTACACTTGAGAAAAATGCATATTCTGCTGGTTTGAGGTGGAATTTTCTGTATACATCTATTAGGTCTAGTTGGTTTATAGGGTTGTTCAAGTTCTCTGTTTCCTTATTGATATTCTTCTGGTCATTCTAACCATTACTGAACATTGGCTGTATATAGTTTTACAATTTAAAGTTGTATGTGAATTCATAATGCCTAAGTTTAGTGCCAACAATAAAGAATCTTAAAGAATCTTAAAAAATCTTATAAGGGAACAAACTAAAATTCTAAAGCACTTTCACAGCCAGTTTGCCCAGTTCCTGGGGGAAAGCCAGGAGAATATATCAGAAAAGGAAAATGCTTTCATTTGTTCAATCTTTGTTAGCATAGTGATATTATGGCTCCTTTAATGCATGTCCCTAGCTATCTGTAAAACCTGGTAAGTTTTATCTACCTGCATGCATCAAAATGTATTAACACATTTGCTGACCCTTCCTTCATGCAGGTAATAAACAGTGTAGGGCTATGCAGTTTTCTATCACCATAGCTGCAGAAGATTCGGCCAGGAGCTCCAGTCCTTTGTTCCATTTGTTAAATTCATGTGGATAATTTCTTAGAAATGGCTATCTCTGTTTAATTATTGTGTGATGTTCCACACTTATGCTTCTCCTATTGCTCCCAAAATTAATGATGCCAGGGTGGTCAACACCAGGGAGATAAGCGGGAAACCTCATTTGTAGCATTGGGAAGGTGCAGCAAGTAGGGTTTGTGGGGGCAAGTACTGGAAGTTACTCAGCTATGTAAAATATACTGGATTTTGAGACAAACCCAAATTCAGGAAATATTGTGCAGGGTTGGACAAAATGAAGCTTGTGATAGGAGAAGCCATTTTCTTCCCTTACATACCCACAAAGCTCCCTCTACTGCCTATATTCTTTGAGTTTCTTTGAAGGTAAATTTGTATGACTTACCACAGTTCTGAATTCTAGGTGGCAATAAGAGCATATGATGTGGTTTAAAATTTTTTTTCCAGCTTTATTGAGATACAGTTTACATATTACATTGTGTAAGTTTAAGGTATACAACATAGTGGTTTTCAACATGTATATATTTTAAAATTATGACTTTAGTTAACACATCCATCACCTAACATAGTTACACTTTTTTGTGTGTGGTGAGAACATTTAAAATCAACTGGCTTAGCAATTTTCAAATATGCAATACAGTATTATTAACTATAGTCACTATGCTGTACATTACACCCCCAAAACTTATTAATATTATAACTGGACATTTGTACCCTTTGACTGCTTTCACCCATTCCTCACAACACCACTCCTGTTCTGTTTCTGTGAGTTTGGTTTTTGTTTGCTTATTTTTTCCCTAAAATAATTTTGTAAAACTCGTAAAGGTCAGAGCAGAAATAAATGAAATAGAGACAAAGAAAACAATAGAAAAGATCAATGAAACTAAAAGCTGGTTCTTTGAAAAGATAAACAAAATTGATAAACCTTCAGCTAGACACATCAAGGAAAAAAGGGAGAGGGCCCATATCAATAAAATTAGAAATGAAAAAGGAAAAGTTACAACTGACACCACAAAAATACAAAGGACCATAAGAGACTACTACAGGCAACTATATGCCAATAAAATAGACAATCTAGAAGAAATGGAAAACTTCTCAGAAAGGTACAATCTCCCAAGACTGAACCAGGAAGAAACAAAATCTGAACAGACCAATTACAAGCACTGAAATTGAGTCTGTGATTTAAAAACTCTGAACAAACAAAAGTCCAGGACCAGATGGCTTCACAGGTGGATTCTACCAAACATTTAGAAAAGAGTTAACACCTATCCTTCTGAAACTATTCCAAAAAATGGCAGAGGAAGGAACACTTCCAAACTCATTCTATCAGGCCACCATCACCCTGATACCAAAACCAAAGATACCAGCAAAAAAAGAAAATTACAGGCCAGTATCACTGATGAACGTAGACGGAATAATTCTCAACAAAATACTAGTAAATCCAATCCAACAATACATTAAAAGGTTTATACACCATAATTGAGTGGGATTTTTCCCAGGGGTGCAAGGATTTTTCAATATCTGCAAATCAGTTTGATACACCACATCAACAAATTGAAGAATAAACACCGTATGATCATCTCAATAGATGCAGAAAAACTTTCCACAAAATTCAACACTGACTTATGATAAAAACTCTCCAGAAAGTGGGCATAGAGGGAACCTACTTCAACTTAATAAAGGCCATATAGGACAAATCCACAGCTAACATCATACTCAATGGTGAAAATTTGAAACCATTTCCTCTATGATCAAGAACAAGACAAGGATGTCCACTCTTGCCACTTTTATTCAACATAGTTTTGGAAGTCCTAGCTACAGCAATCACATAAGAAAAAGAAATAAAAGCGTTCCAAATCAGAAAATAAGAAGTAAATCTATGAGTTTGGTTTTTGTTTGCTTTTTTTTTTCCCTAAAATAATTTTATATAACTCATTTCTAGTCACAGCAGGTAAAATTTCTTGTAAACCCCTTCAGACTAATTCTATTACCATTTTGCTACAGCACAACTGCAGGATTTAAAAGGCCATCTTTCCATGTAGAATTTCATTATCACACTGAAAGAATCTCTGCTCTGGCCTTGAGTTAAATAAAACGTGGAGTTAATTGCACTAAGAATGTCCAACAATCCCATGGAAATGGGAAAGATGGGGCAGGGAGAGGAGAAGAAAGGAATGATTTGGAGGTTCAACTTTAAGAACTTTTTCTCAAATTTGAATCCTCAGATTTATTCTCTGAGACCCTATAGAGTTTTCTATTTTTTACTATTTTTTTAAAAATGGTGATAAATTGTACTTAACATAAAATTTATCATTTTGACAATTTTTAGTGTACAGTTCAGAAACATTAAGTACATTCATATTTTTGTGCAACCATCACCACCATCTATCCCAGAACTTTTTTATTATCTTGTGAAACTAAAACACTATACCTATTAAACAGTAACTATTCATTCTCCCCTTCTCTCTGTCTCTGGCAACCACCATTCTACTTTCTGTCTCTATGAATTTGACTACTCTAGGTGCCTTATATAAGTGGAATCCTACAGTATTTGTTTTATTATGGTGGCTGGCTTTTTTAACTCAGCTTAAATGTCTTCATTGTTCATCCATCTTGTAACATGGGTCAGAATTTCCTGCCTTTTTAATGAACTATCAGAAAGAGAAATTAAGGAAACAATCCCATTGCAATAGCATCAGGAAGAATAAAATACCTAGGAATAAACCTACCTAAGGAGGTAAACGACCTATACTCTTTATGCTCCTGTACTGAAAACAACACAAACAGATGGAAAAATATACTGTCTTCATGGATTGGAAGAATTATTGTTGTTAAAATGACTATACTACCCAAGGCAATCTACAGATTCAGTTAAATCCCTGTGAAAATACCAAGGGCATTTTTCACATAACTAGAACAAGTAATTTAAAATTTTTTATGAAAAGACAAAAGACACCGAATAGCCAAAACAATCATGAGAAAGAAGAACAGAGCTGGAGGAATCATGCTCCCTGACTTCAGACTATACTACAATGTTACAGTAATCAAAACAGTGTGGTACTGGCACAAACACAGACACATAGATCAATGGAACAGAATAGAGATCCCAGTAATAAACTTACACACTTATGGGCAATTAATGAGAACGAAAGCAAGAATATACAAATGGAGAAAAAACAGCCTCTTCAGTAAGTGGTGCTGGGAATACTGGACAGCTACATGTAAAAAATTAAATGAGAACACTCTCTAACACCATATACAAAAGTAAACTCAAAATGGATTAAAAACCTAAATGTAAGACTGCAAACCATAAAACTCCTAGAAGAAAACCTAGGTAGAACACTCTTTGACATACATCTTAGCAACATTTCTTTTGGATCTGTCTCCTAGAGCAAAGGAAATAAAAACGAAAATAAACAAATGGGACCTAACTAAATTTAAAAACTTTTTCACAGCAAATGAAGCCACCAACAAAAGAAAAAGACAACCTACTGAATGGGAGAAAATATTTGCAAATATTTTGACCAATAAGGAGTTAATATCCAAAGTACACAAACAGCTCATACAACTCAGCATCAAAAAATAAATAAATAAATAAACAACCAAATTAAAAATGGGCAGAAGACCTGAATAGACATTTTTCCAAAGGAGATGTACAGATGGTCAACAGGCATATGAAAAGATGCTCAACATCATTACTCATCAGAGATATGCAAATTAAAATCTCAATGAGATATCATCTCACACCTGTCAGAGTGGCTTTTATCAAAAAGGCCACAAGCAACTGTGGTTATCATGTGACATTTAAAAATGTTAAGAACTTTCTTGCTGTGGTTATAAATATATAAGTAAATAAAAACTATTATTAATATACTGTAATTTAAAAAAAGGCCACAAGCAACAAATGTTGGCAAGGATGTGGAGAAAAGGGAACCCTAGTTCACTGTTGGTGGGAATGTAAATTTTTGCAGCCACTGTGGAAAACAGTATGGAGGTTTCTCAAAAAACTATAAATAGGACTACCATATGACCCAGCAATTCCACTCCTGGGTATATATCCCCCCAAAAATGAAAAACACTAATTTGAAAAGATACATGCACCCCAATGTTCATAGCAGCATTATTTACAATTGCTAAGCTATGGAAACAACCTAAGCATCCATCAACATATGAATGGATAAAGAATATGTGGTATCAGTCAAGATGGTGGAGTAGGAAGACATGGAGCTCACTTCTCCCCATAAATACATCAAAAATACATCTAATCAAAAATGGAACAATTCTCACAGAGCAGCTGCTGAACACTAACAGAGGACCTCGGACACCTAAAAGGACAAGAAAGATCCCTACGTAGCTGAGTAGGATGAAAGAAAGAAAAAGAGAAAAGAAAAGAGGAAGTGGAATGGGACCTGTGCCTCTGGGGGAGCTGAAGGAGAAGAGAGGTTCCCACACCCAGGGAAGCCCCCTCACCAGCAGAGTGATCATCAGGAACAGAAGGGGAGCTTCGGGGGCTTGGAGGAGAGCGTGACAACTGGTCTGTGGCAGGCAGGACAGAGTGAGACCTACACAGATGGTCAGTGCCACAGCCCTGTGTGCCCCGCCTGAGACATATGTCCACTGGTGTGGAGGGGGGCTGAGTGCTGGAATGTGGGGTTGGGAGAGCAGATCTGTGGAGAGGACTGCTGTTGGCTGTATGGAGACAGCTTGAAAAGACAGGAGTGTGGAGCTCCACAACCAGGAATGTTCATGCAATAAGCCCAGGCTGCCATAGAAGCAAAGTGCCACTGTTGAGTGGCACACAAAGAGTGGGGCTGCCATTGCAGCCTCTTTCCCCACACGCCAACCCGTGCCTCCACAGGCACTAGGAAGTGCTCCTGCCTGGGCGGCGCACATGCCCCAACTGCTGTCTCAGCCCCCTCCCACCTGAGCAGGCTTGTACACCCAGATCACCACCCTGGCCCCCTCCTGCCTGAGCGAGCTCCCATGCCCAAGTCACTGCCTCGGCTCCCTCCCACCTGGGCATGCCCACACACCTCAACCACCACCCTGGCCCCTCCCACCTGAGTGGCCTCATGCACCTCAGTTGCCACTCCAGACCCCTCCCACCTGAACAGGCATGGTTGCCCTGATCACTGCTCTGGCCTCTGCCTGAGCAGGCTTGCACAACCCAATCACTGCTCTGACCCACTACCACCTGAGTGGGCTCGTGAGCCTTGAATATGGCCCCGGCCCCCGCCCACATGGGCAGGCTTGTGTACCCCAGGGCTGCCTTGGGAGCAGATGCCAGTGTGTGACCCACACACAGAGGTAGGGCTGAAACCACAGCTGAGCATCAGGGCTGTGCAGCTAAGGAAGAAGAGCTGAAATCTCTCTGTGCAGCTGCGCAAACCACAGATTTACACCTCCATTGCCGGCTTTGTAAATTCAATGCCTGAAGAACATTTGAACAGACAAGTGCTCCTGCAGCTGAGATGGGTCTGGCTTTAGCAGCTATGCTCTTTGTGGGCACATACACGTGGGGGTGAGCCAGGCCAGAGTCTGAGCTGCCTCCATAGTTCCCACAATGGGTCCAGGTGCATGACTACTGCAGTCCTGGGACCTGACTTCAGTGGATCTGCACTGGTGGCCTGGTGAAAACAATGTCTGAGAGACACCAGGACCAATTGCCAGCATACCCACAGTTAAGGTGGTGCTGAGAGCAGTTCCAACAACAGTGTACTTTTGTGAGCCCACACAGCAAGTGAAAAGTGTCACAACAGAGCACACTCAACAGGTGAACAACTCCAGAGGAGTAATACTCAGTGCCTTCTTTCCCAATGGGAGTGCTCCAATCCCACCTACCTCATACCACAGATCAGAAACACAGCTCAAAAATAGATCTGGGGGCTTCCCTGGTGGTGCAGTGGTTGAGAATCTGCCTGCTAATGCAGGGGACACGGGTTCGAGCCCTGGTCTGGGAAAATCCCACATGCTGCAGAGCAACTGGGCCCGTGAGCCACAAGTGCTGAGCCTGCGCGTCTGGAGCCTGTGCCCCGCAACAGGAGGGGCTGCGATAGTGAGAGGCCCATGCACCGCGATGAAGAGTGGCCCCCACTTTCCGCAACTAGAGAAAGCCCTCGCACGAAATGAAGACCCAACACAGCTAAATAAATAAATAAATAAATAAATAAATAAATAAATAAATAAATAAAGTAGCTATAAAAAAAATAGATCTGAGGCTTCTACTCAAACAACTAAGGAGCAGACCCTGCCCCTGAAAGGGCAGTGACAAACACAGGGCAACAGAGAGGCCCCACTCAATATACAGTGCAGGCTCTGGTCACCATAGCATCAGTCACACCTCCTATCAAGGAGATAATGGCCAGCATACACTGAAAGAGGTGACAGACATCCATACTTAAAACAGCCCTCATACCAAAAAATATTTATCCCATGTAGGCTACAAAGGGGTGTTCCCACATAAAAATAGCCCTCTAAGACAGTCTGAGGGTCTGACATCAACAGGAAGAACCTGCTAAGCATTTGGCTTTGAAGGCCAGTGGGGCATGAGTGCAGGAGCTCCACAGGGCTGGGGGAAACAGAGACTCCACTCTTGGAGGGTGCACACAAGGTCTCATGTGCACTGGGACCCAGCACAGAGCAGTACCTCCATAGGAACCTGGGCTAGACCTACCTATGAGTCTTAGAGGGCTTCCTGGGGAGGCAGGGGTTGACTCTAGTTCACTGTGGAGACAAGGACACTGGTGGCAGAGGCCCCAGGGAATACTGATCGGTGTGAGCTCTCCTGGAGGTCCCCATTTCGGCACCAACACTTGGCCCCATCCAACAGCCTGCAAGCTCCAGTGCTGGAATGCCCCAGGCCAAACAACCAGAAGGATAGGAACACAGACCCACCCATTAGCAAAGAGGCTGCCTAAAGTCGTACTGAGATCACAGCCACCTCTAAACACACTCCTTGACATGGCCCTGCTGACCAGAGGGACAAAACCCAACTCCACCCACCACTGGGCAGGCACCAGCCCCTCCCACAAGGAAGCCTGCACAAGCCACTGGACCAACCTCACCTACCAGGGGGCAGGCAACAGAAGCAAGAGGAACTACAACCCTACAGGCTGTGGAAAGGAGACAACAAACACAGAAAATTAGACAAAATGAGATGAGAGAGAAATAGGTTTCAGACAAGAACAACTAAATGAAGAGGAGATAGGCAATCTACCTGAAAAAGAATTCAGAGTAATGATAATAAAGATGATGCAAAATCTCAGAAAAAGAATGGAGGCACAGACCGAGAAGATACAAGAAATGTTTAACAAAGAGCTAGAAGATTTAAAGAACAGAGATAAACAATGCAATAATTGAAATGAAAAATACACTAGAAGGAATCAATTGCAGAATAACTGAGGCAGATGGATGAATAAGTGAGCTAGAAGACAGGGTGGTGGAAATCACTGCCACAGAACAGAATAAAGAAAAAAATTTAAAAGAAATGAGACCTCTGGAACAACATTAAATGCCCCAACATTTGCATCATAGGGGTCCCAGAAGGAGAAGAGAAAGAGAAAGGTCCTGAGAAAATAATGGAAGAGATTATAGCCCAAAATTTCCGTAACATGAGAAAGGAAGCACTCAAGTCCAGGAAGCATAGAGAGTCCCATGTAAGATAAACCCAAGGAGGATCATGCCAAGACACATATTAATCCAACTGACAAAAATTAAATAGAAATAAAAAAATGTTAAAAGCAACAAATAACATACAAGGGAATCAAAATAAGGTTATCAGCTGATTTTTCAGCAGAAACACTGCAGGCCAGAAGGGAGTGGCATGATTATTTCCAGTGATGAAAGGGAAAAACCTCCAATCAATACTGTACCCAACAAGACTCTCGTTCAGATTTGATAGAGGAATCAAAAGCTTTACAGATAAGCAAAAGCTAAGAGAATTCAGCACCACCAAACCAGCTTTACAAGTAATGCTAAAGGAACTTCCCTAGGAGGGAGAAAAAAAAAAAAAGGCCACAACTAGAAACAAGAAAATCAGAAATAGGATTTTGACTTTTGTTAATGTAGTGTATTACATTAATTGATTTGCATATGTTAAACCATCCTTGTGAGCTTGGGATGAATCCCACTTGGTCATAGGGTATGATCTATTTTATGTGTTACTCGATTCTGTTTGCTAATATTTTGCTGAGAATTTTTGCTGTAATTTTCTTTTTTTGGTGGTATCATTGTCTGGTTTTGGTATCAGGGTGATGGTGGCTTCAGAGAATGTCTTTGTGAGTGTTCCCTCCTCTTCAGTGTTTTAGAACAATTTGAGAAGAATCAGTATTAAGTTCTTCTTTGTATGTTTGGTAGAATTTGCATGTGAAGCCATCTGGTCCTGGACTTTTGTTTGTAGGGAATTGTTTTTTTTTAATTGTTACAGATTCTATTTCACATCCAGTGATCTGTCTGTTCAAATTATCTATTTCTTCTTGATTCAATTTTGGTGGGCTGTATGTTTCTAGAAAGTTCTCCATTTCTTCTAGATTGTCAAATTCGTTGGCATGTAATTGTTCATAGTATTCTCTTATGTTTTTTTTTTGTATTTCTAGGGTCTCATTTAATATTTCTCCTTTTTCATTTCTTACTTTGTTTGTGTTCTCTCTCTTCTTAGTGATCGTAGCCAGAGGTTTGTAAGTTTTGTTTACCCTTTCAAAGAATCAGCTCTTGGTTTTATTGATTTTTTTCTATTATTTTTATCTCTATTTTATTTATTTCCTCCCTAATCTTTATTATTTCCTTCCTGCTGACTTTAGGTTTTGTTTGTTCTTCTTCTAATTCTTTTAGGTGGTAGATTATGTGTTTATTTGAGATCTTTCTTGTTTTTTGAGGAAGGCCTGTATTGCTATCAGCTTCTCCCTAAGAACTGCTTTTGCTGCATCCCATAGATTTTGTATGGTGGTTGTTTTCATTGTCATTTGTCTCAAAGTATTTTTTAATTTCCTTTTTGATTCCCTTGTTGAACCATTGGTTTTTTTAGTAGCATATTTTTTAGTCTCCATGTAGCCGGGTTTTTTCTCATTTCTTTTCCTGTGGTTGATTTCTAGTTTCATGCTGTTGTGGTCAGAGAAAATGCTTGAAATAATTTCTATACTCTTAAATTTGTTGAGGTTATTTCTGTGCCCTAGTATGTGGTCAATCCTACAGAATGTTCCATGTGCACTTGAAAAGAAGAATGTATTTTCTTTTTTTTGGATGTAATGTCCTGAAAATATCAATTAAGTCTGACTGTTCTATTGTATCATTTAGGATCTCTGTTGCCTTATTGATTTTTCTCTCTAGAAGATCTGTCCAGTGATGTGAGTGGGGTGTTAGAAACTCCGACTATTATTGTATTCCAATCAATTTCCCCCTTTATGTCTGTTAGTATTTGTTTTATATATTTGGGTGCTTCTATGTTAGGTGCATCTATGTTGATGATTGTAAAATCCTCTTCTTGAATTGATCCTTTTATCATTATATAGTGTCCTTCTTTATCTTTCTTTATAGCATTTGCTTTAAAATCTATTTTATCTGATATGAGTATGGCAACTCCTGCTTTCTTTTCATTTCAGTTTGCATGAAATACCTTTTTTCATCCCCTCAATTTCAACCTGTGTGTGTCCTTTGCCCTAAGGTGGGTCTCTTGTAGGCAGGATATTGTTGGCTCTTGTTTTTTTTTTCTTTTTTTTTATTCATCCAATCTACTACTCTGTGTATTTTGATTACAGCATTTAGTCCATTGACATTTAAAGTAATTATTGATATATATGTATTTATTGCCATTTTACACCATGTTTTCCTGTTGATTCTTTGTTTCTTCTTTGTTCCTTTCTTTCTCTTTTTGTCTTTCTTTTTGTGTTTTGATGATTTCCTTTATTTTATGCTCATATTCTCTCCTTTTTGGCTTTTATGAATATCTTGTATGTTTTTTATGTTTGGTTGCCCTGTTTTTCATGTATGTTAACACCTTCCTATATATTATTGCTTTACACTGATAGTCACAGAGGCTCAAACACATTCCAAAAAAGACTGCATTTTTGTACTCTCCTTTCCCACATTTTATGATTTTGATTTCCTTTTTTACATCTTCAGATTCATCCTTTTGCTGTTGCTTGTGTTTATGATCACTTTCACAAATAGGTTTTTTTTTCTCTATTTGATCTGTGTACTGGCTAATTTGATTTACTTTCAAATTATTATTTCCTTCTTTCTATATCTTCTTGCTTCTTTTCTATTTAGAGAAGATCTTTCAATATTTCTTTAAGGATAGGTTTAGTATTGTTGTATTCTTTTAGTTTTTGCTTGTCTGAGAAATTCCTTATTTCTCCTCCTATTCTAAATGATAATCTTGTTGGGTAGACTATTCTAGGTTGCAGATTTTTCCATTTCAAGACTTTGAATGTATTTTGCCACTTCGTTCTACCCTGCAGTGTTTCTGTAGAGAAATCAGCTGACAGCCTTAGTGGGGGTTCCCTTGTAATTAACTCTTTGTTTTTCACTTTCCACATTTGTAATCCTCTCTTTATCTTTAATTTTTGCCACTTTTATTATACTATGTCATGGCATATGTCTGTTTTGTTTCATCTTGTTTGGAACCCTCTGTGCTTCTTGCATCTGGATATCTGTTTCCTTCTTTACGTTTGGGAAGTTTTCTACCATAATTTCTTCAAATACATTTTCAATCCCCTTTTCTCTTTCTTCTCCTTCTGGAATCCCTATTATGCATAGATTGGGATGCTTTATGTTATCCCACAGGTCTCTTATATTGCTTTCATTTTATTATTCATTTGGCTTTCTGTCTGCTATTTTGACTGGGTAATTTCCATTATTCTATCTTCATCAAAAAGTCTACAAATAACAAATGCTGGAGAGGGTGTGGAGATAGGGAACCCTCCTACACTGTTGGTGGGAATGTAAGTTGGTGCAGCCACTAAGGAAAACAGTATGGAGGTTCCTAAGAAAACTCAGAATAGAATTACCATATGATCCAGCAATCCCACTCCTGGGCATGTACCTGGACAAAACTATAATTCCAAAAGGTACATGTGCCACTATGTTCATAGCAGTGCTATTCACAATAGCCAAAACGTGAAAACAACCTAAATGTCCATTGACAGATGAATGGATAAAGAACATGTGGTACATATATACAATGGAATACCACTCAGCCATAAAGAAGAACAAAGTAATGCCATTTGCAGCAACATGGATGTGACTAGAGATTATCATACTAAGTGAAGTAAGTCAGAAAGAGAAAGACAAATACCATATGATATCACATATATATCAATCTAAAATATGGCACAAATTAACCTATCTACAAAACAGAAACAGAATCACAGACATAGAGATCAGACTGTGTGGTTGCCAAGGGGCAGGAAGGAGGGAGAGGGATGGACTGGGAATTTGGGGTGGTAGATGCAAACTATTACATTTAGAATGGATAAACAACAAGATCCTACTGTATCACACAGGAAATTATATCCAACCTCCTGGAATAAACCATAATGGAAAGGAATATTTAAAAAGAGAATGTTTATATGTGTAAAACTGAGTCACTTTGCTGTACAGCAGAGAATGACACATTGTAAATCAACTATACTTAAATTTAAACAATAGTAAAAAAAAAAAAAAAAAGAAAATCACAAATAGGAAAGTTCAATGGTAAAGGCAAACATGCAGTAGAAGTAGGCAATCATCCATATGCAAATATGACATCAAAACCAGCAACAATGAGGAGAGTAGAAATGCAGGAAATGGGAAATGCATCTGAAATTAAGAGACCAGAAACTTAAAACTAACTTGTATATGTATACAATGCTATATCAAAACCTAATAGGAACTGTAAACCAAAAAACTAAAATAGATACACACACAAAAAAATAAAAAGGAATCCAAACACAACACTAAATATAGTCCTTAAATCACAAGAGAAGAGAACAAAAGATGAAGGGAAGAAAAAAGACCTAAAAAGTAAATTTCAAAATAATTAAGAAAATGGCAATAAGAACATGCATATTGATAATTGCCTTAAAAGTAAATGGATTAAATGCTTCAACCAAAAGACATAGACTGGCTGAATGGATACAAAAATAAGACCCATATATTTGCTGTCTACAAGAGACCCACTTCAGATCTAGGGACAAATATGGACTGAAAGTGAGGGGATGGAAACCGGTGTATATGCAAATGGAAATCAAAAGAAAGCTGGAGAAGCAATATATTCATATCAGATAAAATAGACTTTAAAATAAAGACTGTTACAAGAGACAAGGAAGGACACTACATAATGATCAAGGGATAACTCCAAGAAGATATAACAGTTGTAAATGTATATGTACCAAACATAGGGGCAACTCAATATATGAGGCTAATGCTAACAACCATAAAAGGAGAAATTGACAACAAAATAATAATGGGGGACTTTAACACCCCACCTACACCAATGGACAGATCATCCAGACAGGAAAGCACTAAGGAAACACAGGCCTTAAATGACACATTAAACCAGATGGACTTAATTGATATTTATAGAACATTCCATCTAAAAGCAGAATACACTTTCTTCTCATGGAACACATAAGTGCACATGGAACATTTCTGAGGATCTTCAGGCATAAATCAAGCCCCAGTAAATTTAAGAAAACGGAAATTATATCAAGCACCTTTTCCGACCACAACACTATGAGATTAGAAATCAATTACAGGGGGAAAAAAAACTCTAAAAAACAAAAACATGTGGAGGCTAAACAATATACTACTAAGCAACCAATGGATCACTGAAGAAATTAAAGAGGAAATCAAAAAATACCTAGACACAGATTTGAACAAAAACACAATGATCCAAAGCCTACGGGACTCAGTGAAAGCAGTTCTAAGAGAAAAGTATGTAGCAGTAAAATTTTACCTCAGGAAACAAGACAAATCTTAAATAAACAACCTAAGCTTACACCTAAAGCAACTAGTGAAACAAGAACAAAAAACACAAGGTTCTTAGAAGGAAGTAAATCATAAAGATCAGAGCAGAAATAAATGAAATAGGGACGAAGAAAACAATAGAAAAGATTGATGATAGTAAAAGCTGATTCTTTGTAAAGATAGGCAAAATTGATAAACCTTTAGTCAAACTCATCAGAAACAAAAAGGAGAGGGCTCAAATCAACAAAATTAGAAATGAAAAAGAAGTTACAGCTGATACCACCCAAATACAAAGGATCATAAGAGACTACTATATGCAACTGTATGCCAATAAAATGGACAACCTAGAAGAAATGGACAAATTCTTAGAAATGTACAACCTTCCCAGACTGAACAAGGAAGAAATAGAAAACATGAGAGACCAATCACAAGTACTGAAATTGAAACTGTGATTTTAAAATTCCAACAAACAAAAGTCTGGGACCAGGTGGCTTCACAGGCAAATCCTATCAAACATTTAGAGAAGAGTTAACAACTATCCTTCTGAAACTCTTCCAAAAGTTGCAGAGGAAGGAACACTCCCAAGCTCATTCTATGAGGCCACCCTCACCCTGATACCAAAACCAGACAAAGACCACAAAAAAAGAAAATTACAGACCAATATCACTGAGGAACACAGATGCAAAAATCCTCCACAAAATACTAGCAAATCGAATCCAACAATGCATTAAAAGGATCATATACCATGCATCCCTGTGATGCAATGATTCTTCAATATTGGCAATCAGTGTGATTCACCATATTAACAAACTGAAGAATAAAAACCACATGATCATCTCAACAGATGCAGAAAAATCTTTTGAGAAAATTCAACAACCATTTATGATAAAAACTCTCCAGAAACTGGGCATAGAGCGAACCTACCTCAACATAATAAAGGCCATATATGACAAACCCACAGCTAACATCAGACTCAAAGGTGAAAAATTGAAAGCATTTCCTCTAATATCAGGAACAAGAAAGACAAGGATGTCCACTCTTGCCAGTTTTATTCAACATAGTTTTGGAAGCCCTAGCCACAGCATTCAGAGAAGCAAAAGAAATAAAAGGAATCCAAATTGAAAAAGAGTATCTAAAACAGTCACTGCAGATGACATGATACTATACATAGAAAATCCTAAAGATGCTACCAGAAAACTACTAGAGCTCATCAATGAATTAGGTAAATTTGCAGGATACAAAATTAATACATAGAAATCTGTTGCATTCCTATACACTAACAACAAAAGATCAGAGAGAGAAATTAAGGAAGCAATCCCATTTATCATCACATCAGAAAGATTAAAATACCTAGGGATAAACCTACCTAAGGAGGCAAAAGACCTGTACTCTGACAACTATAAGATGCTGACAAAAGAAATCAAAGATGACACAAGCAGATGGAAATATATAACATGCTCTTTGATTGGAGGAATCAATATTTTCAAAATGACTATACTACCCAAGGCAATCCACAGATTCATTGCAATCCCTATCAAATTACTAATGGCACTTTTCAAAGAACTAGAAAAAAAAACTTTAAAATTTGTATGGAGACACAAAAGACCCTGAATAACCAAAGCAATCTTGAGAAAGAAAACCGAGCTGGAGGAATCAGGCTCCCTGACTTCAGACTATACCAAAAAGCTACAGTAATCAAGACTGTATGGTACTGGCACAAAAACAGGAATATAGATTAATGGAACAGGATAGAAAGTCCAGAGATAAACCCACGCACCTATGGTCAATTAAATAAATAAAAAATCTTGCCTCTTCAATAAAAAGAGGCAAGATTATACAATGGTGAAGACAGTCTCTTCAATAAGTGGTGCTGGGAAAACGGGACAGCTACATGTAAAAGAATGAAATTAGAACATTCTCTAACACCATAAACAAAAATAAACTCAAAATGGATTAAAGACTTAAGTTTAAGGCCGGATACTATAAAACTCTTATATGAAAACATAGGCAGAATACTCTCTAACATAAATTGCAGCAATGTCTTTTTGATCCATTTCCTAGAGTAATGAAAATCAAAACAAAGATAAACAAATGTGACCTTATTAAATGTAAAAGCTTTTATATGGCAAAGAAAGCCATAAACAAAATGAAAAGACAACCCACAGAATGGAAGAAAATATTTGCAATTGAAGTGACTGACAAGGGATTAATCTCCAAAATATACAAAGAGCTCATGCACCTATATAAAAAGAAAAATCAAAAAATGGGTGGAAGATCTAAATACACATTTCTTCAAAGAAGACAGACATATGGCCAAAAAGCACATCAAAAAATGCTCAACATCACTAATTATCAGAGAAATGCAAATCAGAACTACAGTGAGATATCAGCTCACACCAGTCAGAATTGCCATCATCAAAAAATTTACAAACTATAAATTCTGGAAAGGGTGTGGAGAAAAGGGAACCCTCCTACACTGTTGGTGGGAATGTAAATTGGTTCAACCATTTTGGAGAACATTATGGAGGTTCCTTAAAAAACTAAATATAGAATGACTATGTGATCTACCAATCCCACTCCTGGGCATGTATCTGGAGAAAACCAGATAACTTGAAAAGATACATGCATCCCAATGTTCATTGCTGCACTCTTTGCAATAGCCAAGACATGGAAGCAACCTAAATGTCTATTGACAGATGAGTGGATAAAGAAGATGTGGTACATATATACACTGTAATATTACTCAGCCATAAAAAAGAATGAAATAATGCCATTCACAGCAGCATGGATGGACCTAGAGATTGTCATACTGCGTGAAGGAAGTCAGACAGAGAAAGACAAATACCATATGATATCACTTATATGTGGAAGCTAAAAAAATGATACAAATGAACTTATTTACAAAACAGAAATAGAGTCACAGATGAGGAAAACAAACTTATGGTTACCAGGGGGGAAGGTGGGGAGGGATAAATTGGGAGATTGAGATTGACATATACATACTACTATATATAAAACAGATATAACTAATAAGGACCTAGTGTGTAGCACAGGGAACTCTACCCAATACTCTGTAATGACCTATATGGTAAAATAATCTAAAAAAAAAGTGGATATATGTATGTGTATAACTGATTCACTTTACTGTACTCCTGAAACTAACACAACATTGTGAATCAACTATACTCCAATAAAATTTTTTTATGAAATATGAAACCTAGATTGGTACATATATGCAATGGAATACTACTCAGCCATAAAAAGGAATGAAATAATGACATTTGCAGCAACATGAATGGACCTATAGATTATTATACTAAGTGAAGTAAGTCAGACATAGAAAGACCAATGTCAAATGATATCACTTCTATCTGGAATCTAGTTTAAAAATGATACAAATGAACTTATTTATAAAAGAGAAACAGACTCACGGATCTCAAAATCAAATTTATGGTTACTAAAGGGGAAACATGGGGTGAAGGGATAAATTAGGAGATTGTGATTTACATATGCACACTATATAAAATAGATAACCAACAAGGGCCTACTATATAGCACAGGGATCTCTACTCGATATTGTTTAATAACCTATATGGGAAAAGAATCTGAAAAAGAATGTATATATGTATATATATACATATATATATATATATGTGTATATATATATATATGTATATATATATATACATATATATGTATAACTGATTCACTTTGCTATACACCTGAAACTAACACAACATTGTAAATCAACTATACTCCAATAAAAATTTTTTTAAATAGAATATGTGGTATATATGTATATATATACATATATATACACACACACAATGGAATACTACTCACCCATAAGAAAGAATGAAATTTTGCCCTTTGCAACAATATGGATGGGCCTGGTTGGTTTCATGCTTAGTGAAAGGAGTCAGACAGAGAAATACAAATAGTGTATGTTATCACTTCTATGTGGAATCTAAAAAATACAACAAACTTGTGAACATATCAAAAAGAAACAGACTAACAGATATAGAGAACAAATTAGTGGTTTCCAGTGGGGAGAGGGAAAGAGGAAGGGGCAAGATAGGGGTAGGTGATTAACAGGTATAAACTACTATGTATAAAATAAATAAGCTACAAGGATATATTGTACAACACATGGAATATAGCCACTATTTTATGGTAACTGTAAATGGAATATAATCTTTAAAAATTGTGAATCACTGTATTGTATACCTGAAACTTATATAATATTTTACATCATCTAAACCTCAATGAAAAGTAATTTCCTACCTTTTGAAGGCTCAATAATATTACATTGTATGTTTACATGAAATTTTGTTTGTCAGTTTATCTGTTGATGGATGTGTTGCTTCCACTTTTTGGCTATTGTGAATAATGCTGCTATCCACATGGTTGCACAATATCAGTTAAGAGTTTTTGCTTTTAATTCTGATGGGCATATACCCAGAAATGAAATTGCTGGATCATATGGTAATTCTATTTTTAATTTTTTGTGGAACTTCCATACTGTTTTTTATAGTAACTGCACCATTTTACATTCCTACCAGCATTGCATAATGGGCACAATTTCTCAATATCCTTGCCAACACTTGTTATTTTCTGGTTTTACTTTGTGTGTTTGTTTTATAGTAGCCATCCAAATGAGTGTGAAATTGTATCTTGTTGTTTTGATTTGCATTTATCTAATGGTTAGTACTAAGCCTCTTTTCATGTAATTATTAGCCATTTGTGTCTCTTCTTTGGAGAAATGTCTGTTCAAATTGTTTGCCCATTTCTTTTTTTAATTGAGATTTGATTGACATTTAATAGTGTATTAGTATTAGGTTTCAGTTTTATTTTCTAAGATTTCACATACAAGTAAGAGCATACAGTATTTGTCTTCCACTGACTTATTTCACTTAGCATAATACCCTCAAAGTTCATCCATATTGTCACAAATGACAGGATTTCCTCTTTTTTATGACTGAATAATATTCCATTATATATATATATATATATATATATATATATATATATATACATACCACAGTTTCTTTATCTATTTATCCATCAATGGACACTTGGGTTATTTCCATGTCTTGGCTATTGTAAATAATTCTGCAGTGAACATAGGGGTGCAGATATGTCTGAAACAGTGAGTTTATTTCTTTCAGGTATATACCCAAAAGTGGAGTTGTTGGATCTGGGAATTCTATTTTTAATTTTTTGAGCAACCTCCATACTGTTTTCCATAGTGGTCCAACTAACCCACCAACAATGCACAAGTGTTCCTTTTTCTCCACATCCTCGCCAACACTTGTTACTTCTCGTCTTGTTGATAACAGTGATTCTAACATGTGTGAGGTGATATCTCATTGTGGATTTGATTTGCATTTCCCTGGCGATTAGTGATGTTGAGCATCTTTTCATGTGCCTGTTGCCCACCTGTATATCTTCTTTCAAAAAATGCCTATTCAGAGCCTCTGCCCATTTTTTAAATGGGTTGTTTGTTTTTTTGTCGCTGCTGAGTTGCATGAGTTCTTTATATATTTTGGCTATTAACCCCTTATCAAATATTTGATTTGAAAATATTTTCTTTCAATTGGTAGGTTGCCTTTTCATTGTGTTGATGATTTTTTTGGCTGTGCAGAAACGTGTTTGGTTTGATATATTCCCACTTGCTTATTTTTGCTTTTGTTGCCTTTGCTTTTGATGTCAAAAGGGTTCAACCTTTTGGGGGCCTTTTGGGGCTCATGAATCTGGACGTCCATTTCTCTCAATATATTTGGTAAGTTTCAGCCTTTATTGCTTTAAATACATTTTCTGTTCCTTTATCTTTCTCTTCTTCCTGGATTCCCATAATGCATTTATTGTTTCTTTTGGTTTGTCCCATAAATCCAGTGGGCTTTCTTCACACTTTTTAATTCTTTTTTTCTTTTTGCTCCTCTGCCTGGATAAGTTCATATGATTTATCTTTGTGTTCATTGATTCTTTCTTATTCTTAATTGAGTCTGCTATTGAAGCTCTGTTGAATTCTTCAGTTCAGTCATTGTATTCTTCAGCTCTAGAATAAACTTTTTTGTTTCTATTTCTTTGTTGCATTTCTCATTGTGTTCATGGATTGTTTTCCTAGTTTTATTTAGTTGTTTGTGTGTTTTTGTTGTTCACTAAACTTTTAGAGGATTATTCTGAATACTTTGCCAGATATTTCATACATCTCTATTTCTTTAGGGTCAGTTATTGGAACTTTATTAATTTCCTTTGGTGGTGTCATGTTTACCTGATCTGCACATTTGAGTAAGCAGTCTCCTCTTCCAGACCTCACAGATTCACTTCAACAAGGATATTCCTAGTCAGCATACCTTGGTGTTCTGGATGGATCACCTGATAGCACCCTTTTACAGGTGAGGCTTCCTACTGGGATCTTTAAGTCAGGCCATAATCCTTCAGTGCCTTGTCTTAGCTGATACTGTGTCATATTTAGCACCTGCACCAGTAATGGATGATTAACTGGTTACTACCATGCAATGCCCACCACTTAAACTTGTTCCATGAAATACTTGCTGACTGAAGAGCTCCATTCCCGTAATAGGAAAACGGATAGTCTTGGTATAGGGTGTGACAGTTACAACCAGGGCAGAAACTTCTTTTTGTAGAACTGGGTCAATTTTAATAAAGTGGGTAATTACTACTTTAATTATTCTTCCTCCCAAGCTGATCACCTCTTGGGTGGGGTGGGGAGTCGAGGGGTCCCTTTGAAACATGAGTGATTTCTGGGATAAGGGAGATTTGGGAAAACGTGGCCAATAAAGCCAGACAGTGCTGTTTAGATCTTGAAACCCAAACTATAGTTATTTAAATTTTTTTTCATTTTATATTGGACTATAGTTGATTTACAATGTTGTATTAGTTTCAGGTGTATAGCAAAGTGATTCAATTATACATATACATATATCTCTTCTTTTTTCAAATTATTTTCCCATTAGGTTATTACAGAATATTGAGCAGAGTTCCCTATGCTATACAGTAGGTCCTTGTTGGTCATCTATTTTAAATATAGTAGTGTATATATGTCAATCCCAAACTCCCAATCTATCACTGCCCCCGACCCTTCGTTCCTAGTAACCAAAAGTTTGTTCTCTATGTCTGTAAGTCTGTTTCTGTTTTGTAAATAAGTTCATTTGTTTTTTGTTTTTTTTTTAGATTCCACATATAAGTGATATCATATGATATTTGTCTTTCTCTGTCTGACTTCACTTAGTATGATAATTTCCAGGCCCATCCATGCTGCTGCAAGTGGTATTCTTTCATGCTTTTTAATGGCTGAGTAATATTCCATTGTCTACATGTACCACATCTTCTTTATTTGTAGATGGACATTTAGGTTGCTTCCATGTTTTGGCTATTGTAAACAGGGCTGCAGTGAACATTGGGATGCATGTATCTTTTCGAACTGTGGTTTTCTCCAGATATATGCTGAGGAGTGGGATTGCTGGATCATATGGTAGCTCTATGTTTAGTTTTTTAAGGAATCTCCATACTGTTCTCCATAGTGGCTGTACTAATTTACATTCCCACCAACAGTGCAGGAGGTTTCCCTTTTCTCCACACCCTCTCCAGCATTTATTGCTTGTAGACTTTTTAATGATGGCCATTCTGACTGGTGTGAGGTGATACCTCATTGTAGTTTTCATTTGCATTTCTCTAATAATTAGTGGTGTTGAGCATCTTTTCCTGTACCTCTTGGCCATCTGTATGTCTTCTTTGGAGAAATGTCTATTTAGGTCTTCTGCCCATTTTTTGATTGGGTTGTTTGGTTTTTTCAAATTCATTCTATGAGGCTACCATCACCCTGATACCAAAACCAGACAAGGATACCAAAGAAAAGAAAATTATAGGCCAATATCACTGATGAACATGGGTGCAAAAATCCTCAACAAAATACTAGCAAACCAAATCCAACAATACATTAAAAGGATTGTACACCATGATCAAGTGGGATTTATCCCAGGGATGCAAGGATTTTTCAATATGCACAAATTAATCAGTGTGATACACCACATTAACAAATTAAAGAATAAAAACCATATGATCCTCTCAATAAATGCAGGAAAAGCTTTTGACAAAATACAACACCGATTTATGATGAAAACTCTCTAGAAAGTGGGCATAGAGGGAACCTACTTCAACATAATAAAAGCCATATAGGACAAATCCACAGCTAACATCATACTCAATGGTGAAAACTTGAAAGCATTTCCTCTAAGATCAGGAACAAGACAAGGATGTCCACCCTCCCCACTTTTACTCAACATTGTTTTGGTAGTCCTAGCCACAGCAATCAGAGAAGAAAAAGAAATAAAAGGAATCCAAATTAGAAAAGAAGAAGTAAAACTGTCACTGTTTGCAGATGGCATGATACTTTACATAGACAATCCTAAAGATGCTACCAGAAAACTACTAGAGCTCATCAGTGAATTCAGTAAAGTTGTAGGTTACAAAATTAATACACAGAATTCTGTTGCATTTGTATATACTAACAACCAAAGATCAGAAAGAGAAATTAAGGAAACAATCCCATTAACCATTGCATCAAAAAGAATAAAATACCTGGGATAAACCTACTTAAGGAGGCAAAAGACCTGTACTCCAAAAACTAAGATGCTGATGAAAGAAATCAAAGATGACACAAACAGATGGAAAGATATACCATGTTCTTGGATTCAAAGAATCAATATTGTCAGAATGACTGTACTACCCAAGGCAATCTACAGATTCAATGCAATCCCTATCAAATTACCAATGGCATTTCTCACAGAACTAGAATAAAAAACTTTAAAATTTGTATGGAGACACAAAAGACCCTGAATAACCAAAGCAATCTTGAGAAAGAAAAACGGAGCTGGAGGAATCAGGCTCCCCGACTTCAGACTATACCAAAAACCTACAGTAATCAAGACTGTATGGTACTGGCACAAAAACCCAGAGGTAAACCCACGCACCTATGGTCAATTAATCTTCACTAAAAAGAGGCAAGATTATACAATGGTGAAGACAGTCTCTTCAATAAGTGATGCTGGGAAAACTGGACAGCTACATGTAAAAGACTGAAATTAGAACATTCTCTAACACCATAAATAAAAATAAACTCAAAATGGATTAAAGACCTAAATGTAAGGCCAGACACAATAAAACTCTTAGAGGAAAACTTAGGCTGAACACTCTCTGTCATAAATCGCAGCAATATCTTTTTTGATCAGTCATCTAGAGTAATGAAAATTAAAACAAAAATAAACAAATTGGACCTAATTAAACTCAAAAGCTTTTGCACAGCAAAGGAAACCATAAACAAAACAAAAAGACAACCCACAGAATGGGAGAAAATATTTGCAAATGATGCAGTCTACAAGGGATTAATCTCCAAAGTTTACAAACAACTCATGCAGCTCAATATCAAAAAAATAAAAACTATAGTTAATATGTTGAAAGTGTGATTGTCTACTAGAAGGGGCTGGCTTCTACAACCACCCCTTCTGTGACTGCCAGATCCCTATATGGGGGCTGGTGCCTGCCACTAAAGGAGATCAGGAGTAGTCTTTGCAGGGGTAGCTGTCTTTGAATGTGATGCATTTTGAGGATTGTAATCTAACCCTAGTAAATATTGTAATTACTCCACCAGTTTACCAGAGATCATCCAATTTGGATTCCCTTTGTTTCTTTGGATCCAGTGTAACCTCTCTTGTTCATCTCATAGTTCACACTTAAGCACGGGCCTGGTTGTAATTGGTTTGTTTAGCCTAGAGGAAAGAGGCATCACTGTTGATAGCAATTTCAATTTAGGCCAAATAGGGTATTGTTTGTAGAATTAACAAGCGACACAACTCTGAGTTTGTCTTTCATGAGTTTCTTTTAAATGTAGGGCAGCTGTGACCTCTTCAATTGTTTTAGCATTAGCTGTCATGGCTCATAAAAAGAACTTGTACTTAACAGGAGCCCTCCTGACAAACAACTGGGTAGACTCAGGACCTAATTAAGTCACCTCTGGACTTGCAGAGTCATCATACTTCATGCCATACTGTATCCTCTATTACCTAGTAAGTCCACTCCAACATACCAGCTGATGGAGGAGATATTTGGCCTCAGTTAACATTTTCTATTGCTAGTCTTCCTAGGCCTTTATGAGGCCTAACATAGGATGGTTAGCCCTCCAAGCCATAAAAATCTATATCAAAAGGTATATATAGACTGGGGTCCAAAGCCTCCTCTGTTGGTCATTCCCACCTTTCACACTAATTAGTAGGGACACCATTTTTTTCCATTTTGAGCCACCAATTCTGGCAACCAATTGCTTAATTTCAGCCCCCATAAGATGAAGCTTGTTCCTCACCAGATCTATTCTATATAGCCAGGCAGCCCCTTTTTTACTTGATTCCAGGGTTAGGTCTTTAAGGAGAGACTGGGCCTCAGGAAAAAAGAGAGGTTATATCTCTTTATCCAACTGAGAACCAGCCCTTCCTTTTTGGCCCTCCCCTTGTGCCATTTCTATATCTTTAACTTTTGCAAGTAGTTACCAGGAAAGCAGAGGATAATATATCCTCATCACTATCATGATGGTATTGTGCTGCCTTGCCCTCTAGTGGGCACTAGTCCTCTTTCATAGGGTCCTGCCTTCCATTTCCTCTCCCCCAGAAGTTTAAGCTTCTACCTCATCTTTAGGCAGTGCCCTGGTGAGAAGCACCCTCTGGCAGAACTCAACACATGTCTAGTGGTTCAGAGCACCTGTTCAGTTATTGCACTGAAATTCATCTTATCTATGGCTTGCAGATACTGAGTGCAGATTCTCAGGGTATGCAAAGCAAGTAGGCTTTAAATGGCTATAAACTGCTTATTTGGGCTATGTTTAAAACAATTGGATGGGTAAAATTTTGAGTTTGGCACTGATGGGCTTTTCAGCTAACACGTCCCAGCCTTCTATGAAGAAGTAAACAATATAGAGCCAATATGCAGAGGCCATCTTTAGCTCATTTATATAACAGTAATGTATAATAGTACAATCACTATGGAAAACAGTTTTTCACTTTCCTAAAAAACTAAACATGCAACTACCATATGATCTAACAATTGCACTAATTGCACTCTAGGACATGTATCCCAGAAAAATGAAAACTTTGTTCACACAAAAACCTGTACACTAATGTTCATAGCAATTTTATTCATAATAGCCAAAAACTGAAAACAACCCAAATTTCCTTCAACAAGTAAATTGTTCATAGGTAAAAAAAAAAAAACTCTGGTACATCAATGCCAGAGATTATTACTCAGCAATAAAGAGGAATGAACTATTGATACATGCAACACCTTGCAGAGAATTGTGATGAATTTTAAAAGCTAATCTCAAAATGTTACGTACTTTATGCTTCCATTTATATAAATTTCTTAAAAAGACAAAATTAATGGTTAAGATTAATGGTTACCAGGGGTTAAGGACAGGGTGGAGGATAGAGGGTACGGAGATGTGTGTGGCTATAAAAGTACAATAGAAGTACTCCTTATGGTGAGGGAATTGTTATCTTGACTATATCAATATCATCCTAGTTGTGATATTATACTAGTTATCCTTTGAAGAACCTGGGTAAAGCATTTTGGGGATCACTCTTTATTATTTCTTTTTTTAATTGTGGTAAAATACACATAGCACAAAATTTACCATCTTAACCATTTTTAAGAGTACAGTTCAGTAATATTAAGTATATCTGCATTGTTCAATCTCCAGAAATATTCCATTTACAAAACTGAAATGTCTGTATCCATTAAACAGTTTTCTATTTCTGCCTCACTCCATCCCCTGCCAACTATCATTCTACTTTCTGTCTCTATGTATTTGAATACTCTAGATACCTCATATGAGTGGAACCATATATTATCTGTCCTTTCATCTCTGGCTTATTTCACTTAGTATGATGTCCTCAAGGTTCATCCATGTGAACCTTCTGTCAGAATTTTCATTCTCTTTTAAGGCTGAGTAATATTTCATTGATTGCATATCACATTTTGTTTATCCATTCATCTATCTATAGACACTTGGATAACTTCCACCTTTTGGTTCTTGTAAATAATGCTGCTATGAACGTTGGTGTAAAAGTATTTTTGAGGCCCTATTTTCAAATTCTTTTGGATATATACTGAGAAGTGGAATTAATGGATCATATGGTTAATCTATTTTTAATTTTTTTGAGGAATGACCATAGCGTTTTCCATAGAAACTGTACCACTTTACAGTCCCACAGTGGTGCACAATAGTTCCAATTTCTCCACATTCTTGCCAACACTTGTTTTTGTTTTTTTGTTTTTTCAAATAGTAGCCATTCTAATGGGTATGAAATGATATGTTATGGTTTTAGTTTGCATTTCCCTAATGAGTAGTGATGATAATTTCATGTGCTTATTGTCCATTTGTATCTCTTATTTGAAAAAACTTATTCAGGTCCTTTGTTTTTTTTTTAATTTTATTGGAGTATAGGTGATTTACAATGTTGTATTAGTTTCAGGTGTACAGCATAGTGATTCAGTTATACATATGCATATATTCATTCTTTTGCAGATTCATTTCCCGTATAGGTTATTATAGAATATTAAGTAGAGTTCCCTGTGCTGTACAGTAGGTCATTGTTGGTTATCTATTTTATATATAGTTGTGTGTGTATGATAATCCTAGGATCCTAATTTATCCCTCCCCATCCCCATGTATCCCCTTTGGTAACCATCGGTTTGTTTTCGAAATCTGTGAAACTGTTTTGTAAATAAGTTCATTTGTATCATTTTTTAAATTAGATTCCACATATGAGTGATATCATATGATATTTGTCTTTCTCTGTGTGACTTACTTCACTTAATATGATAATCTCTAGGTCCATCCATGTTGTTGCAAATGGCATTATTTTGTTCTTTTTTAAGGTTGAGTAATAGTCCATTGTATATATGTACCACATCTTCTTTATCCATTCCTCTATCAGTGGACATTTAGGTTGCTTCCATGACTTGGCTATTGTAAATAGCACTGCAATTACAATTGGGGTGCATGTATCTTTTCGAATTATGTTTTTCTCTGGATATATGCCCAGGAGTGGGATTGCTGGATCATATGGTACTTCTATATTTAGTTTTTTAAGGAACCTCCATACTGTTCTCCATAATGGTTGTACTAATTTACAGTCCACCAACATTGTAGGAGGGTTCCCTTTTCTCCTCACCCTCTCCAGCATTTGTTTCTAGATTTTTTGATGATGGCCATTCTGACCAGTGTGAAGTGATACTTCATTGTAGTTTTGATTTGCATTTCTCTCATAATTAGTGATGTTGAGCATCTTTTCATGTGCTTTTGGGCCATCTGTATGACTTCTTTGGAGCAATGTCTATTTTGATATTCTGCCCATTTTTTTATTGTGTTGTTTGTTTTTGTGACATAGAGCTACATGAGCTGTTTGTATATTTTGGAGATTAACCCCTTGTCAGTCACTTTGTTTGCAAATATTTTCTCCCAACCTGTGCATTGTCTTTTTGTTTTGTTTATGGTTTCCTTTGCTTTGCAAAAGCTTTTAAGTTTAATTAGGTCCCATTTGTTATTTTTGTTTCTTTTTCATTACTCTAGGAGGTGGATCAAAAAAGATATTGCTGTGATTTCCTAATAGGAGGGACTGGTTCCTGCCCAGTGGTGGGTGGAGCTGGGTCTTGTCCTTCTGGTGGGCAGGACCATGCTCAGGAAAACTTTAAGATGCTTGTCTGCTGATGGGTGGGGTTGTGTTCCCGTCCTGTTGGTTGTTTGGCCTGAGGTGTCCCAGCACTGGAGCCTACAGGCTGTTGGGTAGGACTAACGTCAGCCTCCGGGAGGGCTCATGCCAGTGAGTACTCCCCAGAACTGCTGCTGCCAGTGTCTTTGTCTCCACAGTGAGCCACAGCCGCCCCCTGCCTCTGCAGGAGACGCTCCAATACTAGCAGGTAGGTCTGGCCCAGTCTTTTATGGGGTCATTGCTTTATTCCCCTCTGTCCTGGTGCACACGAGACCTTGTGTGCACCCTCCAAGAGTGGAGTTTCTGTTTCCCCCAGTCCTGTGGAATTCCTGAGATCAAACCCCACTGGCCTTCAAAGCCAGATCATCTGGGGGCTCCTCCTCCCAGTGCTGGACCACCAGGCTGGGAAGCCTGATGTGGGGCTCAGAAATTTCACTCCTGTGGGAGAACTTCTGTGGTTTCATTGTTTTCTAGTTTGTGGGTCACCCACCTGGTGGGAATGGGATTTGATTTTATCACAGTTGTGCCCCTCATACCATCTCATTGTGGCTTCTTCTTTGTCTTTGGATATAGGGTATCTTTTTTGGTCGGTTCTAGCATTTTTTTTGTCAATGTTTGTTTAGCAGTTAGTTGTGATTTTGGTGTTCTCATAAAAAGGTGTGAGCTCACATCCTTATACTCCACCAACTTGAGCTAATCTCATGTCAGAGCGTGTTCTGCCTGTTTTGCTATAAGACTTTTATAGTGTCTGGCCTTACATTTAGGTATTTGATCCATTTTGAGTTTATTTTTGTGTATGGTGTTAGAGAATGTTCTAATTTCATTTTTTACATGTAGCTATCCAGTTTTCCCAGCACCACTTATTGAAGAGACTGTCTTTTCTCCATTGTATATCCTTGCCTCATTTGTCAGATTAATTGACCATAGAAGCATGAGTTTATTTCTGGGCTTTCTATCTGTTCCATTGATCTATATTTCTTTTTTTTTTTTGGATTTTTTTTTTTTTTACTTCAGACAGAAAGTCACAAAAATTATACTCATCCTCATCAGTTCACTCAGTCCCATGTAATTAATTTTTTTTTTCATCTTGATCTTTTGTTAGCACTTTTATGAGTTCATCAGTTTTTCATTAGAGTTCTGAAAATGCTTATTCATTCAGTTCAGCAGTACAGTCAGTTACCAGAAACCTGTACTTGTCAGAGTCTTTTCCATGAATTCCTTGAAGATGAAACCCTTTTATAGGAACATTTTTGCAAAAGCATCAGAGTACACCTAGAACTGTCTGTAAATGACAAAAGACTTAAAAATGACCACAGTTAAAAATTTGATGAAAGTTCATAACAATGCAGTTGACAAGAAAATTAGTTATTTCTGAGATTACATTTTAAGGTAATAACTAGGATTATGACTTATAACATTATACCAGAACATATAAGATTTTTAGAAATTTCATGTAATGTCTGAAACATTTATATTAACATATTTCCATACAAATAACCCAATGAAAGTTTAGTATTAGTTGTTTTGTTTGTTTGTTTTTTTATACTGCAGGTTCTTATTAGGCATCAGTTTTATACACATCAGTGTATACATGTCAATCCCAATCGCCCAATTCAGCACAACACCATCCCCACCCCACCGCAGTTTTCCCCCCTTGGTGTCCATATGTCCATTCTCTACATCTGTGTCTCAACTTCTGCCCTGCAAACCGGCTCATCTGTACCATTTTTCTAGGTTCCACATACATACGTTAATATACGATATTTGTTTTTCTCTTTCTGACTTACTTCACTCTGTATGACAGTCTCTAGATCCATCCACGTCTCAACAAATGACTCAATTTCGTTCCTTTTTATGGCTGAGTAATATTCCATTGTATATATGTACCACAACTTCTTTATCCATTCGTCTGTTGATGGGCATTTAGGTTGCTTCCATGACCTGGCTATTGTAAATAGTGCTGCAATGAACATTCAGGTGCATGTGTCTTTTTCAATTACGGTTTTCTCTGGGTATATGCCCAGTAGTGGGATTGCTGGGTCATATGGTAATTCTATTTTTAGTTTTTTAAGGAACCTCCATATTGTTCTCCATAGTGGCTGTATCAATTTACATTCCCACCAACAGTGCAAGAGGGTTCCCTTTTCTCCACACCCTCTCCAGCATTTGTTGTTTGTAGATTTTCTGATGATGCCCATTCTAACTGGTGTGAGGTGATACCTCATTGTAGTTTTGATTTGCATTTCTCTAATAATTAGTGATGTTGAGCAGCTTTTCATGTGCTTCATGGCCGTCTATATGTCTTCTTTGGAGAAATGTCTATTTAGGTCATCTGCCCATTTTTGGATTGGGGTGTTTGTTTCTTTAATATTGAGCTGAATGAGCTGTTTGTAAATTTTGGAGATTAATCCTTTGTCCGTTGATTCGTTTGCAAATATTTTCTCCCATTCTGAGGGTTGTCTTTTCGTCTTGTTTATGGTTTCCTTTGCTGTGCAAAAGCTTTGAAGTTTCATTAGGTCCCATTTGTTTATTTTTGTTTTTATTTCCATTACTCTAGGAGGTGGATCAAAAAAGATCTTGCTGTGATTTATGTCAAAGAGTGTTCTTCCTATGTTTTCCTCTAAGAGTTTTATAGTGTCCAGTCTTACATTTAAGTCTCGAATCCATTTTGAGTTTATTTTTGTGTATGGTGTTAGGGAATATTCTAATTTCATTCTTTTACATGTAGCTGTCCAGTTTTCCCAGCACCACTTATTGAAGAGACTGTCTTTTCTCCATTGTATATCTTTGCCTCCTTTGTCATATATTAGTTGACCATAGGTGTGTGGGTTTATCTCTGGGCTTTCTATCTTGCTCCATTGATCTATGTTTCTGTTTTTGTGCCAGTACCATATTGTCTTGATTACTGTAGCTTTGTAGTATAGTCTGAAGTCAGGGAGTCTGATTCCTCCAGCTCCGTTTTTTTCCCTCAAGACTGCTTTGGCTATTCGGGGTCTTTTGCGTCTCCATACAAATTTTAAGATGATTTGTTCTAGTACCGTAAAAAATGCCATTGGTAATTTGATAGGGATTGCATTGAATCTGTAGATTGCTTTGGGTAGTAGAGTCATTTTCACAATGTTGATTCTTCCAATCCAAGAACATGGTATATCTCTCCATCTGTTGGTATCATCTTTAATTTCTTTCTTCAGTGTCTTATAGTTTTCTACATACAGGTCTTTTGTCTCCCTAGGTAGGTTTATTCCTAGGTATTTTATTCTTTTTGTTGCAATGGTAAATGGGAGTGTTTCCATAATTTCTCTTTCAGATTTTTCATCATTAGTGTATAGGAAGGCAAGAGATTTCTGTGCATTAATTTTGTATCCTGCAACTTTACCATATTCATTAATTAGCTCTAGCAGTTTTCTGGTGGCAGTTTTAGGATTCTCTATGTATAATATCATGTAATCCGCAAACAGTGACAGTTTTACTTCTTCTTTTCCAGTTTGTATTCCTTTTATTTCTTTTTCTTCTCTGATTGCCGTGGCTAGGACTTCCAGAACTATGTTGAATAATAGTGGTGAGAGTGGACATCCTTGTCTTGTTCCTGATCTTAGAGGAAATGCTTTCAGTTTTTCACCATTGAGAATGATGTTTGCTGTGGGTTTGTCATATATGGCCTTTATTATGTTGAGGTAGGTTCCCTCTATGCCCACTTTCTGGAGAGTTTTTATCATAAATGGGTGTTGAATTTTGTCAAAAGCTTTTTCTGCATCTATTGAGATGATCATATGGTTTTTCTTCTTCAATTTGTTAATATGGTGTATCACATTGATTGATTTGCGTATATTGAAGAATCCTGGCATCCCTGGGATAAATCCCACTTGATCGTGGTGTATGATCCTTTTAATGTGTTGTTGGATTCTGTTTGCTAGTATTTTGTTGACGATTTTTGCATCTATATTCATCAGCGATATTGGTCTGTACTTTTCTTTCTTTGTAGTGTCTTTGTCTGGTTTTGGTATCAGGGTGATGGTGGCCTCATAGAATGAGTTTGGGAGTGTTCCGTCCTCTGCAATTTTTTGGAACAGTTTGAGAAGGATAGGTGTTAGCTCTTCTCTAAATGTTTGATAGAATTCACCTGTGAAGCCACCTGGTCCTGGACTTTTGTTTGTTGGAAGATTTTTAATCACAGTTTCAATTTCATTGCTTGTGATTGGTCTGTTTATATTTTCTGTTTCTTCCTGGTTCAGTCTTGGAAGGTTATACCTTTCTAAGAATCTGTCCATTTCTTCCAGGTTGTCCATTTTATTGGCATAAAGTCGCTTGTAGTAGTCTCTTAGGATGCTTTGTATTTCTGCAGTGTCTGTTGTAACTTCTCCTTTTTCATTTCTGATTTTATTGATTTGAGTCCTCTCCCTCTTTTTCTTGATGAGTCTGGCTAATGGCTTATCAATTTTGTTTATCTTCTCAAAGAACCAACTTTTAGTTTTATTGATCTTTGCTATTGTTTTCTTTGTTTCTATTTCATTTATTTCCACTCTGATCTTTATGATTTCTTTCCTTCTGCTAACTTTGGGTTTTGTTTGTTCTTCTTTCTCTAGTTTCTTTAGGTGTAAGGTTAGATTGTTTACTTGAGATTTTTCTTGTTTCTTTAGGTAGGCTTGTATAGCTATAATCTTCCCTCTTAGAACTGCTTTTGCTGCATCCCATAGGTTTTGGGTCATCGTGTTTTCATTGTCATTTGTCTCTAGGTATTTTTTGATTTCCTCTTTGATTTCTTCAGTGATCTCTTGGTTATTTAGTAACGTATTGTTTAGCTTCCATGTGTTTGTCTTTTTTACGTTTTTTTCCCTGTAATTCATTTGTAATCTCATAGCATTGTGGTCAGAAAAGATGCTTGATATGATTTCAGTTTTCTTAAATTTACTGAGGCTTGATTTGTGACCCAAGATGTGATCTATCCTGGAGAATGTTCCGTGCGTACTTGAGAAGAACGTGTAATCTGCTGTTTTTGGATGAAATGTCCTATAAATATCAATTAAATCTATCTGGTCTATTGTGTCATTTAAAGCTTCTGTTTCCTTATTTATTTTCATTTTAGATGATCTGTCCATTGGTGTAAGTGAGGTGTTAAAGTCCCCCACTATTATTGTGTTACTGTCAGTTTCCTCTTTTATGGCTGTTAGCAGTTGCCTTATGTATTGAGGTGCTCCTATGTTGGGTGCATATATATTTATAATTGTTATATATTCTTCTTGGATTGATCCCTTGATCATTATGTAGTGTCCTTCCTTGTCTCTTGTAACATTCTTTATTTTAAGGTCTATTTTATCTGATATGAGTATAGCTACTCCAGCTTTCTTTTGATTTCCATTTGCATGGAATATCTTTTTCCATCCCCTCACTTTCAGTCTGTATGTGTCCCTAGGTCTAAAGTGGGTCTCTTGTAGACAGCATATATATGGGTCTTGTTTTTGTATCCATGCAGCAAGCTTGTGTCTTTTGGTTGGAGCATTTAATCCATTCACGTTTAAGGTAATTATCGATATGTTCGTTCCTATGACCATTTTCTTAATTGTTTTGGGTTTGTTTTTGTAGGTCCTTTTCTTCTCTTGTGTTTCCCACTTAGAGAAGTTCCTTTAGCATTTGTTGTGGAGCTGGTTTGGTGGTGCTGAATTCTCTTAGCTTTTGCTGGTTTGTAAAGCTTTTGATTTCTCCATCAAATCTAAATGAGATCCTTGCCGGGTAGAGTAATCTTGGTTGTAGGTTCTTCCCTTCCATCACTTTAAGTATATCATGCCACTCCCTTCTGGCTTGTAGAGTTTCTGCTGAGAAATCAGCTGTTAACCTTATGGGAGTTCTCTTGTATGTTATTTGTCGTTTTTCCCTTGCTGCTTTCAATAATTTTTCTTTGTCTTTAATTTTTGCCACTTTGATTACTATGTGTCTCAGTGTGTTTCTCCTTGGGTTTATCCTGTATGGGACTCTCTGTGCTTCCTGGACTTGGGTAGCTATTTCCTTTACCATGTTAGGGAAGTTTTTGACTATAATCTCTTCAAATATTTTCTCTGGCCCTTTCTCTCTCTCTTCTCCTTCTGGGACCCCTATAATGCAAATGTTGTTGCGTTTAATGTTGTCCCAGAGGTCTCTTAGGCTGTCTTCATTTCTTTTCATTCTTTTTTCTTTAGTCTGTTCTGCAGCAGTGAATTCCACCATTCTGTCTTCCAGGTCACTTATCCGTTCTTCTGCCTCAGTTATTCTGCTATTGATTCCTTCTAGTGTAGTTTTCATTTCAGTTATTGTATTGGTCATCTCTGTTTGTTTGTTTGTTCTTTAATTCTTCTAGGTCTTTGTTAATCATTTCTTGCATCTTCTCAATCTTTGCCTCCATTCTTATTCCGAGGTCCTGGATCATCTTCACTATCATTATTCTGAATTCTTTTTCTGGAAGGTTGCCTATCTCCACTTCATTTAGTTGTTTTTCTGGGTTTTTTTCTTGTTCCTTCATCTGATATATAGCCCTCTGCCTTTTCATCTTGTCTATCTTTCTGTAATGTGGGGTTTGGTCCACAGGCTGCAGGATTGTAGTTTTTCTTGCTTCTGCTGTCTGTCCTCTGGTGGTTGAGGCTATCTAAGAGGCTTGATGGGAGGCTCTGGTGGTGGGTAGAGCTGACTGTTGCTGTGGTGGACAGAGCTCTGTAACACTTTAATCCACTTGACTGTTGATGGGTGGGGCTGGGTTCCCTCCCTGTTGGTTGTTTTGCCTGAGGCAACCCAACACTGGAGCCTACCTGGGCTCTTTGATGGGGTTAATGGCAGACTCTGGGAGGGCTCACGCCAAGGAGCACTTCCCAGAGCCTCCGCTGCCAGTGTCCGTGTCCCCACGGTGAAACAGAGCCACCCCCTGCCTCTGCAGAAGACCCCCCCAACACCAGCAGGTAGGTCTGGTTCAGTCTCCCCCAGGGTCACTGCTCCTTCCCCTGAGTCCCGATGCGCACACTACTTTGTGTGTGCCCTCCAAGAGTGGGGTCTCTGTTTCCCCCAGTCCTGTCGAAGTCCTGCAATCAATTCCCACTAGGCTTCAAAGTCTGATTCTCTAGGAATTCCTCCTCCCGTTGCCGGATGCCCAGGTTGGGAAGCCTGACGTGGGGCTCAGAAGCTTCACTCCAGTGGGTGGACTTCTGTGGTATAAGTGTTTGCCAGTCTGTGAGTCACCCACCCAGCAGTTATGGGATTTGATTTTACCCTGATTGCACCCCTCCTACTGTCTCACTGTGGCTTCTCCTCTGTCCTTGGACGTGGAGTATCCTCTTTGGTGAGTTCCAGTGTCTTCCTGTCGATGATTGTCCAGCAGCCAGTCGTGATTCTGGTGCTCTCACAAGAGGGAGTGAGAGCACGTCCTTCTACCCCGCCATCTTGGTTCTGATCTATATTTCTGTTTTTGTGCCAGTACCATACTGTTTTGATGACTGTAGCTTTGTAGTATAGTCTGAAGTCAGGGAGCCTGATTCCTCCAGCTCCCTTTTTCTTTCTCAAGATAGATTTGGTTACTTGGGGTCTTTTGTATTTCCATACAAATTTAAAATGTTTTATTCTAGTTCTGTGAAAAATGCCATTGGTAATTTGATAGGGATTGGATTGAATCTATAGATTGCCTTGGGTAGTATAGTCATTTTCAAAATTGTGATTCTTCCAGTCCAAGAACATGGTATATCTGTCCATCTATCTGCATCATCTTCAATTTCTTTCATCAGTGTCTTATAGTTTTCAGAGTATAGGTCTTTTCCCTCCTTAGGCAGGTTTATTCTAAGTATTTTATTATTTTTGATGTGATGGTAAATGGGATTGTTTCCTTAATTTCTCTTTCTGATCTTTCATTGTTAGAGTATAGGAATGCAAGACATTTCTGTGTATTAATTTTGTATCCTGCAACTTTATCAAATTCGTGTTTGCCTTTACTGGTAAGCCTTCCCATTCATAATTTTATTGTTTCTAGTTGTGGCCTTTTCATTTCCTCCTACAGAAGTTCCTTTAGCATTTTTTGTAAAGCTTTTTTGGTGGTGCTGAATTCTCTTAACTTTTGTTTGTCTGTAAAGTTTTTGATTTCTCTGTCAAGTCTGAATAAGAGCCTTGCTGGGCAGAGTATTCTTGGTTGTAGGTTCTTCCCTTTTATCACTTTAAATATATCATGCCACCAGATTCTGGCCTGCAGAGTTTCTGCTGAAAAATCAGCTGATAACCTTATTTTGATTCCCTTGTATGTTATTTGTTGCTTTTCCCTTGTTACTTTTAATGTTTTCTCTTTGTCTTTAATTTTTGTCAGTTTGATTAATATGTGTCTTGCTGTGTTCCTCCTTGGGTTTATCTTGTATGGGACTCTGTGCTTCCTGAACTTGAGTGAGCATTTCCTTTCTCATGTTAGGGAAGTTTTCAGCTATTATCTCTTCAAATATTTCCTCAGACCCTTTCTCTCTCTCTTCTCCTTCTGGGACCCCTATAATGCAAATATTGGCACATTTTATGTTTTCCCAAAGGTCTCTGAGAGTGTCCTCATTTCTTTTCATTATTTTTTCTGTTCTGTGGCAGTGATTTCCACCACTCTGTCTTCCAGCTCACTTATTCGTTCTTCTGCCTCATTTATTCTGCTATTGATTTCCTTCTAGTGTATTCTGCATTTCAGTTATTGTACTGTTCATCTGTTTGTTGTTCTTTGAACCTTCTAGCTCTTTGTTAAACATTTCTTATATCTTCGCTGTCTGTACCTCCATTCTTTTTCTGAGATCTTGGATCATATTTATTATCGTTACTCTGAATTATTTTTTAGGGAGATTGCCTATCTCCATTTCACTTAGTTGTTCTGGGTTTTTATCTTGTGCCTTCTTCTGGATCATATTTCTCTGCCATCTCATTTTGTCTAATTTTCTGTGTTTGTGGTCTCCTTTCTGCAGCCTGCAGGATCGTAGCTCCTTTTGCTTCTGGTGTCTGCCCCCTGGTGGTTAAGGTTGGTCCTGGGGCTTGTGCCTGCCCACTGGTGGGTGAAGTTGGGTCTTGTCCCTATGGGGGCAGGGCCATGTCAAGGGGTGTGTTTAGAGGTGGCTGTGAGCTCAGTACAACTTTAGGAAGCCTGTCTTCAGCAGAGATCTTTCTGTTAGGAACTTTACTCTTAAATTATGAGCATGTCCAGTCTTTTTAATGTCATCAAAGTTACCTTACTTTTGAGATCTGCCTACCTACCAGGCTAATATTTTCTTGACATGAGGAAAACATAAACAATCTATTTCTCCAGCTAAGCTAACCCACTTTTTTTCTTTTTGTTTATTCAAGGTTCTGGTGTGGGATGTATAACCGCTTTGACAAAGGGCTGCAGCCCAAGCAGAGTATGCTAGAGAGCCTCTTGGAAATTAAGAAGCAGAGATCAATGCTGGAGGCAGATGTGCACAAACTAGAAAAGGTGAAGAGTTAAATCTCAAAATGAGAACCTCTTGCCCCTTCTGAGTAGGCCCAATCCACTGAGAGTTGAATTGGTACTTGTGAGAAGCTGCCTGGCTGGCTTGTTATACTCTCTGCTTTCCAAGCATCCTGTGTCTATAAAGCTCTAAGGTGCAACTCTTTTTTTACGTCCCATATTAAGTGGTAAATATAACACTCAGCTAAACAAGTGGATTGGTTCCCTTTTTGGATCTGGATGGAATTATTAGGAGGAACAAGAGGGAATGACAGGGAAGTAATACAAGTATTTGTTATCCATCAATAGAATAAGTATAACTTCTTGGGTGTACTAATGAGAACAATGAAATTGTTATATTTCCAATTAGGAAAACCTTATAAAAAATCTGATTTCCTTCCCATGTAGATTATAAACTCTGCTTATTGTACCAGCAAAACCAAAGTCACACACTTGTTTTTAATTAGAAGTTAAACAAGTCAACAGGGATTTCCTTTCAAAAAATGGAAAATGCTGAACTGCTTCTGGAATCCAGAGGTCCCTAAGGGTGTGTTTGAAGTAGAGGGGAGGGATATTTTTTAGAAAAGAATTCTTGGAAAGGGTGTGCTGTTTAGGAACTGGGTGTGAACCTCCTTTCGACCAGATAAGGCATAGCTTTTCTGCTCACTGTAAGTAAACAAATATCCTTTTATTGTGAAAATAAATGTATTGTGATTACATCAGATCCTAAACTTTTGAATGTCCTCTTGGCAGGTAACGGTCAGTTAGTTGGTTCCATTAAAAAAAGAAGAAGAAGAAGGGGAAGGGGAAGGGGAAGGAAAAAACTGGAGCATAACTTAAAATCATAGGAAACAAAGGAAACAAGCAGACCCAGGAAGGTCAAGCCCTAGGCAGAACTGAAAAGTAGGAAACCTTTTTCCTAGTGTCTCCTGCCTCCTTTTTTACCTATTAGGAGCCTTCTCCACAAGGCCTCCAGAGCAGGTCTCCTATTCTAAACCCAGCCCTTTCACTTATTCCTGCCTAATTCCTGAGAGAATCAGATTCATTCTAGATTGAATCAGATCACTTTCTGATTCTAAAGTTCAAAAGTAAGTAAGGCTTCCTTTTAAAATAATAACTATTATTAACATTCCTTTTTTAATACAGAGAAGAGAAACAAAAGCAGCCCAACAGATAACCCCGTTGACGTTTAAAAAAAAAAAGGCAGTACAAGTATAAAGTTAGAATATGCAGAATACAAAAATGTACAAAATGGAACGTTGAAAAAACTCTCCCAGCCACCTACCCATTCAGTTTCTCTCTCCAAGGGTTATCACTGTGTGTATGTGTGTGTGTGTGTGTGATTTTGTGATTTCCAGGAAAATAAGAGTGGTATGCTTATACCCTAAGGCAGGAGTTCTTAACTGGAGTCCATGAACCCATAGATATCCACAGATGCCCTTCAGGGGATCTGTGTGTGAAACCCCTGAAATTATACCTAAAAACTGTTTGTGTGCCATCTCATGCACTCACATGTGAATGCATGCAGTTTTCTGAGGAGAAGGTCCATCATTTTCTTCAGATTTTCAAAGGTGTCTATGACCCACAAAAGTTAAGAATCACTGTTGTAAAGTATCAGTGAATCATTGTGTTATCCCTGAAGGTGAAAATATCCATTGGAGATAGCATGAAGTAGTAGACAGATAATAGACTTTGGCATTAAGAAGAGGCAGGGTCAGATCCCAGCTCTACCACTTCCTAAATGTGTGAATTTGGGATGACTTAAATTCTCTGAGCCTCAGTTTCCTCATCTGTAAAATACAGCTAATTCCTAACTAATAAGACTCTTAAGTATAAAAGGAAATACTATATGTAAAGTGCCTGGCACATGGAGGTATTCAATAAATGTTAGTGATCCTTTCCCTTGCCCTCCCTGCTCCCAGTAATAAAATTGCATTTATCAGAAAAGGGAACTTTTATATATACAAGACCCTTGAGGGTCTTTAGTAGTAGGGCTTTTAAAGCACTAGGTCAAGTGATGAAGAAAAGATGTTTGAGGATGAGGAGGGGGCAAAAGGTCATTTGCTACCATATAAGTGACAGCAGGCAGGATCCCTATAAGTCAATGTGATATTTGCCTAGTTTTACTCCGGTTTCTAATTCTTTTCAACCATTCCTTGCTCCCATGACAGAAAGTGAAAGCCCATGATGAGCCACCAGAAGAAGTCTGTACCTGCTCTCAATTAGGGCGTTTATTATCTCAACACCTGGGAACTCCTTTAACCAATCCTCTCAGCTTTATGGGTATTGATGGAGACCTGAATACCTTGATGGAGAATGGCACTCTTTCTAGGGAAGGAGGCCTTCGAGTTCAGATGGATCAAGTAAAAAGCCAGTGTGCAGACCTCCACCCTGACTATTATGGGACCATGGGCAACCTTAGGGCCATAAACATTTCTGGGGATGTCGGCTTCTCTGGAGACACAGGCATTTCTGGGGTCTCAGGCATCTCTGGCAACACGGGCACCTCTGAGGCTATGGGCTTCTATGAAGACATCAGCATCTCTGGGGCCATGAGCTTCTCTGGGACCACAGGCCTCTCTGAAGACACAGGACTCTCTAAGGCCATCATCAAGGAGGCAGGTTTCTCTAAGCAACAGTGAGCTATTCATCTGCTTCCATATTAGGTGCACCTGCAACACCCACAATGATCCTTGTCTCAAAAAAAGGCTGTGCTGCTTTTCTAATTGGATTAAATGGGCAAGGCCAGGGCACCCCTCCTCCCACTTAAGAGTCTGGAAGGGGATTTAGGGCCTTTACTAGTTAAGCAACCAGTATATGCATGTCAAGCAGCCCAGAATATAGGCAAGAGAAAGAATATGTTATTATTCTAGAGTGGGATTTAGCTTTAAAAATATTGCTTTTCAGCTGAGATATTAGGCTGGTTCCATTATTCCATTTTCCTTAAAGATCAGCCTCCCTAACATTTCCACCCTTACTATTATAGCATGAGAACAAGTTGAAATATTGTCACAGTGGAGAATTAAGCCCCTGTTGAGGGGAGAGATGGTGTGCAACAGGTAGCTGAATTGCATAATAGCTTAAAAGAAAATTTTACTTGGAATTATATTTAGTCATACAATGTAAGCTAACATTATTGCCAATAGAGACCCCAACATTTGCCTGAGAAATAAATCAAAATGATCCATGGGTGCTTGGTGGTTTAGAACATATAAGGAAATAGTTTTCTTAGGTTACAACACTTGTTTTCCCCAACTCACACCCTGATTAGGTCTTATAATACTCAGCCAAATCCCTTTTTAATAGATAGCCCATTGATAAACTTAAATCCACTACATTGTAAAATGATCAATTCCAAAATAGTGAGGTCTGAATTAATAATATTGATCAATAGCATTCTCAACATCAGTTCAGGAGACAACTGAAAATCTCAGCGCTTTAGACCCTGGCTTGCACATGGCATATGTGCCCATCTAAGTTTTCCTAAAACAGGACTGTTCTTAGGTTTTTTTTTTTTTTTTTTTTGGCCATACCGCATGGCATGTGGGATCTTAGTTCCCTGACCAGGGATCGAACCCGTTCCCCCTGCAGTGGAAGCATAGAATCTTAACCACTGGACTGCCAGGGAAGTCCCTCTTCTTAGGTATTTTTATGAAGACCAGTGGTTTTACTTCCCTAGACATCACATCAAGTTTGTGGATTTTTAGACATAATTGGCACTACTTTTAAAATCTCGTAGTCTTAACACCTTGTGCTAATGTACACTTTTGAAAAAAGTCTATTCTTAAAGCATGCCCAAATACTCCATGGAGAAGGGGATGTGTTGTTTAAACACCAAACTTTCCCCCATTTGGGGTTGATACACGCTGTACACTTTCCTATTGGATATTCAGTCATAGTTTACCCACTTCCACATGCTGGGGTAGGGTAAGTCTTGGGTAGTTTGGGTCATGCACTACGTATTGTCAGCATTTTCAGAACTCCCATTGCCAATAGAATCCATGTCTTCACCTAAGATGTCTATTCTGTATACCATATGTCTAGTTTAAGCTAAAAAATTAGATGTCTTAGTGAAAGAGCCATCTCTGTTACTACCATATCCATTTGTAAATACAGACACCTCTGAAGGATCACCTCATTAGTTACTTTTCTCTATAAGAAAGAGGGACCTTTTAATCAAAGTGTTAGAAGTAGCAGAGAAGACTCAGGATAGTTCCTTGATTTCTTACCCCTAGCTAAACTATGGACACACAAAAAAATTCCTATTTAGCGGAAGAACTCTAAGTCATTTTGGTTGTCTTTTTTTCATATGTAAATAGGGGCCATTTTTCTACTTACCTCTCCTTGATAGCTGCCTTGTTCCTATAATTTTAAAACATCAATGTGATTTCCTATTGTATCTTCTCATCCCCTCTTTCCACTGTTTGGTCTTTGGCTTATATAACATAAATCATCAGATGTTGCCAGTTGTCATTTGACTTCTTACTTCTGGAAAATAATTGGGATTTGTACAAGTCATTTTGATCTGGAAGCTCTATCTAAACCCTGGCTCTGTGAAGGAAGTTATCAAAGAGGATGACAATACCAATCATCTGCTACAAATGAGTTTATTCTGGATCTTGCTTTATACCCAGGGCTTTCTCCCATATCTCAATCTGAATTTTATAGTCCATTAACTAGTATGATATTTCCAATAGTGTGTTAAGGTCTTTTCAGAGAAAGAAAAAAGGCAAATGACCTTTACAAATCCTATAAAAAGTTAGTTTAAGGGTCTCAGATTTATTTCTACAGACCTGTACATAGTACCAAACCTTATTTCTTAGATCCAAAACAAAATTAATCATTAGTGACAAGTTCTTTTCAATATAGTTCTAGACTGAGAAGTGGTGAAGAGCAACACTGCTATTTCCAGTCAATTTGTTTGGTCTTTTATTATTTTTATTCCCCAGCATGTCCTATGTTACCTGTATATGACATACATGGAACTAAGGAAAACCTTGTGAAAATCCCCTATTTACTCTCAACACATAACACCTCCCTGTTTTACAGTTGGATTTGTAAATCTGAAGGAGGGAAAAAGTTCAGTAGAATCCAAATATTTATGCACTGGTAAAAACCCAGTAGCTATCTGTAGTCAGGAGCCTAGCAATAGAGGGGAGGCTCCTGAAGGAAAGTTACTGGGTGTACTAAAAAAGATCATCTATTAATGGCTTTCATTTCATACCCTCATATAGCACCTATGCTGTGAAAGAAATGTGACGCCCTCCGCCACTGCCCTACCCTTCCAGTTCCCTGAGTAGAAAATTCCATTCTCATGTGACTGCCCCACTTAAATAGGAAGGCATTTAACCACCTGCCACTGTCTCATCCATGAACCTGACATCTGCCTGTTTCCTACACAGCTTACATGGGCCTCGGGTCACTCCTTATCTTTTCCAAGCATGAGGCAGGCTCTGTGCCTGGGAGTGTGGCCATGCTCAGATTCTACATGAACACCTTTCTTAAAAAGTCATTAAGTATTAGTTTATAGAATAACAGATTCCTCATGGTAATAACTAAAACAATCCTAAATAACAAACCTAAGTAACAGCTTTTTAAAGAAGAAATTCAAGGATGGGGTTTGCTGTATGAAAGAAAGCATGAAACTTTATTTGGCACTAACTGGGCAAGAACATAAAGCTTATGGTACATGTATTAGGCACAGGTATCTTTTGGAAAGTCATCCTAGAAACTGTGTTCAATTACTACCAAGTCAGTTGTCATGCCTGTCAACATGCATGGACATATTTTGTCTAAGAAACACTTCACACTTCACTGAATGCAAGATCTTTCCTTGAACACTTCCAACCAGAAGGAATCCAAGTCTTTTTATGAGTTGCTTTCAAACCAGATTGGTAAATATTTAAGCTTGGCCTGAATTTAGCAGACAGAGAAGTTTAATAACTATGTCCGATCTTTGTTACATAGTGACTTTTATTAAACACATAACACCTTTTCTTGATGCTATTAAGCTTTGATGTACCACTGGGAAATCTTTCTGAGAGCATTTTATAAAGTGACTTTTTAAAAAAACAGTTGTGTAGGGAAATGTAAATTTCCTGTAAGAAAAATACTTGTCTCAAAAGGGGTATACTATACTTCAGATTGGTTTCTTCCTACGAAGATTGTTCTCACTTTCTCAAGTTCCAAAGTATATGATTTAATGATATCTGTTGTACCAAATCTCTCCCCCACCCTCAGGCCTCTCCCTCCCAGAATTCTATGTATGATACAGGCAGATGTGATTGTAACCAAATCTGATTACTTTCTTCTAAGTGCCAAATCTAGACCTGACTTTTTATATAGACATTTATAAACAAAAAGTAGACATGGATTAAGCCTTAATTTTTTTTCCTATTCAGTTATTTTTTTAACATAATGTGAAGAAATGGCTTGGCTATTAGGTGACGCCAAACAAACAAAGGACAAGGGAAAAGATTTGGGGTTGTAAAGGACTCTTAGTTTGTTTCCCTTTTAGAGGCATTTCCATTTTCAAAGCATTTGATGGCAGCAACAGAAGCTTTTCCAATGCAAAAAAAAAAAAAAAAAAAGTGGTTTTCAAGCCATACAGAACATGTCTTCTCTGATTCCCTGGCTGTGAGACTTGGCAGTCTGTGCCTTCCCCTTATATAGGAAGTATTGGTTTCATCACCAGTCACAGCAGCCCATGTCTCCTTTAGACGTCAGTGCAAGTAAAAGTGTGTTACATGCCCTGTGATTTGTGACTTGTCTTCACAAAAGGCAAGTGCGCTTTGAAAGCTAATTTAGGCCCATGTGTCTTGCTGGGGCTAAACAAAAACATATTCAGAAGTTGGCCTGTGTGAAACCAACAGCTTCTGTGTTAAGCCTGGTGCTCTCTTCCCTGGTATTTTCTAAAGCTTTGGGGGTGACCTAAAAGCCTCTTTCTCTTCCAAAGCTTTGTTGCTTTTCAACCACTTTCATGGCTTTGTACTCTGACTCTTTAGAGAGCTCTACACTAGCCCTTATAGAATCCCAGTTGTGGAGAAGGTGGGGGGAAGGGAGGAGGAAAGAGAAGGTAGTATAGAAATACACCTGGCCAATTAAGCTGAAGGAGTATATGCTAGTCCAGGATGACCAGCATACCAATTAATTAAGATTGAATGTGCTCCAATAAGGTCCAAAAAAGGTCCTCTTTTCCAGGTAGTATTATGGCCGACATATTTTCTTTTAAGGCTATCTTTTACACTGGTAGAAATTCTTTCCTTTAGAATGCTCTGAGTTGTGTATTTTCTCTGTCAACAATTTTCTCTTCTAGGGTATGTGGTCCTGGGTTTTCTTTTCTTTTAAAGTGTCAAGGATGGTAGGTGGTATTCTCTCCCATTAATATATGTCTCTAAGGCTGTTGGGTCCTGAGTTCCTTCTTTGCCTCTTTGTAGGTGAAACATCATTGGAACCCCTGCCACCAGTCAGATGAGACTATGTACACCAAAGTCACTAGGTGATCACTGTCAAAAGACTCATGTCTCTGATCCTACCTCACATGCAGTTGGCCACACCAGTTCATATAAAGTATTTCCATGCCACCACCTCACATTTGCAGACAGGGTTATTTCTGTATTTTGTGAATGCCAATAGGAATGCAGAGCATGTATGCTAGTTTTGAAACAGACCATGTCCTGTATTCTAGTTAACAGTGCCTCAGGCTTAGGAACAGGTAATAAATTCAGTCTTTTTGGAATGTAACTCATAGTAAGAGTATTTGTATATGTGTATGTGTTTACTGTAACTTCAGTAGCATCTGGTTGGACAGGTCATTTGGGCATTCAGATGAAGAGAATTTATCCAAGAATAAAAAACTGTTTTAGTGCTAGACCTCTAACTTTGATATTGTCCAGCTAAGTGCCATGGGGACTTAAGGACTTGTTAAGCCAGAGATACAAACCAAAGTGATGGTGAAGTAATTGTCCTTTTTGCTGGGGTGTATTGATCAGGCAGCTTTAGAAGTAGTATTCAAATATATGACCATTGTTACCTGTAGTGTGATAATGTTAGCCATATACCTGCATGAACGTCATGCAACTGATGTATAAATCAGAACCCAGGCTGTGTAGGTTCTTTGAGAACCTGACTTTTCATTAGCCCCAGGTTTACAGAATGATTGTCGCAGCAGCTCAAGTCTGAACTTTCCAAGATACAACAGTGTATATGATTGACTTTAAACTTCCTGTTGTGTGTTATCTTGAACCTGTCATACCAGTGGGGTATGGGTGTGTGACCCCGTCAGAATGTTCACTGTCATTCGTTTAGTCCAGTGCCAAATTGCTCACTGGCTCCCTTCTGCACTTGTGTTCCGATTTGAAGATGTTGGTTGATACAGTTTTTTGGTCTAGAATTTAAAACCTTCAATCATTTATGTGTGTGAGTTTACTGTGTAATAGCTACAAATTAAAGGAAAGGTGGCGTACCTTCAAAAAAAAGGTACCCTGACCTAGCCTTAATGGATGAACCACCTTATAAAGACAGAATCTGCAGGTAGGTTAAATGTTGATGTTAAAATAAGACAAAACAGGTATCAGAGAGGATGCCTGGTTCTGGACAGCACTGTGGAGTGCAGAGTCTATCTAGCATTGATGAGCTGGGAGGACAAGACTGACACCCACTTAACTCACAAAAGCATACTGACTGAACACCAGCTTGTTCATTCACATTGGGGGATAGATCTATCCAGGGATCTGGCTCTTCACCCCCTCCACGGCCCCTTCTCTTTTCTCCACCTCCCATCCAACAAGAATATTCACACATGGAGCCTCATGAACTCAGGGGTTATTTCCTCCAGGCTGCAAAAGAGGCCAGTGATCTCTCCTTGCCCCAAAGCAGAGCCTCCCTCTCTGGAAACTACATGCCCAGGGCCTCCAGTGGGTAGAACACAAGGAGATCTGGGTTCTAGTCCTGGCTTTGCCATTTATTAGCTGTATGGCCTTGGGCAAGTTACTTCCCCTCTGTGAGGCTCAGAGGCCTCATCTGGAAAATGGGGGTAATAATCATACCTTCCACACAGAGTGGTTATGCAGATTAACTGAGCTAACATGTGACGTACTACCTGCTTAAGTGCCTGGCAAATTTTTAAAAATCAATCAAAATACATTAGTCAGGCTCCTTCTACTTTCAGCCCTGTTGCTACTAATTAAACTAACCAATTTTTATTCTTAGGCTTCCTTTTTCTTCAATCCATTCAACACCCTTCTTACTCTTGACACATTGTCTTTAGACAATCAAGTTACAATACAATAAGGTTACAATACAACTTCTGTCAGTCCATTTAGGCTACTATAACAAAATACCAGACACTGGGTGGCTTATAAAAAACAAACATTTATTTCTCATGGTCTGGAGGCTGGGAAGCCCAAGACCTGGCAGATTTGTTCTGATGAGAGCCTGCTTTCTAGACAGCTGTCTTTCACTGTATCCTGACATGGTGGAGAGCAGAGAGAGAAGCATGGTCTCTCATGACTCTTAAAATGTCACTGATCCCATTCATGAGGGTTCAACTTTCATCATCTCATCTAATCCAAATCACCTCCAAAGGCTCCATCTCCTATTATCATCATATTGGGGGAGGGAGAATTTCAACATATGAATTTTGGTGGGACACAAACATTCAGTTCATAACAAGTGGATTAGGCTATGGCTCTATTTTATAATTAACTGAGAAACATTTGTTCATTATAGAATGTTTTTAAAATATAGAGAACCAAAAAAAAGACTTCATAATTCCTCTATGCAGAGATAAATCTACATGCATGCATATAGAATAAAAATCAGATCGTACTATACACTCCTATATGTTTCTTGCTTATATATTTTGAACACCTTTCTACCTCTATATATATATAAATTGATCTCACTTTTAATGATCACATTGTATCTCACTATATGAACTATAGTTTATTCAACCAACTCCCTATTGTTTGGTCAGGCTACAGCTTTTTACATCAAATTTCAATCTTGCCTTTGTGGACTACACCCCATTTCCCTCTATTGGAATTCAGCAACCTCCTTTCTGATATGATACCCTCTTCCCTGAGGTGACCTGTTCAGATGGATAATTTCATCTATCTGGGAAGATTTTTTACCAACAGATTCTCTAAGGGTAATTTGATTTCCAGATTCTCAGGGTACTTTATACGGAACATAAGCTTGAACTTGGAATTTATCCACTCTATAGTTCCATGGTAACCTACTGTGTTTGTTAGTTGCAGCCGAGGACATGGCAAGCTGGGTCCCTTTAAATCAACTGTTTCCACAGCCTCCTGTCACCCAGTAAAGGTCTGGTTTCACAAGGGGAAAAGTATCAATGGAAGGCCCTGAATGAGAAATCACTTCTGGATGAGTCTCAGTCTCCCAACTTACTATGTTTTCTTATTAGCAAAATAGGAATAATCTCAATCTTGCTGGTCTCACACTGTGATTTTGGAAAGCAAGGGAAGTTGTAGCTGCAAAAGCACTTTATAACTTTGGAGGTGATTTTCATATATAAGTTGGTAAATCCCGTCAAACTGAACCTAGGAGTTTCAGGTTTCCTGTCAAACATAGACGCTATCACACAGAAGCAAGGAACCAAATAATTGAGAATTGACAATGTCACTTCTTTAAGTGGAAAATGTCACTTGGGTATATGTGAGTCAAAGCACATTTGAAAGTCTCCCTCATTTCTCTAGGCCTCTCTTGGGTATTTCCTGACCTCCAACTTAACAACAGAAGGCAGCCCAGGGAGGCTCATTTCTCCCCCAGATTGAACAGGATTCCCTCTGACAGGAGGTGAGCCTGGCAGCATCGGCAAAGAGGATTGATCAAGACCATATTCCCCACTAATAATAATAAACTAAGTGAAGGGCTCTCATCTCTGCCCTTTCCCACCCAGAGACACTGCAGTAGCCAGGAGGCATCAATAAGAGATGCCCTGCCACAACAAGTGCTCATCCCAGGAAGCTCTCTCCATTTCCACAGGCAGGGAGGACCCTGTAAAAGTAAAGAACCAGCCAGGGAAGCCTTTTTGTTCTTGCAGACCTGAGATTTCCATCCCCCAGTGAGAGACACTGGGCAACAGGCCTGGGGAAAGCCCTTCCACCCTCTGAGGTAGCACAAGCAGAAACCAGTGGGAACCCTGGTGACACCAGATAAATCAGGCAGAAAAATAGCACCACAAAGGTTCTAAAACCTAAACTTCCATTGGAACCACAGCTGACAGAAGTAGGCCAGAATCCACATGCTAAAATTAAGGTGACTGCCTACTAAAAAAGATTTAAATAGGACCCAGAGTCTCCTAACATACTAAACTAAAATGTTCAGGATACAATAGAAAGTCATTTTCCAACCAGGAAAATCACAATTTGAATAAGACAAACAGCTGACATCAACACTGAGATGAATCAGATTATCTGAAAAGGATTTTAAAACTCATCATAAAATACTAATAAAAAGGCAAATAAATTATTTTAAAACAAATGAAAAATAGAAAGTCACAGTAAAGAAATAGAAGTTATTTTTTTTAAAAAAGAACCAAACAGAAATTATACAACAGAAAAATACAATAAAATTTTTTTAACATCTTTATTGGAGTATAATTGCTTTACAATGTTGTGTTAGTTTCTGCTATATAACAAAGTGAATCAGCTATATGTATACATAAACCCCCATATCCCTCCCTCTTGAGCATCCCTCCACCTTCTCTATCCCACCCCTCTAGGTGGTCACAAAGCACTGAGCTGATCTCCCTATACTATGCAGCTGCTTCCCACTATCTATTTTACATTTGGTAGTGTATATATGTCAATGCTACTCTCTCACTTCATATTAAAAAAAAGAAAGAAAAACACTTCACTGGTTGGTATCCTAGTAGAATGAAGATAACAGGATAAAATCTGTGAACTTAAGGACAGGTTAATAGAATTTACCCAATCTGAAAAACATAGAAAATTGACTTTTAAAATAAACAAATAAATAAATAGAGCCTCAGGGACCTGTGTAACATTTTTTGTTTGTTTGTTTATTTTATTTATTTTTCGCTGTGTTGGGTCTTCGTTGCTGCGTGTGGACTTTCTCTAGCTGTGGTGAGGGGGGCTACTCTTCACTGAGGTGCGTGGGCTTCTCTTTGCGGTGGCCTCTCCCACCACGAAGCATGGGCTCCAGGTGCATGGGCTTCAGTAGTTGTGGTGCGTGGGCTCAGTGATTGTGGTGTGCAGGCTCAGTAGTTGTGGCGCACGGGCCCAGCTGCTCCACGGCATGTGGAATCCTCTTGGACCAGGGCTTGAACCCGTGTCCCCTGCATTGGCAGGTGGATTCCCAACCACTGTGCCACCGGGGAAGCCTCTGTGTAACATTTTTTAAGCCAACATTTGCATCTTTGGAATTGGAGAAGAAAGTATAAAGAGAATGGGGCTGAAAGAGTATGTGAAACAATAATGGCTGAAAACTTCCCGAATTTGGTGAAAAGTGCAAACTTACAGATTTCAGCTGAGCAAACCCCAAACAAAATAAACCCAAAGAAATACATGCCAGGACACATCATAATTAAACTTCTAAAAACTAAAGACAAAAAATATTGAGAGAAAAATAACTATTGAGAACAGCCAGAGTGAAATGACACATTATCGATAGGATTTTATAGGCAGCTACCAATTCAAGTGAGAGTGATTTTTTCATATGAAACTGTGGAAGCCAGAGAAGAGTTGGATAGTTTTTCAACTGCTGAAAAAAAACCTATTAACTGCCAACTCTATACTCATTGAAACTATCCTTCAGGAATGCATAGGAAAAAGACATTCTCAGATGACGGCAAACTAAAAGAATTTTTTGCTTGCAGACCTACTCTTAAATACTGGTTAAATGAAGTTCTTCAACAGAAGGGAAACGTGAACAACATGCAAGAACAGATGGGTAATTTTAGCTGAGCGATGGGAACGCTAAGGAAGAATGAAAAAGAAATGCTAGAAATGAAGCACAATGTAATAGAAATGAAGAATGCCTTTGATCAGCTCATCAATAGATTGGACACAGCCAAGGAAAGAATCAGTGACTTGAAGAAACATCGATAGAGTCCTCCAAAACTGAAATCCGAAGAGATTTTTAAAATGGAAATTACATAACAGAATAACCAAGAACTGTGAAACAATTACATAAGGTATAACATGGGTGTAAGGAGAAGAAAGAAGGAAGGAAGGAAGAAAGAAAGAAAGAAAGAAAGGGAGGGAGGGAGGAAAACAAGCACTATTTGAAGCAATAATGACTAAGGATTTCTGAAAATTAATGATAGATACCAAACCACAGATCCAGGAAGTTCATAGAATACCAAGAAGAATAAATACCAGAAAAATCTGCACATATGTAAATCATATTTAAAATGCAGAAGATAAAAGACAAAGAGAAAATCTTGAAAGGAGCCACAGAGGGGAAAATGCTATACCTATAACAAATCAAGGATAAGTGTTAAACTAATCCTCAAAACCATGCAAGCACAGAGAGAGTAGAATAAAATATTTAAAGCATTAAAAGAAGAAAACCACCAATCTAAAATTCTGTGCCAGTAAAATTATTCTTCAAATGTGAAGGAGATAAAAGCTTAAAGCAAGATGGTAGAATAGGAAGATCCAAATCCTCATTCCCCCATAGAAACATATTTTAAAATGACTAGAGACTAAATAAAATGACTTTATAAGACTTCTGGATATCAGACAAATATCTATAGTATCCAAGCAAATGCCCAATCAAAAAAAAGCCCCATTCACAAAGCTAGAAAATTTTGTGATTTTTTTTACTCATCCTTGACCCACTCCCTCCCTGGCATGATGTGGATGGAGGGAAGCAGTGGCCCCGTCCCCAGTTACTTTGTCAAACCAGAGAAAGCAGAGTGGAACTAATTTGCAATGCTGTAACCTTCCTGGGGGCTGCTGGAAGGATCAGTCTCTGTGTTGTTTAAAATGGACCTCAGATCTCAGGCTAGGAAAAACCATGTGAAACTGAGCACATCTCGTGAAAGTCACAGAAGGACTACAGAGCCACAGAAAATGGAGGCAAGAAAATACTGGTAGAGAAGCACAGTATAAAAGCAAAGGCCTTGAGAAGCTGGGGTGTTAACTCTTAGGGGAGTTATTACATTTATAAGCAGCCATTTGTTATCACAAGACCTGCCCTACTCAAAAAACTTGAGTCCTTCAAGTTGAAGCAAAAGACAAATGCCTAAAAAATAATTGGAACTCTGTGTCAATGGGTGCACATAGTATAAAGATGTAACTTGTGACATCACTAACATAAAGAAAGGGAGGCAGAACTGTAAAGGGCAGTTTCTGTATGCAATTGAAGTTAAGCTGGTATCAATTTAAAATTGATTATTATAACTTTAAGATGTTTTATGTAATCCCCATGGTAACCATAAAGAAAATATCTAAAGAAGATATACAAAAGGCGATGAGAAGGGAATCAAAATGTATCACTACAAAAAAAGTCAACTGAGCACACAGGAAGGCAATAATGGAGAAAATGAGGTTCAATAAAGGTATAACACAGTAAACAAATAACAAAATTACAATAGTAAGCTTTTCACCAACAGTAATTACTTTAAATGTAAATGAATTAAACTCCCCGATAAAAAGACATATGTTGACAAAATGGATTTAAAAAAAAAAAAAAACAGAATCTAACTGTATGCTATCAACAAGGGACCCAACTTAGATCCAAGGGCATGAATAGATTGAAAAAGTTTGGAAAAGGATAGTCCACGCAAATAGTAACCAAAAATGAGGAGGGGTGGCTATACTAATACTAGACAAAATAGACTTAAAGTAAAAACTATGACAAAAGGCAAAGAAGGACATTATATAATAACAAAAGTATCAATTCACCAGAAAGATATAGCAGCCCAAAGCTGCCAGAAATAAGAAAATAATAAAGACTGGAGCTTCAATAAGTAAAATAGAAAATACAAAAACAATAAGGGAAATCAAAAACAAGAGTTGGCTCTTTGGAATGATCAACAAAATTCATGCAACTTTAGTTAGATTTACTAAGGAAAAAAAAAGAGAGAGAAGACTCAAATATCAGAAATTAGAAACAAAAGAGTGGACATTACTACTAATTTTATAGAATTACTACCAATTTTATGGAATTTTCTATATATTTTTATATCTAAAATATAGAATTTAATAGAATTACTACTAATTTTATAAATTTTCCATACATTTCTATATTCTAATTATAGAATTTTATAGAAATGGATTATAATAGAGTATACCAAAAACTTGGATAACTTAGATGAAATAAACAAGGTCCTAGAAACACACAACCTACCAAGAATGAATCATGAAGAAAGAAAAATTTGAATAGACCCATAACTACTAAGGATATTGAATCAATAATCAAAAACCTCCCAACAAAGAAAACCCAGTACAAGATGGCAATCCTGGTGGATTCTAACACTTAAAGAGGAATTAATTCAATTCTTCTTAAACTATTCTGAAAACTTGAAGAGCAGGGAACACCTACTACATTATTCTACGAGGCCAGCATTACCCTGATACAAAAGCCAGACAAAGACACTATAAGAAAAGTACAGGCCAATATTCTTTTTTGAATATTGAAGTAAATGTCCTCAACAAAATACTAGCAAACAGAATTCAACAGCACATTGAAAGCACATACACTATAGCCAAGTGGGATACATTCCTGGAATACAAAAATGGTTCAACATACTAAAATCAATCAGTGTAATATGCCACATTAACGTTACCAAATGCAAGTCTGTGTGCCCAATGCACAGTGAGGCCAAACAATACCGAAACCTCAGAGTTTGAAGCACAGAAAGGTTTATTGCAGGGCCATGCAAGGAGTCGGATAGCTCATGCCTTAAAAAGCCCAAACTCCCGAAGGCTTTCAGCAAAGCCTTTTTAAAGGCAAGGTGAGGGAGGAGTGTAGTTAGTTGTTGCAAACTTCTTGGTGTCGGATCCTTTGTTCTTGCAGCTGTCCATGTAGGTCAGGTCACAGTCAGGTCACAATGTTCCTGTAAACCTCCAACAAGACAAATGCTATTCTCTGTTCAGGCCAGGTCATGGTCAGGCTATTTTGTATATTTCAAGATATAGGCAACATTCTCTTACAAAAGGTGCAGAGACAGCCTAAGCACAGGCAACAGAATACAAAGCTTAAAGTAAGTTTAAAGTAAAAAGAATGGATCTAATATGGAGTCAGATTTGTTCTTCCCTATTACATTAATAAAATGAAAGGGGACAAAATCACATGATCATTTCAATTCATGAAGAAAAAACATTTGAAAAAATTCAACACTATTTCATGATTAAAAGAAAACAAAAACATCTCAATAAACTGGGAATAGAAGGAAACTATCTCAACACAATAAAGGCCATATATGAAAAATCCAAAGTGAACATCATACTCAATGGTGAAAACTTTTTCTCTAAAGTCAGAAGCAAGACAATAGTGCCTGCTTACACCATTTCTACTCAGCATTGTACTGGAAGTTTTAGGAAGAGCAATTGGCAAGAAAAAAAAAAATATATATATATATATATAAGGGATCCAAATTGGAAAGGAAGAGTCAAAATAATCTGTTATCTATGTTTGAATACATAAAGATATAAAATAAATGAAATATACAGTATAGTGTTAGAACTGATAAGTGAACCCAGCAAGACTGCAGGATACAAAATCAACATGCAAAAAATCAGTTGGATTTCTATATGTTAACAGTGAATAATTTGAAAAGGAAATTAAGAAATCAATTCCATTTACAAAAGCATGTATAATAATAAAATACCTAGGAGTAAATTTAACAAAGGAGGTAAAAGAAATGTACACTGAAACTACAAAAGGATGCTGAAAGAAATAAGACACAGATGGAAAGACATTCATATTCATGGATTGGAAGAATTAATTTTGTTAAATGTCAATACTACCCAAAGTAATCTACAGATTCAGTGCAATCCCTCTCAAAATTCCAGAGACATTTTTTGTCAGAAAGAGAAAATTCCATCCAAAAATTCATATGGAATTTTAAGTATCCCCATAGAGACAAAAACATCTTGAAAAAGAAAAACAAAGCTGGAGACCTCACACTTCCTGATTTCATAAATTATAGAAAGCTACAGTAATCAAAACAATGTGGTACTTGTATAAAGATAGGCAAATACACTAATGGAGTAGAGTGTCAAGAAGTAACTCTCATATATATGATCAAGTGATTCTCAATAACAGTGCTAAGATCACTCAACGGAAAAAGGATGGTCTTTTCAACAGGTGGTACTGGTAAAATGATATCTACATACCAAAGAATCGAATTGGAAAATATAGGGGAACAGTTTCATGACATTTGATTTAGCAGTTATTTCTTGTACATGTCATCAAAAGCAGAGACAACAAAAGGAAAGATATATAAATTGGATTTCACCAAAATTAAAAACTTTTGTCTATCAAAACACATTACTGAGAGAATGGAAAGGTCAAACATAGAATAAGAGAAAATATTTGTAAAGCATATATCTGATAAGGGATTAGGACTTAAAATATATAAAGAAACCCTACAACTCAACAAAAAAAACCAAAATGAACCTGATTAAAAATGGGCAAAGGACTTGAAGAGACATGACTCTAAGGAAGATATACAAATGACAATAAGTACATGAAAATGTGTTCAATGTCACTAATCATCAGGGAAATACAAATCAAAACCACAATGAGATATCACTTCACATGTTTCAAAAGGACTATTACCAAAAAGACAAGAGGTAATAAATGCTGGCAAAGATGTGGAGAAAGGGAATCCTGGTGCACAGCTAGTGGGAATGTAAATTAGTAGAGTCACTATGAAAAATGGTATGGTTACTCAAAAGATTAAAAGTAGAACTACCATATGATCCAGTAATTTCACTTTTGAGTGTGTATCCAAAGGAAATTTAATCATTGTCTCAAAGATATATCTGCACTGCCATGTTCATAGCAGCATTATTCACAACAGCCAAGACATGGAGACAACCTAAGTGTCCACTGACAGATAAATGGATAAAGAAAACATTTTAAATATAGATACAGATATATAATATTATGCAGCCATTTCAAAGAAAGAAATCCTGCCAATTGTGACAACATGGATGGACGTTGAGGGCATTATGCTAAATGAAATGTCAGACAAACAGAGACAAATCTGAATGATCTCATTTAAATGTGAAATCTAAAAACATCAAGCTCATAGAAACAGTAGAACAGTGGTTGTCAGGGCTTGAGGGATGGGGGAAACAGGGAGACATTGGTCAAAGTGTGCAAACTTTCAATTACAAGATTAATAAGTTCAGGGGATTTAAGGTACAGCATGTTAAATACAGTTAACAATACTATATTCTATACTTGAAAGTTTCTATGAGAATAGAGTTTTAATGTTCTCACCATAACAACAATTGATAATTATGTGAGGTGAAAGATGTGTTAACTAACCTTATTTTGGTAGATATTCTACAATATATATGTGTATCAAATCATCACATTGTATACTTTAACTTACATAATGTTGTATGTCAATTATATCACAATAAAGCTGGAAAAATAAATAAAAGAATAGAAATTAAACAAAGTATACTCTCAGACCACAATAGAATTACACTAGAAATTGATAATCAAAATGTAGCTGGAAAAGCCCAGTATGCTAGGAGATTGAACAACATACTTCTAAATAACAGGTGGGTCAAGGAAGAAGCCTCAAGAGAAAATTTTTAATGTTTCTACCTAAGTGAAAATTAAAATACAGCTTATCAAAATTCATGGGATGCATTGAAAGTAATGCATTGAGAGAAACTTATAACATTGAATAGAAAACAAGAAAGATCTAAAATAAATAAGATTCCACATTAGGAAACTAGGGAAAATGAGCAAATTAAACCAAAGAGAGGAGAAGAAAAAAAATTAAAATTAGAGCAGACATTGAGGAAAATCAAAAAATCAAATAAGACAGAAATTCAATAAAGAAAATCAACAAAACCAAAAGCTGGTGCTCTGCAAAGATTACTAAAATTGCTAAGCCTCTAGCCAAGTTAATTATGCAAAGAAGAGAGAAGACACAAATTATTAATTGGACAATAAAAGGATAGTAAGAGAATATTATGAATAATTGTATGCCCAGAAATTTGATAACCCAGATGAAACAGACCAATTCCTTGAAAGAAAAAATCAACAAAAATTCACACAAGAAGAAATAGACAATCTGAATAGGCCTATATCTATTTAAAAATTGAATCAAGAAATAATAATGAAACAGAATAGAGAGCCCAGAAACAAACCCACACTTACGTGCTCAATCTACAACAAAGGAGGCAATGGGGAAAAGACAGTCTCTTCAATAAATGGTGTTGAAAAAACTAGAGAGCTACATGCAAAAGAATGAAACAGGACCACTTCATTACACCACATACAGAAATAAACTTAGAATGGATTAAAGACTTAAATGTAAAACCTGAAACCATAAAACTCCTACAAGAAAACATAGGCAGTATGCTCTCTGGCATTGGTTTTAGCAATATTTTTTTGGACATGTCTTCTCAGGCAATAGCAACAAAAGAAAAAGTAAACAAATGACAGTACAAACTAAAACGCTTTTGCACAGTGAGGAAAACTGTCAACAAAACAAAAAGGCTACCAACTGAATTGGAGAAGATATTTGCAAACAATATATCCAATAAGGGGGTGATATCCAAGATATATAAAAAATTCCATATCAAAACACCAACAACCCTATTAAAAAATAAGCAGTGGTGCTGAATAGATATTTTTTCCCCCAAGGAAGACATACAGATGGCCAACAGGCACATGAAAATATACTCAGTATCACTAATCATCAGGGGAATGCAAATTGAAACCACAACGAAATACCACCTCACACCTGTCAGAATGGCTATTATCAAAAAGACAAAAAACAAGTGTTGGAGAGCATGTGGAGAAAAGGGACCCCTCATACACTGTTGGTGGGAATGTAAATTGGTATAGCCACTATGAAAAACAGTATGGAGATTCCTCAAAAAACTAAAAATAGAACTACTATCTAATCCACAATTCTACTTCTGAGTACTTATCCAAAGAAATAAAAATACACTAATTCAAATAGATATATGTACCCCTATATTAATTGCAGTACTATTTACAATAGCTAAGATATGGAAGCCACTTAAGTGTCCATCGATAGACAAATAGATAAAGAAAGGTGGGATACATAAATAATGGAATATTACTCATCCATAAAAAAGAATGAAATATTGTAATTTATGACAATATGGGTGGAGTTAAATAAGTCAGAGAAAGATGAATATTGTATGATTTCACTTATATGTGTTGGAATCTATAAAACAAAACAAATGAACAAACAAACAAACTAAAACAGAAACAGACTCATAGGTATGAAGAATAAATTGGTGGTTGCCAGAGGGGAGGGTTGTTGGGTGATGGGTGAATAGATGAAGGGGATTAAGGGGTACAAACTTCCAGCTATAAAAGAAATAAGTCATGGGGATGTAAAGTACAGTATAGGGAATATAGTTAATAATATTGTAATAACTCTGTCTGGTGACAGATGGTAACTAGACCTATCATGTTGATGAATCACTATGTTGTATACCTGAAACTCATATAATATTGTATGTCAATTATAATTTCTAAAAAAGTTAATAACCTTCCAAAACAGAAATCACCAGTCTCAGATGGGTTCACTGGTGGATTCTACCAAACACTTAAGGGAAAATAATTATACCAGTTACCTATAATTTCTTCCAGAAATTGAAGCAGAGGGAATACTTCTTACCTCCCTCTATGAGGCCAACACTATCCTAATACCAAAGCCAGGCAAAGACTTCATAAGAAAAGTACAGACCAATATCTATCATGAACATAGATGCAAAACCCCTCAACAAAATATTAGCAAATAAAATCAATGTATAAAAGGAATAATACAACATGAACAAGTGGAATGACGACAAGGTTGGTTCAACATTTGAAAATCAATTAATGTAATACATCATAGCAACATACTGAAAAAGAAAAATCACATCATCATATCAATAGATGCAGAAAAAGCATTTGCAATATCAAACACTCATTTATGGCAAAAACTCATTAAAATAGGAGTAGAGGGGAACGTCCTCAAATTGATAAACACTATATGTGAAAAACCTGCAGCTAAGATCATACGTAATGGTAAGAACTTCAAAGCATTCCCACGCAGATTGGCAAGAAGGCAAGTATATCTCTTCTCACCATTCCTTTCCTATAGCATACGGGAAGTCCTAACTAATGTAATAAGACAAGAAAAGAAGATAAAAGGTATAAAATTTGGAAGGGAGATATAAAACTGTCTTTGTACTAGATGACATTATTGCATGTAGAAAATCCAAAAGGATGGACAGAACAACTCCTGGAACTAATAAGCAATTATAGCAAGCTTGCAGGACACAAGATTAATATACAAAAGCCAATCATTTGCCTATATACCAGCAATGAATAAGAATTTTGAAATCCAAAACACAATACCATTTACATTAGCACCCCAAAAATGAAATACATAAGGATAGACTTAACAAAATATGTACAAGATCTACATGAGGAAAACTACAAAACTCTGATGAATGAAATCAATCAAGAATGAAATAAATGGAGAGATAGTTCTTGTTAATGGATAGAAGACACAATATTGTCAAGATGTCAGTTCTTTCCAACTTGATCTATAGATTCAATGCAATCTCAATCAAAATCTCAGGAAGTTATTTTGTGAATATCAACAAACTGATTATAAAGTTATCATAAATTTCATATAGAGGGGCAAAAGACCCATACTAAGCAACACAATATTGAAGGAGAAGAACAATGGAGAGCAGACACTACTCGACTTCAAGACTTACTATAAATCTACAGTAACCAAGACAGTGTGTTATTGGCAAAGAATAGACAGATCAATGGAAAGCTCAGAAATAGACCCACATAAATATAGTCAACTGATCTTTGACAAACTAGCAAAGGCAATACTATGGAGCAAAGATAGTCTTTTCAACAAATGGTGCTGGAAAAACTGGACATCCACATGCAAAAAAAAAAAATGAGTCTAGACACAGACTTTACACTTTCACAAAAATTAACTAAATATGGATCACAGACCTATGTGTAAAATGGAAAACTATAAAACTCCTAGAAGATAACCTAGAAGAAAACCTAGATGACCTTGGGTATGGCAATGACTTTTTAGGTACAACACCAAAGGCATGATCCATGAAAGAAATTATTGATAAGCAAGACTTAGTTAAATTTTTTTAAGTCTGCTCAGCAAAAGACACTTTTAAGAGAATGAGAAGCCAAAGACTGGGAGAAAATATTCACAAAAGACACATCTGATGAAGGACTTCTATACAAATTACACAAAGAACTCTTAAAACTTAACAATAAGGAAACAAACAACCCAATTAAAAAATGGGACAAAGGTCATAACAGACACCTCACCAAAAAAGATATACAGAGGGCAAATATGCATATGAAAAGATGCTTACATCATATTCATCAGGGAAATGCAAAATAAAAAAATGAGATACTACTACACACCTATTAGAATTGCCAAAATCCTGAACACTGACAAGACCAAATGCTGAGAAGGATCTGGAATAATAGGAGCCCTTGTTCATTGCTGGTGGGAATGCAAAATGGTACAGCCACTTTGGAAGACAGTTTGGTAGTTTCTTACAAAGCTAAACATAATTTTATCATACATTTCAGAAACTGCACTCCTTGGAATTTACCCAAAGGAATTGAAAACTTATATCCACACAAAAACTTGCATACAGATGTTTCTAGCAGCATTATAATTGCCAAAACTTGAAAGCCACCAAAATGTCTTTCAGTAGGTGAATTCATAAATAAACTGTGGAACATCCAGAAAATGGAAAATAATCCACCACTGAAAATAAATGAGATATTAAGTGATAAAAAGACATGGAAGAACTGTAAAAGCAAAACCAGAGAACTCTCAATTAAATAGTTGGGAGACAAGAAGGGGGAGCTCTCATGCCCTGTGAGGATAGCAGAGCCCAATAGGAAGAAGAGGACTTTTTTCCTGGCAAGGACTCTGCCAATGAAAAGTGATGAATTCTGTTTACTATAGCCTTGCCAATTTCCTTTCCCCCTCTATAAAAGTGTTCTGAAACCAACTTGATTAGATGGTTGGAACTTTCAGGCCGACACCCTGATTACCAGAAGGAGGAGAAAGGTTCTGGAGGTTGAATTAATCACCAATGACTAAGGATTTAATCAACCATGGCTGTGTAGTGAAGCCACCATTAAAATCCAGAAGGAGGGGTTCCAGAGAGCTTCCAGGTTGGTGAAGCAGAATGCCTCCATGTGCCACTGTGCTGGGCTCCAAACTCCAAGAGGACTGAAGTTTCTTTGTTCTCGACCTCAGCCTATGAATCTCTTCATCTGGCTGTTTGTTGTGTGGTTAAATATCCTCGATAATAAGCCACTCATCTGTCGTGTGGCTGACAGGGTCTTGGCGCTCCACCCTCGTGTCAGGCCTGAACCTCCGAGGTGGGAGAGCTGAATTCAGGACATTGGACCACCAGAGACCTCCAGGCCCCACGTAATATCAATCAGCAAGAGCTCTCCCAGAGATACCTGTCTCAACACTAAGGCCCAGCTCCACCCAATGGCCAGCAAGTTCCAGTGCTGGACGCCCCATGCCAAAGAACTAGCAAGACAGGAACACAACCCCACCCATTAGCAGAGAGGCTGCCTAAACTCATAATAAGTTCACAGACACCCTAAAACACACCACCAGATGCAGTCCTACCCACCAGAAAGACAAGATCCAGCACCACCCACCAGAACACAGGCACCAGTCCCCTCCACCAGGAAGCCTGCACAACCCATGGAACCAACCTTCCCCACTGAGGTCAGACACCAAAAAGAACGGGAACTATGAACCTGTAGCCTGCAAAAAGGAGACACCAAACACAGTAAGTTAAGCAAAATGAGAAGACACAGAAATATGCAGCAGATGAAGGAGCAAGGTAAAAACCCACCAAACAAAACAAATGAAGAGGAAATAGGCAGTCTACCTGAAAAAGAATTCAGAGTAATGATAGTAAAGATGATCCAAAATCTTGGAAATAGAAAGGAGAAAGTACAAGAAACGTTCAACAAGGACATAGAAGAACTAAAGAGCAAACAAACAATGATGAACAACACAATAAATGAAATTAAAAATAATCTAGAAGGAATCAATAGCAGAATAACTGAGGCAGAAGAACAGATAAGTGACCTGGAAGATAAAATAGTGGAAATAATTACCACAGAGCAGAATAAAGAAAAAAGAATGAAAAGAATTGAGGACAGTCTCAGAGACTTTTGGGACAACATTAAATGCACCAACATTCGAATTATAGGGGTCCCAGAAGAAGAAGAAAAAAAAGGGACAGAAAATATTTGAAGAGATTATAGTTGAGGACTTCCCTAATATGGGAAAGGAAATAATCAAGTCCAGGAAGCAGAGAGAGTCCCATACAGGATAAATCCAAGGAGAAACACAACAAGGCACATATTAATCAAACTATCAAAAATTAAATACAAAGAAAAAATATAAAAAAGCAGCAAGGGAAAAACAACAAAGAACATACAGGGGGATCCCCATAAGGTTAACAGCTGAACTTTCAGCAGAAACTGTGCAAGCCAGAAGGGAGTGTCAGGGCATATTTAAAGTGATGAAAGGGAAAAACCTACAAACAAATTACTCTACTCAGCAAGGATCTCATTCAGATTTGACAGAGAAATTAAAACCTTTACAGACAAGCAAAAGTTAAGAGAATTTAGCACCACCAAACCAGCTTTACAACAAATGATAAAAGGACTTATCTAGGCAGGAAACACAAGAAAAGGAAAAGATCTAAAAAAACAAACCCAAACCAATTAAGAAAATGGGAATAAGAACATACATATCAATAATTACCTTAAATGTAAATGGATTAAACTCTCCAACCAAAAGATGTAGACTAGCTGAATGGACACAAAAACAATATGCATATATATGCTGTCCACAAGAGACCCACATCAGACCTAGGGACATACGGACTGAAAGTGAGGGGATGGAAAAAGATATTCCATGCAAACGGAAATCAAAAGAAAGCTGGAGTAGCAATTCTCATATCAGATAAAATAGACTTTAAAATAAAGACTATTACAAGAGACAAAGAAGGACACTACATAATGATTAAGGGATCAATCCAAGAAGAAGATATATCAATAGTAAATATTTATGCACCCAACACAGGAGCACCTCAATACGTAAGGCAAATGCTAACAGCCAAAAAAGGGGAAATTGACAGCACACAATCATTGTACGGGACTTTAACACCCCACTTTTACCAATAGACAGAACACCCAAAATGAAAATAAACAAGGAAACACAAGCTTTAAATGAACACATTAAACAAGATGGACTTAATTGATATTTATAGGACATTCCATCCAAAAACAACAGAATACACATTTTTCTCAAGTGCTCATGGAACATTCTGCAGGATAGATCATATCTTGGGTCACAAATCAAGCCTTGGTAAATTTAAGAAAATTGAAATCCTATCAAGTATCTTTTCCGAACACAGTGCTGTGAGACTAGATTTCAATGACAGGAAAAAAACCCGTAAAAAATACAAACACATGGAGGCTAAACAAATGAGGCTACACTACGAAATAACCAAGTGATCACTGAAGATATCAAAGAGGAAATCAAAAAATAGCTAGAAACAAATGGCAATGAAAACACGATGACACAAAACCTATGGGATGCAGTAAAAGCACCTCTAAGAGGAAAGTTTATAACAACACAGTCCTACCTCAAGAAACAAGAAACATCTCAAATAAACAACCTAACCTTACACGTAAAACAATCAGAGAAAGAAGAACAAACAAAACCCAAAGTTAGCAGAAGGAAAGAAATCATAAAGATCAGATCAGAAATAAATGAAAAAGAAATGAATGAAACAATAGCAAAGAACAATAAAACTAAAAGCTGGTTTTTGAGAAGATAAACAAAATTGATAAACCACTAGCCAGGATCATCAAGAAAAAAAGGGAGAAGACTCAAATCAACAGAATTAGAAATGAAAATGGAGAAGTAACAACTGACCCTGCATAAATACAAAGAACCATGAGGGATTACTACAAGCAACTATATGCCAATAAAATGGAAAAACTGGAAGAAATGGACAAATTCTTAGAAAAGCACAACCTTCTGAGACTGAACCAGGAAGAAATAGAAATATAAACAGACCAATCACAAGCACTGAAACTGAAACTGTGATTAAAACACTTTCCAACAAACAAAAGCCCAGCACCAGATGGCTTCACAGGCGAATTCTTTCAAACATTTGGAGAAGAGCTAACACCTATCCTTCTCAAACTCTTCCATAATATAGAAGAGGGAGGAACACTCCCAAACTCATTCTACAAGGTCACCATCACCCTGATACCAAAACCAGACAAAGATGTCACAAAGAAAGAAAACTACAGGCCAATATCACTGATGAACATAGATGCAAAACACCTCAACAAAATACTAACAAACAGAATCCAACAGCATATTAGAAGGATCATACACCATGATCAAGTGGGGTTTATCCCAGGAATGCAAGGATTCTTCAATATACGCAAATCAATCCATGTGATACAACATATTAACAAATTGAAGGATAAAAACCATATGATCATCTCAATAGATGATGATCATCTCAATAGATGCAGAAAAAACTTTTGACAAAATTCAACACCCATTTATGATAAAAACCCTCCAGAATGTAGGCATAGAGGGAACTTACCTCAACATAATAAGGGCCATATATAACAAACCCACAGCCAACATCGTTCTCAAAGGTGAAAAACTGAAACCATTTCCACTAAGATCAGGAACAAGACAAGGTTGCCCACTCTCACCACTATTATTCAACATAGTTTTGGAATTTTTAGCCAGTGATCAGGGAAGAAAAAGAAATAAAAGGAATCCAAATCAGAATAGAAGTAAACCTGTCACTGTTTGCAGATGACATGATACTATACATAGAGAGTCCTAAAGACGCTACCAGAAAGCTACTAGAGCTAATCAATGAATTTGGTAAAGTAGCACAATACAAACTTAATGCACAGAAAGCTCTTGCGTTCCTATACATTAATGAAGAAAAATCTGAAAAAGAAATTAAGGAAACCCTCACATTTACCTTTGCATCAAGAAGAATAGAATACCTAGGAATAAACATACCCTAGGAGACAAAAGACCTGTACATAGAAAACTATAAGACACTGATGAAAGAAATTAAAGGTGATGAAAAGAGATGGAGAGATATACCATGTTATTGGATTGGAATAATCAGCATTGTGAAAATGACTATTCTACCCAAAGTAATGTACAAATTCAATGCAATCCCTATCAAACTACCAATGACATTTTTCACAGAACTAGTACAAAAAAATTCACAATTTCTATGGAAACACAAAAGACCCTGAAGAGCCAAAGCAATCTTGAGAAAGAAAAATGGAGCTGGAAGAATCAGGCTTCCCGACTTCAGACTATACTACAAGGCTACAGTAATCAAGTCAGTATGTTACTGGGGGAGACCTTCAAGATGGCGGAAGAGTAAGACATTGAGATCACCTTCCTCCCCACAAATACATCGGAAATACATCTCCCTATGGAACAACTCCTACAGAACACCTACTGAACGCTGGCAGAAGACCTCAGACTTCCCCAAAGAGAAGAAACTCCCCACATATCTGGGTAGGGCAAAAGAAAAAAGAAAAAAACAGATACAAAAAAATAAGGACAGGACCTGCCCCTCTGGGAGGGAGCTGTGAAGGAGGAAAAGTTTCCACACACTAGGAAGCCCCTTCACTGGTGGAGATGGGGGCATGTGGCAGAGGGGAAGCTTCGGAGCCACAGAGAAGAGCACAGCAACAGGGGTGCAGAGGACAAAGCTGAGAGATTCCAGCACAGAGGGTCAGTGCCAACCAGCACTCACCAGCCCGAGTGGCTTCTCTGCTCACCCGCCAACCAGGACTGGTGGTAGCTGGGAGCTGAGGCTCAGGCTTCAGAGTTCAGAACCCAGGGAGCAGACTGGGGTTGGCTGTGTGAACACAGTCTGAAGGGGGCTACTGTGACACAGCTAGCCATCAGGGAGTCCTGGAAAGAGTCTGGACCTGCCTAACAGGCAAGAGACCATTGTTTTGGGGTGGGCGAGGAGAGGGGATTCGGAGCATTGCATAAACGAGCTCCAGAGATGGGCGCAAGCTTCGGCAATCAGCGCAGACACCAGAGACGGGCATGAAACGCTAAGGCTGCTACTGCAGCCACCAAAAAGCCTGTGTGCAAGCACAGGTCACTATCTACACCTCCCCTCCAGGGATCCTGTGCAGCCTTCCACTGCCAGGTCCCATGATCCAGGGACAACTTCCCTGGGAAAACACACGGCATGTCTCAGGCTGTTGCAACGTCATGCCGGCCTCTGCCGCTGCAAGCTTGCCCCGCATTCTGTACCCCACCCTCCGCCAGGCCTGAGTGAGCCAGAGCCCCCTAATCAGTTGCTCCTTTAACCATGTCCTGTCTGAGTGAAGAACAGATGTCCTCAGGTGACCTACATGTGGAGGCAAAGCCAAATCCAAAGCTGAACACCAGGAGCTGTGCAAACAAAGAAGAGAAAGGGAAATTTCTCTCAACAGCCTCAGGAGCAGTGGATTAAATCTCCACAATCAACTTGCTGTACCCTGCATCTGTGGAATACCTGAATAGACAAGGAATCATACCAAAATTGAGGCGGTGGACTTTGGGAGAAACGATATATATACTTTTTCCTTTTTCTCTTTTTGTGAGTGAGCATGTGTATGCTTCATTGTGTGATTTTGCCTGTATAGCATTGGTTTTACCATTTGTCCTAGGGTCTCTGTCCGTTTTATTTGTTTTGTTTTCTTTTAGTATACTTTTTAGTGCTTGTTATCATTGGTGGATTTGTTTTTTGGTTTGGTTGCTCTCTTTCTTTCTTTCATTTTTTTTCTTTTTTAAATTACTATTTAATTTTTTGTTTTTAATAATTATTTTTTTTATTTTTTTAATAACTTTATTTTATTTATTTTTTTCTTTCTTTCTTTTTTCTCCCTTTTCCTCTGAACCGTGTGGCTGACAGGGTCATGGTGCTCCGGCCGGGTGTCATGCCTGTACCTCTGAGGTGGGAGACCCAAGTTCAGGACATTGGTCCATGAGAGACCTCCTGGCTCCAGGTAATATCAAATAGTGAAAGCTCTCCCAGAGATCTCCATCTCAATGCTAAGACCCAGCTCCACTCAACGACCAGCAAGCAACAGTGCTGGACACCCTATGCCAAATAACTAGCAAGACAGGAACACAGCCTCACCCATTAGCAGAGAGGCTGCCTAAAATCATAATAAGGTCACAGACACCTCAAAACACACCACCGGATATGGTCCTGCCCACCAGAAAAAAAGACCCAGCCTCATCTAACAGAACACAGGCACTAGTCCCCTCCACCAGGAAGCCTACACAACACACTGAACCAAACTTAGCCATGGGGGAGAGACACCAAAAACAATGGGAACTACGAACCTGCGGCCTGTGAAAAGGGGACCCCAAAAACATTAAGTTAAACAAAATGAGAAGACAGATAAACAAACAGAAGATGAAACAACAAGGTAAAAACCCACCAAACAAAACAAATGAAGAGGAAATAGGCAGTCTATTGCAAAAGAATTCAGAATAATGATAGTAAAGATGATCCAAGATCTTGGAAATAGAATGGAGAAAATACAAGAAACGTTTAACAAGGACCTAGAAGAACTAAAGAGCAAACAAGCAGTAATGAACAACACAATAAATGAAATTAAAAATTCTCTAGAAGGAATCAATAGCAGAATAACTGAGGCAGAAGAACAGATAAGTGAACTGGAAGATAAAATAGTGGAAATAATTACCACAGAGCAGAATAAAGAAAAAAGAATGAAAATAATTGAGGACAGTCTCAGAGACCTCTGGGACAATATTAAATGCACCAACATTCGAATTATAGGGGTCCCAGAAGAAGAAGAGAAAAAGAAAGGGACTGAGAAAATTTTTGAAGAGATTAGAGTTGAAACCTTCCCTAATATGGGGAAGGAAATAGTTAATCAAGTCCAAAAAACGCAGAGAGTCAGATACAGGATAAATCCAAGGAGAAATATGCCAAGACACATATTAATCTAACTATCAGAAATTAAAAACAAAGAAAAAATATTAAAGGTGGCAAGGGAAAAACAACAAATAACATACAAGGGAATCCCTATAAGGTTAACAGCTGATCTTTCAGCAGAAACTCTGCAAGCCAGAAGGGAGTGGCAGGACATATGTAAAGTGATGAAAGGGATAAAACTACAACCAAGATTACTCTATCCAGCAAAGATCTCATTCAGATTCAATGGAGAAATTAAAACATTTACAGACAAGCAAAAGCTAAGAGAATTCAGCACCACCAAACCAGCTTTACAACAAAGGCTGAAGGAACTTCTTTAGGCAGGAAACACAAGAGAAAAAAGACCTACAATAACAAACCCAAAACAATTAAGAAAATGGTAATAGGAATATACATATCGATAATTACCTTAAATTTAAATGGATTAAATGCTCCAACCAAAAGACATTGACTGACTGAATGGATACAAAAATAAGACCCGTATATATGCTATCTACATGAGACCCACTTCAGACCTAGGGACACATAGAGACTGAAAGTGAGAGGATGGAAAAAACATATTCCATGCACACGGAAATAAAAAAAAAAGCTAGAGTAGCAATTCTCTTGTCAGGCAAAATAGACTTTAAAATAAAGACTATTACAAGAGACAAAGAAGGACACTACATAATGATCAAGGGATCAATCCAAGAAGAAGATATAATAATAGTAAAATTTATGCACCCAACAAAAGAGCACCTCAATACATAAGGCAAATGCTAACAGCCATAGAAGGGGAAATCGACAGTAACAGAGTCATAATAGGGGACTTTAACACCCCACTTTTACAAATGGACAGATAATGCCAAATGACAATACATAAGGAAACAGAGCTTTAAATGATACATTAAAAATGTTGGGCTTAATTGATATTTATAGGACATTCTATCCAAAAACAACAAAATACACTCTCTTCTCAAGTGGTCATGGAACATTCTCCAAGATAGATCATATCTTGGGTCACAAATCAAGCCTTAGTAAATTTAAGAAAATTGAAATCTTATCAAGTATCTTTTCAGACCACAGTGCTATGAGACTAGATATCAATTACAGGAAAAAATCTGGAAAAACTACAAACACATGGAGGCTAAACAATAGACTACGAAATAACCAAGAGATCACTGAAGAAATCCAAGAGGAAATCAAAAAATATCTAGAAACAAATGGCAATGAAAACACGATGATCCAAAACCTATGGGATGCAGCAAAAGCAGTTCTAAGAGGGAAGTTTATAGCAAAAAAATCCTACCTCAAGAACAAGAAACATCTCAAATAAATAACCTAACCTTACACCTGAAGCAATTAGAGAAAGAAGAACAAAAAACCCCAAAGTTAGCAGAAGGAAAGAAATCATAAATATCAGATCAGAAATAAATGAAAAAGAAATGAAGGAAACAATAGCAAAGAACAATAAAACTAAAAGCTGTTTCTCTGAGAATATAAACAAAATTGATAAACCATTAGACAGACTCATGAAGAAAAGAAGGGAGAAACTCAAATCAATAGAATTAGAAATGAAAAAGGAGAAGTAACAACTGACTGCAGAAATACAAAGGATCATGAGAGATTACTACAAGCAACTCTATGCCAATAAAATGGACAACCTGGAAGAAATGGACAAATTCTTAGAAATGCACAACCTTCTGAGACTGAACCAGGATGAAATAGAAATTATAAACAGATCATTCACAAGCACTGAAATTGAGGCTGTGATTAAAAATCTTCCAACAAACAAAAGCCCAGGACCATATGGCTTCACAGGCGAATTCTATCAAACATTTAGAAGAGCTAACACCTATCCTTCTTAAACACTTCCATAACATAGAAGAGGAAGGAACACTCCCAAATTCATTCTATGAGGTCACCATCACCCTGATACCAAAACCAGACAAAGATGTCACAAAGAATGAAAACTACAGGCCAATATCACTGATGAACATAGATGCAAAGGTCCTCAACAAAATACTAGCAAACAGAATCCAAGAGCACATTAGAAGGATCATACACCATGATCAAGTGGGGTTTATCCCAGGAATGCAAGGATTCTTCAGTATATGCAAATCAATCCATGTGATACATCATATTAGCAAATTGAAGGCTAAAAACCATATGATCGTCTCAATAGATGCAGAAAAAGCTTTCAACAAAATTCAACACCCATTTATGATTAAAACTCTCCAGAAAGCAGGCACAGAGGGAACTTACCTCAACATAATAAAGGCCATATATATCAAACCCACAGCCAACATCGTTCTCAATGGTGAAAAACTGAAACCATTTCCACTAAGATCAGGAAGAAGACAAGGTTGCCCACTCTCACCACTATTATTCAACATAGTTTTGGAAGTTTTAGCCACAGCAGTCAGGAAAGAAAAAGAAATAAAAGGAATCCAAATCAGAAAAGAAGTAGTAAAGCTGTCACTGTTTGCAGATGTCATGATACTATACATAGAGAATCCTAAAGACGCTACCAGAAAACTACTAGAGCTAATCAATGAATTTGGTAAAGTAGCAGAATACAAAATTAATGCACAGAAATCTCTTGCATTCCTATAAACTAATGAAAAATCTGAAAGAGAAATTAAGGAAACACTCCCATTTACCTTTTCAACAAAAAGAATAAAATACCTAAGAACAAACCTACCCTAGGAGACAAAAGACCTGTATATAGAAAACTATAAGACACTGATGAAAGAAATTAGAGATGATACAAAGAGATGGAGAGATATACCATGTTCTTGGATTGGAAGAATCAACATTGTGAAAATGACTATGCTACCCAAAGTAATCTACAGATTCAATGCAATCCCTATTAATATAACAATGGCATTTTTCACAGAATTAGAACGAAAAATTTCACAATTTGTATGGAAACACAGAAGACCCCGAATAGCCAAAGCAATCTTGAGAAAGAAAAACGGAGCTGGATGAATCAGGCTCCCTGACTTCAGACTATACTACAAAGTTACAGCAATCAAGCCAGTATGGTACTGGCAAAAAAACAGAAATATAGATCAATGGAACAGGATAGAAAGCCCAGAGATAAACCCACGCACATATAGTCACCTTATTTTTGATAAAGAAGGCCAGAATATGCAATGGAGAATAGACAGCCTCTTCAATAATTGGTGCTGGGAAAACTGGACAGCTACATGTAAAAGTATGAAATTAGAACACTCCCTAACACCATACACAAAAATAAACTCAAAATGGATTAAAGACCTAAATGTAAGGCCAGACACTATAAAACTCTTTTTAGAGGAAAACATAGGCAGAACACTCTATGACATAAATCACAGCAGGATCCTTTGTGACCCACCTCCTAGAGAAATGGTAATAAAAACAAAAATAAACAAATGGGACTTAATGAAAATTAAAAGCTTTTGCACAGCAAAGGAAACCATAAGCAAGAGGAAAAGATAACTCTCAGAATGGGAGAAAATATTTGCAAATTAAGCAACTGACAAAGGATTAATCTCCAAAACTTACAAGCAGCTCATGCAGCTCAGTATCAAAAAAAGAAACATAACAATGCAAAAATGGGCAGAAGACCTAAATCGACATTTCTCCAAAGAAGATATACAGATTGCCAACAAACACATGAAAGAATGCTCAATATCACTAATCATTAGAGAAATGCCAATCGAAACTAAAATGAGGTATCACCTCACAGGAGTCAGAATGGCCTTCATCAAAAATCTAGAAACAATAAATGCTGGAGAGGGTGTGGAGAAAAGGGAACCCTAGTGCACTGTTGGTGGGAATGTAAATCAATACAGCCACTATGGAGAATAGTATGGAGGTTCCTTAGAAAACTAAAAATAGAACTACCATATGACCCAGCAATCCCACTACTGGGCATATACCCTGAGAAAACCATAACTCAAAAAGAGACGTGTACCAAATGTTCATTGCAGCACTATTTACAATAGCCAGGACATGGAAGCAACCTAGTTGTCCATCGACAGATGAAGGGATAAAGATGTGGCAAATATATACAATGGAATATTACTCAGCCATAAAAAGAAACGAAATTGAGTTGTTTATAGTGAGGTGGATGGACCTCGGGTCTGTCATACATAGTGAAGTAAGTCAGAAAGAGAAAAACAAATACCGTGTGCTAACACATATATATGGAATCTAAAAAAAAAAAAATTGTTCTGATGAACCTAGGGGCAGGACAGGAATAAATACGCAGACGTAGAGAAGGGTCTTGAGGACACGGGGACGGGGATGGATAAGCTGGAACGAAGTGAGAGAGTAGCATTGACATATATACACTACCAAATGTAAAATAGATAGCTAGTGGGAAGCAGCTACATAGCACAGGGAGATCAGCTTCATGCTTTGTGACCACCTAGAGGGGTGGGATAGGGAGGGTGGGAGGGAGACGCAGGAGGGAGGGGATATGGGGATATATGTATACATATATCTGATTCACTTTGTTATACAGCAGAAACAAATACAACATTGTAAAGCAATTATACTCCAATAAAGATGTTTTTTTTTTAAAAAGTGTGCTTCTTTCCTTGCTGTGGGGGGACTTGAACATGTCTCACCATGATTACAGACCCCAAATTACAATTCTCTGCAGATCTTGAAGAAAGCCATTTTTTCTGGAGAAATATTTGGTAGTCTATTTGTTTTAGGTCAACACAAACTTAAATGCATATTACTAAGTGCAAGAAGCCAATCTGAAAAGGCTACATATTGTATGACTCTAACTATATGACATTCTAGAAAAGGCAAAACTTTGGCGACAATAAAAAGGTCAGTGTTGCCTGAGCTTGGATGGGGATGGGATGAATAGGTGGAGCACAGAGTACTTATGAGGCAATGAAAATATTCTGTATGATACTATAATGATGGATGCATATCATTATACATTTTTCCAAACCCATAGAATGTACAACACCGAGCAGCATGAACCCTAATGCAAACTATGGACTTAGGGTGATTACAATGTGTTGATGTAGGTTCATGAATTGTTAATAGCCCACTCTGGTGGGGGATGTTGATAAAGGGGAAGGCTATTTGTGCATAGGGGTGGGGCATGTGGGAAATCTATGTGCCTCCTCTCAATTTTGCTGTGAACATAAAACAATACATAAAACAGAGCATAAAACAAAAAAAATAATATTTTTAATGTGAGTAAAATGGTAAATATATATCCACAATAAAATAATTGATTAATTGTAAAAGGGAATGCTATGAAGAGCTTCACACTTATAAATATGACAATTTAGAGAAAATTGACCTTCAAAACCTACAAACTACTAAAACTTTAATAAAGATGAAGTATCTGATATGAATAGTTCTATACCCATTAAAGAACTGCAATTCATTATGTAAAAGCTCCCCTCCCCCCAAAATCTCGAGGCCCAGATGGTTTCACTGGAGAATTCTACCAAACATTTAAAGAATTAACACCAATTTTATGGATTTACACAATCTCTTCCAGAAACAGAAGAAAAGAGTAGACTTCTAAACTCATTTTGTGAGGTCAGTATTACACTGATACCAAAATCAAAGAGAGAAGAAAAAAAAAGAAAAGAAATCTACACACCAATATTTCTCATCAATTTAAACATAAAATTTCTTGCCAAAACATTAGCAAACCTAATCCCACAATGCATTACAAAAAATTATACACCATTACCAAGTGGAATTTATTCCAAGGATGAAAGGCTGATTCAACGTTTCAAAATCAATGAGCATAATCCACCATAGGAACAGGTTAAAGAGGAAAACTTACATGACCACATCTATTGATGCAGTAAAAGCATTTAACAAATTCCAACATCCATTCCTGATATAAACTCTCAGTGAAATATGAATAGAAGGGAATTTCGTGAACCTAGGTTTTTGTCTATAAAACAATGGGCATCTATAAAAAACCTACAGTTAACATCATACCTAATGATGAAAGACTAAATGCTTCCCCCCAAGACTGGGAAAAAGCAAAGACGTCCTCTCTCACCACTCTTATTCAATATATTTCTGGAATTTCTAGCCACTGCAAAAGGCAAGGAAAGGAAATAAGCCATTCAGATTGGAAAGGAAGAAATAAAGCTGTCCTTATTTGCAGATGACATGATTGACTACATAGAAATTCCCAAGGAATATACAAAAACAAAAACAGTGGAACTAGTGAAGTCAGCACTGTGGCAAGATATAAAATCAATATACACACACACAAAAAATCAAATTTCTACATGAACACATGGAAACTGAAATCAAAACCCAATGTAATTTATAATTTATCCAAAGAAATTCAAATACATAGGTATACACTTAACAAAATATGTACATGATACATATGCTGAAAACTACAAAATGTGATGAAAGAAATTAAGGACTTAAATAAATGTAAAAACATACCATGTTCAGAGAAAGACAAATATCATATGATATCGCTTATATGTTGAATCTAAAAAAAGGGTACAAATGAATTTATCTACAAAATAGAAATAGAGTTACAGATGTAGAAAACAAACTTTTGGTTACCAGGAAGGAAAGTGGGGGGAGATGAGGGATAAATTGGGAGATTGGGATTGACATATACACACTACTATATATAAAACAGATAACTAATAATAACCTACTGTATAGCACAGGGAACTCTACTCAAGACTCTGTAATGGCCTATATGGGAAAAGAATCTTAAAAAGAGTGGATATATGTACATGTATAACTGATACACTTTGCTGTACAGCAGAAACTAACACAACATTGTAAATCGACTATACTCCAATAACAATTTAAAAAAATACCATGTGCATGGGTTCAACACAGTAAAGCAGTCAATTCTCCTGAAATTGTTATATAGACTTAACACAGTTTCTACCAAAATCTCATTAAGTTTTTTTTTTTGGGGGGGGGAGACATAGGCAAGCTTATTCTAAATATTGAAAGTCATAGGCCCTAGTATAGCTAAAAGAATCCTGACATGGAAGAGTAAAGTGGGAGTAATCACTTTAGGGTTAGGGTTAGGGTTAGTGTTAGGGTTAGGGTTAGGGTAATCACTTTACTCAATAAGGCCTATGATATTACTAGAGTGATAAAGACCTGTGCACAGATGTTCATAGAAGCCTTATTCTTAATAGCCAAATACTACATACAATCCAGATGTCCTTCACTGGGTCAATGGTTAAAAAAATCATGGTACATACATACCACAAAAACAAAAACTTGATACAGGCAACAACTTGGATAAGTCCCAAGGGCATGCTGGATGAAAAAAAGCTACTTTCAAAAGTTATGGTTTCGGGACTTCCCTAGTGGTGCAGTGGTTAAGAATCCACCTGCCAATGCAGGGGACACAGGTTCGATCCCCGGTCCGGGAAGAGCCCACATGCCGCAGAGCAACTAAGCCTGTGCACCTCAACTACTGAGCCTGTTCTCTAGAGCCCGTGAGCCACAGCTACCAAGCTCATGTGCCACAACTACTGAAGCTTGCGCCTAGAGCCTGTGCTCTGCAATGAGAGATGCCACCTCAATGAGAAGCTCGTGCACCGCAATGAAGGGTAGCCCCAGCTCACTGCAACTAGAGAAAGCCTGCGTGCAGCAACGAAGACCCAACACAGCCAAAAATAAATAAAATTTTTTAAAAAAGTCAAATAGGGGCATGGAAAATATTTTTTTAAGAAAAGTATGGTTTCATTTATATAATTTTGAAATGCCCAAATTATAGAAATGGAAAAGAGATTAGATGTTGCCAGGGGTTAGGGACCAAGGAGGGAGAGTGAGAAAGGAGTGGATATGGCTATAAAAAGGAAATCTGAGGTATCCTTATTGTGATAGAACTATTCTGTATATTGTCTGTGGTGGTATATGCAAGAGCCTACTATGTGATAAAATTGTACAGAAGTAAACACACACACACACACACACACACACACACACACACGACTACAGGTAAACCTTGGGAAATCTGAATAAGATAGGTGGATTGTATCAATGTCAATATCCTACTTGTGGCACTGCATTGTCTTGCAAAATTCTACTACTGGAGGAAATAGTAAAGTCTACAGGGGATCTCTGTATTATTTTTACAACTGTATGTTAATATACAATTATCTCCAAAATTTGCTATTAAAAAATCCTACTAATCTTTTTTTTCAAGAATAATACTGCATCATAATAGCTTGTTTATTGGCTGCTAATCAGGTTTGCATGAAACCTCATAATAAACAACTACAGGCCACTGGCTCAAACTGAGGTGAAGCAGATATGCTTTTTGATGTTTCTGATAGTCAGAGTCATTGATCACACTGAGACACACTTGACACTTTCCTAAGAAGTCATCTGACCTCCTGTGAACTACCTGGTGCTGTTAATGTGTAAGCAGGCTGCATGACCACTTCATGAGTGTGGTAGACAAGACTTGGGAAGTGACTGGATAGATACCAGCTTGAAATAAATAGTTGAAGGAGCTGAGCTGTTTTCACTGAGATAAGGTGACATGAAGGATAAGATACCTGGGTTCAGATCCCTAGGGGGCTGTTTTGGGGCAAAGAAAGTAACTGTGTTCTCTGAGGTCCTAAGGGTAAATGAAGATCGGATCAGCAGTTGACCTCAGGGATGCTTTATAGATGCAGATATAGGCTTAGCAGAAAGAAGGACTAACTGAACTGTCCAATAATGAGATGTGTTACTTCTGGATGTAGAGAGTGTCCTATTATTGGAAGCATTTAAGCAGAAGTCATTGGACATCTCTCAGAAATGTGGAAATTTCCTTTCAATGTGCAGATTCTAACACCAAAGTAATCATGTAAAACAGGGCTGCCAGTGCTTTATCCCAACACATCTCTCATTCCCTCACTGGCTTTTCTTTTTTCCTGACTGGAACCTTCTCTTCTTTGATGACTGGAAGGGAAAGAAAGGGACTCTGAGGTCTTGGGATCAATGTTCTATATAGACTGGAATCTCTTTTCAGGAAAATTCAAGTTACTATTGGTTTTGGTGGATGTAGGGACATAGAACCCTGCAGTAACCCCCCAGACTAATCTGGGAGATTGACAAAGACACAAGATAACCATAGGCAGCTTTTAGTTCTGGCATATTTGCATTATGAGAAATACAGTTGTTTTCATGTCTGTTTTTCCTAATAAACTGTGAACTCTTTCAGGGATACTATATTTTACATTTCTTTGTGTTCTTCCTGCCTTTCGAACCTTACACATAGTGGCTTCTTGATAGTTTCTCCATAAAGTGTTTCTCAGACATGATCAGATGGTTTGTGATGTAGTTTGTATACCAAATGCTAGGCTGGCATTTCCTCCCAGAGAGAAGAAAGAGCTGGCTTCCACTTTCTTTTTGGGTGACATCTAAAGTAGATAATGTGACTATTTCTAAAGGTAGCTCCCTACCACTTCCTTCATTTCATGGCAACCAGGGAGCTAAAACAATACATTTAAGACCTGAGCTTTTGACAAAGTTCCTAGTGCTGGACACATGAATCTGGTTTGATGCCTTAGGTGTGAGAAGAGTGGAGAGGCTGTAGGTATTTTCTTCAAGCTGAGCCTGGTAGGTTGGTGGACTGGGGAGGCATTTATAAATGATCAGGCCTTCTAAATTTTAGAAAACCTTGTTGATATATGTACCAGCATGGAGGTCTTTGCTTCCCACCATCCTCCTCACTCTTGGGAGTGGGGGCATTGGGGTGGGGGAAGGAGAGAGCAATGTGTTGCTGGTCCTTCAAAAAAGGAAAAAGGAAATCCAGAGTGGCTAAGTAGGGAGAGAAAAAGAAGAGGCCTGGGCCAGAGGAAAGTGTGCTAAGGGAGAACAGGCCTTCTCAGGTCCCTTGATGAAAGGATGAGAACACTCACAGCACAGGAGTCTGGCCTTGTAGCCCATATGAATGGTGGGGAGGGGTACCCTAGGACACACTAGGAGCCTGAGTCCTGGCCCAGCCAGACACCTGCCTGACAGTCCTTCCAGGACTTCCCCGAGGATGGTCCTCCTCTCACTGGGATCTCTCCCAGTATGGCATTAGTAAGATAATACGGCCCTGGGAGGGAGGGTGGAGGGTAAATTAAAATTAGCCCTCTGGACCTGTTCAGCCAGCCTTTAAGCGGTGTTGTTAACAGTGGAAACTGAGAGCCCTGCCTGCACCAGCCCCCAGGGCAGTAGGGGGCTCCCCTTGGAGGGGCCACCAGGGCCCAATGCTTCGCAGAGGGGTAGGGGCAGCCCGGTGAGTACCTGGAGCCTAGGACGCGATGATGCTGTCAGGGACGAGTGAACCCTAAGGGCTGCCAGCCAGTGGACCTATAATCACCACCCTTAGTAGTCTGTTTCCACTGGGTCTGGTTTCTGGGGGTGCTTGGGAGGTTAGTGGGGAAACCTTCCCGCAGAGGGAAGGATGGTTTCCTGCCGCATCTGTCCCAGGAAACTGTGTCTGTCTAGGCTCTGGGGTTCAAATGGGCCTACTTCTTGAGGGAAATTGCTGCGGTTATGCAATACAGGGAGGGTGAAGTTTTGTCTTTGTGTCCCTGTGTAGTATTTGTGAGTCTGTGTGTGGATGCAGCAGGGTGGGCTCAGGGCAGAAGGGCAGAGTTCCTCAGTGTGTGTGGCGGGGGGGGCGGGGAAGATGAGTACTAAAAATAGTCTACTAATGCCTGGCAGACTATTCTAGGGCCCACTGAAACCAGCCACTCTCCCGTAGGAGTTCTTAACCTAGATTCACAGACCCTCCCCCCAAGAGGGCCTTAGATAGAATTCAAAGGGTCCAAAAATACAGATGGGGCAAACAATCACCTTTATATCCCCCTAATCTCTAACTGAAATTTACCATTTCCTTCAAGGATGAATGCAGGCAGCAAATGGCAATAGTATTACTAGTTCCTGTAACTTGGTCACCAGAAGAAATCATAGATATTCCCTATCATATTACAGTTGTGGCAGAGATCTGGAAATGTCATTTATACTCATAATCACTTAGAAATTATTAGTAGATCTTGTTATTTAACGTGTTAGTAAAGAACTTCTATTACTATATCATGCAGTTTTAAAAATATTTTGATAGCTGTATTTCAATATAATTGGTTTCCTTTAATTCTATATATTTTATATATTAAAAATCATTCTGAGAGGGGACCAGAGACTTAGCAAGATTGTCACAGAGGCCAATGCCACCAAAAAAGGGTTTAAAACCCCTGCACTTTGGGGATCAGGACGAGGATCCTTGCACAGAATGGTCACACATAGAAACTCTTAGATTAATAAACCACAGTATGGTGAGATTAAACAAAAAATGAGTTAGGTTTTCTTATCCTATCTAATGAGATAAGGCACAATTCACTCAAATGCCCAAGGTAGCTGGGGTCATGCCTTGTTCTCCCTCTGGAGGCTCATAATATGGGCCCTGCTGTGGGTTCATAGTATGACCTTGGTGAGAGCTTCAGCATTTCCCTTCACACTCCCTTTCCTCTTCATTTCTCTGAACACCACTGCCCCAAATAAAATAGTAAGGAGAGAATCCCTACTGGCTGTCAGAAGAAATGATTTGTAAAGCAACCTTCTATGATTGAGATCCTGGAATCCAGTATGACCCTCAAACCTGAGGATCCTGAGAGCTACAATATGACTGCTTGAGGCAAGGGGGAGGGGTATGTGTTTATTTTTCAGGTGGCAGTAGAAAGAACAGGATGGGGAATAAGGAAACCTGGATTCTATTTCTGGCTCTGCTATTGCCCTGATGTAAGGCACCTGGCAAATCCCTTACCCTATTGGACTTCAGTTTCCTCATCCACAAAATGGGAATAATATTACCTATTCCACTACGTGAAATAGCTCTGAAAAGCACACGATTATAGATGTGTTCTGAGTTCTTGCTAATGAGACAACTGTCAATAACAGCCATGTGACCTTAGGAAAAAGTCTCTGCTCTCCTCTAAGCCTTGGTTTTCCCATCTCTAAATTGAGGAGATTAAAGTAAATAATTTATTATGTGCATTCCATCTCTGAAGTTATAGAGCTTTAACCTCAGGAGGGAGCAACAACCATAGAAATTAGAGACCTAAGTAATAATAAAAATCATAGTGAAAATAGTTACTGAGTACTACATACAGGTGGTATTCTAAACATTTAAGATGTATTGATATTAACTCATTTAATCCTAACAATAACCCTCTGAGGCAGATACTAGTATCATACTATCTTTACAGATGAAGAAATAGGCACAGAGAGATTAAATGATCTGCCATAGATCACACAACTACTAATTGGTAGAGTTGAGATTGAAGCAGAATCCTAGACCATGTTTTACTACTTCCATATATGGCTTCCCAATCTGCACTGGGGGCAAAACAGACCTATATAGAAGGACTTATGATATAGTGTGATGACTGCTATAGTACTATTAAGAGCAAAGACTCAAGGAACTAACCCATCAGAAGGACTTACATGTGACAGAAGGAAGCATGATGTATATCAACAGCCATCATTTCTCTTCCCTTATCAATGGATCTTGGGGTATAAGTAGAGGAGTGGTAGGAAATGAGGCTGGAGATATTGGCCAAGGTTTTCTCATGAAGGACCTGTGAGCCTGGCAAGGCATCTGGGCTATACTCTGAAAGAAAGGGGAGTGATTAAAAGGTTTAAAATATAAGATTGGCAGAGAGAAGATTTGTACTTTTAAATGATCACTTTAGCCAAAATGTGGAGAAATTATTGAAAAGATAAACTAGCTAGGAGACTACTACAACAGTTGATGCAAAAGATGATGGGGGTCTGGATAAAGCACTGGCAATCGGGTTGCCTATAGAGGCCTCTAGGAAGTAAAATCCTAGATTTGATAACCAATTAGATGCGAGTGGAACAATGTGATAAGAGGGCTGACATTAGTCTTGGGCGTTTGGTTTGGTTGACCAGTTGGATGATGAGGAACTGAGATGTGGATCTAGTTTGGTGATGGTGATAGTAGTAGTGGTGGTGTGATACTGCTGACTTTGAAGTACCTGAAAGAACTCAGTGAATACATACCTTTTGCTGAAGAGAGAGCTGGGGGACTTGGAGTGGTAGGCTTGAAATCATCCTGATAAAGGTGAGAGCTACAGCTCTAGAACAAGGAGAGAACAAGGGGAACAAAACTATTTCAGGGGAGAAAAATCAGAAGAGTGTGCTGGCCAGGAAGCCAAGGGAAGACTACATAGGAGGAAGTGGTCAGTGGAGACAGATGTCCCAGAAAAGTCAGAAAAGGAAAGAGCTGAGAAACAGCCAGTAGATTTAACTACAAGGATGAGTTTTAAAGAAATATCTCAGTGTGTGATTGAGGGTGGGTGGAGACAGACTGCAGAGGGTGGAATTGGAGGTGAGGAAATGGATGGTAGACAACTCTTTAGAGATGTTTGGTGAAAAAGAGAGAGAAGAAAAGAAAGGTAGCTAGAGTAGGACAAAGGACCACAGAAGAGTTTTGTTTCCAAAGATGATTGAGGGGGAGGAGCCAGTGGAGAGGTTGAAGGCACAGAGGAAGCTCACCTTTGAAGATCTAGTATATGGTTGCTTTCTTTCTCTTAACAGCCCCATGAGGCAGGGACTATCATTTCTGTCTTATAAATGAGGAAACTGAATGAGTGTAATCTCAGATATCAACATTATTCTATTTTAAAATCACGCTATGGAAATATCACCTGCATTCTGTCATTTGTCAGATTTACAGTACCTTTTTTTTTCTTTAAATTTTAGCATTAAATAAAAATAAAATTGGGAGCACTGAAAAAAAAAAAAGGAGGGAAGAGACTTTCCCAAAGCTTACTCAGATAGGAAATGGGGGTGCTGAGTTACAAACTTAGGTCTGCCTGATTTCTAAAATTATCTTCTTATAATTGCACCTCAAAAGTGAATAAATAAAAGACCATATATGGAGTTGATGCTGACTTGTGGCAGGGGGGCTAAAGTTGAGGGAGACCCCACCCACCCACCTCACAATTTATTCTATGAGGTGTGTATTTGAGGCCCCAGGCTAACAAAGAGGGGTGGAGGTGGACAATGAATAAAAGGAGGTTTGAAGCCCTGAGCCCAGGGCTGCAGGGTATGGGATAAGAGGGAGACTCAACCTCTGAAAACCCTACCAGCTTACCCTGATGACATTACCAGCTGAGGTGGGTGACTTTGATTTTGGAGCATTAGGAACAGGACTAGAAATGCCAAGGGTTTAAGTTGAGTCAGCCATTAGGCCATGGGTGATTTTGTAGGGCCTGGGGATAATGAGGAGAGAAGAGTTGAGGGTTGAGGCAAGGCTCCAGGCTGGGTGGAACAGAGAGGATGGGAAAAGGCTCGACTCAGAGAGATTGGGAAACCATAGTTTCCAAAGAGATGCTGGCAATCAAAGGGATTCCTGGATTGAAATGGTCCTGGTGGAAAAACCAGTTGTCAACAGAGAGGAGGACTTGTCCTGGAAACCTCAACTATTTCCTACTATCTCTTCGACTATGTTTTACTTGAAGTCACCTTTTACTTTTACTTGTAATGTCACCTCTTTATTTAATCAGTGAATGCCATTCAACATCCATTTCCTGAGCAACCCTGTTGCCTGAAGCATGGGGCCTGAGTCTGAGGGGAGGTCACATATGAGGGGCTGTGAAGAGGCTGAATCTCATCTAAAAGATTGAGAGGTAGAGTTGAGGGCCTGCCCCATGAGACTGATGTCAGAATGCTCAGGGATGACAGCTTGACACCACAAAACACCATTCTGTTGGCCTAGCAACTACCAGACCAGAACCACCTCATTAGTCCACACATTCTGAACCAAGGAAGATGTATCTACCAACACCCCGGTCATGATGTAGGCTCTACTGGGAGTGGAGGAATAATAAGATGGAGACAGGAGTCCTCACCCTGGAGTTTACACACTGATGAAGCACAGATAAGTGGAAATGTGATGTGAAAGTTCATAGCTAAAGCCTAGTTGTAATCCTTTGGAATCCCTGCACAGAGGAGGAAGAGATTAGGGAAGGTTTCCCAGAAGTAGGAGTTTGAAGGGAAGACAGAAGAGCATATGCAAAGGCACCAGGCTGTGAAATGGCCTGATCTATTTTGGCAGCCATCTCTGGGGTCTGAAATAAGATGGAGTAGGAGTTAGAAGCAGGGGACCCATGAGTAAAGAGCCTGATGTGAAAGATGGGGGGCAAGCATCCAGGCTTTTGATGGGAGCCCTCAGTCTCTGCTGTTTTTGTCATCCACAGATCTGGCATATCCTCCTGCTCATAATGAGAATAGTTCTGCTCCAATTAGCCAAGGTGAACCTCATGGACATCACCAAAATCTTCTCCCTCCTGCAGCCCGATAAGGAGGAGGAGGACACCGACACGGGGGAGAAGCAGGCTCTCAATCAAGCAGTGTACAACAACGACTCTTATACCTTGGACCAGCTTTTGCGCCAGGAGCGTTATAAACGATTCATCAACAGTAGAAGTGGCTGGGGCGTCCCTGGGACACCCTTGCGCTTGGCTGCTTCTTATGGCCACCTTAGCTGCTTGCAGGTCCTCCTGGCACATGGTGCTGATGTTGACAGCTTGGACGTCAAGGCACAGACACCACTTTTTACCGCCGTCAGTCATGGCCATCTGGACTGTGTGCGTGTGCTTTTGGAAGCTGGTGCTTGTCCTGGTGGTAGCATCTACAACAACTGCTCCCCTGTGCTCACAGCTGCCCGTGATGGTGCTGTTGCCATCCTGCAGGAGCTCCTGGGTCATGGTGCAGAGGCCAACGTCAAGGCAAAACTACCAGTCTGGGCATCAAACATAGCTTCATGTTCTGGCCCCCTCTATTTGGCTGCAGTCTACGGTCACCTTGATTGTTTCCGCCTGCTTTTGCTCCATGGGGCAGACCCTGATTACAACTGTACTGACCAGCACCTACTGACTCGAGTCCCACGGCCCTGCACCCTCCTCGAAATCTGCCTGCACCATAATTGTGAGCCAGAGTACATCCGGCTGTTAATTGATTTTGGTGCTAACATCTACCTTCCATCTCTCTCCCTGGACCTGAACTCACAATATGATAAAGGCACTGCATTGCTGCTACAGGCCCGAGGTGAGTGTCAGGCAGACCAGCTCTAATAGGTCTCCTGGCTTGGAGGGCCGAGGGCCCCAAATCACCCCCCAAGCTAATCCTTCTGGGATGAGTTGGAGAAAACACCATCTTCTTCCCTCTCCTGGGGCCCCAGTAGAGAAGAGGTTACAGATTCCTTTTTACGGAAGGGATCACTAAGATGAGGTAGGGGATAGCACTAGCCCAGTTTCTCCTTCTGGCATTGCCCATGACTGTTTTGTGGCCTTGAACATGCCCTCTCTAGGCCTCAGTGTGTCCCCATTGGTACCATGCATTGAGGGCAGGGAGGGGACATTTCTTAGAAGGGAGAGAGCAATTAGGGCTTCAGTAGCCAGGGCAGGATGGATGTAAGCTTGGGTGGGAGAACTACACTGAGAATTGCTTCTCATGACCTGTTTTTCCTTCCTGTAGCCACTCCACGGTCACTACTATCACAGGCTCGTTTAGTTATCCGCAGAGCCCTGCGCCACGCCAGCCAGCCACAAGCCATCGACCAGCTGGATATTCCCCCTGTGTTGATTAGCTATCTTAAACACCAACTGTAACCTTGCAGCCTGCCCAGAAACACACAATGCCTCCAAAAAACCACCTGGGGACCCAGGTAGCTTGAGGGCACTACAGCTCTACCCACTCGCCTGAAGCTGCTCTCCTGTATTATCCTCCACAATAAAATCCTCAACAAAATAAATCCTGGGGGCTGTTGTGTTGGTGTGTGTGTGGGGTGGGGGAGTTCACTGGGGGAAAGGGTCTGGTTGGCCATGGGGAAGGATTAGAGTGATCGGGCATTCAACAGGCATAGGAGCCTAGCCACTGAAAGAGAAAACTAACCCAATGGCCTATACATCCCCACCAAGATCCTTGAGAGAATTTGGAGCTGTAATGTCTTAGAAGCAAGGTCCTGAAGAATTCAGGTAAGTATAAGGGTAGCATCATCTTGCTCAGCCCTGTATCTCCATTGAATCTCTGGCTGCTATTGTTACCAAACCAAACTTGGGTCCACAGCCAATCTACTGACACCGGGTTGTGGTGAAGTAAAGGGGCTTCAGCCTTTTCAGGGGCTGTTGCCCAATACCCTATTTGAGTCAAGTGACCAAGGAGTCTCCCATTCACTCACCTTGAATCATAGGCTGCAATTACATTAGTCTATTTTATAGTCAAGATCTAACTAGGAAAACAAACTACCAAATATTTGTCACAACGAATTTAACACAGAGAAGAAATTGGTTACATAGGTGATAGGCAGAGAATCTAAGAAGGACAGGAAGTTAACCCAGAGTTTAGTGACAGCAGGAGGCCAACATCACCCTTAGGTTGGAGGGGTGAGGGAGGAAGTATGTCCAGACTCTAGGGACAGGGGTCACCTGATAGAAAGTAGAATCACAGGCTTATCATGGGTATCCAAACAAGAGAAAAGGAAGAAATACCCTCTCCATTCCCTCATTCTTGTCCTTCAATCTGCTTTCAATGTCTGTCTCACTGAGGGAAACTAGAAGTCAACTAATATGAGAGCCTGGGAAACACAGCCTGCAGTGGTTAGTCCTCCTAACTGGTCCAGGCAACCAGGGCCTGGACCAGCACAGATAACCACCCAAATCCAGATCCAGGCACCTTCAATTTTGCTAAATCTTCATCTTTCCACGGTACCTTCTTTTATATCTCCTGCACCACTATGGGTGAGGATGTGGATGAGCAGTGAAAAAGACACAAGGTGAAGGGGTAGAGGATGCGAGCCCAGATAATCTATATATGGGGAGTACTTTAGATGTTTGGAGCTTTTCCTGGGAGCTGCCTTGACAGACCCACCCCCCACGCCCCTACATAATTATCTCCCATCATGCAGGAAGGGAGGCAGGGAATGGAGTCTTGAACTGACTTGTCTCTCCCCGTTCTTACCTCTCCCACTCACCCTAGCTCCTAGTGCCTAAGAGACTTTAGGAAGGAAGGCAAGAATATTGGACATCTATCCCCATGGTCCTGCCCCACTCAGCTTCCAGACTTTCAAATGCATAAAGCATTTTGGAGAGCAGTGCAACTGTTTATCTCCAAGGGGCAAGAGAACTGAAGGACTGGACTGTAAACACAGACTTCAGGGCAGTGAGCTGCAGGTCTCTTCTACCTTTCTTTCAATCTGGGTTCCTGAAGGGTGAGTTATCTGGGATTGCACTCCTCACTCTGCTCCCCATCCCTTTACTCAGGGCTTAGGAGATTAGGAATCAAGCTCAGCAGCTCCATCTACTTTAGGACCCCAGGAAAGTACACCCTTCAAATGGGGCCTGGCCAGAGTGGCCTCCCTTGTGCCATCTGGAACACCGATTCTCTGGTTGACCCTTGAAAGCACGTAGATACTCTGGGCATATCAAAAGAATTGCATTTGATGAGGATGTAGGAGCATACCAAATTCTAGGCAGAGAGGAAGAGCTGAAACTCTTTGCCCCATTTCCCAGATGAGCAGACTGAGAAACTTTCAAAGTTAAGTGCCCATGTTATTGGCAGCTCAGCTCTCCAGACCTCTCTGAGCTGTTGTTCTTCCAGTTGCCTGTGCTGCTGTGGGCAGAAACAACTTTAAGGCCTGATGCCTTGGTTTCTTCCCCATCCAGACAACAGGCCTGGAGTAAAAAGGGATCATCTCAAATTCTGATGATGAATCTTCTGAGGCAAATTTCCCTAGGAGGTGTGAGGAGGAGGTTCCTGGAATGAAATGTCACCCTTGGCCTTTAGTCTCTTGTTGGCATTGCCCTCAGATAATAACCTAGCCTCCCCCCACCCTCCATTACAACCACCAGTTTCCAGGTAATTTGTTTTCCCAGTTAGATCTTGACTATAAACTGAACAAGTGGGAATGCAGCTTCCAAGAAAGCTGAATCTTAACCCTTCTCTCCCTCTCTCCCTGTCTCCTCCTAACTTCCCTTTTTTCCTTCTTTCTTCTCTCCCTCTCTCCTTCCCTCCCTCCCTTCCTGGAATTGCCATTAGCCTAGGGCTGGCTCTGCTCTGCACATGCCACTGACCAGTTTGCATTCTTCCCTGCAATGGGAAAATTCTTTCGCTTTATTCGGAAAGAAGAAGTAGTGTTTGATCTTGGCCTTGAAGGATGTAAAGTGTTTTAATTAGTAGAGAGGAAAGAAAAGGTATTAGTGGAGGGAACTCAATGAGCAAAGACATAGAAGTGGGAAAAAGCAGGGCAGTTTGGGTAACCAATTTAGTCTGGTTCGAGTTCAATGTGTTTCAACAAGAGCTCGGCTGGGGACTAGACTGGAGATGGCTCTGAATATCCTGGTCTTTCGGACTTGAAGATTTCAATCCTTAGAATGGGGCATGCATAGTCATAGGAATGACTTACTGAATGTATAGAGAACATGTTCCCTGATTTCCCAGGGCAAATCTGGTATAATTACATTTTTTACTGAAATATAACTGACATACAACATTATATTACTTCCAAGTGTACAACGTAAGAATTCAATATTTGTGTATATTGTGAAATAATCACAACAAATCTAGTTAACATCTATCACCACACAGTTACAATTTTTTTCTTGTGATGAGAACTTTTTTTTGTGTGTGATGAGAACTTTTAAGATCTATTCTCTTAGCAACTTTCAGATAGGCAATACAGTATTATTAACTATATTCACCATGTTGTACATTACATCCCCATGACTTATTTATTTTATAACTGGAAGTTTGTCCCTTTTGACACCCTTCACCCATTTTGTCCACCCCCAACCCCTGCCTCTGGCAACCACCAATCTGTTCTCTGTGTGTATAAGCTCGCTTTTTTTTTTTTTAATTTTAGATTCTACATATAAATGAAATCATATAGTATTTGTCTTTCTCTGAATTATTCACTTAGCATAATGCCCTCCAGGTCAATCCATATTGTTGCAAATGACAAGATTTCATTATTTTCTATGGCAAAATAATATTCCAGTGTGTGTATGTGCGTGTGCACGTGTGTGTGTGCGCACGTGTATCACATTTTCTTTACCCATTCATCCATTCTTGAACACTTGGGTTGCTTCCATGTCTTGACTATTGTAAATAATGCTGCAGTGAACATGGGGGTGCACATATCTAGTGTCTTTGTTTTCTTTGGATAAATATACATAAGCAGGATTGCTTGATCATATGGTAGTTCTATTTTTAATTTTGAGGCACCTCCATACTTTTTTACATAGTGGCTGCATCAATTTACATTCCCATGAGCTGTTCACAAGGGTTCCATTTGTTCCACATCCTTGCCAGCATTTGATATTTCTTATCTTTTTGATAACAGCCATTTTAACAGGGGTGAGGTCATATCTCATTTTGGTTTTAATTTGCATTTCCCTGATGATTAGTGATATTGAACACCTTTCCATGTACCTGTTGCGCATCTGTATCTTCTTTGAAAAAATGTCTATTCAGGTCCTCTGCCCATTTTTTAATCAGGTTGTTTGTTTTTTTGATGTTGAGTTGTATGAGTTCTTTTGATATTTTATATTAACCCCTTATAGGATATACTGTTTGCAAGTATCTCCTTCCATTTTGTAGGTTGCTTTTTCATTTTGTTGATAGTTTCCTTTGCTGTGCAGAAGCTTTTAAGTTTGATGTAGTCCCACTTGTTTATTTTTGCTTTTGGTGCCTTTGCTTTTCGTGTCAAATCCAAAAAATCACTGCCAAGACTGAGGTCAAGGAGCTTACCACCTATGTTTTCTTCTAGGAGTTTTATGGCTTCAGGTCTTATGTTCAAGTCTTTAATCCATTTTGAGTTAATTTTTGTGTATGGTGTAAAATAGAGGTCCAGTTTCATTTTTTTGCATGTGACTGTCCGGTTTTCCCAACACTATTTATTGAAGAGACTGTCCTGTCCTCATTGTATATCTTGGCTCTTTGTCATAAATTAATTGACCATATATGCTTAGGTTTATTCTGGCAGCATTAATTTAACCACTCTCTTGTGGGCCCAGAGCATTTGACTGCTTACAAAACATTTACACATCCATTATTTCATTTACTTCTATTATAACTCTGAGGTAGGCAGAACAGTTTTTGTACAGATGTGGAAACTAAGTCCCAGAGAAGGGAAGAAAGTTGCCCAAGGTCACACAGTGGGGCAATGGTAGAGCCAGAACTAGAACCCATGAGGTTTCTTGTCTAAGACAGGGCTTTTCACAGGATACCATGTTCTACCTCATATGTGAGTGGGAGCACTGGGGAAGAGAGGGGCAAGCCTTGACTTCATTTCATAGGCCTGGGCAGTGTATATACAGGGCTCTCTCTTACTGAGAATGGTGGCAGCCCCTTAGTTGTCAGAGACCCCAGCCCTTATCCCCATGATAGAATTGGCACTCAGGAGTAATGCAGCAAGCAAGGAACCGTGGCAGCCCCAGGCACTGAGGATAGGCTAAAGGGTTTGGGGCAAGTCCAGAGTGAGGGTCTGGACATATGGGAGGAGCAGAGCTCTCCCTCCCCCTGCTCTATTTTTGTTGGTTATTTCCAAGCTCTAAAGAGGTTTCATTGCTCTCCTAGCCTCAGGGAAACCCTGCTCTTTCATGTTCAAGCCATCTTCTTGATGAAGATGCAAGATGAACAACCATCTGTTTCATCCTGGTACCTTCTAAGTTACAGTCACAGTCGACATTAGCTTCCAGAAACTAGTCTACTTGCTAGCTCCTACTTTGCCAGTCTCCTCCCAGCACAGGTTGCCTCCTCTCAGTAGAAAAGTGGAGCCTGGGCTGATGGCAAGGTCTGCTCAAGTGACTCCTCCAATGCCTTCACCTGCAGTTCCTTCACCTCCTTGACTCTCACAACATCATCTACCCTCCATTTTACCACCTGCTCCCTTGGCTTCACCTGGAAATGCTGGTCCTCCTTTCTAGCTAGAACTGCCTGTTTCCAGAAGAGACATTCCTGGAACCTTATGGTTTGACCCCACAGAATCTCCCATTCTTTCACACAACAAATATTTATTGAGATCTACTCTGTGCCAGGCTCTGTGTTTTAGGGACCATGTTATCTCCTACCTTCTCTTCATTTGTTTCCCTCCCCTGTCTTCACTTCCTTCCCTGTCTATCTTTGACCCTGTGTTCATTAAATCACTTCAATCTCTCACCCAGTAACACACAAACTTTGGATCAAGCCATTGTCCTCTCCTAAGCCTGGACTGATGAACACTATAGAAGAAATAATAATAATAACAAAAAGGCCTTTATCGACTTGCCCATTCTCTACAGTAACTATTTCAAACTTTGTCCAATAATAGCAAGTTTCCTTGAATCTCCCCAGTTACTGCTTTTCCTCTCACTTTGGGGACTCTGCCTTCCAGTTCCCAGAGCAGGTAGAGGTCATTAGATGTGATATCATCAACTTTCCATAACAACACATTCTATGGAATCCACACATCCTTCCCTCTTGTCTTAGTCTTTCCTCCCAGCCAAGGCCCACTCATCTGTAGGGGCTCTGGGTCCCATCCCCAACCACATCCAGGGCCTCCCACCCATCAGTTATCCTGTTTCCTATATCTTCACCTTGATTGGTTTTCCCCCTCAGCATATAAACAAGCTCATATCTTTCCATCTTGTAAAAACAAACCTGAACCCAAGAGCCCCCTCTACCTACTATCTCTTTGCAAACTTCTAGAGCAAGGAAGCTGCATACATTCTCCCTTTCCTTGCAGACCAAATTCTTGACACTCCACTGCAGTCTGGCATACACCCTCACATCTGCTCCAAACTGGCCTTGCCCACATCACCAGTGACTACTCAGATCCATATCCAATGGCACCTTTTCTACTTTTATCTTGCTGTGCCTCTGGGCAGCATCTGACACATACACTCTTGGTAATATCACCTTTTATAAAACTCCTGTCTCCCCTGGCTTCTGGGAGAGTCAGCTCTCCTGGCTCTGGTCTCACCTTGCCAATCCCTCCCTCTCAGAGTTTTGAAAGCTCCTATTCCTTACTCTTCTCTTTCTCTCACACCCTTCATCACCAAGTCTGGCTAGTTCTATCTTCCAAATACATCTAGAACTCAACTACTTCTCACCACCTCAAGTGCCTCTACCCTGGTCTGAGCCACCATCTCCTCTCACCTGGATCACTGTAGGGGCCTCTGTCCTGATCTCACTGCTTCCTCCTTCCTTGCTGCTACAGCTCCCTAGACATTTCACTAAGACCATGCCGACTCCTCAGCTCAAAATCTGCAAAGTTTAAAGTCTTTAAAATAATGCAAAAAGTCATATGCCATCTGCCTCCCATGTTCTCTCTGACCCCCTCTCCCACCACTTTTCTCCACAATCACTCTACTCTAGCTATACTGCCTGCCTTGTTGTTCCTCTAATATTCCAGAATGTTCCCACCTCAGGATCTTTGTACTTGTTTTTCTCTGCCGGGGATGCTTCTCCTCCAGATAGTCTCATAGTTTGCTCCCTCAGTTCCCTCAGATCCTTGCTTGACTTTCACCTTTTCAGTGAGGCCTACCCCAATTGCCCTGTTTAAAGCAGCACCAATACTCCTTCTACCCCTTTCCTGCTCTATTTTTCTTTATAACATTTATTGCCATCTGACATACTATATACTTTACTTATGTATTTTGTTCATTGTCAGCCCTCATGGAGCTTTCATTATAATGATGGGAAATAGAAAATTAAAAAGTGACAATAAAAACAAATAAATAACAATAAAAATAATATACCAGGAAGTGGTAAATGCTATGGGTAAGAAAAAGAGGCCAATTAAGGGATTGGAGAGTAAAGGGACTAGGAATGGGGATTGCTATTTTATATTCAAGTATCCAGGGAAGGTTTCACTAATAAGGTGACATTTGAGAGACATTTGAAGGAAATGAGGCACAAACTATGTCAGTAACTATGTCAGAGCCCCCAGAGCATCTGGCTTTGAAGGCCAGGGGAGGTTGAGTGCAGAAGCTCCACAGAACTGGGGGAGACAGAGAATCCATTCTTGGAGGGCTCACACAAGGTCTCATGCACACCAGGACCCAGGGCAAAAGCAGTGACTTCATAGGAACCTGGGCCAGACCTACCTGTGGGTCTTGGAGAGTCTCCTCGGGAGGCAGGGGTGAGCTATGGTTCACTGTGGGGACAAGAAAACTAGAGGCAGAGGTACCAGGGAATATTCATCAGTGTGAGTTCTCCTGGAGGTTGCCATTTGGCACTAAAACCTGGCCCCACCCAACAGCCTGTTGGTTCCAGCACTGGGATGCCAGAGGCCAAAAAACCAATAGGGTGGGAACACAGCTCCACCCATCAGCAGACAGGCTGGCTAAAGACTTCCCAAGCCCAAAGCTGACTCTAGACGTGCCCCTCGACACAGCCCTGCCCACTAGAGGGCCAAGGCCCAACTCCACACACCAGTGGGCAGGCACCAGCCAATCCTGCCAAGAGCCTGCACAAACATCTAGATCAGCCTCGCCCACCAGAGGCAAACACAAGAAGCAAGAAAGCTACTATCCAGGACACTGCAGAACTGAATCTGCAAATACAGATTAGAACCTACTCTGGGAAGAGTTGGCTCCTGGCCCATGGGTGACAAGAGGGGAGTGTACTGTTGGGATACATAGGACATACTCTACAAAGGGCCACTTCTCTAGGGTTGAGAAACATAACTAACCTTCTACACATAAATATACAAAAAGAAATCGAGACAAAATGAGATGGCAGAGGATGAGATAAGACCCCAGAAGAATAACTAACATGGAGTTACGCAATATACCCAAGAAAGAGTTCAGAGTAATGATCATAAAGATGATCCAAGAACTCGGGAGAAGAATGGATGCACAGGGGCTTCCCTGGTGGCGCAGTGGTTGAGAGTCCGCCTGCCAATGCAGGGGAAATGGGTTCAAGCCCTGGTCTGGGAAGATCCCACATGCCACGGAGCAACTGGGCCCCTGAGCCACAACTACTGAGCCTGCGCATCTGGAGCCTGTGCTCCGCAGCAGGAGAGGCCGTAATAGTGAGAGGCCCACGCACCGTGATGAAGAGTGGCCCCTGCTTGCCACAACTAGAGAAAGCCCTCGCACAGTAATGAAGACCCAACACAGCCAAAAATTAATTAATTAATTAATTAAAAAAAAAAAGAATGGATGCACAGAGTGATAAGTTACAATAAAATTTTCACAAAGAGTTAGAAAATATAAAGAACAACCAAACAAAGTTGAAGAATACAATAACTGAAATGAAAAACAAACTAGAAGAAATCAATAGCAGAATAAATGAGGCAAAAGAATGGATAAGTGAGCTGGAAGACAGAGTGGTGGAAATCACTGCTATGAAATAGAATAAAGAAGAAAGAATGGAAAGAAATGAGGACACTTTAAGAGACCTCTGGGACAATGTCAAATGCACCAACATTCGCATTATAGGCGTCCCAGAAGAAGAGAGAGAAAGGGCCTGAGAAGAAATCTGAAGAGATGATAGCTGAAAACTTCCCTAACATGGGAAAGGAAACAGTCAACCAAGTGCAGGAAGCACAGAGAGTCCCACATAGGATTAACCCAAGGAGGAGCCCACCAAGACACATACTAATCAAATGGACAAAAATTAAAGATAAAGAGAAAATATTAAAAGAAACAAGGGAACAGCTACAAATAACATACAAGGGAATTCCTATGAGGTTATCACCTGATTTTTCAGCAGAAGCACTGCAGGCCAGAAGGGAGTGGCACAATGTATTTAAAGTGATGAAAGGGGAAAACCTAAAACCAAGAATACTCTATGCAGCAAGGCTCTCGTTCAGATTTGACAGAGAAATCAAAAGCTTTGCAGACTAGCAAAAGCTAAAGAATTCAGCTTGACAAGAAATGCTAAATTAACTTCTCTAGGAGGAAAAGAAAAGGCCAAAATTAGAAATAAGAAAATTACAAAATGGCAAAGCTCAATGGTAAAGGCAAACATACAGTAAAAGTAGGAAATCATCCAAACACAAATATATCTAAACCAGCAATTGTGAGAGGAGTAGAGTACAAATGCAGGACATTTGAAATGTATTTGAAATTAAGAGATCAGCAACTTAAAACAATCATGAATATATAGACTGCTATAACAAAACCTCAGGGTAACAGCAACCAAAAATCTACAATGGATATACACACAAAAAAGAAAAAGGAATGCAAACGCAACACTAAAGATAGTCAACAAATCATAAGAGAGGAGAACAAAAGAAGAAAGGAAGAAAAAAGACTTACAAAAAAATCCAAAACAAAGGACACAATGGCAGTAAGAACATACATATTGATAATTACCTTAAATGTAAATGGATTAAATGCTCCAACAAATGACATAGACTGGCTGAATGGATACAAAAACAAGACCCATATATATGCTGACTACAAGAGACCCACTTCAGATCTAGAGACACATACAGACTGAAAATGAGGGGATGGAAAAAGGTATTCCATGCAAATAGAAATCAAAAAAAAGCTGGAGTAGCAGTACTCATATCAGACAAAATAGACTTTAAAATAAAGACTGTTACAAGAGACAAGGAAGGACAGTACATAATGATCAAGGAATCAACCTAAAAAGAAGATATAACAATTGTAAATATATATGCACCAAACATAGGAGCACCACCATATATAAGGCAAATTCTAACAGCCATAAAAGGTGAAATCAACAGCAACACAATAATATTGGGGGACTTCAACACCCCACCTACATCAACAGACAGATATTTCAGACAGAAAATCAATAAGGAAACACAGGCCTTAAATGACACATTAGACCATATTGACTTAATTGATATCTATAGAGCATTCCACACAAAAGCAGCAGAATATACCTTCTAATAAAGTACACATGGATTCTCCAGGATAGATCACATGCTAACCCACAAAGCAAGGCTCAGTAAATTTAAGAAAATTGAAATCATATCAAGCAACTTTCCCGACCACAACGCTATGAGATTAGAAATCAACTGCATGAGAAAAACTGCAAAAGACACAAAACATGTGGAGGCTAAACAATATGCTACTAAATAACCAATGGATCACTGAAGAAATCAAAGAATAATAATAAAAAAAATACTTAGAGACAAATGAAAACAAAAGCACAATGAACCAAAACCTACAGGACACAGCAAAAGCAGTTCTAAGAGGGAAGTTTATAGTGATACGAGCTTATATCAAGAAACAAAAAAATCTCAAATACACGACATAAACTTACATCTAAAGCAACTAGAGAAAGAAGAACAAACAAAACCCAAAGTTAGTAGATGGAAAATCATAAATATCAGAGCAAAAAATAAATGAAATAGAGACGAAGAAAACAATAGCAAAGATCAATGAAACTAAAAGCTGGTTCTTTGAGAAGATAGACAAAATTGATAAACCATTAGCCAGACTCATCAAGAAAAAAAGGGATAGGGCTCAAATCAATAAAATTAGAAATGAAAAAGGAGAAGTTACAAACAACACCACAGATATACAAAGCACCATAAAAAACTATTACAGGCAGCTATATGCCAATAAATTGGACAACCTAGAAGAAATGGACCAATTCTTAGAAAGGTACAATCTTCTAAGGCTGAACCAGGAAGAAACAGAAAATATGAACAGAATGATTACAAGTACTGAAGTTGAATCTATGATTTTAAAACTCCCAATAAACAAAACACCAGGACCAGATGACTTCACAGGCAAACTCTACCAAACATCTAGCGAAGAGTTAACACCTATCCTTCTGAAACTGTTCCAAAAAATTGTAGGGGAAGGAACACTTCCAAACTCATTCTATGAAGCCACCATCACCCTGACACCAAAACCAGACAAAGATACCACAAGAAAAAAAAATTACAGGCCAGTATCAATGATGAACACAGATGCAAAAATTGCCACAAAATACTAGCAAACCAAATGCAACAATCCATTAAAAGGATCATACACCATGATCAAGTGGGATTTATACCAGAGATGCAAGGAATTTTCAATATCCACAAATCAATCAGTGTGATACACCACACTAACAAATTGAAGAATAAAAACCATATGATCATGTCAAAAGATACAGGAAAAGCTTTTGATAAAATTAAACATCCATTTATGATAAACACTCTCCAAAAAGTGCACATAGAGGGAATGTATCTAAACATAATGAAGGTCATATATAACAAACCCACAGCCAACACCACACTCAATGGTGAAAAATTGAAAGCATTTCCTCTAAGATCAGAAACAAGACAAGGATTTCCAGTATCATCACTTTTATTCAACATAGTTCTGGAAGTCTTAGCCACGGCAATTAGAGAAGAAAAAGAAATAAAAGGAATCCAAATTGGAAAAGATGAAGTAAAACTGTCACTGTTTGCAGATGACATTACACTATACATAGAAAATCCTAAAGAGGCTACCAGAAAATTACTAGAGCTCATCAATGAATTTCATAAAGTTTCAGGATACAAAATTAATACACAGAAATCTGATGCATTTCTATACACTCACAATGAAAGATCAGAAAGAGAAATTAAGGAAACAATCCCATTTACCATTGCATCAAAAAGAATAAAATACCTAGGAATAAACCTACCTAAGGAGGCACGAGAACTGCACTACAAAAACTATAAGATGCTGATGAAAGAAATCAAAGATGACTCAAACAGATGGAAAGATATACCATGTTCTTATATTGGAAGAATCAATATTGTTAAAATGACTATACTACCCAATGCGATCTACAGATTCAAAGCAATCCCTATCAAATTACCAATGGCATTTTTCACAGAACTAGCATAAAATAATTTTTAAATTCGTATGGAAACACAAAAGACCCCAAATAACAAAGCAATCTTGAGAAAGAAAAAGGGAGCTGGAGGACTCAGGCTCCCTGACTTCAGACTATACTACAAAGCTATAGTAATCAATACAGTATGGTATTGGCACAAAAAACAGAAATATAGATCAATGTCACAGGATAGAAATCCCAGAAATAAACCCATGCACCTAAGGTCAATTAATCTATGACAAAGGAGGCAAGAATGTACAATGGAGAAAAGACAGTCTCTTCAATAAGTGGTGTTGGGAAAACTGTACAGCTACATGTAAGAGAATGAAATTAGAGCATTCTCTAACACCATACACAAAAATAAACTCATAATGGCTTAAAGACCTAAATGTAAGACCGTATGCTGTAAAACTCTTAGAGGAAAACATAGGTAGAATACTCTTTGACATAAATCATGGCAATATCTTTTTGGATCTGTCTCCTAGAGTAATGGAAATAAAAACAAAAATAAGCAAATGGGACGTAATTAAACTTAAAAGCTTTTGCACAGCAAAGGAAACCATAAACAAAACCAAAAGACAACCTACAGAATGGGAGAAAATATTTGCAAATCATTCGACCGACAAGGGTTTAACCTCCAAAATATACAAACAGCTCATGCAGCTCTATATCAAAAAAACAAACAACCCAATCAAAAAATGGGCAGAAGATCTAAACAGACATTTCTCCAAGGAAGACACACAGATGGCCAAAAGGCACATGAAAATATGCTCAACATCACTAATTATTAGAGAAATGACTACAGTGAAGTATCACCTCACACCCATCAGAATGGCCATCATCAAAAAGTCTACAAACAATAAATGCTGGAGAGGGTGTGGAGAAAAGGGAAATCTCCTACACTGGTGATGGTAATGTGAATTGGTGCAACCATTATGGAGAAGAATATGGAGGTTCCTTAAAAAAATTAAATAAAGAACTACCATGTGATACAGCAATCCCACTCCTTGCATACATCCAGAGAAAACCATAATTCGAAAAGATACATGCAGTCCAATGTTCACTGCAGCACTATTTACAATAGCCAAGGCATGGAAGCAACCTAAATGTCCATCAACAGATGAATGGATAAAGAAGATGTGGTATATTTATACAATGGAATATTACTCAGCCATAAAAAAGAATGAAGTAATGCCATTTGCAACAATATGGATGGACCTAGAGATTATCATACTAAGTGAAATAAGCCAGACAGAGAAAGACTAATATCATATGATATCGCTTATATGTGGAACCTTAAAAAAAATAAAGATACAGATGAACTTATATACAAAACCGAAACAGATCTACAGATATAGAAAACAAACTTATAGTTACCTAAGGAGAAAGTTGGGGGGAGGGATAAATGAGGAGTTTGGGATTAACTACTATATATAAAATAGATAACCATCATGGACCTACTGTATAGCACAGGGACCTATAGAGTCAGCATTTTGCAATAACCTATAAGGGAAAAGAATCTGGAAAAAAAAAAGATATATATGTTGTATAACTGAATCACTTTGCTGAACACCTGAAACCAGCACAACATTGTATATCAAGTACATTTCAATAAAATAAGCAAGTTTAAAAAAAAGCTCTGTATAAAGAGTCACAGGCTCTTGTGTGTTTATATGAAAAAATGGTTTCAAAATTAGTTCTATAACTTTGAAGAGCTGTACACTGAATCAGAAGTAGACCAACAATAATAATACAGTAGCAGCAGCTAACATTTATTGAGAGTTTTGTATGTATCAGGCTCTGTGCTGAGTACTTATGTGTAATACTCATTTAATTCTTATCACAACTCTGTGACATGGGCACTCTTATTATTACTTTTTTTCAGAAGAGAAAACTGAAACTCAGAGAGGGGAATTAACCTGCCCAGTTCACACTGCTCCAAAGTGGTATGGCCAGCATCCCAACCCAGGCAGTCTGGTAGCAGAGCCACTACACTATTTAGCTTGCTTCCATAGGAAGGACAAACTTAGCTAACTGAGCCTCAATTTAGCCAGACAGCCATGGTCTTTTACACTTTCGTCTCAGACCTATCTTTCCAGCCCAGTTTCCAGCTCTTCCTCTCTCTCTATACAAATACTTAGCCCCAGATGTCTAGAATCCTAGCTTTTGCTTAACCCACCATACTCTCTCAGACTGATGGGCTTTGTATTGGGCAGGAACCCTTTCCCTACTTTTCTGACTTGACATAATCCTCAAGGCCATCCTCCATGGAACTTTTCTCTGATGCCCTTCCCTACCCTGGAGGGAAGGAACCTCTTCATCTGCAATACTCCAGATCACCTTTGCCAGACCTCTAGTCTAGCTTTCAGCTCCTCTCAGAACTCCATCGTCAGAGTCCCCTTTCTCCCAGAATGTTACCACTATACCCACTCCTCCCAATGCCTATCACCAGGCCTGGCATAGAGGAGGTGCCCATGGAACATTTGGTGAAGAAAGAAATGAGCAGTATAGTCATGTGAATCAGTCTGTCTACCTGAGTTTATAGAGTTGCCTCCACACAGCCTGCACATCTGTTCTCATGGGCTTTTCACCACAGAAACAAGGTATTGAGCAGCAGAGTGATTATCTCCACTTTGGAGGTGAAGAAACTTAAGACAAGAAAGTATTCTTGCTCCCCACCACCAGCCCCTGTAGTGACCAAACAAGTTGATCATGCATCACTCAGCATGTGTAATGGGGGCCTGGAGGGCACCCTCTTCAAGAAGGCAGTTTGAGGTACAAGTTTATGCCCATACTTGGTCTTGCCATACGTTGTCCCTGGGGAGGAGTGGGCCATACAAACAAGGAGCTGTGTCACACACCCCCCCCAACATCCCTTCTACCTTAATGTGTACATACACAATCTCTACCTGAGACTTGGAAATATCAGGACCAAGAAGGGCAACCAGCTGAGACCTCTTTAGCATGTCAAAGACTACTTTCATTTTCATCAATCCCTATTTATTTTGGGCCCAGCCCAATGTCAAATATCTATCAGTCCCAAATCTGACTGGTGTGGCAGAATGTTTGGTAGCTGGGTAGAGGATATGGAGGACTAGCTCCTGTGACACGAGCCATGCAACAGTGCCCCCTCACCTCAGGGTTATTTCAAGCCCACCACTTGACTACTTTGGACGTCTCTTCTCCCTGTTCCCACAGCTGAGACTGTCCTGGCCCTGTGTTTCCCTGGGCTCCAGATTTGGAAACTGTCTTCTCCAAATTGTAATCTTTGGTCTACTCCAGTGAATCAAGGTTCTGGGTGAAAAGGGAACAGATGGCAGGCAACTAGAGGCACGAGGCAGTGAGAAAGCCTATGAAGGAGGTGCTGGGGAAAAAAAGACACCTCCAAATCAGGTCCAATAAATGAGAATCAGGACTTTGAAAAGCAGGAAAGCACAGCACCAGGGAAACATTATAGTCCAGCCATCCTGATGGGGAAACTGAGGCTAGGGAGAAGAAGGCACTTGCCCAACAAAGTTGCACAATGAGTTAGCCACAGCCCCCTCCTCCCTGACATTTATTTGGACCTAGGACTAGGAGAGGAGGTCTGATGTTCAAATACTGATTTTTGTTGGCCATGTATAGAATGTCATGGAAAGTCACGTAATATTATAAAAAGAATTGAGTTGAACTGTCAGAGTTGGAAGACATCAATGAGCTTGAACAGTCTTACCCCCTCCTTGTGGAGATGGGATAATGGACTGGCCCAGAGAAGAAAATGGACTGGCCAAGGTCATACAGCAACTCTGAGGCAGAGTTGGAGCCAGATCCCAGCTCTAGCGGCCATGTCACTTCCTGTGCCCCACACATGCAGGGGCAGCAGTCCTCCTCTTACTAGTTTAGCAGCTGGATCTTTTCAAGGCAGACAGGACCTAATAGAGCAGCAGAGAACACTCCTCCTGCAATGCAAAAATGGCAGGCATTGTTCTCTAACCCCTCCCCTCTCCTCAACTTTACCACCTCCACCCCCACCCCCCCTGCTTTTTAGACTTTCACAGAGTTTTAGGGCTGGGCCTTCTGGATATTCTTGAGCTAGTGGTAGAACTGGATTCTTTGTTTCCTCTGCTCACCTGGCCCTGGCAGCCACCAATGCCACTTAATGCCCTCAGGCTATTTAGAGACTACCGAAGTTCAGGCTGGCCCCCTGCCACATCTCAGACACATCAGCGGCAAGGCTAGTACAGGCATCCTCACTCCACCTTCAACTTTGACCTCCAGTCTGGGGCCCAGACAAGATTTTTCTCTCAATATCCATATTTTTCAGGGGCAGGAAACTGCACAAAGCCTAGCTCACCATTAAAAGGTTGAGGAGGTCACTAGAGACCTTGGGGATCCCCTCAAATTCCGTAAAAGTTGGGAAATTTGGGTGAGGGTCAATCACGAAAACAGGTCTTTACAGAGAAAAGTGAAAGCAGCCCTGGACTGGGAGCCTGGGCTCTGAACTCCAAATCTGCCCCAGTCGCTGGCAGGGTAGGTGACCTTGGGGAAGCACTTTCTCTTCTCTGGGCAGCAGCAGGCCCTTCAGTAACTGGTGGAAGCTGGATTCTATGGTCTCTTAAGGCTCCAGTGTGCCGAAGAGGCGGAGGAAGCTGGGACGCGGGCGCTGCAATTCGTTTTCCTGGCAGGTGAGTCCTCCGGCGCGGCCCAGGGGCGCGTGCCCCGGGGCCCTGTTTCTATGCCTAAGGATGGGCCCGGCAAGGTGCCAAGGGGCTTTGTAGTCCCCAACCTCTCCGCCCCCGCCTCTCCCCGCCGGCCTCTCGCTCTGGAATAAACTGCCGGGTGGCGGCCAGGGCGCCGCAGCGCGATTGCACCGCGGCCACGGAAATGGGAACGCATGCAAAATCGAAACTGAGCTCCAAGGCTCCAGCGAGCCCCATCCGGGCGGGACCAGCCCCTCGAGCTTGCGGTGTCGCCAAGCAGCGACCGGCCTGGCGTTGGGGGGGGGAAGTGGAGAGTCCCAGCGAGGGGTTCTGCAGCCTCTAAGTCCCCTGCCAACACCACGCCCGCGCTTATTTGCATTTAAAGAGAAACGCACCAAGGAAAACAGTGGGCGAGTCGGGAAACGCCTTCTCACCGTGGCGATTGGGCCATACGCCTGCCAATCAGGGCGCCGATGCCCCACCCTGTGGCCGTGGAGTCCGGGGGGAAGGGTATGGGGGAGCTGCCCAGAGCTTGGGGTAGGGGAGCCGGTGCAGGAGGTGACTGGAGCCGCGGCGGCGGCAGGGGTGGCGGTGGCGACTCTCTCAGCCGTGGCAGCCAAGGTTCCAGCCCCGGCCAGGGAGGCGCAAAAGACAATAAGCGGGCTGGAAACCGGACCGGGCCGGGTAAGCATTGCGCGCGGCCAGGAGCCTCCGCCTGCCCGCCGTCCGGTGCAGTCTCGCGTGCTCCGCTCTGGCCGCCTGGAGAGGAGATCTAAGGACTGGGCCGGTCGGCATCCGGACCGCTCTGCGCTCCCCTTTGGAACCCGCTTTGAGGACTGTCCGGTGAGGGCCAGAGCAGTGTCCCCTGGGCGCGAGCGACCGCTGCTAGAGGCGGAGAAGAGGTGGGCAGGCCGGCGGGCTATCCTGGGCCATGCCTTGGGGCTCTCGGGGGAGGCGGGGATGGGGCCCCACACGTGCTGCCCTGCGGTCTCGGGAGGGGAGCAGCCAACCAGCACTCCCAGCGGTGCATTTGTAGGCCAGGAGCTTTACAGCTTTGTTGTAGCATATTAGCTGGAACAGCTGTGTTACGCGGGTATTGCTCACCCCAGCGGCTCGGCTGCCGCCCCGCCCCTCCCCTCCCCTGCGCATCTCCTGCCTCTCCCTGTCCTCTAGGGACGAAGCCAGCGCGCTAGGCTGGGCCCGACGGGTACTTACTTTGGCGTGGATTGGGGTATCTACATTGTCTGCCTTCTCCCTGGGGGAGCTCATTTGGGCCTGTGGTCTGCTCACTTCCCTTTGGAACCTCGGCCTTGAGGCCCCAACAGCCGCGCCCTCTGCTCCTGGGCCTCCGGGCGCATCTGGCGCCCCCCACCCCCCACCCCGTCGCGGACAGGCGGGCTGGCAACCCGGCTCTCGCTGTACCTTGCGTTAGGGCAGCAGCTCAAGCTAGTCCTTGGGTTAGAGCTGCAAGGCCGCTTTGTGTCCCCCCCCCACCCCCGCCTCGCCTCGCCTCCTCTCCCCTTGGAGGGCACTGGCCGCGTTTTTCTCTCCAGCCTCCGGTTTAAAAATAGCGATAAGCATGGTGGGGTGTGTGTGTATGTGGGGGGGAGGGTGTTCTGTGCCAGAGGCCGAGGGAGCAATTATTGTAGTAGGGAACGAACCGTTTGGGTGTGTGTGAGAGAGCTAGAGAGTCAGCCAAACCCTCCAACTTCGCAGTTACTTAAAATACCCAGGCTGCCGGGCCGCTGTCATTGTCTGCTGCAGACACCTTTGACACTGGTGACCGCTGGACTTTGCCTAGGTTTTCCGGTGGTGAGGGGTCGTGCCCTCCAGGCGCGCCACAGCCCAGGCGGCAGCTGGACTGGCCCCGCAGAGCCGGCCTCGGTTTGGCCAGACTTGTCTTGGCACGGGCCGCGGGGTCAAGGTGAGCCTTTGCCCCTCACACACTAACATCTCCCTCTGCAGCTTTGCCTGCCTGCTGCATTCATCTGGGCTGGGTGGACGGTGCTGCGCTGTTGGACTCTGCACCCCTTGGGGATTCCAGCAGAGCCCCCTCCCCGAGTGCAGCTCCCCCTCATTCGGCCCCAGCCCCATCCACCGCTGTGTGCCTCTGGCAATGGACTCTAGGCCTTTCTGAGGAACAAGAGGGAGGGAGCTACCTAGGGGCTTGAAAGGCTTTTCTTGGACATTTGACCCACCTCTGAGGGTGGAGAACTCTGTGGGCTGCAGGGCCCAGGCAAAGCCTAGGTACCTTTGAGAGGAGACAGTGAGACCCAATAAATCCCTCACTTAAGGGAAGGCTAGCTGGGGACCTTTGCGACACTAGCCAGGACTGCAGATACTACACTACAGTCACCTCCTCTCACTTTGACCAAGCACCAATACAGTCCCCCTATTTGCAGCTGGGCATCCCTGGCCCAGAGCTGGACATGTCCTCTGCACTGCCTCAAACCAACAGCCACCTAACATATCTGCCCTATATAACTCCCTCCCCACACCCAAACCCCCTCACTCTGCACTGTCCAAATTCTCTTCCCTCTCAGCTCTGGGCCTATCTCCTCAGTGCCTTTCCTGCCTGTCTCTTGCAGTCCATGATGACCTCTTCTTTCTCAGAACTCCTCCAGGCTGCCTGCATCCCTTGGGCATTTTGGGGCTTAAATTATAATAGGAGACAAATTATAATTGAGTTTCCCTGCCTCTACTTTGTCTCCCTGATATCATGGATGTTTGGGTTCTTTTGGAACCTCTCAGGGGGGTAAAGGAAACCTGGATCTCAGCCACAATCCCCTCAAAGCCTAGCAATGCATAGCAGTTAATGAATGCTCCAGAAGGACTTGCCGTCTGTAAAGCTTTGGAGAAGACCTTTACCTCTCCAACGTCCTGGTTCATATGAAAATGATTAGAAAAATGATACTGAAGGCTCAGATATTTATTGAGTATACTTAATGAAGATTGAGAAGGGGGGTGGGTTACATCTGAAATTAAAAGTAAATAAATCATGATGTCTCCCTTCAATAAGCTCAGGACCTGGACTGCCCAGTCCCCAGACTACACTACCTTTGGTTGCTGATTCATGAGTCTAGAGGCAAACTACCACGGAGAGAGATGAGAGATCTGTATATACAGGGGAATTGTCCTGGGAAGCCTCCAGAAATTAGAGGGGTTTGTTTAGGCAAAGGATAGTGGTATAAGCAAAATTAGGAGTAGGAAGGGGTGACTTGCAAGCAGGCTGAGTGCAGTGACAGTCTTTTTTGGTTGATACTGTAAGGTAGAAAGGAGGTTGGGGCCCAGTGGTGGTGGGGTTCCCAAGTGCCAGGTTGTGGAATGAGGATCTGATCTTGGGGGAATGGAGGAAGGGGCCATCAAAGAATGGGGAATTGGGAGGTTTTGATATTTTTTGTGTGCAAATATGCCACAATAAAATGGGATTTTAGAAAGGGTTTTAGAATGGGGTCTTAGAAAGGGATAGGAAGAGCACCATAAATTGGGCAGGTAAGAGGCCACCTTTGGATCTGAAAGAACTGGGGGGCAGGCTATCTCTAGAGGGAAACTGTATCTTGTCAGCCTCTCTTTGGCCTTGCAGGGGGTTGGGGGAAAGGAGGGAGCCTGGAGCCTACATACCAACGTGGTGGAGGCTAAGTGTCCCTCAGGCCTCTGCTGATCCTTTTTCTCCCAGCTGGACAGGCCTTCAGGGAGCACCAGTTTGGACACCTATGTTTACAGATGGGAATCCTGAGGCATTGGAAAGCAACAGGGACTTGCTTAAGGTCACACAGCATTTAGGGAGAGGCTGCTGCCTCCTGTGCAGTGACTCCACTGTATCCCACTGTCTCCAGCAGCCTCCATTCAACACAAATCAGCACAAATTGTATTAACTAACCCCTCATCTTACCTCACCCATTCATCAAGAGTGAAGGGATGCTAAGTTAGCTTTCTAGGAACTCCTCCCCTGGCATGTCTCTTGCGTTTTAGTCTTGGTCTACAGCCTGTCAGGGGCTGAAAGTTTCAGGAAGGGAGGTAATTGAAAGAAGTTGGCAGTCCAGTGATCCTCTCCTAGTATAGTGGAGGTGTTAAAAATTCCTCAAGAACTGTTACATTTACAATCTCTGAACCAGGGGATGAAGGGAATGAGAGAAATAGCAACAAGTCTGGTTTGCTTGTAGAATCAAAGAGGGAGAAGGGCTTCCAGCCCCCTCATTTACAGATGGGCTACAAGAGGGCATGCCCAGTGTTATTTCATCAGTGCCCCTGCCTCAAATCGTGACCAGGCAGATAGACTAGGTGATAAAAGTAAAGCCCTCGGAGGAGGCGTTTCATAGCCTTCCTGTGTCATTCATTCCTGGGTTACCCATCTCATTGCCAGGAAATTCTTTCTCAGATCTAACCTGAGCCTCTCATGCTATGCTTAAACCAACTGTGTGTGTGTTGGGGGGTGGGGTTGAGAGCAGCTGGCCACCATTGCTCTTCTGCTTAACAATTCATTGGAGATTTCATGGGCATTAAACCATCTCTTCCACCTCCAACTTCTATTCTCTGAATTAAATAATCACAGTCTTTTCACCTCTCCTTGGTCTTATTTTTCAAACCTGTGCATGTGTAAGTATATCACTAGCAAGGCAGGCAGGGAAACCAGAACCACTGCAGAGGTGCAGGTGCCAGCCGAGTGAGGGTGCATTGCTCCCCTGCACCTCCCCTTTTGGGATTAGGGGATAATATGAACAATGGAGGAAATGGCCCGAGGGAGCTTGGTGGAGTCAGAGGCAGCCATAGTGGTGCTGCAGGGGGTGGGGGTGGGGGAGCTTTGCGACCCTTTGATCTACATTTCTTGCTGCAGAGCCTTCATTGCTTTCATCTCCTACAGGTTTTTTCCCCCCTGCTGGGTTTCGAAGCAGATACTAACCCCTCTTCTCTAGCCAGTACTCCTCAGCCCTCCCTGCTGGGGGCTGCAGCTCTTTCCAGAGAGAGAGGGCTAGGCCCAGACAGTTGTGGTCCCCCTCCTCTCTGTATATGTATGAAATATTCATAGGCTAGGCTTTGTGCATTCAGAAAGAGTAAAATGCTGGGTGGTCTTGCATGGGGTAGAAGTGAGAGGCATGAGGAGTGAGGCTGGGCCACAGTACACCTCTGTTCTGCAGTGGACCCAACCAGCTAGGCATCCAGGCCTCCCAGTGAAGCCTAGGATCCCCAACATCCCATTCCCTCAACATGCCTCCTGACTCAGCAGCCACTAGAAAACTGGACACAGGACCGCCCTTTCCCCAGCTTCTCATGCATCCTGGGGGAAGCAGATCCCCGGTCCGAGCTCCCATTTCTACATGGGAAAACAGAGGCCCAGAACAGGGAAGGGATTTATTTGCCCAAGGTTACATGAGAGCACAAAGCTCCTGGCCCCCAATTCTAGGCTTCTTTCTCTAAGCACACTGATCCTGATCCCCACCCCCCAAACCTCAGTTTCCTTACCTGGTCTCTCACATAGGGTATGGTGCATACAGAGGGGTGGATACATAGGAAAGTCAGGAGTCTCTATTGTTCACTCCACCCAGCTGCTCCTCTGCAGGCTTTCCTCGGCTGCCTTGTCACATCTGTTTCCCTGGGGTTAGCTCCTCTCTTGTTCTTCATCTGAACAGGGGTGGAAGGAGGTAGTGCCTGTCTTTGATCTCACCCTTGCTGGGTTAGTACTGACATAGTGGAAGCCTTATGATGCAGGCATGACACCTTCCTTGGATACATTCCTCTCTAAGGGGGTTGGAAGCCTGAGAGGGGAGTGGCAAGTAGGTGGCTCCCAGAGCCCCCACCGTTCCAGGCAAGTTGGGTAGGCAGCCTCAGCAGCCTGAGGAGAAAGATGGAGCATCAAGAAGATTCACCAGAAAGGCCGGTTTCTAGGCAGAGGCAGTGTCTGGGTGACCACACCTCCCAGACTGGAGAAGCCCCTGTATATTTGGGGCTGAAGCTAAGGGGCAGAGAAGTGAGCCTAGGAAACCTGCAAAGGGCATGCAGAGAGCAAGTCTTGAAAGTCAGGCAAAGGAGTTTGGCCTTGATCCTGTAGGCAAAGCGGAATATTTGGTAAGTAGAGGAGTGATGTGCTGAAATCAGGATTGTAAGAAAATGAATCTGGCAAGGGTGTGCAGGATGGATGAGATGGAAGTGGGGAGGCACGGGGTGGGATTTCAGTGTCATGGCAGGGAGGAACCAGAGGGAACTCTGCTAAGATGCTTTTGTCATCCTCATAGGACCGTGAGGGGTGGGGGGGAATCTGACGAGCTGGAGTGGAGAAGGTAGCTGTAAGAGGCCCCATCACAAGGGCACGTTATTGAACATCTGCTTGGTACCTAGCAAGTAATCTGTCTTTTACATTTATCATCTCTAATCCTTACTGCAATTCTACACGGTAGGTAGCATTTTCTTCATTTTATAGATAAGACGTTTGAGTTTCAGAAAGGTTAGGCCACTTTCTCATATCCCACAGCCTGAAAGGGATGAAGCTGGCATTTTAGTTCTGGGCTGACAAACTCCAGCTAAATTAGAATTCAGTTGAACCAGCGTTGTTTGAGCTCCTGCTCTGTGCTAGATATGGTGACTACCGTATAAGATGAAGGCGGGTGCATTGAGAGAAATGAAAAGACAGACTGAGGGCTGCCAGAATGAATTGCCCAAGGCTGAGTATGTTAATTCATTTGACGGACTAGTGGTGGGGGAGTAGGAGCAGGGGCTAGAGGGCCCAGTTTGGGGTCTGTGCTGCATCTAGAGTTGGTGGGATGCCCCCTTGAGAAGAGGTCCCCCTCAGGAAGCCTGCAAATTAGGGGAGGAGTGGTTTCAGGGATAGCTTGGGTGGGGCTCTGCCAGCAGCCTTTACAGCTCCACCAAAGAATACCAAGCTAGACAGCCCTTTCTTCAGGTCCTGAAAAAAATGGTTTTGAGAGTAGACTTTGGCTGTGGGCTTTAGAAATGGTTGATTCAAATTCCAAATCTCATAGATCATTTTCCTTAAATAATAGCTCAAATTCTTTGTCCCCGTTTTGTCTTTACCTTTATCTTTGTCCCCACTGGCAGGTTTCTGTTTGGACCTTTTTTTTGGCCCCTCAAACTTATCTCCCAAGGAAAAGAAGAGTAGAGAAACATATTCCACGGTTTGGGAGTAGTGATGGTGGGGTTGCTGATGAGGAGAACAGCCACAGGCTGGGTTGGCAGCTCTTGGATTCTGAAGTCAGCAGGCTTTCTGGAATGTGCTAGGTGGGGCCAAAATAGTGGTAGCCAGTGAGGACTGGAAATGCTTCAGAGAAGGCTCAGCTGGGTTGGGACAGGAGTGTGATGGGAGGGGGAGATGATGGCTCTTTCAGGTGTGAGGGGAACCTGCACAGTCCTTACTCTCAGTCTTCTTCCTTTGATTAGGGGCCAGAACGGTGCAGCAGAATGGCATAGAATTGGGACTCAAAGAGGCCTGGAAACTGGTGTGGCTCTGTCATCATCCCACTGTGTGACCTTAGGCAAGTCTTTTCCCAAGCCTAGGCAGTTTCCTTTTCTGTGACAAGGAGTTACCATCCCCTACCAGGCCTGATTAATGGATTGCTGGGAAGGAGAAATGGGGAGTGAGGAAGTGGGGAACACTTTGTAAGCTGATAAGTACCATGAGTGGATAAAGGACATCCGCTGATTTGCATTTCCTTTGATGCTGGTACTTTAGCTGAGTTTGAATTGTTGACCTTTCTGGCTTGGGCTAGAGAACCTGGCTACTTGAAATTCCCAGATAATCCAGAGCTGTTAGCCAGTAGCTGATTTGAGGCAACATTTTGAGTTCCTGAATGTCAAATGTTGGCTAAAAGAACAACTAAAGCCTCCTGTGAGATAACTGCACAGTCACCCTCATTTACCATTTGGGTAAACTGAGGCCCAAGCAGGTTTGGTGACATACCCTTAGAGCACTGGGGAGCACTTTAGTCAACCCTGACTGAGGTAGTTTTGCTGCTAGAAACTGTCCAACTATAGTTTGAATAAAATACATATAAAACTAGTTGCCATGTTTTTGAGCCTCTGTTATATAATGCATTTTATTTGGTACTCTATATACATCGGTTTTGTTCCTTAAAATAGCTTTAAGAGGTAGGCACTCTTAGTAGCATCATTTTCCAGTTGGGGAAACTGAAAGAACTTGCTGGATTTCCCCCAGGTAGGCAGAGCTGATTACAGTGCAGAACTGGCTGACTCTCAGGGAGTGGGGGGCTGGGCTTCCTGTCCTTACTACTCCTTCCTTAGACCACCCTCCCCCACATACATGAGGGCAGGATGGGCCCAGAGTGGGCTTGCTCCCAGGAAAACTTCTTGGAGGAGGTCTGGGAAACTATGACTAGTTGAGGCCATGCCTCTGGAGCTACTGCTTAAATCCACACACTTCTTCCCTGAACTCAGCCTTCTCTAAGTTGGCTGAGCTGGCCCCAGGAAATAGGGCTGGGAGCAGAATGTTTAAGACTTGGTGGAGCTGTTTCCTCCTTATCGAGAAGGATTCCTGGGTCAGGTTTGTGACTGGTCTCCTGCCTGTATTTTGAAAGGAGGGGAGAAGGAAGAAGCTCTGCCCTAGCTCTGACCTAGCCTTTCACTGGTCCGAGAATGGCCTGAGGCTGGCCTCGGGAGCAGGGTTGCCCACAGCCCAATTCTGGCCATGCTAGCAACAGCTGTAGCAAGTGGCCCCTGCCAGGGACCACAGAGTAGCCTTAGAGGGTTCCCTCACCCACCAGTCCACCTGAAACTTAGACAGCCGTACAGGTTGAGAAACCTAAGGGTGGAGGGGCTCTGCATTTAGCAGGACCACTTTCTTGGCAGGAACCATGAAGGGAGCCAGCCTCAGCCTGGAGGAGCTGCAGAATCTGTCCCTTTGCTGTCCCCTTTGCCTTCTGCCCCACCTCACTCTGCTGACCAGTGTACTCTGTGGTCCCGAATAAAGGCAGCATAGCCCACTGGGGAAGGACAGCATTGGGACCTGGTGAGGTAGTAAGGTGTATGGAGAAGGAGCCTGGGCCAGAAGTGGTTAGGTGGGGCTGGGCTAGGGGGGCTACTAGCTCTGGGTGATTCCTGCCACCTCCTGTCCTACTGTCTTGCAGGGGGATACAGGGAAGAGACACTATGAGTGGGGTACATGGCTCTGGGAGGGACAAGGCAGGGAGGTAGGAGACAGCATAGTTTCAAGGCTGGTCCTTGCCAGCAAAGATAACCCTGGGCCTAGTTAGGAGGAAAGCCTGAAGCTGGGGGAAGAGAATTTCATTCCAAGGGACACAGCCTTGCCTAGTTCACCCACTCCCACCACATACACAGAGGGCTTTTTAAACTGCCCTTAACGAAGGACTTTGTATAAATCCACGAACATGTCTTTAAAATCCCGTCACACCTGGCTCTTCCTCAGCATGAGCCAAGGCAGCTAGTCCCTTGGACTTCCTGTAGTGAATGGCTTTCTCAAATGAGTGGCCTTTTACACATGGTCTACTACTTCCTAAGAAACTGGGATCTGACCTGAAATAACGGTAATGCCAACCTTTCTCATTTGCTTTGCACTTTACAGTTTACAAAGTGCTTTTGGTGTCCATTATCCCATCTAACCTCACATTACTGCAGTGGACTGGGGAGATAGAGGGGGTAGATAGAGGAGCTATTTTGATCTCCATTTCACAAACACCCAAGGCTCAGAGGAGTGCCTTGGCCTGTTCAGGGTTCCTTGGCATGGTATGCAACACAGCCCTGTGGCCCATGGCTCCTTCCACAACATACTGCAGATCCCTGTGACAGGGAAGGGGACAATGTAGAGAGCAGTGGACTGGCCTCTACTCCAACGGAGCACAGAAGCAAGGGCAAGAGAAAGCCCAAAGGGACTACCCTCAAGCCAAGGCATCAAGGTTCTGGAAAGCAGCCCTCTTTGAGATTCAGTCTGCCTAATTCTTCTGTTCACAGGAATTCCAGCTCCAAAACCAGTAGGACAATTAAGCCTTTGATTCACAAGGATGGGTAAGCCCATAAGGTTTTTCACTTAGCCCTTGGTCTTCCTTGATGACTAGTCTTGCCCATCCTTTCCCCTAAATAATTGCCGTTTTTACTCACTCCTGTCTAACAAGGCCCAGATTGAATGCCTCCTTATCAAGGCAGCTTCTCTGAGCCCAGGAGCTATCTTTCTGCCTTTCAAGTTTATCCTGGGATATGATCACAAGGTCTGAAGAATGATACTTCAACACTCTGCTTAAGCAATAATGGGGACTCTTCTCTAAGGCCTGCATCATATTGTGCCTTCAGACTGTTATATATAGGTTTTTCTACCTGTTAGCCTAGGGGATCCCCAAAAGCAAGGACTGGGGTTTCCCCTTCTGGCAGCACTGAGCTTAATAACTATCATTTAACCAAATGTTCTGGAGAGGTTCATTTCATGAATTCCACAGAGGGGGGTAGAATTTCACAAATAACTCCATTTATTGCCACCCCATCTCCTCAATGCCCAGCGCCATAATGACAACACTGTCAGTAATTTCAGGGCTGAGGTAAAAACATCTGTGCTCTGGAAAATGAGCGATTCAGATAGATGATAGGGCCCTTATTCCCATGAGACCCTGGGGCAGAGGACTCTGAGTGTATGTGTGTATGATTGTGTATTTGAGGGGTAGCACTGTCTATTGTGAGTCTATCAGTTACAGGGCTGAGCTGGAACAATGCCATGTTAAAGTATATCACACAGAATCAAAAAAACAAAAACTTAACCTGAGCAAATGGCAATACAGATCTCTGCAGAGAGGGGATCAGATGAGGTTTTTTTTTTTTTTCTCTTATTTTCTGGATAACCAGCCATTATCTTGCTCCTAGTTTAATATTCAGTTCTGCAGAGCCCCTGATGGAAGCCTGGATCACATTGATGATTCAAGTGTCAGGCCAAACAAGGCACAAGGCACAAAGTTAATATTTGCTAGACAAGATCAGGGACTCCAGCAAGGTTCCTCTAATGAGGTCAAAGGCCAGAGTGTAGCTGCCAGGCTCTCTCCACCTCCAGCGCTGACCCTTAGTTTCACTGCAGGTGAATGTGTGAGTGTTATTACCGTGGCAACCAATCACAGGGCTGATGTGCTGGCTAGCTGCTCTTAGGACAACAGTGTTGCTTGCCTCTCCTTCTCTCTCTCTGGCTCCCAGCAGCTGTTCTGCCTCCCTTCCCTACCCAAGCTCCTTATCTGCTGGCGGCTACCCTACAGTGAGGGAACAGTGGTGAGGGACTTTCCAGGGAGGGGTCATTGGGTTTTAGCAGGCTGGTCACTGATCCAGCTGTCAATCAGTTGTAGTCACTGGAATGAATACATCAGACAGTGGGGTTGGGGAGGGGGATATGTTGGGGTAGGTGGTGGCTAGCTCGTCTTTTTATTCCATCTCTGTGACATTTGGATATTTAGAGGATTGGGAGCTTAGACCAGAAGAGTGTGTCTTGCACCAGGTTTGTTTATTTATTTATTTATTAATTTTAAAAATTTTTATTGGAGTATAGTTGCTTTACTATATGTTAGCATATAGAAACTAATGTTTTGTTAGTTTCTGTTGTATAGCAAAGTGAATCAGCTATACGTATACATATATCCCCTCTTTTGGATTTCCTTCCCATTTAGGTCACCACAGAGCATTGAGTAGAGTTCCCTGTTGCACCAGGTTTATTTATTTAAATAGCTGTTGAGAGCCTAACTCCCAGACCAGGGACATGAATCATGTGGAGTTGTGCCTTCAAGGAGTTCCCTTTCTAGATAGGGAGCTAGATGGGGGCCAAAGTAACAAAAGGAGCAGAGAAGAAACAGTCTGCCTCATGGTTCTAAAGTGGAACTTGGAGGTTTCAGCTGCTGAGGGCCACATTAAAATCTGTTCGCAGCAGGACAGTAACTAGAGAGTCTGACCTAGACCTACCCCTCACATAACCACTATGACAGGGAGGTATTTCTAGGTGTCTTGGACAGAGGATACTGAATCCCGGAGAGTGCCTTGCCCCAAGGCTACCATGCCATCTTAGCTGATCCTGGATTGCAGCTCTGGAATGTGGGTCTGCAAGGCTCCTACTCTGAGCTTTTGAAGGTCTGAGCATGGTCCTACAGGCAATTTAAGGAGCCTGCGGGAAGAAGGTGAAACTTCAGGTCTACTTTTCTACCCAGTCCAAGGCAAAATGTCAGTGAGAGCCCTGGCTAATGTGAAATTGAGGCCTGGATGTTGCAGAACCCAGTGAATACTTAATGGGCTATTTTGCCAGATGCTTTTCAAAAATCCTATGTCATAGGAGTTGACTTCCCTTCTGCCTTTCCTGCCTCTCTACTCCACCCCCTTTGATAATCCCTCTCATGACCAATAGCACTGTGGGCCTTTTTCATATCTGCAGTTCCCCCTGCCCAGTGCTCCCCTGAGCTTAAAGTGACCTGAAGTGAGTGGACCCAGCAAGTGGGGTAAGGGTGATGGCTGCACGTTGCTCAGTGTAGGGTTTTGCTGCCTTGGAGCCCAGAGGAGGCTGGCCCAGCAAGTCAAGCATATGGAGTGCATTAAGGTTTTCCCTACATTTTCTCTTACATTCTGGTTCCACTCAAGCCTGAAACCACAGACACCTGTGAAAACAAACCCAGCCTGGTTGCTTGCTCACCAGTACTGTCTCTCTGTCTTTGTCTCTCTCATCTTCAGCCCCAACTGCGATGCTTCCTGACTGATGATGTTATAACAGTGCCCAGAAGCCAGAAGGCTGCATTTTTCAGCTGAACATACCTGAGTTGTCCCCACCATCATGGAGACCCAAAAGGATGAAGCTGCTCAGGCCAAGGGAACAGCAGTCTCTGTGGATACCCAGGACCAATGGGCAGAGAAAGGAGCCAAGAACAAGGCAGCTGAGATGACAGAAGGGCCAGCATCAGAGCAACCCTCATCTGGCCCAGGTAGGCTGAAGAAAACTGCCATGAAACTCTTTGGTGGCAAGAAGAGCATCTGTACCCTGCCTAGTTTCTTTGGAGGGGGACGAAGCAAAGGTTCTGGGAAAGGCAGCTCTAAGAAGGGTCTTAACAAGAGCAAGACCCACGATGGCCTGAGTGAAGCAGTCCATGGCCCTGAAGACATTGTCAGTGAAGGAAATGGCCTCTCCTTACCTTTGCCTGAGTCATCCTGCCGACTTCCCAGCTCTCAGAGTGCCCATGGATCTTTGGAGACAGACTCCAGACGCAAGACGTCTGTGGCTGGAGCCACAGAGAAAGCTAGGGCTGAGAAGGCTCCCTTTGTACCCAAGCCAAAAAAAGGCCTGAAAGGTTTTTTCAGCAGTATCCGCCGTCACCGGAAGAGCAAGGTCTCTGGGGCTGAGCAAAGTGATCCAAGAGCCAAGGAGCCTGAGGGGACCAGAGGCAGGCCTCATGAGCATGTGAGCTCAGCCCTTCTGTCCCACACTGAGACCCTCCAAGCCCCAAGAAAGGAAAATGCCAAATCCCAAGATGTCCCTGGGCCAAAAGTTTCTTCAGTACCAGAGACTTCTCCAGCAGCCACTGAGCAGACAGCCTGCAAAGATCCAGAAAAAACCATGGAGGCCTGTGCCTCAGCACTCCTGCAGCCCAAATCTGCCCCTGAAGCCAGTGGCCCAGAGGAGCCCCATAGCCCAGAAACAGGGGAGAAGGTTGTGGCAGGAGAGGTAAATCCACCCAATGGCCCTGTGGGGGACCAGCTGAGCCTCCTCTTTGGGGATGTCACATCCCTGAAAAGTTTTGACTCACTGACAGGTTGTGGTGACATAATAGCAGAACAGGACATGGATAGTATGACAGACAGCATGGCCTCTGGAGGCCAGAGGGCCAACCGAGATGGGACCAAACGAAGTTCCTGCCTGGTGACCTACCAAGGAGGGGGCGAGGAGATGGCCTTGCCTGATGATGATGACGAGGAAGAAGAGGAAGAGGAGGAGGAAGAAGAGGAAGTCAAGGAGGAAGAAGACGATGACTTAGAATATCTGTGGGCAAGTTCCCAGGTGTACCCAAGGCCCATTCTAAATCCAGGCTACCATCCCACCACATCCCCAGGCCACCTCGGTTACATGCTCCTTGACCCAGTTAGGTCTTATCCTGGCCTAGCCCCTGGAGACCTTTTGACTCCTCAGAGCGATCAGCAAGAGTCTGCCCCCAATAGTGATGAGGGTTATTATGACTCCACCACACCTGGACTTGAGGATGATTCAGGTGAGGCCCTGGGGCTTGTCCGCAGGGATTGCTTGCCCCGAGACAGCTATAGTGGCGATGCCCTCTATGAGTTCTATGAGCCAGATGATAGTCTTGAGAACTCCCCACCTGGGGATGACTGCCTTTATGACCTCCATGGTCACAGCTCTGAGATGTTTGACCCCTTCTTGAACTTTGAGCCGTTTTCTTCCTCTCGGCCACCTGGGGCAATGGAGACAGAGGAAGAACGGCTAGTGACCATCCAGAAACAGTTGCTGTATTGGGAACTTCGGCGGGAGCAGCGAGAGGCCCGCAAGGCATGTGCCCGAGAAGCTCACACTAGGGAGGCCTACACCCAAGAAGCTCACACCAGGGAGGCCCATGCTCGAGAGGCCCACACCCGGGAAGCTTATGTCAGAGAGGCCCGAGCTCGAGAGGCCTATGCCAGGGAGGCCTGTGGCCGAGAGGTCCATGCTCGAGAGGCTCAAGTCCGAGAGGTCCAAGTCCGGCAGGAGAAGCCTATCATGGAGTATCAGATGAGGCCTTTAGGACCGTCAGTGATGGGCCTGGTGGAAGGGGCATCAGGGGCCTCTCAGACTTCCCACAGAGGAACCACCTCAGCTTTCCCTGCCACTGCAAGCAGTGAGCCAGACTGGAGGGACTTCCGTCCTTTGGAGAAGCGTTTCGAGGGAACCTGCTCCAAGAAAGATCAAAGTACCTGCCTGATGCAGCTCTTCCAGAGTGATGCTATGTTTGAGCCAGACATGCAAGAAGCAAATTTTGGAGGATCTCCCAGGAGGGCTTACCCTACTTATTCACCCCCTGAGGAGCCAGAGGAAGAGGAGGTTGAGAAGGAAGGGAATGCCACTGTGAGTTTCTCTCAGGCCCTTGTGGAGTTCACCAGCAATGGGAACCTCTTCTCCAGCATGTCCTGCAGCTCTGACTCTGACTCATCCTTCACTCAAAACCTCCCTGAGCTGCCCCCCATGGTGACCTTTGACATCGCTGATGTGGAACGGGATGGGGAAGGCAAGTGTGAAGAAAATCCTGAGTTCCACAATGATGAAGACCTTGCAGCCTCCTTGGAAGCTTTTGAACTGGGCTACTACCAGAAACGCGCCTTCAACAACTACCACAGCCGATTCTACCAAGGCCTACCCTGGGGTGTGAGCAGTCTCCCTCGATACTTGGGACTGCCTGGCATGCACCCTCGTCCTCCACCTGCTGCCATGGCCCTCAACAGGAGGAGCCGCTCCCTTGACACTGCTGAGACCCTGGAGCTGGAGCTCTCCAATTCTCACCTGGGCCAGGGCTACATGGAGTCTGATGAGCTTCAGGCTCAGCAAGAAGATTCAGATGAAGAAGAAGAGGAGGAAGAATGGGGCCGAGACAGTCCCCTGTCCCTCTATACTGAACCTCCAGGGACCTACGACTGGCCTGCCTGGGCTCCCTGTCCTCTCACAGTGGGGCCAGGCCCTGCAGGAATAAGTCCTAGCCAGTTGTATGGGCCTTCCAGCCAGTCTCTACATAGACAGGCAGTCTGTTGCGTATCTCCTGTCGCCATGTCAATGTTGCTGTCAGTATCAGGGCCAGAGCCAAGGGCACCTAGGGAATCCAAGTCTCATCTAGCTCGACCTTCGCACCTACCCCTGCCCACGGGCCCTTGTTATAACCTCCAGCCAAAGGCCTCCCAGAGTCCGAGGGCCAGGCCTCGAGATGTGCTGCTGCCTGTTGATGAGCCCAGTTGCTCCTCCATTTCTGGAGGCTTCAGCCCCAGCCCTCTGCCCCAGGCCAAGCCTGTAGGCATTACCCATGGCATCCCTCAGCTGCCCAGGGTCCGGCCTGAGCCCACAGAGCCTCAGCCCATTCACTATGGGGCTTCCAGCCTTGACCTGTCAAAGGAGAGGGCCGAGCAAGGTGCCTCTCTCCCCACCAGCTACTCCTCCACTGCCATGAATGGAAACCTAGCTGAGTAGTCATCATCAATTCTGGAGTGGGGGGCATGGGGCCTGAGCATGTGAATGGGGATCAGGGTTGGGCAGAGGGGTGGGGGGTGGGGGTTGCTGTTTAACTTGAAAATCCTTTTGGCCAAGGAAAGCTCCTATGAGTTTTCACCTTTTTTTTCCCACTTCCCTTGTCTGCCATCTGTGGCCACATTCAGCTCAAGTACATCTGCCCTGGGAGATTGCTGCTGCTGCTGCTGTGCTCCAGTTTTTGCTTTTGGGTTTTTTTCTTGTGACCCATGCAGGGTTTGGGATGCTGTAATTTTGTGCCTATTCCAGTTGCCAAGGTAGTGATTATATATATATAGCATGCATCCTTGACACAGACTGAACCCTTAGCACCCTCCGCCACTTCTCCACCCAGTGAATGATGAACCACTGATGAGCAGCCACATCTACAATGCCTCCCACTTGGGGACAGGGAGCTTGTTTGCTGTTAGCAATGTGAAATTACGGTACAGATCCCCCCACCCCCACTTCCTTTGGTCTTGGCATAGCTGCCACCATTACATCAGATGATATAATCTATTAGCCCCAGCTAGCTGTCCTCAGAGAGGATCAAGTAGCATGTGTCTCACTGCCTATTGCTGTGGACTTTGGCATCATAACCAGATGAGGGCCTTTTAACCTGGCCTGCTACAGCTTGGGTTGAAGACAAAAACGCTAATTCCCTTAATGGAGTGATCAAATTCATCTAGTTGCAAACAGAAGGCAAAATAGGGTTCTATTGTAGACACTGCCATAAGTCTTGAGCTCTGGAATGATAGGATTTTTTCCTTCTTTGTTTCTTTAAGCTTGTGACTGCCTGAATTGCAGATGCTTTTGAATTTTGGTTCTTTTTTCCTCCAAAGGAAATTTTTATTATTACAAGGAACACATTCTTTTAATTGATATACAGGAAGAGAAGCGGCCTAAATTAGGCTTGGCGGTAGGGGCTGGGGTTTTTGCAGGTTGCAAGAGGATAGAAAAAGGAGGTTCATTTGTCCAGCCATCAGGAGAGAGGATTTCATACATTGCAGAGCTCATGGCAACTCAGCTTCTTTTGGGAAAATTGCTTCCCCCCGCCAAAGACAAAAACTTCCTTAATCCTTGCCTACCCCTTCACTGGACGCAGTAAAGAGGCTCCATGCTAGCATTCCCAAGAGACAGGACACCAAGGGTATTTAGGCTGCTGTTCCAGGCTCTCTAAAGACCTTTCATTTTCCAATTAGCCAAGTTCTTAGCATCATCAAAGGACCGTGCTTCTTGAGAGAAAAGACTGTGACCTGCCCTCACTCTGCCAAGCTGAAGAACTCTGATTTGTATGGTAATTGCAGCCCTTTATGGAATGAATGGCACCCTCCCTTCTGCATTCACACAGTTTTCATGTTAAACTAGCTTGGAAATATTTGTGGGGAAGAGTTGCTGTCAGGAAAACATTGCAACAGGCTAATCTTGCTAGGCTCTACCTCTCATTAATCACCAACATGAGAGGGGTCCTTTTAAATTTCTTTATTGGAAATGGTATATGGAACATTTTTTACCTGGATATGTTGACCCAAATTATGATCCTTGCTCCCCTGACCCTGTCCTTATACCCCACCCATCTCCATGCCTGTTAAGAGAAGTGGTAAACAGGGCTCTTGCTATTCCCAAGATATGGCAACTTAGCTTAGGAACAGATGCTGTTGGCCCCCCAAGTCAAGATGACTTTGTGGGCAAACCGCCACCTGGACAAGGGATGTGTCTGTGCTGGTCTTTGTCACCATTTCTCAGATTGGGTTTGGCCCAGTGCCCCTCACCACAAAGAGCAAACCTGGATGGTAGAAGCTGTACCCCTGGAAGCACCACATGAATTTGCATGGCACTGACACCAACACTCAAGGGACCCAGACCAGCTCTCCAGGCTGACTTTGTCTGCATTGTGAAGAAATGCATTAGTCATGGAGCTGGAGAATCAAATAGGGTGAGGAAGGCCCTCCTCACCCCTAGCACAGCATTCCAGGAGAGAAGTGCCCAAATTCTGGCCTCTCACCAAAGCTGCCCTGGGAGGGTGGGGCTGAAATTGGCCTGGCTTTTTGGCAGGCAGGAAACACTCACCAAATGCCTTTACAACAGGGGAAAACCCACCACTTGCCTCTTCTGTCTCTGCTTGTCCTTCATGGCAGCCTAAGCTGCTGTTTATATGTGGACTGTGCCAGTCACAGCAGGTAGTAGAGCCATCATCAACCTCCAGAGCCTGCTGAGTCTATCTGAGAAGAGAAAAAGTAGGTTGTCAGCCTTTGGCCAAGGACTGAGAGCTGCCCTCTGTAACAAGAGGGCAGCAAGAGGTGCCACCTCTGCAGGGGGCAGTCATAGCCCTGACATACTTTGCTGGGCTGTGGAAGGTCGCATATCACAGTAAGTTTTAGCACTGAGCATCAGCTCATGGTTTGAACATTGTTGCCTGCAAGTCCTTTCACTGTCCCGGGCAGCCCAGAGACAGGATCCTCACCAGCAAAAGTAAGGCAGTCAGGGTGCATGGCTGCAGAAGCAGGCTCCTTTGAGTCTCACTCTAGATCCAAGCAGTTCATGGCTGAATCCCAGCTGCAGCCTAGAAGAGGAAGGAAGACTGGCTGGGGACTCATGATGACAGATCAGGGTGACACTGGGAGAGCCAACCAAGCTCCAGGCCTCTCCCCAAGCATATGCCAGTGTTTGCTTAGCTAACATCAAATATGTCCCGGACTACTAAATGTGTAGATGTCAAGTCCGCAAATGAACACCATTTCTGCACTGCAAGGTCATGGGATAATGCTTTTGGATATGACTTCAAGGGAAGATGTGACTTGAGAGAAGGTGACTGCTCTTATCTTGCTACCCAGCAAGCAGGCATATGTAGTGTCAGATAGCTCTGATCCTGAGAATTCTCAAATGAGACTGGCCTTCAGGGGACCAGTGACTGGATAGAGAAGGCCACCTAGAAGGTCTCTCCCAGGGCTGTCAGTTTCTCAGTGCTTTAACGCCTTCAAGGAAGTCCTGCCTTGGGGCTCAGTTAGGGCCTGCCCCAATCGTCTGGACTCAGCTTGGGCACCAGTCCATGAGCCTCCTGGGCCAAAGGCTTTGGTCAAAACCAGTCTTTCTCCCTCAGTACTGTACCAAGGAGGGAAGTATCTTCCCACACCCAGGGTGCATTCCCCTCATCCTGCTGCCAGTGACTTTCCCACCCTTGCCAGTGCTACCGCCCCACCTGCCCTCGGCCCCCAGGCCCAATAGCTAGAGGGAGGCATAGGGGGTTTAGCAGGGAGACTTCAAGTTTACCCATGTGTATGTTGCATCCAAGTTGTTTTTAATATATATATATCAAAAGTCAATTATCTATTTTTGTATTGTTTGCATTTTATATTCATGGAAAACAATGTTTATCAATTGTTCTTTTCTGATATATTTTATTTTTAAGCGGTGCTGTTTACAGTTTTAGACAAAACGAAGATGACACAAAAATTGCTGCTGCTTGTGCAGAGGGCTGGCATCTCAATTGCCCAGGACTCTCGCTCTTTCCCCTCTCCCCATCCCTGATGTATCGTACTGTCCATCCCCTCCCTCCATGATAGAGACAGCAGAAGATGCCCAGGTACTAAGACAAATGCCAGGTGACTCAGGCATGTGGAACCTGGTAGACAGTGTGTCGTTTATGGTTTATTTTTTTCTTTCAGACCTTGCCCTTACCCGTGTATAGACCTTCTGTCTCTGTCCCTCTTTCCTCTATGTTTTGTGCTCTAGTTTTGAAACCAGAGTGCCCACGTTTTGCTATTTGTCGTGTTGAGTTTCTGCAAAGGAGCATTTTGGGGATATTCTCCACCCAGAGAGGAGGGCAGGGGGTTTCAACTATTCCCCCTCTCCCCAAGAAGCTGGGGGAGACAGATGGAAGTGATGCTTGAACCATCAGGAATTGTCCATCTCATTGAGGAAACCCTTACATGGGACTTTCCAGGAGCTCAGTTGATTGTGACATTCGCCCAGAAGAGACGTTGGGGAATTCCTTGACCCCTCTTGCTGCTTTGGGGGAATCTCTTCCTCTGCCACCATTCCCACTCCCCTGCCCTGCTCCAGCTCACACACTGATGGGACTTTGGGGAACAGTGACTGTTAGGGTGATGGCTTGCTGGCCTGATCCCTACTTTTCCATCCTATAGTCACTCCAAAGAAGAAAATCCACATGGCGTGTATATGTGTGAGGGTTGGGCCTACTGAGAGGCAGGGCTTTAATTATTATTCTTGTTACTATTGGTGCTTATTTTCCCTGATGTATACGGGGTGGGGGGGGGAAGAAACCAGGAATGTATATTTAGGTCATGTTAAATAAAACGGCTGGGGGACAAAGGGAAGAAATTGGAAACTGCAGTACATCCTCACCCCAGGTGTAAGAGTTCTTTCTCTCCCAGTGCAAAAAGGGGAGCATGGCCCCTGAATGTGCCCTAGCTTCCCCTTCCCTATCCCTGAGACATCATGGAATTACCTGGATTGTGACCTCTCCAATCCTAGTTCTCATTGACATCTGGATATCTTGATGCACTGCCTGTTTGTAACAAATATTTCTTTTGCTGAATGCTAATAAACTGGGTTCAAGAGGGACCCCCAGTCACTAAAGTGCATTCTTGTGGTTTGTTCCACAGCAACATGCCTGTGACCCATGGTTGTTGGGTTTGCCCTTGAAGGGAAATGAAAAAAAGCAAGGGGGTGTGTGGGAGTCAACAAGTAGGGGGAACAGAAGCCAGAGCTGAAACTGAAAGTAGAGGAAACTTCAGTTCATCCAAGCCATGCCCTGCATCTCAGTCTGATGATGTGTTGCTCTCCATCACACCGTCCATGCCCTGAGACCTGCCTGGGGGCTGGCTAGCACTTCTGAAATTAGCCTCAGTTCATGTAAGTGTGCTGGCTTCCCCACCAGCCAGGAGGCAGAGGTGTGGACCTCCTCCTGATGGCTCCAGCAAAAGGATGCATCTAATGGTGGGACTCTCAGGCCAACCTGAAAGGAATAGCATACTTTACCCAGGCCTATGGGCAGAGATGCTGGCCAGGCAGCTGACTGCCCCACCTATTCAGCTGTGGGGATGATTGGGAAGCATGTGGCTTCTGCCCCTTATTGCAAGGCACCTCATCTGTTGGCACCAGCAACAGATGTCACCTGGGTCAACAGATGTCACAGCAACAACTCAGTCACCTGTGTCATATCCTGATATCCAGGCCTGTCCAAGCCTAGGCAGTAATCACCTTCCCTTTTCTATTACCCACATAAAGACCTACCTGTGCAATCAAACAGGAGAAGGTGATTGTGCTAATGGCTCAGGTTTCTCTAATCCAAACTCTTACCACTGGCCCCTGGTAAGCAAGGGCATCTGGCACCTGTTGGTGGGCTTCCTTGAGTTCTGCCCAACTGCCATGTACAAGCCAGAAGGCCTGAAATAGCAGCCGCTTGAACGTGCTGTGGATAGTGCTGCTAGGCTCCCTGGGGCCCCTTTTCAGACTAGATAAGAAGCTTGTTGGCCCCCAGGACCTCGTGAATCAAGCAAAGCCAAAATAGAAGCAAATTACCAAGAGAGAAAAGAGAACATCCTGGAAGGGAAGTTGATAATGTATAGAAATGGAATTCTCCACCCTGGGCTGCTCATGAAAGGAAGAAGAGTGTTGTAGCTGCTCAGGGAGATTTTGGAGCAAGACCTTCTGGGAAGGCCTTATTACATCCATTGGAAATTCACGGGAGTCATGGAGTCAGGGAGGCTTGGGCTTCTGCCCGAATTTTTGCCCCTCATTAATCTATGAGGACTTGGGCAAATCCCTTCTCCTTCTGAGTCTCAGTTTCCCCAACAATAATATGTGGTGGCATGGGCATAGATTTGACTAGACTAGTTTCCGTATGTAAGACAGAAGATTGGGCTACCTCAGAGTGACCAATGGAACTTTGTCAACTACCTAAGTCCAGCACTCCCCACACTGATTCTAACTCAGTTGGCCTTGGGGGGAGTTCTTTTTGTGGTACCCGACATGACTGACGTATTGCACCTCTTCCTGTTCTGCTGTGACTGATAGCTACCTTCACTGTGACATCCTGGGGAGTCCTTTGCAATACTAGAGAGGGCCATTGGTGGAGGGAACCTCCTATGACCTTCCTTAGATCATCAAGAAAACTGGCTTGGTCAGCTCTAGTGCTATTCTCTGGTCTGCTTGAGGGCTGGGGTTGTGCCTAGCAAATGGGCTGCCTTTGTTCCCAGTTTCTGTTTAGAGCAGATGGAAACCCTGCAGACAAGAGAACTTTGTGCAAGACTTTTGGAGGATGCTGTGGGCAAGCTGCTAGCTCCCCACTGCCCCCACCCTGACTGGGCTCTGGGCCCTACTGACTGTGTTCCTCTTCTGGATAATTCCTAGACTTTGACTGGCCTGCATGACTTTCGGGAGCCAAACCTAGCCAATAGGAGCAAGTGACCTGTAGTAGCACTTTCTAGTCTGCAAATTCCTTCCATCTCCATTTTCTTCTAAAAGGCCCCTGAAGCAGGTGGGCAGAACAGATGATTTTATACCCAGTTTACAGGTAAGGAAATTGAGGCATAGAGAAGTGAAATGACTTGCTCATGGTGATCTAGAACATTGACTGCAAATCAGGGTGGGAAAGAGGATGGGCAGGCTGGAGTGGAAGATGTGGTGGAAGAGAAAGATTAATAATAATAATTTTCCAAACACATAATAATATCATTGTGTGCCAGGCCATAGACACTTTACATTATCTTGTGTAATCCTTACCTTAACTGTATGAGGTCGACATTGTTGTTATCTGCATTTTCACATAAGAAAACAGGGCCTCAGAAAGGTTAAGACCCTTGCCAAAGTTCACACAACCAGATCACCAGACTTCAAATCTCCTGCTATTTCTATTGTAGTGAAGCTGCTGTTACAATGTACATTATGGGTGCTAGGGGTGAATCCCAGCAATGTTCTCAGCAGCAGGCCCAAAGTCAGAGCATCCTAAAGCTAAAAGGGACCTCTGGCTGCTTCCTTATCCCACTGAGCCCAGCCTAGCTTCCCAGCTCCAAGCCCAGGTCAGAGGCCCTTGTGAGCCCAGGGAGCAACCCCTTTCCCCCACTCCCACCTCCAGCCTTGGATCTCTGGGAATCGTTCCCAGCCAGGTGGGCCCAACCCTTCTCCCACTTAAACCTGCTAATAAGCAGCCTGGGAAAAATGATGAATGGCAGAGTGAGTCAATAGACGTGAGCCTGGAGAACTGGCCTCTGGCCACTCAGACCTTCACCATCAATTGGAGCATTGCCTCATGAAGAGTTACTTAATTGCAAATCACTTAATAGCCACACTGGGAAACAGTCTCATTCTCTGGAAGAATAATTGCTGTCTGATGGGCTCTTGAAGGCTGCTCTCCTCTGCTCCTTCAGTTTCTCTCCTGCTTTTCCACTTCCTCCTTCTGGATGCCTGAGCATATTTTCTATGTGGTTCTCCCAGCCCATCGAGAACCTCATGAGGTTTCCCAAGGGCTCCTATGCAGAACCCAGTGCCAACAGGAAGTGGATGCTCTGTGTGTCCACAAATGCTATGATTAAAAGTAATGTTATGTCCTTCAAGAGGCTGAAAATGGAATAAGCATCCATCTCCATCCACAAACTCAGATGTGGGTGGGCAAGAAATAGTCCTTGTTTGTTTTATTTAAAGTAACTGAATTCTGACTCCAAACCTCCCATCCTAGCAGGGAAGCAGAAAATTCCATGTTTGTCATGACTGGGGACCCACTCAAGGGTGGCACTGGAATCCAAGGGGTACTTCGATTACCCAGAAATTAAGGCAAGGGCAACTAATCTCTAATCTATTCCAGTCACCACTGATACCCTCATTTTCCATGCCAGCAGTGAGGGAAGGGAAGCTGAGAGCCCTGAGGTCCTAGGTCTTGCCTCCCTCTGGGTACCTTAAAGCCATCTCCTCCCCATCTTTGAGGCACTGCCCTAAGCAGTGCTTGTGTTTCTCTACTGCCCCAGACTCAGGAGCTCTCCCTTTCCAGGTGGGGCTGGGAGTGCTAGGGATCTCTCTTCTTTTATTTTTTTTTTCTCTCTGGGCTTTTCCTTCTCCTTTATGACTATATATCTTCAATGGGATTGTCATACTTTTATAAAAGAATGATAGATTCAGTGACTTCAGTCTGCTTTGGCTTTCTATACTGTGAAATCCATCTTGCAAGAGGTCTTTCAAAGGCCTGGTTACCTCCATGGAGCAGGAGAATGGGGAGTGGGGACATAGAGGGACAATAGACACAAACAAACACGAATATTTCCAGAAATTACCCTGCCACAAAATACTGCCTTATTGAAGAAAAAAATTTTTCACTGTCTTAGAATTTAGAACACCAAGATTTTAGTCCCTTTAGTTGGCCTGCAACTGATGGAAACTTGATTTCTCAGAGCCTCAGTTTCTACATCCTTAAATGAGGGGTTGGAGAACACAGAATCTCAGGCTGTGGTCCTTTCCTCACCCTTTCCCTTTTGATGCTTAAATTTCTCCTACAACATCTGTCTTGTTGCTGCTCATCTCCCCTAACATAGAATCCTGGGGAAGTTTTAATACCTAAGATGTCCCTACTTATATTGAGCTGGAATAGGCCTAGCTTAGTCCCTGAGAGCCACACAGATCCTGTTTGCTATCTACTCTCTTTGCCCTGTAACAGTCCTTCCAGATCGGAAGGCAGAGATGGTGTTCTTTGGTTCAACAAATATTGAGTACCTGTTATATGCCAGGTTCTGTTCTAGGTTCTGAGGGTGCAACAGTGAATAAGCAAGCTTTTAAAAAATCCCTACCCTTTTGGAGCTTACTTATTTCCACATGTGGGCAGAGAATAAAACGAAATGAATAAACAAAAGTTATAGTATGTCAGATGGTGATAGGTACAATGGAGAAAAATAAAGGAAAGACAGGAGGTTGCAATTTAAAATAGAGTGGTCAAGAGAGGACTCACTGAGCAGGTGACATTTGAGAGAAGAACTAAAACCTTGAGGTGAGAGCAGATAATAAATACCAGGAACAACCAGGAGGCCAGTGTGCCTGAAGTGGAGTGAGTAAAGGGGGCAGTAATAGGAGATGAGGTCACAGAGATAATGTTGGAGTGGGGGAGGTGGGAAGACCATTGTAAAGACTTTGACTCTTGTCCTTAGTTAGATGGGAGCAGAGAATGACATGACCTGATTCATGTGTTACCTGGAGTTGTCTCTTTTCCAGGCTAAACAGCCCTAGGTCCTTCCAACCTTTCCTCATATGTCCTTGGTCTAAGCCCCTTCCCCAGCCTTCTCAATCCCTCCTGGACGCACTCCAGTATTAGTGGCCCTCTTCAAGTTTGGGTCCCAGAACAAGACTCTTTAGACAAATTCACCTGGGTGCTTTTTCATTATTCCTGGACACCTACAAGAGGCTAACTGGTATTAGTTTTGGAGCCAAACAGACCTGGATACTCTTCTTGGCTCCACGACCTACCAGCTATGTGAGCTTGGATAAGTGAGACCTTCTCTAAGCCTCAACATCTTCATCTGTAAAATGGAAGAAATAATCTGTATCTTGTGGGGATTAGTGATGATGTGTATAAAGCTTCTCTATACAGTGCCTGGCCCATGTGAGCCCTACCCAGATGATGGTCAGTCTAAGTTGTCATTGTGGCTTGTATCCTTGGCACATAGACAGCCTCAATTTGGATCCTTGGTAGGTGTGGACCTGTAGTGGGAGAGAATCTAGTCAACCTGGTCACCCTCTGTGAAGGCCTAAGCTGCTGGGGAAGTAAGAGTATGGGCCCATCATGTTTCTCCCATTGAGTTCTGTGAGTGCCTGTTGATGGCTGGACTTGGGGCTCCCAGAAAAGCCAGGGCTGTCAGTATCTAGGATCAAGGTCCCATGTCCTACCCCAAGGGAAGGTAGGATTGGAGACTTCAAGGAGAATGGGTGGCAAGTTTGACTTCTTTTATCAGAAATTGGAGGTGCCTGAAGCCAGGAAATCTGTAATGGGCTGTACCTGGAAGAGCATGCTAAGGTCTGAGCTGTATAATCAGGATTAAAACCATCATCTAAGTAAGGAGCTTAAAGTAGGCATGAGAAGCCCAGGTACAAAGGGAGGAAGAAAGTGAGGAACAGGAGGACCAAACAGGTGAGTGTGAAGGAGATAAACAGTGGCTGGTGCTTGGTGTCAAAGCTGGGCTTTTATGAGTTCCCAACAGCTGTTTGTGTAAGCATGTGAGCTGTATCTACATACAGGGTGCAAACAGAGGACTAACCAAAATGCTTTCCTCAGGGTCCCTACCTTGAGGGCTGCTTTCAGGTCTTAAAGCCAAGTACTTGTAGGGTATTTATAATGCCACTTCTGGGGCTGGGCTTAGTGGTAGGCCAGTCTGAAGAAGGACTCTACTCACCTGGGAGCTGAAAAAATGACTTGAGGCAGCCCTGTGCTGGGAGCAGCCAGAGTGTGTAACAGGCAAGTCCTTGAGATTCTGAATAGGTCTGTCATCAGCCTTGAGCATATTTTCTCACCTGCTAAATGGGGCCATTAATGCCTACTCAGCCTCCCTCCCACCAATCCTGTGCTTCAGCAGAGACCACCTTCATTTTCCTACTGGAAAATGCAGTAAACACTAAATGTGAAAGTACTTTTTAAAAAATTGTAAAAGGCTACAGAAATGCAATGTGATAGTAGTACTCAAATGCTTTGGCACTGGTTGTCTGCCCTCTATGAGCTCATCTCTCTCACAAAGCCAGGGCCCTATGGAAAGCCAGTAGCCACATCCTACATTGTAACAACCCAGTCATTGGATACAGTGACTTTAAAGTCTTATTTTTGACGTGTATGTGTGGGGGGTATGTTTTCTTTTTTTTATTTTGAAAAATTGCCGCAACTAAAGGAATTCACTTTCTTGATTCTCCCAACTCCTCAATCTCAGTTTATCCCCAACTTCCTCATCCATCAGGTAAGAATATGAATTCCTGTCCTGTCTCCCTCTTGTTTTCCTCCTGAAATGGATATACAAGTTATTTGGAAAACTGTAAAGCAAAGTGCCAAATGGTTGTCATTACTGGCATTATCTGTGCAGCTTGGATTCTTCTGGAGGAGGCTGCATCTTCAAATTGACAATTACTGCCCTCATACTAAGTCTGAGATCCTGTGCTAAGTGTTATAAATGGGTGTAGAGATAAGCAGTGGTGTGTTACAGCCAGCTTGTACCAGCTCTCAAGAACCGATTGTGCACATCTCTTTCCAACTCCGCATTCAATGACATCACATTGGTAGATAAAATTGGCAACGGTGAGAGTAATTTCCACCATGGAAATCGGCAAACACTACAAATACGGAACTTTTTTTTTTCAGAGATCTAGAACTGTTTCAATCATAAAGGAGCTGCCAATTTAGCGGTGGTGTGTATGTGTGTATTTCTGTGTGTGTATGTCTGTGACTGCACATGCATACATACTGTGGGAAAGTGGTAAGGTAAGCAGGCACATGATTATAAGAGGAAAGTACTAAGTTGAACCATGTGATATTGCTGTTTGTGCCAGTCAAAACTAGTTGAGTACTGGCAATTTCATATATTTCAACCTAATAGAATGTCATCTTTAGCAGAGGGGAGTACCTGGAATGGAAAAGGATTTCTCAAGTCCCCTCAGATGACCTGAGGCTGAGCTGGAGTTAGGCCCCGGAACTCCTAGTTCCTTGTCTTAACCCTGAAGTCTCCATTAGCATTTTATTTTCCTCTGGTTCCTTGTCAAAATGGACAAGGCTCTGACATGAAAACCACAGTACTGATTGGGTAAGATAACCACAGGCCTTTTACCTCATTGCCTCCTCTAAATTAAGGTTAGAATTCAGGTCATATCCTTATTCCATAGCCTCATTGTCCCAAACACACACTTTCTCTCTCCCTCACTCTTTCTCTTCACCCCCACCCTCACCAGTCTTCCTGTGTCTTGCATCCTAAGAGTGCAAGAAATTAGACTATGTCCAGAGGAGAGCAAAGGAAAGTTATTATAACAGTTGGAAATAGGATCTATGAGGAAAGGTGAAAGGAAGTTTGCCTTGAGAAAAGAAATTTGCCTGTCAACAGAATAATAATGTCCACATCTCAAAAGACAGATATACAGGGGGTGCTATACTGCTTTTTTCCATTTCCTGAAGCCAGAAGAATTCAACATTTCACTTAATGGCATTACCAGCCAGCCAGACTCTTAACAAGAGTCATCACTGACTCCTTTCTTTTGCTCAGTTGCCATATCTAATCGTTCACTAAATTCTGTTGACTCTTCCCTTTAAATATTTCTTGAATCTATCACCTCCTCTCCATCTCAGCTGCCATGGTCCTAGGGCAGGCCTTCACCCCTAGTCTCCACTGAGCTCCATGCATCTACTCTCAGCTGCTGCCACCAGAATGTTCTTTAGAAATCACCCAACTGTTCAGGCCATGCCTCTTGTGAAGTCACGATTGCCTATGAAATTAATACTGACTTCCTCAACCTGGCATTCAAAACCTTCTATCTTACAGCTCCAAACATTTTTGTAGTCCTAACTCTTACCACTCTATATACTAGATGCTTTAGCTGATTCCTCAATAGGCCCCCACTGTTACCACCACAGGACCTTTATACATGCTCTTCCCTCTAACTAGACTTCCACCACCTTCATCCATTGAAATCCTACTTATCCTTCATTACACTTCCTAAATGCCACCTCCTTCTGTTTTCCACATCATAGGAGGTTCATTTGCTGTTCTGAACCCTATTCATTTGCCTTTCTGTGTTGTTAATCAACTTAGTATAGTCGTAAGAGTAGTAGCTTTTAAGCCAGACTGCTTAGGTCCCAGTCCTGCCTTTGCTACCTACTAGCTGTGTCACATTGAGAAAGTTGCTTAACTTTTCTTGTGCATATTTAAAATGGGCAACATATTAGTACCTCCCTCAGAGGTTGTTATAAAATGTTAAACATTTATTAACTTAATGTTTGTTAACTGTAAACTGAAACATAGTAAATGCTGCTGTTATATTTATATTCTTGTCTCATCTCTCTGACTAGCCTATTATTCCTTAAGGGCAGAAATAATACATTACTCATCTTTATGACAGGTAATAATGATTTTTTAAAAATGTTTTACAGGGTCTTCTGGTCCAGATGTACTTCCCCTAAAGTACAATTATAAATTCTGGAAATAACATAAGACACAACCAAAGGAGAACTTGATAAGTGGTAAGAAGAGGTGAGCTGGCTAGGGATCATAGAATTGGAGGAAAATAGCACAACATCAGGACATCATGCATCCTCCAACCCATGAAAAAATGGTGACATGGGCCTGGTATTTCCTGACCCCAAACCTAACAACAGAAAGCAGCCAAGGAAAGTTTAACCCTCTCCCAGAAGGAACAGATGTCCCTCTGACAACATCATGTGATTCCAACAGCACCAGCAAAGAGGATTGACTGGGAGTTCTGCTAATAATAAGCAGTAAAAGGAGCCATTCTCTTTTTCTGCCAGGCCTCAGATTCCTCTCTACTATTAAGAGACATCAGGTAACTATGTGGTACCAGCAAGGGTTATCCTAGCAAAACAAGTGGCCCAGCTTGGGATATGCTCATCCTCCTTGCAGGACACTGACTATTTTCCCCCTAACCTAGGTTCACCAGGTAGCCTGGCCTGGGGGATTCTCTCCACCCCTCAGGCAGCAACATCAGAAACAAATGGGAATTCCATCAGCACCAGGTAGACCAAGAAGACTAAAATATTACCAGAAAGACCACAAAGAAAACTAAATTTCCATTGAAGCCACAGCCCACAAAAGTAGTCCAGGACCTGCATGTTAAACCTAAACAGGATGACTGCCTGCTAACATAAAACATTTATATAGGATGCAGAGTCTCCTAACATACTATGCAAAATATCCATGATAAAATAAAAAATCACCCATCATACAAGAGCAAGGAAAATCAAACTTTAACAAGAAATGACAATCAACAGATGCCAACACTGAGATAAATCAGATGTTGGGAATAATCTGATAAGGATTTTGAAGCAGCCATCATAAAAATGCCTCAGCAGCCAATAACAAATTATCCTGAAGCAAATGAAAAAATAGAAAATCTCAGCAATGAATTAGAAGTAATCAAAAAGAATCAAATGAAAATTTTAAAACTAAAAAAAAAAAAAAAACCAGTAACTGAATTTTTAAAAAATGCTGGATAGACTCAAAATTGAAGGATATAACAGAGGATAGAATCAGTGAACTTGAGGACAGATTAGTTGAATTTATGCAATCTGAACAATAGAGGGAAAATAGGTTGAAAACAATGAACAAAACCACAATACCAGTGGGACAAAAACAGAAGATATAACATTTGTATCATTTGAGTCACAGAAGGAGAGAAAAGAGAATGGAGGTGAAAGAGTATATGAGAAAATGATGGATGAAAACTTCCAAATTTTGGTGAAAGATAAACTTACATATTCAAGGAACTGAGTGAACCCCAAATAGGACCAATACAAACAATCATAATTAAAACTTGAAAACTAAAGAAAAGAAAAAACCTTGAAAGCATCCAGAGAGAAACAATATATTATTTATAGGGGAACAAGAATTTGATTTTATTTTAATAATTATTAAAGAAAGTCACAATTTTATTCAGTTTATTTTTTCTGGTTTTATTAGATAAATAAAAAATTTTCAATGGTTCAGAAATAATTCTTTTCTTATTGAAATATAGTTGGATTATAATATTATATTAGTTTCAGGTGTACAGCATAGTGCTTTAGTATTTTTAGATTATACTCCATTAAAGATGTTACAAAATAATGGCGATAAGTCCCTGTGCTGCACAATATATTCTTGGTTGCTTATCTATTTTATACATAGTAGTTTGTATCTCATAATCCTGTACCACTATCATGTCCCTCCACCCTTCCCTCTCCCCACTGGGAACCATTAGTTTGTTTCCTATATCAATGAATCTGTTTCTTCAATCTCAATGAATCTGTTTCTATTTTACTATATATATTAGTTTGTTAAATAAAACAAACTATTTATTAGATTCCGCATATAAGTGATATCTCTGACTTAAATCACTAAGCATAATATTCTCTATGTCCATTCACGTTGTTGCAAATGGCAGAATTACATTCTTTTGTATGGCTGAGTATTCCATTATACACACATAACACATCTTCTTAATCCATTCTTCTGTTGATGGGCACTTGGGATGCTTCCACATATTGGTTATTGTAGATAGTGCTGCTATGAACATTGGGGTGCATGTATCTTTTCAAATTATTGTTTTCATTTTTTCCAGGTGTATACCCAAGAGTGGAATTGCTGAATCATATGGTAGTTCTATTTATGGTTTTTTAAGGAACCTCTGTACTGTTTTCCACAGTGACTGCACCAATTTACATTCCCACCAGCAGTGTACAAGTGTTTCCTTTTCTACACAACCTCACCAAAATTTGTTATTTGTAGACTTTTTGATGATAGCCATTCTGACAGGTGTGAGGTGATATCTCATTGTGGTTTTAATTTGCATTTCTCTGATGATTAATGATGTTGAACATCTTTTCATGTGCCTGTTAGTCATCTGTGTATCTTCTTTGGAAAAATGTCTATTCAAGTCTTCTGCCCATTTTTTGATTGGATTTTTCTGATATTCAGTAGTATGAGCTTTTTATATATTTTGGATATTAACCTCTTGGCAGTGATATCAATTACAAATATTTTCTCCCATTCCATAGGTTGTCTTTTCATTTTGTTGATGGTTTCCTTTGCTATGCAAAAACCTTTAAGCTTAATTAGGTCCCATTTGTTTATTTATTTATTTTTTTATTTTTGGCTGTGTTGGGTCTTCATTGCTGTGCACAGGCTTTCTCTACTTGCGGCGAGCGGGGGCTACTCTTTGTTGTGGTGAGTGGGGGCTACTCTTTGTTGCAGTGAGCGGGCTTCTCATTGTCATGGCTTCTCTTGCTGTGGAGCACAGGCTCTAGGCACACAGGCTCAGTAGTTGTAGTTCGCGGGCTCTAGAGTGCAGGCTCAGTAGTTGCGGTGCACGGGCTTAGTTGCTCCGTGGCATGTGGGATCTTCCTGGGCCAGGGATCGAATCCTTGTCCCCTGCATCGGCAGGTGGATTCTTAACCACTGCGCCACCAGGGAAGCCTTCCCATTTGTTTAATTTTGCTTTTATTTCTTTTGCCTGAGGAGACAGATCCAAAAAAAATATTGCTATGATTTATGTCAAAGAATGTTCTGCCTATGTTCTCTTCTAGGAGTTTTAAGGTTTCAGGTCTTATATTTCAGCCTTTAATCCATTTGAATTTACTTTTGTATGGTATGAGGAAATGATCTAATTTCATTCTTTTACATGTAGTTGTCCAGTTTTCCTGGCACCACTTATTGAAGAGACTGTTCTTCCCTGTTGTATATTCTTCCCACTTTTGTTATAGATTAATTGGCCATAGCTGTGTGGGTTTACTTCTGGGTTCTCTATTCTGTCCCATTGTTCTACGTGTCTGTTTTTGTGCCAGTATCGCACTCTTTTGATTACTGTAGCGTTGTAATTCAAAGAGGGTGATACTTCCGGCTTTGTACTTTTTTTTCAAGATTGCTTTGGCAATTTGGGGTCTTTTGTTGTCCCATATAAATTTTAGGATTATTTATTCTAATTCTGTGAAAAATGTCATGAGTGTTTTGACAGGAATTACATAAAATCTGTAGATTGCTTTGGGAAGTTTGGCCATTTTAACAATATTAATTCTTCCAATACAAGAGCACTGGATATCTTTACATTTCTTTGTATCATCTTTAATTTCCTTCCTCAGTGTTTTATAATTTTCAGAGTATAAGTCTTTCAACTCCTTGGTTAGGTTTATTCCTAGGTATATTATTCTTTTTGATGTGATTTAAAAATAAGATTCTTTTTTTAACTTTCTCATTCTGATAGTTTCTTATTAGTGTATAGAAAAGTAACAGATTTCTGTATATTTATCTTGTATCCTGCAATGTTACTGAATTCATTTATTGGTTCTAATAGTTATTTGGTGGAGACTTTAGGGTTTTCTATATAAAGTATCATGTAGATGACAGTAGTGACAGTTTTACTTCATCCCTCCCAATTTGGATGCCATCTATTTCTTTTTCTTGTCTGAATGCTATGGCTAGGACTTCCAATACTACGTTAAATAGAAGTGGTGAGAATGGGCATCCTTGTCTTTTCCCTCAATTTAGAGGAAAGGCTTTCAGGTTTTCACCAATGAGTATGATGTTAACTGTGGATTTGTCATAAATGGTCTTGCTAATGTCAAGATACATTCCCTCTATATTAACTTTGATGAGAGTTTTTATCATGAATAGATATTGAATTGTGTCAAATCCTTTTTCTAAATCTATTGAGATGATCATATGATTTTTATCCTTCCTTTTGTTACTGTGGTATATTACATTGACTGATTTGTGAATATTGAACCATCCTTGAGTCCCTGGAATAAATCCTCCTTGATCATGGTGTATGACCACTTTATATATTGTTGGATTCATTTCATTAATATTTTGTTGAGGATTTTTGCATGTATATTCATCAAAGATATTGTCCTGAAATTTTCTTTTTTTGTAGGGTCTTTGTCTGGTATTGGTATCAGGATAATGGTCATCTTGTAGAATGAATTTAGGATTGGTGCATCCTCTTCAATTTTTTGGAATAGTTTTAGAAGGATAGGTATTATGTCTTCATTCTATGCTTGATAGTATTCCCCTGTGAAGCCATTCAGTCCTGGACTTTTGCTTTCTGGGCGTTTTTTATTATTACAAATTCAATTTCACTTCTACTGATTGGTCTTTTCAGATTATCTGTTTCTTCTTGATTCATTCTTGGCAGGTTGTATGCTCCTAGAAATTTGTCCATTTCTTCTATGTTGTCCAATTTGTTGTGATATAGTTCATAGTATTCTCTTATGATTTTTTATATCTCTGTGGTATTGGTTGCTCTTTTCCCTTTTTTGTTTCTTATTTTGTTTATTTGTGTCCCCTCTTTTTCTTCTTGGTTAGTCTGGCTAAAGGTTTATCAATTTTGTTTATCTTTAAAAAAATAGCTCTTGGTTTCATTGATTTTTGTTTTTTGGTTTCTATTTCATTTATTTTCTCTCTGACCTTTATTATTTTCTTCCTTTTGCCAATTTCAGGCTTTTTTTCTTGTTTTTCTAACTGTTTAAGATGGTAGTTTAGGTTGTTTCTTTGAGATTTTTCTTGTTTCTTGAAGGAGGCCTGTATCGCTATAAAATTCCATTTTAAAACTGCCTTTGCTGGATCCCGTAGATTTTGGAGAGCTGTGATTGAATTTTCATTTGAACTGAGGTATTTTCTGATTCCCTCTTTGATTTCCTCATTTACCCCTTTGGTTTTTAGTAGCATGTTGTCTCATCTCCACATGTTTGCTCTTTTCCCATTTTTCTTACTGTAATTGAGTTCTAGTTTCATAACATTGTGATCAGAGAAAATGCTTGATATATTTTCTATCCTCTTAAATTTGTTAAGCCTTGTTCTGTGACTTAACATGTGACATACCCTGGAGAATGTTCTATGTGCACTTGAAAAGAATGTGTATTCCACTGTTTTTGGTTGGAATGTCCTGTAGGTATCTATTAATTCCAACTGGTCTATTGTGTCATTTAATACCACTGTTGCCGTATGGATTTTCTGCCTGGATGATCTGTCCATTGATGTTGGTTGGGTGTTAAAGTCCCCTACTATTATTGTATTATTGTATAGTTCTTCCTTTATGTCTGTTAGTATTAGCTTTTTTTTTTTAATTTGACAGGCCCAATTTTTTTAAAATTAATTAATTAATTTATTTATTTTTGGTTGTGTTGGGTCTTCGTTTCTGTGAGAGGGCTTTCTCCAGTTGCTGCAAGCGGGGGCCACTCCTCATCGCAGTGCATGGGCCCCTCAATATCGCGGCCTCTCTTGTTGCGGAGTACAGGCTCCAGACGCGCAGGCTCAGCAGCCGTGGCTCACAGGCCCAGTTGCCCTGCAGCATGTGGGATCCTCCCAGACCAGGGCTCAAACCCCTGTCCCCTGCATTGGCAGGCGGACCCCCAACCACTGCACCACCAGGGAAGCCCAGTATTAGCTTTATATATTTAGGTGCTCCTGTATTGGGTTCATATATTTTAAGAGTATAATATTCTCTTCTTGTATTGATCCCTTCACCATTATATAATGCCCTTCTTCATATTTTGTTTTAGCCTTTGTTCTAAAGTCTATTTTGTCTGATATGAGTATTGCTACCTCTGCTTTCATGTCCTTTCTGTTTGCATGAAATGTCTTTTCCCGTCCCCTCACTTTCAGTCTGTGTGTGTCTTTAGGTCTGAAGTGAGTCTCTTGTAGGCAGTATATAGATGGGTCTTGCTTTTTTATCCAGTCACCCTATGTCTTTTGATTGGAGCACTTATTCCATTGACATTTAAAGTAATTATTCATAGGTATGTACTTATTGCCAATTTAATACTTGTTTTCAGGTTGTCTTTTTAGTTCTGCTCTGACCATTACTTCTTTTTGTTGCTTTCCTTATGGTTTGATGCTTTTCTTTAGTTTTATGCTTGTGTTCCTTTATTTTTTGTTTTGTGTATCTATTGTAGGTTTCTGGTTACCATGGGTTTCATATATGTTGACCCATATCTTCTTGTTTTAAACTGGTAGTTATTTAAGTTCAAACACATTCTAAGATATCTATGTTTTTTCTCCCTTCCTCATATTTTGTGTTTTTGATGTCATATTTTAAGTCTTCATGTTAATCCTTTAACTGTTTATTGTAGTTGTAGTTCATTTTACATGGTTTTCCCCTTTTGTATAGATTCTTACTTCTCCTCCACTCAGAGAAGACCCTTCAGCATTTATTTTAATGCAGGTTTAGTATTGATGAACTTTTAAAATTTTGCTTGTCTGAGAAGATCTTTTTCTCTCCTTCTATTCTAAATGATAATCTTGCTGGGTACCGTATCCTAGGTTGCAGGCTTTTCCCTTCCATCACTCTGAATATATCATTCCACTACCTTCTGATCTACAAATCACATGCAGAAAAATCAGCCTTATGTGGGTTCTCTTGTATATGACCCTGTTTTTCTCCTGCTGCCTTTAGAACTCTTTCTTCATCTTTAACTTTTGCCATTTTAATTATGATATGTCTTAGTGTAGGTCTTTTTGAGTTCAACTTGTTTGGGACCCTCTGTGCTTTTGTACCTGGATATCTGTTACCTTCTTAAGATTTGGGAAGTTTTCAGCCATAATTTCATCACATACTTTTTCGATCTCCTTCCCTCTCCCTTCTCCTTCTGTGACCCTATAATACGAATGTTAATATGCTTACTGTTATCACAGAGATCTCTTAAACTGTTCTCATTTTAAAAATTTGTTTTTTTATTTTCTGTTCTGACAGTTGATTTCCATTATTCTATTTTCCAGATCACTTATGTGTTCTTCTGTAACACATAGTCTGCTATTCATTCCTTCTAGTGCGCTTTTCATTTCAGTTATTGAATTCTTCCTTTATGATTGGGTTTTAAAAAATATTTTCCAGTTCATTGGCAAAATTCTCACTGTATTCATATATTATTTTCCCTAATCCAATTAACATTCTTATTACCAATGTTTTGAATTCTTTATCTGGGAAATTGTTTATTTCTCTTTCATTATTTTTTCAGGGTTTTTCTCTCACTCTTTCAATTGTGATGAGTTCCTTTGCCTTTTCCTTTTGCTTAACTTCCTTTGACTCAATGAATTTAGGTGAACTGTTACCTGTTGTGATCTTGAAGGTGTATTCTGATGTGGGAGCATCTCTATACAGACTGTGTGTGCCTAGTGCTTTTGGTAGGAGAGCTGAATTTGACATGGATACAAGTCACATCTTTCCTCAGGATGTGCTGGGAGCTATCACCTTCATAAGGGGTGGGGCTGGAGATGGAAGGGCTACAGCTGGAGCCAGATGTTAGATAGGATTTATCCTCTGCTCAATGGCTATCACCACCTGATTGGGCTGAGGTCTGATCCCAAGATGCTGGAGCAGCCCTGGGGGTCGGACCTGAGATGGCTCAGTTTCCTTTAAGTGTATGCTTTCCCCTCTCCAGCACTGGGATCCTTGCCCCAGAGAGGGAGAGTGCTGAGGCAAGGGGAGCCCATGTGAGCTCTCAGCTCATGTTGATCACAGAAAGAGTTCTGAGCTGTCTCTGATGTGTTGCCTGTGCCAGCACCAGCAATTGTTTCCTTTGTTTTGCTCAGACACAACCTCAGGTCCAAGTCCCCTTTGTCCCCCACAGCTGGCAACTCCTTACAGCCTCTGCAGCCCCCACCCTCTTGTTGGACAGGGCAGGCAGTCCTGTGTGGACTCTTGGTGTATATTGGCATGTGAGCTATGGTGGAGTGGCTGCAGTCACAGTTCTGGGCTGCTTCTGAGGCAGTGCTTGAATAAGTGCCAACAATGGCTGTTGCTGCCCCACCCAGGGTCAGCCAGCCATGTGGTTTCAATCTGCCCTTTCTGCCCTGCCTGGAGGGCAAACCAGGGTTCACATGCTCCTCAAGAGCAGAGTCCAGGCTTCCCTCAGCCTTCTTGTAAGTCCCAGCTCTCCAACCGGCCAAGCAGGCTCATCTCCCCTGTGTAAGACCCCAAGACTGGGGCACCCAATCTATGGCTCAAACCATTTACTCCCCAGGGTAGATCTCCACCCATGTATTCTCTCTTTTCCTCTGAGTCTCTTCCCAGGTGCACAGGTCCTGACCTGATCACTTTTTTTCCCTTCCTACCCAGTTACATGTGGATCTATCTTACAACCTTGGTTGTACAGAAGTCTTTCTGCCAGTTTCCAGTTAGATTTAGTGAGAATTCTTCCACATGTCGGTGTAATCTTGATGTGTGCATGGAGGGAGGTGAATATCACATCCTCCTATGCTGCCATCTTGATCTATCCCCCAGGGGAACAAGAATTTAAATGGCAGCAGGTTTCTCATCAAAAACCATGAAGGACAAAGGGAAGTGGCAGAATATTTTTCAAATGCTGAAAGAAAAGAAGAATGAACTGTGAATTCAGTGTCTTGTGAATAAAGGGAAATAAATAAAAGCATCCTTGGAAAACCAAGACTAGAAAGTTCAGCAAGGTTGAGAATATAAGATCAATACACAAAAGTTAATTACAACTCTACATAATAACAATGAACATGTGTAAAGCAAAAATTAAAGGCCCAATATCATTTACAACTCAAGGTGATCAGGTACTTAAAAGTGAAATGTAAAACTATAACACTTAAAAAATAGAAGAAAATTTGGGGAGATCTAGGGCTAGGCCATGAGTTCTTAGACTTGATAACAAAAGTGTGATATATAAAAGGAAAAACTATTAAATTGGATCTTTGGAAAATTAAAAAACTTTATTTTTTATTTTTTATTTTTACTTTTACAAGAGATAAATAAACTGACCCAAGCATTGTAAATGGATGACCACAACAAAAGCAACAATGATTACAAATACCAAACATGAAACACACTCATACTATGTCATAATATTGACATTCAGTCCAGTAATCCTCCACTGTAACAGCTCCTTTTCTTTGCAGTGAAAATTGATTTGTATATTTTTTGCCTTTGAGTTCTTGTGGGATTTTTTATTTTTTATTCAAACAGAAAGTCACAAAAATTATAATCATCCTCATCAGTTCACTCAGTCCCATGTAATTAATTTTTTTTATTATCTTGGTCTTTTGTTAGCACTTTTATGAATTCATCAGTTTTCCATTAGAGTTCTGAAAATGCTTATTCATTCAGTTCAGCAGTATAGTCAGTTACCAGAAACCTGTACTTCTCAGAGTCTTTTCCATGAATTCCTTGAAGATGAAACCCTTTTACAGGAACATTTTTGCAAAAGTATCAGAGTACACCTAGAACTGTCTGTAAATGACAAAAGACTTAAAAATGATGACGGTTAAAAATTTGATGAAAGTTCATAATAATGAAATTGACAAGTAAATTTAGTTATTTCTGAGATATACATTTTAAACTAATAACTAGAATTATGACTTATAACATTATAGCAGAACATATAAGATTTTTAGAAATTTCATGTAATGTCTGGAACATTTATATTAACATATTTCCATACAAATAACCCAAAGAAAGTTTAGTATTAGTTATTTGTATTGTATTGTTTGTTTGTACTGCAGGTTCTTATTAGTCATCAATTTTACACACATCAGTGTATACATGTCAATCCCAATGGCCCAATTCAGCACACCACCATCCCCACCCCACTGCAGTTTTCCCCCCTTGGTGTCCATACGTTTGTTCTCTACATCTGTGTCTCAACTTCTGCCATGCAAACTGGTTCATCTGTACCATTTTTCTAGGTTCCACATACGTGCGTTAATATACGATATTTGTTTTTCTCTTTCTGACTTACTTCACTCTGTATGACAGTCTCTAGATCCATCCACGTCTCAACAAATGATTCAATTTCGTTCCTTTTTATGGCTGAGTAATATTCCATTGTATATATGTCCCACATCTTCTTTATCCATTTGTCCGTTGATGGGCATTTAGGTTGCTTCCATGACCTGGCTATTGTAAATAGTGCTGCAATGAATATTGGGGTGCATGTGTCTTTTTGAATTATGGTTTTCTCTGGGTATATGCCCAGTAGTGGGATTGCTGGATCAAATGATAATTCTATTTTTAGTTTTTTAAGGAACCTCCATACTGTTCTCTATAGTGGCTGTATCAATTTACATTCCCACCAACAGTGCAAGAGGGTTCCCTTTTCTCTAGCATTTGATGTTTGTAGATTTTCTGATGATGCCCATTCTAACTGGTGTGAGGTGATACCTCATTGTAGTTTTGATTTGCATTTCTCTAATGATTAGTGATGTTGAGCAGCTTTTCATGAGCTTCTTAGCCATCTGTATGTCTTCTTTGGAGAAATGTCTATTTAGGTCTGCCCATTTTTGGATTGGGTTGTTTGTTTCTTTAATATTGAGCTGCATGAGATGTTTATATATTTTGGAGATTAACCCTTTGTCCATTGATTCATTTGCAAATATTTTCTCCCATTCTGAGCATTGCCTTTTCATCTTGTTTATGGTTTCCTTTGCTGTGCAAAAGCGTTGAAGTTTCATTAGGTTGCATTTGTTTATTTTTGTTTTTATTTCCATTACTCTAGGACGTGGATCAAAAAAGATCTTGCTGTGATTTATGTCAAAGAGTGTTCATCCTATTTTTTCCTCTAAGAGTTTTATAGTGGTCGGTCTTACATTTAGGTCTCGAATCCATTTAGAATTTATTTTTCTGTATGATGTTAGGGAGTGTTCTAATTTCATTCTTTTACATGTAGCTGTCCAGTTTTTCCAGCACCACTTATTGAAGAGACTGTCTTTTCTCCATTGTATATCCTTGCCTCCTTTGTCATAGATTAGTTGACCATAGGTGTGTGGGTTTACCTCTGGGCTTTCTATCTTGTTCCATTGATCTATGTTTCTGTTTTTGTGCCAGTACCATATTGTCTTGATTACTGTAGCTTTGTAGTATAGTCTGAAGTCAGGGAGACTGATTCCTCCAGCTTCGTTTTTTTCCTCCAAGACTGCTTTGGTTATTCGGGGTCTTTTGTGTCTCCATACAAATTTTAAGATGATTTGTTCTAGTTCTGTAAAAAATACTATTGGTAATTTGATAGGGGTTGCATTGAATCTGTAGATTGCTTTGGGTAGTAGAGTCATTTTCACAATGTTGATTCTTCCAATCCAAGAACATGGTATATCTCTCCATCTGTTGGTATCATCTTTAATTTCTTTCATCAGTGTCTTATAGTTTTCTGCATACAGGTCTTTTGTCTCCCTAGGTAGGTTTATTCCTAGGTATTTTATTCTTTTTGTTGCAATGGTAAATGGGAGTGTTTCCATAATTTCTCTTTCAGATTTTTCATCATTAGTGTATAGGAATGCAAGAGATTTCTGTGCATTAATTTGGTATCCTGCAACTTTGCCAAATTCATTGATTAGCTCTAGTAGTTTTCTGGTGGCATTTTAAGAATCTCTATGTATAGTATCATGTCCTCTGCAAACAGTGTCAGTTTTACTTCTTCTTTTCCAATTTGTATTCTTTTTATTTCTTTTTCTTCTCTGATTGCCATGGCTAAGACTTCCAAAACTATGTTGAATAATAGTGGTGAGAGTGGACATCCTTGTCTTGTTCCTGATCTTAGAAGAAATGCTTTCAGTTTTTCACCATTGAGAATGATGTTTGCTGTGGGTTTGTCCTATTTGGCTTTTATTATGTTGAGGTAGGTTCAATCTATGCCCACTTTCTGGAGAGTTTTTATCATAAATGGATGTTGAATTTTATCAAAAACTTTTTCTGCATCTATTGAGATGATCATACGGTTTTTATTCTTCAATTTGTTAATATGGTGTATCACATTGATTGATTTGTGTATATTGAAGAATCCTTGCATCCCTCGGATAAATCCCACTTGATCATGTTGTATGATCCTTTTAATGTGTTGTTGGTTTCTGTATGCTATTATTTTGTTGAGGATTTTTGCATCTATATTCATCAGTGATATTGGTCTGTAATTTTCTTTTTATGTAGTATTTTTGTCTAGTTTTGGTGTCAGGGTGATGGTGGCCTCATAGAATGAGTTTGGGTGTGTTGCTTCCTCTGCAATTTTTTGGAAGAGTTTGAGAAGGATGGGTGTTAGCTCTTCTCTAAATGTTTGAAAGAATTCACATGTGAAGCCATCTGGTCCTGGACTTCTGTTTGTTGGAAGATTTTTAATTGGAGTTTCAATTTCATTACTTGTGATTGGTCTGTTCATATTTTCTGTTTCTTCCTGGTTCCGTCTTGGAAGGTTATACCTTTCTAAGAATTTGTCCATTTCTTCCAGGTTGTCCATTTTATTGGCATAAAGTTGCTTGTAGTAGTCTCTTAGGATGCTTTGTATTTCTGCGGTGTCGGTTGTAACTTCTTTTTCATTTCTAATTTTATTGATTTGAGTCCTCTCCCTCTTTTTCTTGATGAGTCTGGCTAATGGTTTATCATTTTTGTTTATCTTCTCAAAGAACCAGCTTTTAGTTTTATTGATCTTTGCTACTGTTTTCTTTGTTTCTGTTTCATTTATTTCTGCTCTGGTGTTTATGATTTCTTTCCTTCTGCTAACTTTGGGTTTTGTTTGTTCTTCTTTCTCTAGTTTCTTTAGGTGTAAGGTTAGATTGTTTACTTGAGATTTTTCTTGTTTCTTGAGGTAGGCTTGTATAGCTATAAACTTTCCTCTTATAACTGCTTTTGCTACACCCCATAGGTTTTGGATCGTCGTGTTTTCATTGTCATTTGTCTCTAGGTATTTTTTGATTTCCTCTTTGATTTCTTCAGTGATCTCTTGGTTACTTAGTAACGTATTGTTTAGCCTCCATGTGTTTGTGTTTTTTACTTTTTTTTCCCTGTAATTCATTTCTAATCTCATAGTGTTGTGGTCTTAAATTTACTGAGTCTTGATTTGTGACCCAAGATGTGATCTATCCTGGAGAATGTTCCATGCACACTTGAGAAGAAAGTGTAATCTGCTGTTTTTTGGATGGAATGTCCTATAAATATCAATTAAATCTATCTGGTCTATTGTGTCATTTAAAGCTTCTGTTTCCTTATTTGTTTTCATTTTGGATGATCTGTCCATTGGTGTAATTGAGGTGTTAAAGTCCCCCACTATTATTGTGTTACTGTCGATTTCCTCTTTCATAGATTTTAGGAGCTGCCTTATGTACTGAGGTGCCCCTATGTTGGGTGCATATATATTTATAATTGTTATATCTTCGTCTTGGTTTGATCCCTTGATCATTATGTAGTGTCCTTCTTTGTCTCTTATAACATTCTTTATTTTAAAGTCTATTTTATCTGAAATAAGTATAGCTACTCTAGCTTTCTTTTGATTTCCATTTGCATGGAATATCTTTTTCCATTCCCTCACTTTCAGTCTGTATGTGTTCCTAGGTCTGAAGTGGGTATCTTGTAGACAGCATATATATGGGTCTTGTTTTGTATCCATTCATCAAACCTGTGTCTTTTGTTTGGAGCATTTAATCCATTCACGTTTAAGGTAATTATCGATATGTATGTTCCTATGACCATTTTCTTAGTTGTTTTGGGATTGTTTTTGTAGGTCCTTTTCTTCTCTTGTGTTTCCCACTTAGAGAAGTTTCTTTTGCATTTGTGGTAGAGCTGGTTTGGTGGTGCTGAATTCTCTTAGCTTTTGCTTGTCTGTAAAGCTTTTGATTTCTCCATCGAGTCTGAATGAGATCCTTGCCGGGTAGAGTAATCTTGGTTGTAGGTTCTTCCCTTTCATCACTTTAAGTACACCATGCCACTCCCTTCTGGCTTGTAGAGTTTCTGCTGAGAAATCAGCTGTTAACCTTATGTGAGTTCCCTTGTATGTTATTTTTTGTTTTTCCCTTGCTGCTTTCAATAATTTTTCTTTGTCTTTAATTTTTGCCAATTTGATTTCTATGTGTCTCGGCATCTTTCTCCTTGGGTTTATCCTGTATGGGACTTGCTGTGCTTCCTGGACTTGGGTGGCTATTTCCTTTCCCATGTTAGGGAACTTTTCGACTATAATCTCTTCAAATATTTTCTCGGGTACTTTCTCCTTCTGGGACCCCTATAATGCAAATGTTGTTGGGTTTAATGTTGTCCCAGAAGTCTCTTAGGTTGTCTTCATTTCTTTTCATTCTTTTTTCTTTATTCTGTTCCACAGCAATGAATTCCACCATTCTGTCTTCCAGGTCACTTATCCGTTTTCTGCCCCAGTTATTCTGCTATTGATTCCTTCTAGTGTAGTTTTCATTTCAGTTATTATATTGTTCATCTCTGTTTGTTTGTCCTTTAATTCTTCTAGGTCTTTGTTAAACATTTCTTGCATCTTCTCGATCTTTGCCTCCATTCTTTTCCGATGTCCTGGATCATCTTCACTATCACTATTCTGAATTCTTTTTTTGGAAGGTTGCCTATCTCCACTTCATTTAGTTGTTTTTCTGGGGTTTTATTTTATTCCTTCATCTGGTACATAGCCCTCTGCCTTTTCATCTTGTCTATCTTTCTGTGAATGTGTTTTTTGTTCCACAGGCTGCAGGATTGTAGTTCTTCTTGCTTCTGCTGTCTGCCCTCTGGTGGATGAGGCTATCTACGAGGGCTGATGGGAAGGACTGGTGGTGGGTGGAGCTGACTGTTGCTCTGGTGGGCAGAGCTCAGTAAAACTTTAATCAGCTTGACTGTTGATGGGTGGGGCTGGGTCCCTCCCTGTTGGTTGTTTGGCCTGAGATAACCCAACACTGGACCCTACCTGGGTTATTTGGTGGGGCTAATGACAGACTCTGGGAGGACTCACACCAAGGAGTACTTCTGAGAACTTCTGCTGCCAGTGTCCTTGTCCCCATGGTGAGCCACAGCCCCCCACCCCGCCTCTGCAGGAGACCCTCCAACCCTAGCAGATAGGTCTGGTTCAGTCTCCCCTGGGTCCCGATGCACACACTACTTTTTGTGTGCCCTCCAAGAGTGGAGCCTCTGTTTCCCCCTGTCCTGTTGAAGTCCTGCAATCAATTCCCACTAGGCTTCAAAGTCTGATTGTCTAGGAATTCCTCCTCCCGTTGCCGCACCCCCAGGTTGGGAAGCCTGACGTGGGGCTCAGAACCTTCACTCCAGTGGGTGAACTTCTGTGGTGTAAGTGTTCTCCAGTCTGTGAGTCACCCACCCTCCAGTTATGGGATTTGATTTTACTGTTATTGTGCCCCTCCTACCATCTCATTGTGGCTTCTCCTTTGTCTTTGGATGTGGGGTATCTTTTTTGGCAAGTTCCAGTGTGTTCCTGTTGATGATTGTCCAGCAGCTAGTTGTGATTCTGGTGTTCTCACAAGAGGGAGTGAGAGCACGTCCTTCTACTCCGCCATCTTGGTTCATCTCTAAAAAACTTTTGATTTGCAAAAGACTAGCAAGAGGATGAAAAGATAAGTTACATAAAGGGAGACACTTTTTTGTTGTTGTTACTGTCATAACTGTATGTGTGAAGAGGCATTGCAGTGCACTTTTTGAATTGTGGTTTCCTAATAAAGAATGATGCTGAGCATTTTCCTTGTGCTTATTTACTACCGTATATCTTCTTTGGAGGAACATCTATTCAAATCCTCTGCCCAGTTTTAATTAGATTATTTGCCTTTTTTTCTGGTTGTGTTGTAATTTATTCATATATTCTAAATACTATGCTCTTATCAGTTATATTATTTCCAAATATTTTCTCCATCTGTGGGTTATTTTTAACTTTCTTGATAGAGTCCTTTGATTCACAAAATTTTAAAATTTTGATGAAGTCTAATTTTTCTGCTTTTTTCTTTTGTCACTCATTCTTTTGCTTTCATATGTAAGAAAACATTGCTTGACCTAAGGTCATGAAGATTTACTCCTATGTTCATGTATTAGTATACTTGGGATGTTGTAAAAAAGCACCACAAACTGGGTGGCTTAAACAACAGAAATGTATTGTCCCACAGTTCTGGAAGCTAGAAGTCCATGATCAAGGTGTCAGTAGGATTGGTTTATTCTGAGATCTATGAGAAAAATTCTGTTTCATGCCCCTTGCCTAGCTTCTGGTGGTTTGCTGGCAATTGTTGGAGTTCCTCGGCTCATAGAGGCATCCTTTGATCTCAGTCATCATCTTCATGTGGCATCATCTCTGTGTGTGTATGTCTCTGTGTCCAAATTTCCCCTTTCTATAAGGAAACCAGTCATGTTGGGTTAGGGCACACCCTAATGACCTCATTTTAACTTTACTATCTCTGTAAATACCCTATCTTCATATATGGTTACATGCTGAGGTTTAGAAATGCAACATATTTTTTGGGGGAAATGCAATTCAACCCGTAACAGTTTTTCTCTAGAAATTTTATAATTTTAAATTAGTTTTAGCTCTTACATGTAGGTCTCTGTTCCATTTTGAGTTAATTTTTATATATGGCAGGAGGTAAGCATCCAAATTCACTCTTTTGCATGTGGATATCCAGTTGTCCCAGAACCATTTGTTGAAAAGATTAATCTTTCCCCCATTGAAATATCTTGGCATCTTTGTCAAAAATCAATTGACACTCAGTCCAGTAATCCTCCACTGTAACAGCTCCTTTACTTTGCAGTGAAAATTGATTTGTATTTCTTTGCCTCTGATTACTGGACTGAATGTCAATATTATGACATAGTATGAGTGTGTTTCATGTTTGGTAATTGCAATCATTGTTGCTTTTGTTGTAGTCATCCATGTACAATGCTTGGTGTCAGTCTATTTATCTCTTGTAAAAATAAAATACAGTGTGTGTGTGTGTAAAAAAAATCAATTGACACATAATGTAAGGGCATGTTTATGGACTCTCAATTCTATTTTATTGATCTAGGTGTGTATCTTTATGCTAGTGCCACACAATCTTGATTAATATAGGTTTGTAGTAAGATTTGAAATTAGGAATATGAGTCTTCCAAATTTGTTCTTCTCTTTCAATATTATTTTGACTTTTCTGGGTCCCTTGAATTTCAATATGAATTTTTGTATCTACTTGTTAATTTATGCAAAAAAGTTGGAATTTTAGTAGGCTGCATTCAATCTGTAGATCAATTTGGAGAGTATTGAAATCTTAACATTAAGTCTTTCAGTCCAGGAACATGGAGTTGCTTTCCATTTATTTAGGTATTAAGTTCTTTCAACAATGTTTTACAGTGTCAGTGTACAAATCTTGCACTTCTTTTGTTGAATCTGTACCCACGTATTTTATTCTTTTTGATTTTATTATAAATTGAATTATTATTTTTTAGTTTTCAGATTGTTCATTGCTAGTGTATTCAATTGATTTTTGTATATTAATCTTGTATCCTCCAACATTGCTGAATTAATTTATCAACTCTAATGTTTACTTTTTGGGGGTATATTTATTAAGATGATGTCATCTACAATAGAAATACTTTTATTATTTTCTTTCTAATATGCAAAACTTTTATTTTTCCTTGTCTAATTGCTCTGACTAGAATCTCAACTACAACGTTGCATAGAAGTGGCCAGAATGAACATCATCGCCTTGTTCCAGATCTTAAGGGGAAAGATATCACTATTTCACCATTGAGTATGGTGTTAGCTGTGGGTTTTTTGTAGATACACTTTATCAGATTAAGGGAGTCCCTTTCTATTCTTAATTTGTTGAATATTTTTATTATGAAAGGGTCTTGGATTTTGTCAGATGCTTTCTTTGTATCTATTGAGATGAACATTTGATAGTTTTTTCTTTATTATGTCATGATTTGCACTGACTGATTTTCATATGTTGAACCAACCTCTCATTTCTGTAATAAATTCCATTTCTGTCATGATGTGTGATCCTTTTTATAAGCTGCTATATTTTGTTTGCTAGTATTTTGTTGAGGATTTTAACATCATATTCATAAGGGACATTAGTCTGCAGTCCCATTTTCTTATGATGTCTTCATCTAATTTTTATATCAGAGTAATACTGGCCTCATAAAATGAGTTGGAAAGTGGTCCTTTCTCTTCTATTTTTTTGGAAGAGTTTAGGAAGTATTTATGTTAATTCCTCTTTAAAACTGTAGTAGAATTCAATAAGGAAATCATCTTATCCTTGGCTTCTCTTAGTAAGATTTTAGATTACTAAATCAATCTCTTTATATGTAATATGTTTATTCAAGTTTTCTATTTTTATTGAATAATTTTCAATAATTTGTGTTTTCATGGGAATTTGTCCATTTCATCTAGGATAACTAATTTGTTGGCACACAATTGTTCATAGTATTCCCTTATAATTCTTTTTATTTCTGTAAAATTGGTATTAATGCCCCCTCTTTTATCCTTGATTTTAGTAATCTGAGTTTTCTCTCTCTATTTTTCTTCATCACGAGGTAAAAGTTTGCCAGTTTTTTACCTTTTCAAAGAACAAAGGTTTTTGTTTTTGGTTTTTTTTGCAGATTTTCTTTATTTTTTTATATTCTCTATTTCATTTATTTATGCTCTTTTCCTTATTTGAATGGAAAGACACGAAAAGGCCTTAATCTCTCATTTCTGGCTGACTTTGAGGCACTTCACTATGAACATGAAAGCTAAGACAGAGTTGAAAACTGCCTGACTGAATTTTGAAGGCTTGCTCCAACATACACACTGAGCTCCTTGGCAACAGTTGGAAAATGTACTGGTTCCAGGCATTTAAGGACATTTTTATCCATTTATTAGTTGATCATTAAGTTATCCAAGCAGGGACTTCAGTGGCCACATATGTTAAAGAATACAGACTTTACAGAGTTAGATGAGGAGAGCCACTAAGCAAAAAAACAGCAATAAAAATAAGAGCAACAAAGACAAACCCCGTGGAAGAGAGCAACTGATTTCGTGAGTTGCCACATTATATTAGTTAAAAGGTTATTTTTTCACCAAAAATTATGGCACATGTAAAGAAAACATTTCTAAAGAACTAAAGAAAAGTATTAGAACAATGTCTCACTAAATATAGACTTAATAAAGAGAAAGTCTTAAAAAGAACTGAATAAAACTTCTGGAATTGAAAAGTTAACTGAAATAAAAAATTCATTAAAGGTGCTCAATGGAAGATTTAAACTGATAGAAGAAAGAATCAATAAACTTGAAGGATAGATCAATTAGCATTATCCAGTCTGAGGAACAGGAAGAAAAAAAGAATGAGAAAGAATAAAGAGGCCCGTGGGACACCATCAAGGGTATATACACATAATGGGAGTCCCAGAAGGCAATAAGAGAGAGAAAGGGAAAGAAAGAATACTTGAAGAAATATTAGCTGAGATCATCCCAATTTTGATAAAAAACAGTAATCTATACATCCAAGATGCTCAATGAACTTCATGTAGGATAAATTCAAAAATATCCACATCTAACCACAATTAAACTGCCAAAAACAAAGACAAAAAAAGACTCTTGAAAAGAGCAAGAGAAAGATTTATTTAGAACCCTCTCCTCCTCCCTCATCCTCATAGGAAAATTCCCTCTTTATCGAAGATAATTTTCCATGAGGGAGTTCACTGTCCAGGCCTAGAAAATGGAACTATTGTACCATTTATCAAATCTACATTAAGGAGCCCTATAATAAAATATTTTCATTAAGATGACAACTGATGGAAGCCTTTTGATTAAGGAGGCAGAATGGTAGGGCAGAAACAGTCCCATACTGAGTGAAAAGATACCTAGGGGTCCAGCCTTAGCTTGGCCATTGAAAAAGCATGTGACACTTGGACAATCCTTTCCCCTCTCTGGGTCTCAGTTTCTCTGTTCATAAAATGTAGGGTCCAGTCTCTCATTTCTCTATGGAGATTTTCAGTTCTGACTCACAGTGACTTGGCTGACATGACAAATGGGGTGATCAGCCTGTCACCAGCACCTGCCATTGAGGTCTGGGAGCGTTTTGTGACCCAAAGCCTCCTGTTTAGAATAAGGTCAGCCCTCCTGCTTCTGTCAGCCATATAGCCACTCTGTGATGGTTCCTTTTTCCCCAGGAGAAGATGAAGATAAGATGGCGGTTTCCTTGGAGTTGGAGGAGGAAAGGGGGTATATGAAAGTCTCTAACCACTAGTGGCTTGATGTCAAGGATACACCCTCAGGTAGAGCCTAAAGATGGCCTTTGTACTCCAAGCTTGTAGGAAAAGAGGGATGTGAACCACACTTGTCATTTTCTCACAGATGCTCTGTGAACCTGAGTATCTTCAGCAACATCTTTCCGTCAGTTGGTCAGTCAAGAAACATTTATCAAGTACAAGTACTTTCTATGTGCTGGGCACTATGTTAGGTGCTGATCACATACAAACACACACACACACAAACACGCACACACAGGCACAACCTATAATCTCAAGAAGCTCATAGTCTATGGAGGAAATAAGACAGGAAGCTATGACACAAGAATTCAGTAGAGGGAGAAAGAGGTCTTCCATGGAAAGACCAGGTGACTCTCAAATGGAGGTGACATTTGAGCCCCTATGCAGAAGACTATAATAATTAAGCTCCTGGACCTTGGGTTTAGCCAGACTTGGCTTCCAAAGCCAGCACATCCACTCCTTAGCTATGTGCCCTTAGACAAGTTACTCAACCTTTTTAAACCTCAGTTCTTTCATCATAAAATGGGGATATCCTGACCCACTCTGTAGGATGAATGTGAGGATGAAATGAGAGATTGCGTGTGAAGCATTTAGTACAGGGTAAAAAGCATTTAGTACAGGGTAAAGCATTTAGTACAGGGTATCTTCTTGAGATACGAAGTCAGTATTATCTGTTATAATTTGAACTACTGTTAACATTGCTTTAATTTTTATCTCACTACTATCTGTCTCTAATTCAGGGCCTCTTACATCAGACCCCCTGGAGCTGGAAGATTTATTTCTGAATTGTGCAGGAGGGGTAAATAGGTAAGGATTGGTCCTTCCAACCATTCTCTCTTCTCTTTTCCTGGTTCTGGGGGAAGGGACTGGACCTGGGAATGACCCTCATTTCTTTAAAAGGAGCCTTTTGTTGTCAGACCTGGGCCTTATTCACTGACCTTAGACTTGATTTATTTTCTAACCTTATGTGTCCCTTCTCTGTGCCTCAGTTTCTCTATCTATAACATGAGGATGCTTTTCTAAAGGATTTCAAAGGGGTCTTTCAGTGACAAAATTCTAGTATTTCCAATTTAATCTGGGAGATGTTAAAAATACTTCCAGCTAACTTGTAGGAAACATCATTTTCTCCAAAGAACTTCCTAAAGTCAGAAGGAAAAAACAACAACAAAGGTTAACTACGGTACTTATTTGACTTGGAACAGAATCATATTCAGGACTGACCTTATTTCCAACAAGCAGAACCCGATCAGTGCAGTAGAAACTGTTTTTCCTGACATTTATACAGCACTTTAAGCTTTTCAGGCAGTTGGATAAGTGAATGTGCCTCCTCTCCCCATTGTTCTCTGATCCTGATAAGGAGAAGCTGCCCTTCAGGTGACTATAACCCTGACCATTGGAGGCGGAAGCCTCAGCTGACCAAGGTCTGGGGATTTCAGACAAGTGAAGTGAAAGCATTTTCAGCCTGAAAAATTTCTGGATCCCCTATCCCATTCTCTCTGACAAAATATCATCAAGAAATCTCTCCTGGGTGTAAAATCCTTGTCTCCTTCCCTCCTAGCTCCCTGCATCCTAGTGTGTGTATGTATATGTATACACATGTGCACATGGGTCAGTGGAGGGTCAAAATGAAGCTACAGTGGTCAGTTTGGACACCATAAGGGAGACTCTGTGTTTGTCCACCTTTCCCTATTTCTTCTTTCCCATGGCACTGGGTACCTAACCTCAAATGGACCTGAGCTCAGTACTAGCACTGGAGTCCCCTTTTATACCTTACCTTGGCAGGGGTAGCAAGTGACAAGGGCCTCCTGCCTAGTGTGCCCAGTTTGTGATTTACGTAAGGAATAGTTAAGTCACTCAGAGTGAACAGTTTATTTCCCTCTCCCTCTTAGGGAAAACGGGCTGGGTTCAGTGTTCCACTGTTCTTCCAAACCTAACTTTCTGGACAAAAACAAACTGAGGAGCCAAGTGGGATGAAACAAAAACTGGCTTCCAAACCAGCTGGTAAAATCATCAGGTGTCTGGTTTCTCCAACTACAGGTTTTTCCAGTATTTGCTCTTGAGATGTAATAAATGCCCCTGGCAATCCGCTACTTCATCCCGCTTAGTACCACATCTCCTCTAAGTGACAGTCTCTCCCTCACCCCATCCCAATTCTGCAGATGTAGAAGAGTTGGCCAAGAGAGATTACAGAATGTTTCTCAGGAGCTATTCTATAAGCAGTGATCCCTGAGGAAAGAAACATTCACATTTCTGAGTACACACATAAACTGAACACTCTAGCTGGGTACATGATAGTCAATATACAACAAGCATCAGAGTATGATCACCTTAGTTTACAGATGAGGAAAGTAGGTCATAGAGAAATTAGGTAAGTTGCTTGGGGTCACCCAAGCAGAAGTGGTTGAGCTTAGGTGACAGAGAGTTGTCTGATGCCCAGGCCCACAAGTCACCTTGCAAAAAAAAATCCTAGATTCTCACAGTAGGATCCAGCATATTGTAGTTCAATGGACTGCTGTACCTGGGGAGGGTTCTAGTCAGAACCAGGAATGGTGTGGGGAGATAAACTCACAGAGGGGTCTTTATTTCTGCCTGCTGGGGAATTGAATCACAGCCTTCAGTCAGTATAAGACTGTTAGAAGTAAGTGTTGCCCCCCAGCATGTTGAGTCCCTCTGTGATAGTACCTCTCTAAAGGTTTCTAAACCTTTGTCATGTTCTCCTCCTTACCTTTCTTCAAATGGATCTCAGGAAAAGCTCAGCTAACAGTCTTTGGCATTCAAAAAGAGGTTTAATGTCAGCATAGATCCACTGAAACTCAGCATAGGTAAGTTTCAACATGGAAACAAGCCCATAGAGATAGCCATCTTCTGTCTCTCTTTTTAATTTTTATTGGAGTATAGTTAATTTACAAATTTGTGTTAGTTTCAGGAGTACAGCACGGTGAATCAGTTATACATTTACATATATCCAATCTTTTTTAAGATTGTTTTCCCATACAGGCCATTACAGATTATTGAGTAGAGTTCCCTGTGCTATATAGTAGGTTCTTATTAGTTATCTATTTTATATATAGTAGTGTGTATATGTCAATTCCAATCTCCCAATTTATCTCTCCCCCACCTTATCCGCTGGTAAACATAAGTTTGTTTTCTACATCTGTTACTCCTGTTTTGTAAATAAGTCCATCTGTACACTTTTTTGGATTCCATGTAAAACTGATAGCATATGATATTTTCTTTCTCCATCTGACTTACTTCACTCAGTATGACAATCTCTAGGTCCATTCATGTTGCTACAAATGGCATTATTTTCTTCTTTTATATGACTGAGTAATACTCCATTGTATATATGTACCACATCTTCTTTATCCCTTCCTCTGTTGATGGACATTTAGATTGCTTCCATCTCCTGGCTACTGTAAATAGTGCTGCAATAAACATTGGGGTGCACGTATTTTTTCGAATTATGGTTTTCTCCAAGTATATGCCTAGGAGTGTGATTACTGGGTCATATGGTACTTCTAATTTTAGTTTCTTAAGGAACCTCCATATTGTTCCCCATAGTGGTTTATAAATTTACATTCCCACCAACAGTGCAAGAGGGTTCCCTTTTTCTCCATACCTTTTCCAGGATTTATTGTTTGTAGATTTTTTGATGATGGCCATTCTGACTGGTGTGAGATGATATCTCATTGTAGTTTTGATTTACATTTCTCTAATGATTAATGATGTTGAGCATTCTTTCATGTGTTTGTTGGCAATCTGTATATCTTCTTTGGAGAAATGTCTATTTTGGTCTTCTGCCCATTTTTGGATTGGGTTGTTTGTTTTTTTGATATTGAGCTGCAGGAGCTGCTTGTAAATTTTGGGAGATTAATCCTTTGTCAGTTGCTTCATTTGCAAATATTTTCTCCCATTCTGAGGGTTGTCTTTTCGACTGGTTTATGGTATTCTTTGCTGTGCAAGAGTTTTTAAGTTTCATTAGGTCCCATTTGTTTTTATTTCCATTTCTCTAGGAGGTAGGTCAAAAAAGATCTTGCAGTGATTTATGTCATAGAGTGTTCTGCCTATGTGTTCCTCTAAGAGTTTGATAGTGTCTGGCCTTACATTTAGGTCTTTGATCCATGCTGAGTTTATTTTTGTGTATGGTGTTAGGGAGTGTTCTAATTTCATACTTTTACATGTATCTGTCCAGTTTTCCCAGCACCACTTATTGAAGAGGCTGTCTTTTCTCCACTGTATATGCTTGCCTCCTTTATCAAAGATAAGGTGACCATATGTGCGTGGGTTTATCTCTGGGCTTTCTATCCTGTTCCATTGATCTATTTTTCTGTTTTTGTGCCAGTACCATACTGTCTTGATTACTGTAGCTTTGTAGTATAGTCTGAAGTCAGGGAGCCTGATTCATCCAGCTCCGTTTTTCTTTCTCAAGATTGCTTTGGCTATTCGGGGTCTTTTGTGTTTCCATACAAATTGTGAAATTTTTTGTTCTAATTCTGTGAAAAAGGCCAGTGGTAGTTTGATAACGATTGCATTGAATCTGTAGATTGCTTTGGGTAGTAGAGTCATTTTCACAATGTTGATTCTTCCAATCCAAGAACATGGTATATCTTTCCATCTATTTGTATCATCTTTAATTCTTTCATCAGTATCTTATTAATTTTCTGCATACAGGTCTTTTGTCTCCTTAGGTAGGTTTATTCCTAGATATTTTATTCTTTTTGTTGCAATGGTAAATAGGAGTGTTTTCTTAATTTCACTTTCAGACTTTTCATCATTACTGTAGAGGAATGCAAGAGATTTCTGTGCATTAATTTTGTATCCTGCTACTTTACCAAATTCATTGATTAGCTCTAGTAGTTTTCTGGTAGCATCTTTAGGATTCTCTATGCATAGTATCATGTCATCTGCAAACAGTGACAGCTTTACTTCTTCTTTTCCAATTTGATTTCCTTTTATTTCTTTTTCTTCACTGATTGCTGTGGCTAAAAGTTCCAAAATTATGTTGCATAATAGTGGTGAGAGTGGGCAACCTTGTCTTTATCCTGATCTTAGTGGTAATGACTTCAGTTTTTCACCATTGAGGATGATGTTGGCTGTGGGTTTGTCATATATGGCCTTTATTATGTTGAGGAAAGTTCCCTCTATGCCTGCTGTCTGGAGGGTTTTTATCATTAATGGGTGTTGAATTTTGTCAAAAGCTTTCTCTGCATCTATTGAGATGATCATATCATTTTTCTCCTTCAATTTGTTAATATGGTGTATCACATTGATTGATTTGCGTATGTTGAAGAATCCTTGCATTCCTGGGATAAACCCCACTTCATCATGGTGTATGATCCTTTTAATGTGCTCTTGGTTTCTGTTTGCTAGTATTTTGTTGAGGATTTTTGCATCTATGTTCATCAGTGATATTAGCCTGTAGTTTTCTTTCTTTGTGACATCTTTGTCTGGTTTTGGTATCAGGGTGATGGTGGCCTCGTAGAATGAGTTTGGGAGTGTTCCTCCTTCTGCTATATTTTGGAAGAGTTTGAGAAGGATAGGTGTTAGCTCTTCTCTAAATGTTTGATAGAATTCACCTGTGAAGCTGTCTGGTCCTGGGCTTTTGTTGCTTGGAAGATTTTTAATCACAGTTTCAATTTCAGTGCTTGTGATTGGTCTGTTCATATTTTCTATTTCTTCCTGGTTCAGTCTCGGCAGGTTGTGCTTTTCTAAGAATTTGTCCATTTCTTCCAGGTTGTCCATTTTATTGGCATAGAGTTGCTTGTAGTAATCTCTCATGACCCTTTGTACTTCTGCAGTGTCAGTTGTTACTTCTCCTTTTCCATTTCTAATTCTATTGATTTGAGTCTGCTCCCTTTTTTTCTTGATGAGTCTGGCTAATGGTTTATCAATTTTGTTTATCTTCTCCAAGAACCAACTTTTAGTTGTATTGATCTTTGCTATCGTTTCCTTCATTTCTTTTTCATTTATTTCTGACCTGATCTTTATGATTTCTTTCCTTCTGCTAACTTTGGGTTTTTTTTGTTCTTCTTTCTCTAATTGCTTTAGGTGTAACCTTAGGTTGTTTATTTGAGATGTTTCTTGTTTCTTAAGGTAGGATTGTATTGCTATAAACTTCCCTCTAGAACTGCTTTTGCTGTATCCCATAGGTTTTGGGTCATCGTGTTTTCATTGTCATTTGTTCTTAGCTATTTTTTGATTTCCTCTTGGATTTCTTCAGTGATCTCTTGGTTAAGTAATTTATTGTTTAGCCTCCATGTGTTTGTATTTTTTACAGATTTTTTCCTATAATTGATATCTAGTCTCATAGTGCTGTGGTAGAAAAATATACTTTATATGATTTCAATTTTCTTAAATTTACCAAGGCTTGATTTGTGACCCAAGATATGATCTATCCTGGAGAATGTTCCATGAGCACTTGAGAAAAATGTGTATTCTGTTGTTTTTGGATGGAATGTCCTATAAATATCAATTAAGCCCATCATTTTAAATGTGTCATTTAAAGTTTGTGTTTCCTTGTTGATTTTCATTCTGGATGTTCTCTCCCTTGGCGAAAGTGGGGTGTTAAATTCCCCTACTATGATTGTCTTACTGTCGATTTCCCCTTTTATGGCTGTTAGCATTTGCCTTATGTATTGAGGTGCTCCTATGTTGGGGGCATAAATATTTACAATTATTATATCTTCTTCTTGGATTGATCCCTTGATCATTATGTATTGTCCTTGTTTGTCTCTTGTAATAGTCTTTGTTTTAAAGTCTATTTTGTCTGATATGAGAATTGCTACTCCAGCTTTCTTTTGATTTCCATTTGCATGGAATATCTTTTTCCATCCCCTCACTTTCAGTCTGTATGTGTCCCTAGGCCTGAAGTGGGTCTCTTGTAGACAGCATATATATGGGTCTTGTTTTTGTATCCATTCAGCCATTCTTTTGGTTGGAGCATTTAATCCTTTTACATTTAATGTAATTATCAATATGTATGTTCCTATTACCATTTTCTGAATCGTTTTGGGTTTGTTATTGTAGGTGTTTTCCTTCTCTTGTGTTTCCTGCCTAGAGAAGTTCCTTTAGCATTTGTTGTAAAGCTGGTTTGGTGGTGTTGAATTCTCTTAGCTTTTGCTTGTCTGTAAAGATTTTAATTTCTCCATCAAATCTGAATGAGATCCTTGCTGGGTAGAGTAATCTTGGTTGTAGGTTTTTTCCTTCATCACTTTAAATATGTCCTGCCAATTCCTTCTGGCTTGCAGAGCTTCTGCTGAAAGATCAGCTGTTAACCTTATGGGGATTCCCTTGTGTGTTATTTGTTGTTTTTCCCTTGCTGCTTTTAATTATTTTTCTTTGTATTTAATTTTTGATAGTTTGATTAATATGTGTCTTGGCGCGTTTCTCCTTGGATTTATCCTGTATGGGACTCTCTGTGGTTCCAGGAATTGATTAACTGTTTCCTTTCCCATGTTAGGGACGTTTTCAACTATAATCTCTTCAAATATTTTCTCAGTCCCTTTCTTTTCCTCTTCTTCTTCTGAGACCCCTATAATTCGAATGTTGGTGCGTTTAATGTTGTCCCTGAGGTCTCTGAGACTCTCCTCAATTCTTTTCATTCTTTTCTCTTTATTCTGCTCTGCAGTAGTTATTTCCACTATTTTGTTTTCCACATCACTTATCCATTTTTCTGCCTCAGTTGTTCTGCTATTTATTCCTTCTAGAGAATTTTTAATTTCATTTATTGTGTTGTTCATCACTGTTTGTTTGCTCTTTAGTTGTTCTAGGTCCCTGTTAAACGTTTCTTGTATTTTCTCCATTCTATCTCCAAGATTTTGGATCATCTTTACTATCATTATTCTGAACTCTTTTTCAGGTAGACTGCCTATTTCCTCTTCATTTGTTAGGTCTGGTGGGCTTTTGCCTTGCTCCTTCATCTGTTGTGTGTTTCTCTGTCTTCTCTTTTTGCTTAATTTACTGTGTTTGGGGTCTCCTTTTCGCAGGCTGCAGGTTCATAGTTTCCGTTGTTTTTAGTGTCTGTCCCCAGTGGCTAAGGTTGGTTCAGTGGGTTGTGTAGTCTTCCTGGTGGAGGGGACTAGTGCCTGTGTTCTGGTGGATAAGCCTGGATCTTGTCTTTCTGGTGGGCAGGTCCACGTCTGGTGGTGTGTTTTGGGGTGTCTGTGTACTTTTTTTTATTTTAGGCAGCCTCTCTGCTAATGGATGGCGTTTGTGTTCCTGTCTTACTAATTGTTTGGCATAGGGTGTCCAGCACTGTAGCTTACTGGTCGTTGAGTGGAGCTGAGTCTTGGCGTTGAGATGGAGATGTCTGGGAGTTTTTCATCATTTGATATTACGTGGATCTGGGAGGTCTCTTGTGGACCAGTGTCCTGAACTTGGCTCTCCCACCTCAGAGGCACAGCCCTGACACCTGGCTGGAGTACCAAGAGCCTGTCATCCACACAGTCATTTGGCTGTAGGTAGGAGGCCTCAGTTCCTTGCCACATGGATCTCTTCTTAGGGCTGCTAGAGTGTCCTCATGACATGGCAGCTGGCTTACCCTAGCATGAGTGGTCCAGCACGTGGTCCCCAGAACTGTCGTGGCTTCAGCTGCTGGGACCCCTCCAGAGCCAGCAGCCTCAGTGAGGCAGCCCTCCCCTCAGGCTCCAGGGCAATTCAATGATGGCGGAGGGAAGAGACCCTGAGCCAGGAGTTCTAGGTCTGTGGAAACACGGGTTCCATTCTGGGCACAGGGAGTGGGACCTATGTCTTCTTAATTTTGTTGTTCTTACAGATTTTTATCTAGCTCCTTCATCTACAACATATTTCTCTGTCATCTCATTTTGTCTAACTTACTGTGTTTGAGGCCTCCTTTCTGCAGGCTGCAGAATTGTAGTTCCTCTTGCTTCTGGTGTCTGCCCCATGGTGGGTGAAGTTGGTCCAGGGGCTTTTGCAGGCTTCCTGTTGGGAGGGACTGTTGCTTGCCCTCTGGAGCATGGAGCTGGTTTGTGTCCCTCTGGTGGGCAGGTCCATGTCAGGGGGTGTGTTTTGGGGTGGCTGTGAGCTTAGTACAACTTTAGGAAGCCTGTCTGCTGCTGAGTGGGTCTGTGTTCCTGTCTTGCTGGTTATTTGGCCTGAGGCATTCCAGTACTGGAGCCTGTAGGCTGGTTGGTGGGTCTGGGATTTGGTGCCAAAGTGGGGACCTCTGGGAGAGCTCACACCAATTAATATACACTGGGTACTCTGCTACCAGTCCCCTTGCTCCCACAGCAAGCCACAGGCGACCCCCACCTCCTCAGCAGGCCCTCTAAGACCCCTAGGTAAGTCTAGTCCAGGTTCCTATGGAGCTACTGCTTTGTGCTGGGTCCCAGTGCACATGAGACCTTGTGTGTGCCCTCCAAGAATGGAGTTTCTGTTTCCCCCAGCCCTGTGGAGCTCTTGCACTCAAGCCCCTGGCTTTCAAGGCCAAATGCTCTGTGGGTTCTTCCTCCCGATGACAGCCCCTCAGACTGTCTTGGAGGGCTATTTTTATGTGGGAATGTCCCTGTGTGACCTGCATAGGTTTAATTTGTTTTTTGGGGTTTTTTTTTTTGGTGTGAGGGCTGTTTTTGGTATGGATGACTGCCGCCTCTTCCCTCACTGTATGCTGGCTGTTATGCCCTTGATAGGGGGTTTGACTGGTGTTGTGGTGACCCTAGCCTGCCCTGGATATCGAGCAGGGGCTCCCCTTTGCTCTGTGGTTGTTACTGTCCTGTCAGGGGCAGAGTCTTCTCCCTAATTGTTGGAGTAGAGGCCACCAGATCTGTTTCTTAGCTGTGTTTCTGATCTGTGGGTGCAAGATAGGTGAGATTGGAGCACTCCCACTGGGAATGAAGTTACTAAGTATTCGTCCTCTGTAGCTGTTCACCTGTGAATGTGCTTTGTTGTACCCTTTTGCCCATTGTGCAGGCTCTCAAAGTACACTGTTGTTGGCACTGCTCTCAGTTCCATCTTAACTGTGGGTATGCCAGCAATTGGCCCTGGTTTCTCTCAGGAGTTGTTTTCACCAGGCCACCAGTGCAGATCCACTGAGTTCAGGTCCCAGGACTGCAGTACTTGTACACCTGGATCTGCTGTGGGAGCTATGGATGAGGCTCAGACTCTGGCCTGGCCCAAACCTCACATGTACATGCCAACAAAGTTCACAGCTGCTAAAGCCCAACCTGTCCCAGCTGCAAGAGCCCTTGGTGTCCTTTCAGATGTTTCACAGGTGCTGGATTTAGGAAGCTGTCAGTGGAGGAGTAACTCTGCAGTTAGTGCAGTGTGAGGAGAGATTTCAGCTCTTCTTCCTTAGTCACACAGTCCCTGGCCCTCAGCTGTGGTTTCAGCCACACCTCAAGGGTGGATTTCCTAGTGGGGGAAAATCTGTGACCTCCTGGGACAGCGGGGTGGGCCTCGGCCCCCACTGACAGATTTCCTAGTAGCAAGAACTATCCTCACTCTCCCAGAACAATAGGACAGGTCCTGGCACCCACTGATGGATTTCCTAGTAGTGAGAGCTATCCACACTTCCAGGACAGCAGGGCAGGTCCCGGCACCCACTGTTGGATTTTGTAGTCATAGAAGCTATCCACGACTTCCCAGGACAGTGCGGGCAGGTCCTGGGGCCCGCTGGCAGCATTCTTAGTGGCAGGAGCTGTCCATGCCCTTCTGGGTCAGTGGAGGTAGGGCCTGGCATCTCCCTGCAGGTTTGGAAGAGGCAGCCAGTACCTACCTTTGGAGCCTAAGTTGGCAGCAGTGACTTGCGCCCACCCCCGAGCTCCTGTAGGCAGTGTAACAATGTCTTGTTTCCTGGGAGTGCTCACAGGGAAAGAAACTCTTATGGTAGTCCTGCCCCCTCCTCATGCACTTCCCAATAATGGTGCCTTACATCTCTGGCAGGTCCAGGCTTCTTCCTAGTACACCTTCCGTTGCCACAGCCCAGCCTCTTCAGGCTGTTTTGACACCTAACCCTGGTCCTCTCCCTGGGACTGACCTCCAGAGCCTGAGCTTCAGTACCTGACCACCCCTCACTCCGACAGAGGAGTGTCTCTAGTTGGGGAGCGCAGGGTAGTGGTGCCACCCCCCTGTGCAGGTTACTCTCCATTTTGCCTTTCACAAACCGGTTACTGCTCTCTCCTCTTAGGCTCTGAATCTCCCCCTCCAACCAGGCTGATCTCCCTGCCGCTGGTGAGGAGACTTCACAAGGTGCGGGAACCTTTCCTCCTTTGCAGCTCCCTCCCTGGGGCACAAGCTGCGTTCTGAGTTCTGATTCCTTCTTTTTCTTTTTCCTTTTGTCCTACCCGGTTATGTAGAGGTTTTCTTGTCTTTTTGGATGTCTGAGGTCTTCTGTCTGTGCTCAGTAGCTGTTCCCTGTGAATCATTCCACTTGTAGATGTATTTTCAATGTTTCTGTGGAAGAAGGTGAACTCTGCTTCCTACTCCTCTGCCATCTTGATTTCTTCAACCATCTTCTTTCTTGAGGAGATTTATGTTCAGCTGGAATCAGGTCTGAGAAAAAATAAAACAAAGCAGGACACCAGTCCTGGAGAGGGATCTCAAGGAGACAGCTTCTTTCCCTTGTGTTTTTTAGAGCCCTTATTCGGTGTGTGTATGGGGGGAGGAAAGGTAGTGGGGGTGGAAGAGTACCAGCCGAAGTGTGTGGCTGAGCACCTACTCAAACCCAGAGATGGTAAGATTTTAGTTTTACAAGAATTGGAAACAAGAAGAATGCAGAAAGTTTTTTTTATCAGTAATTGGCTCCTCTGAATTCCAGAGGTGTTTGTAGCAGGAAAGGGGCCTGCTGTGTCTTGGAGTAGGGAAAGAAGCTGGGGCATCCTCCAGGAACCAGATTCTTGCAAACTCTCACTATGCAGGTCACTGAAGAAAGTTTAAGACCTCTTTGTAACATGGCCTCACTTTGGCTTCATTAGCTTGGATATCTTTCCAGAGGGTTCCATGGTCACTTAGCCCAGTTCAGGACCAAGTGATCTTCCAAATATCTGTATGTTCTTCTTCTTAGGCTATTCACATTCCCCTCCCCGCCCCCACATCCAAATCTTATTAGGGAGTGAAAGTCTTGTCTGTACCTCCCCCTTAGATCACCCCTTCCCAGGGTCCCTGAAATACTACCACATGACACTGAGACCCAGCAGGGAAGATATGGGAAAATAACATGTGAGAACCTCAGTACTAGCTCATGTTTACATTGGGAGTATGATCACAGCTAAGCTGTATGACACAGCCTGATAAATGAGGACTCTCACCACCCCCAACTGTACTCTGAGAGAGCTCCAGCCTATCCAGACCAGCAGTCCCAAATTAGACCTTCTCTTTGAAAACAGCTGCTCCCTCTGATTATTCTTACTCTCACACCTCTTTCTTTGAACTTTTAATGGTGTACTTTGTGTTTTGAGCGCCCTCTAGAGACCCCATTTCACCAATGCAGCCCCAGCCAGGGTGTGGATTTATAGCAAATTGATAGTTTTTCCAAGCTGGCATATCTTTCCCCTGGTATTTTAACTAATGTCTCCCCAGCTTTAAAGCAGTAGATACAGAATCTCAGGAGCCTAAAAATATGGAGCTTTAGAGGACCTTCTAGATCACCTAATACTTCTCTATTTTACAGATAGGTCCAAACAGATAATTACTGAATCAGGCCCCACCAATCCTAGGCAAGTGAGCTTTTCATGGCAGCCAGTTGTCTGAGAAGTGGGCAGAGTGAGAAGTACAGAAAGGGGAAGCAATGCATTTCTCAGTAGAAGAAGAAATAATAGCTCACACATATGAGTGCCTCCTATGTGCTGGGTACTTCTCTCTATGTGTAGTGTCTTACTTAATCGTCACAGCAATCCTCTGAGATAAGTACTATTATCACCCTCATTTTACAGATGAGGGAACTTGAGGCACAGTGACTTGCCTATGTTTGCATAGCTAATAAATTGCAGAGTCAGAAATGAGACTGAGGCAGTCTGATTCCTGTGCCCAAGATCCTCTTTAGTCTCTTCTCTTTTTTCTTGTCTTCCATCCCACATCTGATCAGTCACTAAATTCAACAAATTCTTCTTTTTTATTGAAATATAATTGACATATAACATTAGTTTCAGGTGTACAACATAATGATAGGATATTTGTATGTATTGGGAAATGCTCACCACAATAAATCTAGTTAACATCCACCACCACAAATAGTTACAAGTTTTTTCTTGTAAAAAAGCTTTTTAAGAACTACTCTCTTAGCAACTTTCAAATATGCAATACAGTATTTTCAACTATAGTCAACATTCTGTAAATTATATCTCCAGGACTTATTTTATAAATGAAAATTTGTACCTTTGAACTCCTTACTCACTTTCTTCACTCCTCACACCCCACCTCTAGCAACATCCAAACTGTTTTCTCTATATATGAGTTCAGTTCTTGTTTTTTTAGGATTTTTAAAACATTCCATATATAAGTGGGATCATACAGTATTTGTTTTTCTCTGTCTGACTAATTTCACTTAGCATAATGCCTTCAAGATTCATCTGTGATCAGAGAAGAGGAGAAGATGGTGGAAGAGTAAGACGCGGAGATCACCTTCTTCCCCACAGATACATCAGAAATACATCTACACGTGGAACTGCTCCTATAGAACACCGACTGAACGCTGGCAGAAGATGTCAGACCTCCCAAAAGGCAAGAAACTCCCCACGTACCTGGGTAGGGTAAAAGAAAAAAGAAACAACAGAGACAAAAGAATAGGGACGGGATCTGCACCAGTGGGAGGGAGCTGTGAAAGAGGAAAGGTTTCCACACACTAGGAAGCCCCTTCGCAGACAGAGACTGCAAGTGGCAGAGGGGGGAAGCTTCAGAGCTGTGGAGGAGAGCGCAGCCACAGGGGTGCGGAGGGCAAAGCGGAGAGATTCCCGCACAGAGGAGCGGTGCCGACCAGCACTCACCAGCCCGAGAGGCTTGTCTGCTCACCCGCCGGGGCGGGCGGGGGCTGGGAGCTGAGGCTCGGGCTTCGGTCAGATTGCAGGGAGAGGACTGGGGTTGGCAGCGTGAACACAGCCTGAAGGGGTTAGCACACCACAGCTAGCCCGAAGGGAGTCCGGGAAAAGGTCTGGAGCTGCCGGACAGGCAAGAGACTTTTTCTTGCCTCTTTGTTTCCTGGTGCGCGAGGAGAGGGGATTCAGAGCGTCGCCTAAACGAGCTCCAGAGACGGCCGCCAGCCGCGGCTCTCAGCGCGGACCCCAGAGACGGGCATGAGACACTAAGGCTGCTGGTGCCACCACCAAGAAACCTGTGTGGAAGCACAGGTCACTATCCACATCGCCCCCCCGGGAGCCTGTGCAGCCCACCACTGCCAGCATCCCGTGATCCAGGGACAACTTCCCCGGGAGAACGTGCAGCGCGCCTAAGGCTGCTACAACGTCACACCGGCCGCTGCCGCTATAGGCTCGCCCCGCATCCGTACTCCTCCCTCCCCCCGGCCTCAGTGAGCCAGAGCCCCTGAAGCAACTGCTCCTTTAACCCCATCCTGTCTGACCTACACGCAGAGGCGGGTCCAAATCCAAGGGGGCCCAAATCCAAGGCTGAAACCCGGGAGCTGTGCGAACAAAGAGGAGAAAGGGAAATTTCTCCCAGCAGCCTCAGAAGCAGCGGATTAAAGCTCCACAAACAACTTGATGTACCTGCATCTGTGGAATACCTGAATAGACAACAAATCATCCCAAATTGAGGAGGTGGACTTTGGGAGCAAGATATATTATTTTTTCCCATTTTCCTCTTTTTGTGAGTATGTATGTGTATGCTTCTGTGTGAGATTTTGTCTGTATAGCTTTGCTTTCACCATTTGTCCTAGGGTTCTGTCGGTCTGTTGTTTTTTTTTTTTAACTTAAAAATTTTTATTTTCTTTTTTTCTTAATAATTATTTTTTATTTTTTTATTTTAATAACTTTATTTTATCTTACTTTATTTTATTTTATCCTCTTTCTTTTTTTTTTCTTTCTATTTTTCCTCCCTTTTATTCTGAGGCGTGTGGATGAAAGGCTCTTGGTGCTCCAGCCAGGCATCAGGGCTGTGCCTCTGAGATGGGAGAGCCAACTTCAGGACACTGGTCCACAAGAGACCTCCCAGCTCCACGTAATACCAAACGGCGAAAATCTCCCAGAGATCTCCATCTCAACACCAAGACCCAGCTTCACTCAATGACCAGCAAGCTACAGTGCTGGACACCCTAATGCCAAACAACTAGCAAGACAGGAACACAGCCCCATCCATTAGCAGAGAGGCTGCCTAAAATCATAGTAAAGCCACAGACACCCCAAAACACACCAAAAGACGTGGAACTGCCTACCAGAAAGACAAGATCCATCCTCATCCACCAGAAAACAGGAACTAGTCCCCTCCACCAGGAAGCCTACACAACCCACTGAACCAACCTTAGCCACTGGGTACAGATACCAAAAACAACAGGAAATATGAACCTGCAGCCTGCAAAAAGGAGACCCAAAACACAGTAAGATAAGCAAAATGAGAAGACAGAAAAACACACAGCAAATGAATGAGCAAGGAAAAAACAAACCAGACTTAACAAATGAAGAGGAAATATGTAGTCTACCTGAAAAAGAATTCAGAATAATGATAGTAAAGATGATCCAAAATCTTGGAAATAGAATAGACAAAATGCAAAAACATTTAATCAGGACCTAGAAGAACTAAAGAGGAACCAAGCAATGATGAAAAACACAATAAATGAAATTAAAAATACTCTAGAAGGGATCAATAGCAGAATAAGTGAGGCAGAAGAACGGATAAGTGACCTGGAAGATAAAATAGTGGAAATAACTACTGCAGGGCAGAATAAAGAAAAAAGAATGAAAAGAACTGAGGACAGTCTCAGAGACCTCTGGAACAACATTAAATGCACCAACATTCGAATTATAGGGGTCCCAGAAGAAGAAGAGAAAAAGAAAGGGACTGAGAAAATATTTGAAGAGATTATAGTTGAAAACTTCCCTACCCAGCAAGGATCTCATTCAGATGTGATGGAGAAATTAAAACCTTTACAGACAAGCAAAAGCTGAGAGAGTACAGCACCACCAAACCAGCTTTACAACAAATGCTAAAGGAACTTCTCTAGGCAAGAAACACAAGAGAAGGAAAACACCTACAATAACAAACCCAAAACATTTAAGAGAATGGCAATAGGAACATACATATCGATAATTACCTTGAATGTAAATGGATTAAATGCTCCCACCAAAAGACACAGACTGGCTGTATGGATACAAAAACAAGACCCATATATATTAATTTCTCCATCAAATCTGAATGAGATCCTAGTTGGGTAGAGTAATCTTTGTTGTAGATTTTTCTCCTTCATCACTTTAAATATGTCCTGCCAGTTCCTTCTGGCATGCAGAGTTTCTGCTGAAAGATCAGCTGTTAACCTTAGGGGGATTCCCTGTGTGTTACTTGTTGTTTTACCCCTGCTGCTTTTAATATGTTTTCTTTATATTTAATTTTTGATAGTTTGATTATTATGTGTCTTGGCATGTTTCCCCTTGGATTTATCCTGTATGGGACTCTCTGTGCTTCCAGGACTTGATTAACTATTTCCTTTCCCATATTAGGGAAGTTTTCAACTATAATCTCTTCAAATATTTTCTCAGTCCCTTCCTTTTTCTCTTCTTCTTCTGGGACCCCTATAATTCGAATGTTGGTGCATTTAATGTTGTCCCAGAGGTCTCTGAGACTGTCCTCAGTTCTTTTCATTCTTTTTTCTTTATTCTGCTCTGCAGTAGTTATTTCCACCATTTTATCTTCCAGGTCACTTATCCGTTCTTCTGCCTCACTTATTCTGCTATTGATCCCTTCTAGAGTATTTTTAATTTCATTTATTGTGTTTTTCATCGTTGCTTGGTTCCTCTTTAGTTCTTCTAGGTCCTGATTAAATGTTTTTGCATTTTGTCTATTCTATTTCCAAGATTTTGGATCATCTTTACTATCATTATTCTGAATTCTTTTTCAGGTAGACTGCCTATTTCCTCTTCATTTGTTAGGTCTGGTTTGTTTTTTCCTTGCTCATTCATTTGCTGTGTGTTTTTCTGTCTTCTCATTTTGCTTATCTTACTGTGTTTTGGGTCTCCTTTTTGCAGGCTGCAGGTTCATATTTCCTGTTGTTTTTGGTATCTGTACCCAGTGGCTAAGGTTGGTTCAGTGGGTTGTGTAGGCTTCCTGGTGGAAGGGACTAGTTCCTGTTTTCTGGTGGATGAGGATGGATCTTGTCTTTCTGGTGGGCAGTTCCACGTCTTTTGGTGTGTTTTGGGGTGTCTGTGGCTTTACTATGATTTTAGGCAGCCTCTCTGCTAATGGATGGGGCTGTGTTCCTGTCTTGCTAGTTGTTTGGCATTAGGGTGTCCAGCACTGTAGCTTGCTGGTCGTTGAGTGAAGCTGGGTCTTGATGTTGAGATGGAGATCTCTGAGAGATTTTTGCCGTTTGGTATTATGTGGAGCTGGGAGGTCTCTTGTGGACCAATGTCCTGAAGTTGGCTCTCCCACCTCAGAGGCACGGCACTGATGCCTGGCTGGAGCACCAAGAGCCTTTCGTCCACACGGCTCAGAGTAAAAGGGAGAAAAAATAGAAAGAAAGAAAGAAAGAGGCTATAATATAGTGAAGTAAAATAAAGCTATTATAAAGCAAAGCTAAACAGACAAAATGTCACCCAGAAGCATATACGTATACACTCACAAAAAAAGGAAAAGGGGAAAAATTAATATATTCTGCTCCCAAAGTCCACTTCCTGAATTTGGAATGATTCGTTGTCTATTCAGGTATTCAACAGATGCAGGCACATCAAGTTGTTTGTGGAGTTTTAATCCGCTGCTTCTGAGGCTGCTGGGAGAGATTTCCCTTTCTCTTCTTTGCACAGCTCCCGGGGTTCAGCTTTGGATTTGGACCCGCCTCTGCATGTAGGTCACCTGAGGGTGTCTGTTCCCCGCCCAGACAGAGCTGGGTTAAAGGAGCAGCTGCTTCGGGGGCTCTGGCTCACTCAGGCCGGGGGGAGGGAGGGGTACAGAAGAGGCGGAGCGAGCCTGTGGTGGCAGAGGCCAGCGTGACGTTGCACCAGCCTGAGGCGCGCAGTGCATTCTCCCAGGAAAGTTGTCCCTGGATCACGGAACCCTGGCAGTGGCGGGCTGCACCAGCTCCTGGGAGGGGTGGTGTGGAGAGTGACCTGTGCTGACACACAGGCTTTTTGGTGGCTGCAGCAGCAGCCTTAGCGTCTCACGCCTGTCTCTGGGGCCTACGCTGATCACCGCGACTCGTGCCCGTCTCTAGAGTTCATTTAGGCGGCGCTCTGAATCCCCTCTCCTCGCGCACCAGGAAACAAAGAGGCAAGAAAAAGTCTCTTGCCTCTTCGGCAGCTGCAGACTTTTTCCTGGTCTCCCTCCCAGCCAGCTGTGGTGCGTCAACCCCTTCAGGCAGTGTTCACGCCGCCAACCCCAGTCCTCTCCCTGAGATCCGACCGAAGCCCGAGCCTCAGCTCCCAGCCCCGCCCGCCCCGGCAGGTGAGCAGACAAGCCTCTCAGGCTGCTGAGTGCTGCTCGGCGCCGAGCCTCTGTGTGGGAATCTCTCCGTTTTTCCCCCTGCGCCCCTGTTGCTGTGGGATCCGCACTGATAGCCGCGGCTTGCGCCCGTCTCTGGAGCTCGTTTAGGCGGCGCTCTGAATCCCCTCTCCTCACGCACCAGGAAACAAAGAGGGAAGAAAAAGTCTCTTGCCTCTTCGGCAGCTGCAGACTTTTTCCCGGTCTCCCTCCCAGCCAGCTGTGGTGCGCCAACCCCTTCAGGCTGTGTTCACACTGCCAATCCCAGTCTTCTCCCTGCGATCCGACCAAAGCCCGAGCCTCAGCTCCCAGCCCCGCCCACCCTGGCGAGGGAGCAGACAAGCCTCTCAGGCTGGTGAGTGCTGATCGGCGCCGAGCCTCTGTGCGGGAGTCTCTCCGCTTTGCCCTCCGCACCCCTGTGGCTGTGCTCTCCTCCGTGGCTCTGAAGCTTCCCCCACTGCCACCCGCAGTCTCTGCCTGCAAAGGGGCTTCCTAGTGCATGGAAATCTTTCCTCCTTCACAGCTCCCTCCCACTGGTGCAGGTCCCGTCCCTATTCTTTTGTCTCTGTTATCTCTTTTTTCTTTTGCCCTACCCAAGTACAGGGGGAGTTTCTTGCCTTTTGGGAGGTCTGACGTTTTCTGCCAGCGTTCAGTGGGTGTTCTGTAGGAGCAGTTCCACGTGTAGATGTATTTCTACTGTATCTGTGGAAAGGAAGGTGATCTCCACGTCTTACTCTTCGGCCTTCTTCTCTCCTCCCCTCACATCTTCTTTATCCATTCATCTGTCAATGGACACATAGATTGTTTCCATGTCTTGGCTATTGTATATAATGCTGCTATGAATTTGGGAGTGCAGACATCTTTTCAAGTTAGTGTTTTTGTTTCATTTGGATATATTCCAAGAACTGGAATTGTTGGATTATATGGTAGTTCTATTTTTAATTTTTTGTGGATTCTTCATACTGTGTTCCATAGAGGCTGTACCAGTTTACAGTCCTACCAACAGTGCATAAGAGTTCTCTTTACTCCACATCCTCGCCAGCATTTGTTATCTCTGGTCTTTTTGATGTTGACCATTCTAACAGGAGTGAGGTGATATCTCATTGTGATTTTGATTTGCATTTCCCTAATGACTAGTGATCATCTTGAGCATCTTTTCATGTACCTGTTGGCCTTTTGTATATCTTTTTTGGAGAGATGTCTATATATATTTTGGATATTAACCCCTTATCAGATATAGGGTTCGCAAATATTTTTCCCACTCTGTAGGTTGTCTTTTCACTTTGTCGATTGTTTCTTTTGCCGTGCAGAAGCTTTTTAGTTTGATGTAGTCCCACTTGTTTATTTTTTTTTTTATTTTGTAGCTTGTGTTTTAGGTGTCATATCCAAGACCTATGTCAAGGACATTTTTTTCCTGTTTTCTTCCAGGAGTTCCATAGTTTCAGGTCTTACATCTAAGTCTTTATTACATTTCGAGTTAATTTTTTGAGTGGTGTAAGATAGGGGCTGAGGGAATTCCCTGGTGGTTCAGTGGTTAAGATTCCGCACTTTCACTGCAGAGGGCCCGGGGTCAATCTCTGGTCAGGGATCCCACAAGCCACGTGGTGCAGCCAAAAATAATAATAATAATAAATTTCCCTCTTAAAAAAATAGGGGCTGAGTTTCATTCTTTTACATCTGATTCTTCCCGCACCATTTGTGGAAGAGACTGTCTTCTCTCCATTGTGTATTCTTGGTTCCCTTGTCAAATATTTCTTGGCCATATATGCTTGGGTTTATTTCTAGGCTCTTGGTTTTGTTTCATTGATCTATTTGTCTGTTTTTATGCCAGTAGCATACTATAGCTTTATAGTATAGTTTGAAATCAGCAAGAGTGATGCCTCCCACTTTGTTTTTATTTCTCAGGATTGTTTTGGATATTTGGGGTCTTTTGTGGTTCCATACAATTTTTAGAATTTTAAAAAATTTCTGGAAAAAATGTCATTGGAATCTTGATAGGGACTGTATTGAGTCTGTAAAAATAAATAACAAAAAACGTCTTTTAAAATGGAATTAGAAGGGACTTCCCTGGTGGTCCAGTGGTAAAGAATCCGCCTTCCAACACAGGGAACGTGGGTTCGATCTCTGGTTGGGGAACTAGGATCCCACATGCTGCGGGGCAACTAAGCCTATGCGCCACAACTACTTAGCTTGCGCACCTCAAATAGAGAGTCTGTGTGCCACAAACCACAGAGTCCACATGCCCTGGAGACCACGTATCACAACTAGAGAGAAACCTATGCACCACAACAAAGAGCCTGTGCGCTGCAACGAAAGATCCTGCACGCCTCAATGAAGATCCTGCTTGCCGCAACTAAGACCTGAGACAGCCAAATAAATAAATAAATATTTTTTAAAAAAAAGGAATTGGAAGCCCTGAAGGGAAAGTTCTCATGCACATATCACTTGTTACAGCCTGCAAAACCAGCAGGAAGAAGGAAGATAAGAATTATTTTAAAAAGGTCTGTTTGTATAGAATTCTTTGTATAAAATTCTCTCAGTCTCAATTTCTTATTCCTGATGATAAGAATGTTACATTTCTTCTGATAAAAGTGAGGACATATTTCACATAGGAATTTCATCTCCCGCTCTTTTAAAAAAGGAAGGAAGATCCCTCCCTGCCCCAGCAACAATGAGCTAACCACCACTTGCAGCCAGTAAGAAACGCCACAACCTTGAACTCTTGTTCTTTTTCAATTAACTTTTATTCAGAACCACCCTCCCCAGTTTCCTCCTAAAGTCTAATAAAAGCTGATGTTCCCTTTGTCTCTTCAGACTTGGCTATGATTCACTATAGCTTGCCTGTCTCGAATTGCAATTGTCTGCTATTCCTGAATAAAACATTTTTTTTTCTGGTAAAATAACTGGCTGTTTAATTTTTGAGGTTGGCATTAATTGGTGACCAGAAGTGGGGTCCAAAGAAGAACCCCGGACGACTCTGAGGCTGGTGAGCAAATAGGTACTGGTACTCACAGAGTCCACTGAGCACACTGCTTTCTCATCAACCCAGGAGTTTGAAGGTAAGTCTCTCCTGGATCATAGCTGTGCTCTTTTCCTGTTTTGAGCTCTCTGGCTTTATTCGGGATCTGTTTTTATGAAGATTTCTGGTAAGTCAACTATTCTGTTCAAAAGAGGGGAAAACTTGATTCCTGGTGTTTTAGAACAGCTGTTGGAAAACAGGCCCCCCTCATAATTAAGATGTTTTAGGGAATTCAAAGGCAAGATAGGTTCCACCTGGTCCTTGGACCATGGTCTTGTGCCTTTCTGGAAAAATGGGTGAACTTTTGAATAATTTGGAATTATAATGGCCATTCTGGGGAAACTTTGTTTTAAATAGGTCCAGCTTAAAGATTGCCCTTAAAAGAGAAGATCCCAAATCTCTCAGACAATGGAATGCATTCTTTGATTAGTATGCAGAAACTTCTAAAAACAAAATGACTTACAGCATGCAAATAAAAAAATTAGTAAAATCTTTGGCCATCTGAGCAAGTAACCTTAATTTACTCTGTCTGTCAGAAACACAGTTTGGATCTAACTACTCCTTTGCATTTTCTGCCTGAGACATGGCTAAATGTTTAAAAAGCAAACCCTGTAGGATCTCTGTGTCTCTTTGTATATTATGTCTGTCTATATGTGTATGTTATAAGTATATGATATTTTTTATACCTCCTGGTGGTATTGCCAAAATTAATTTGTAAAGAGCTCTATTTAACTGACTTAAAGTAATATATATATATATATATATATATATATATATATATATATATATATATATATATATATAAATCAAGTATACACTTAGATATATAAAAACTAACCCAAATGTTCTTTGAGTTCACATGATCTGAGATAATTTTTAATAAATAAGAGCTAGTTTAAATTTGTTGGTTTAATGAAAACAAGTGTGTTTTCAGCATTATCAATATTGAATGAAATGCAAAGGTACAACTTTTTCTACCAGGGTTTTCTGATCAAATGAGCTCATGTTATTTCTCTTACAGAATTTGCCAACAACAACAAAAAAACAACTTAAGGTGATGGCTAGCTGTTTAATGTCTAATCAAAGCATAACTGTTAAAAATGTTTTAAATAAATGAAAATAAGATAAAAGTTTATGCTAAGTTAAATAAATAATGGATATTCATTAAATATCTAAATCCTTTCCAGATAAGATAAACATTAAATACTAAACATAAGTTTATCTACTTATAGCTTTTTAATTTTTACAGAGACAAAAATATTTGGGTCTATTAAAACTTATTATGAGGAAAAGTATACTTCTAAAAATTTTAAATGTATTTATAAGTTTACTAGTCTACTGCAGAATATGATAGTTCACAATTGCTTGCTTCCTATTATTCACTGGAAGGCAACGATTACAGATGGTTGAAAGGTTTGGAAGAGCTGAAGTGCAGGGTAAGCCAGGGAATAGTGTTAGAACATTTGGAGTAATAATCATGAATTGACTCTCCATGAGCTATGCATTGGTGTTGAGAGGATACAATCAGGGTAGCAGGTGCCCGTTTTGGGGTGTGGGGGATGATGAGGCTACCATGATAGCTTTCTCCTGCTGTGGAATGAGCAAACATGTTTGAAAGCCACTGCTCTTATGCCACAATGAATTAACCTACAAAAGGGTTGTGCAGCCAGCTGAAAAGACAAAAAACAGACCCTTTTTTGTCCGGTACATACACAGAGATAATTCCTTAAGGCCAGGCTGTAATCACTATTTGATAAGCTCAAACATCTTTTCCTTTGTCTTTTCAGATTTGTAGCCAGGCAGCAATTTTTGCTTAAAAGAGCCACCTCCCTCATTTCTTATAACTACTTGCAAGGCTGGGAACCCTGAAGGTGGCTTCCCAGATATTGATAGCTCTGACATCAGTTTAGAAGTTGTTGTCCCATATTTTAAATTTTTATTCTGCCTACTCAATTTAGAGCAACCCTCTCCAGCAATAATGTGGGTAATGTGGTGCATAGGCACTTATGCTATCCTTTAAGAGTAAATCTGTAATTATTCTGTAACAAATGCCTTGCATAATTTCTTTTCTAGACAAGCTTTGTATGTTTTTGAAATTGAAAAAATAACATTTTAATTAATAAAGTTGAAATTGTCAGCAAAAAGGAGTCTTAAAAAATAGAAAACAGGGACTTCTCTGGTAGTCCAGTGGGTAGGGCTCTGTGCTCCCAATGCAGGGGACCTGGGTTCAATCCCTGGTTGGGGACTAGATCCCACATGCCACAACTGAGAGTTCACATGCCACAACTAAGACCCAGCACAGCCAAAATAAATATATAAATATTAAAAAAAATAGAAAACAGATTTGTAAAAGAACAAAGTTGTTGTTTTGCTTTTTGGTTTTTGTTTTTTATAAAACTAATAAAAATAATGCTGGAAAGAAAATGACACTAGATGTGGATGGATCTAGAGACTGTCATACAGAGTGAAGTAAGTCAGAAAGAGTAAAACAAATATCATATATTGACACATATATGTGGAACCTAGAAAAATGGTACAGATGAACTGGTTTGCAGGGCAGAAATAGAGACACAGATGTAGAGAACAAACGTATGGACACCAAGGGGGGAAAGTGGCAGGGGTGGTGGTGGTGGTGGGATGAATTGGGAGATTGGGATTGACATATATACACAAATATGTATAAAATAGATAACTAATAAGAACCTATTGTATAAAAAAATAAATAAAATAAAATTCAAAAAGAAAAAAAAAGAAAATTACACTATAAAAAGTGGAATATGTTTTTGGTAAAGGAAGGTATGAAAAATAAAGATGCATTTTTGCTAAGATGCATTTTTTTGTCCTAAAGTAAAATGATTGTTCCAGAATAAGAAAGGAAAAAGATTGTACAATGTCTAAATGGATATAGGAAAGTTGTAGAAGGTTTGTGGAAAAGATATATCAGAAAAGTAATTTTATGTGTGATCAAGCTTGAATGAGTATATTATAAGGGTTTTAAAATTAAGCTTCAATATCAATAGTCTACTTATGTAAACCTGGAACTTATTTTTTTCTTCTGCTAAAAGGACAAAGTTTGGTTGGACTATTGGTCTGCTCCTGATAAGTGATTATGAAAGTTTTTTCCTAACCCTTTTAGGTAACCTGCTTGAAAGCAAAGATTTTGTTTCACACTGTCTACACAATGTCTTTGATTACTTAAGAAAACCTAATCCTCTCGTTTTTAAAAGAGGTAAGTTTTGCTCAGAACTATGTAACCTGTATTTGCCTGTGAAGTGCTTGTTACCTTGGTTCACTAGATAACTATGTATTTTTTCACAGTGACCTATGATCTTATTTAACCAAGGGTTTTGAAATCTTTAGATATTTTTTACAAACTCCCCCCCCAAATCAAACTCCAAATGTAGTCTTTTTGACCTCAAACAAACGTTGGGATTTTTGAGAGGTCCCAGGGAACATCTCAAAAGATTTGTTTTCTCTACTTATAAAGAAATATACTAATTAGGTTAAATTATGGGGGAATCATTGTCAAATAAGTGATGCTAGTTGTTTATGGGATTATGTTTATGAAGATATATGTTATTAACATGAGTATTCCAGAAATTATATGAAATTCCTAGAGATCTGATATGTCCTGGCATGTTATCACTTGTAATTCTAGTTATTATCTTGAAATGTTATGTGTCACAGAAATAACCAAATTTTTTTGGCAATTGTAACTTTAAGCAGATCTTTAAGCATGGAAAATTTTAAGTTTTTTGTCATTTACAGCTATTGTTTTACTCTGATGCATTTATAAAAGTGTTCCTATGAAAAGCTTGGAGGTGGGATCAGATGGTGGAGTAGGAAGATGCTGAGCTCACCTCCTCCCCCAAACACACCAAAATTACAGCTCTGGGAAAAACATATAGAAGAACTCTCTCTCTGAGAATGACCTGAAGACTAGCAGGATGGCTCTTCTACAACTAAGGATATAAAGAAGAAAACGTATCAAGACAGGTAGGAGGGGAAGAGAAGTGATCCAGTCACAACCCATACCCCTTGTGGGCAAACAAGAAGATGAAGGGGATATTGCAAATTCGGAGATCTACCCTATGGAGTGAGGAATATGAGCCCCACATTGGGCACCCCAGCCCTGAGATCCTGCACCAGGAAGATAAAACTGCATAACTGGTTTTGAAGACCAGTAGGGCTGATGACTGGGAGAACTGGAGGACTCTAGGAAACAAAGACTCTGCTACTAAAGGGTGCATGAAGAAACTTACTTATTCCCAGTCCCAGCAGAGAAGCTCAGATTGAAAAGTTCCTGGTGCTTAATGTGGTCTGCCAAAACTACCTCAGCATGCCCACCAGCCTGTACTGGGCTCTGGATGGCCACCAGCAAACCAGGTGGCCACCAGCAAACCCCAGGAGAAACTGTACCTTGAACCAGGCTCTGGCTTTAACCTTTCAAAGTCCACTCACAACCCCTTCTGAGGCAGCAGATTCCAGGGTGCTCTTGGCAAAGCCCCACCTCACATGAGGCTCCAGCTTTAGTCCATCCAGCTCCAGCACCACCCCTCCATGAAGGCAGCAACCACCAGCGCACCCCAGAAAAAGCCTTGGCCCACACTTGCTTCAGATCAACCTCTCTCACCAAAGCCACTGGGCACAAGCAGACTGCAAAGGGCTGCTCCCACACAAGGACATGCCTTCAAGAACAGGATAAGTCACTGTTTCACCTAATTTCATAGACACAAACAAAAAGTCAAACAAAATGAGAACATAGAGGAATATGTTCCAAACAAAAGAATATAAAATCTCAGGGAAAAATTCTAATGAAAAAGATATAAGTATTTTACCTGATAAAGAGTTCAAAGTAATTGTCATAAATACGCTCACTGAACTCAGGGAATAAAATAGAAGAACACAGTAAGAACTGCAACAAATAATTAGAAAATATAATATCAGAAAATATAAAATCAAAGTTGAAGAATATAACAACTGAACTGAAAAATACACTAGAAGGAATCAAAACAGATTGGATGATATAGAAGAATGAATAAGTGACCTGGAGACAGAATAGTAGAAACCACCAAATAAGAAAAACAAAAATATATTTTTTAATGAGGATAGTTTAAGGGAACTCTGGGAAAGCATTGAGTGTACTAACATTAGCATTATAGTGGTCCTAGAAAAAGAAGAGGAAAAGGGGAGTAGCAAATGTATTTGATAAAATAACTGCCCAAAACTTCCCTAACTTAAAGAAGGAAACAGATATCCAGGTACAGGAAGCATAGAGAGTCTCAAAGAAAATGAACTCAAAGAGATCCACACAAAAACATAGCATAATTAAAATGGCAAAAAGTAAAAGTGGGAATTTTAAAGGCAGCAAGAGAAAAAGAATCACAAACAAGGAAACTTCCATCACAAAATCAGCTGATTGTTCAGCAGAAACTTTGCAGGCCAGAAGGGAGTTGTGTGATATATTTAAAGTGCTGAAGGGAAAAAAACCTACAACCAAGGATCCTATGTCCAACAAGGCAATCATTCAGAATGGAAGGAGAGATAAAGAGTTTCTCAGACAAGCAGAAACCAAGAGTTCATCACCACTGAACCAGTCTTACAAGAAATGTTAAGGGATCTTCTTTAAGCAAAAAAGAAAAGGCCATAACAAGAAATAAGAAAATATATTAAAAAAATTCTCACTCCTAAAGGCAAATATAGTAAAGGAAGTGGAACAAACACTTAAAAAAATTATTACAAAGGATGAAAAACAAAAATTGTAAAATCAGCTATAACTACTAACGGTTATTACAGTTAAGGAACTCACATAAAGATGTAAAATATGACATCAAAAACATAAAATGTTGGGGGGGAATAAAATGTAGAGCTTTCAGAATGTTTTGGAACTTACATGACTATCAGTTTAAAACATCTATCTATCTATATCTATCTATCTATCTATCTATCTATCATCATCTATCTATCTATCTCATGGTAATCATGAACCAAAAACCTACAAAAGAGACACAGAAAACAAACAGAAAGGAACCCAAACAGAACACTAAAGAAAAGTATCAAACCAAAAAAGAAGAAACTAAAAGAAGAAAAGAACAAGCAACAAAAACAACCAGAAAACAAGTAACAGAATGGCAATAAAAGCATACCTATCAATAAACACTTTAAAAAAAGTGGACTAAGTACTCTGTTCAAAAGAGGGGCTGAACGGATAAAACACAAGACATATATATGCTGCCTACAAGAAACTCACTTCAGCATTAAAGACACACAGAGAATGAAAGTAGAAAGGATAAAAAAAAATTCCATGCAAGCAGAAATGAAAAGAAAACTGAGGTGGCAATACTCATCAGACAAAATAAACTTTAAAACAAAGGCTATAACAAATGACAAAGAAGGGCATTATGTAATGATAAAGGGGTCAATATAAAAAGAGGATATAGGAGAGAAGATGGCGGAAGAGTAAGACGCGGAGATCACCTTCCTTCCCACAGATACAGTAGAAATACATCTACACGTGGAACTGCTCCTACAGAACACCCACTGAACGCTGGCAGAAAACGTCAGACCTCCCAAAAGGCAAGAAACTCCCCCTGTACTTGGGTAGGGCAAAAGAAAAAAGAGATAACAGAGACAAAAGAATAGGGACGGCACCTGCACCAGTGGGAGGGAGCTGTGAAGGAGGAAAGATTTCCACGCACTAGGAAGCCCCTTCGCGGGCAGAGACTGCGGGTAGCAGAGGGGGGAAGCTTCGGAGCCACGAAGGAGAGCGCAGCCACAGGGGTGTGGAGGGCAAAGCGGAGAGATTCCCACACTTCCCACACGGAGGCTCGGTGCTGACCAGCACTCACCAGCCCGAGAGGCTTGTCTGCTCAGCCGCCGGGGCGGGCAGGGCTGGGAGCTGAGGCTCGGGCTTTGGTCGGATCGCAGGGAGAGGACTGGGGTTGGCGGCGTGAACACAACCTGAAGGGGTTAGTGCACCACAGCTAGCCGGGAGGGAGTCTGGGAAAAAGTCTGCAAATGCCGAAGAGGCAAGAGACTTTTTCTTCCCTGTTTCCTGGTGCGCGAGGAGAGGGGATTCAGAGCGCCGCCTAAACGAACTTCAGAGACGGGCGCGAGCCGTGGCTAACAGCGCAGATCCCACAGCAACAGGGGTGCAGAGGGAAATACGGAGAGATTCCCGCACAGAGGCTCGGCGCCGAGCAGCGCTCACCAGCCCGAGAGGCTTGTCTGCTCCCCCGCCGGGGCGGGCGGGGCTGGGAGCGGTGGCTCTGGCTTCGGTCGGATCTCAGGGAGAGGACTGGGGTTGGCGGCGTGAACACAGCCTGAAGAGGTTGGCGCACCACAACTGGCTGGGAGGGAGACCGGGAAAAAGTCTGCAGCTGCTGAAGAGGCAAGAGACTTTTTCTTGCCTCTTTGTTTCGCGGCGCGCAAGGAGAGGGAATTCAGAGCACCACCTAAACGAACTCCAGAGACTGGCGCGAGCCGCGGCTATCAGCGCGGACCCCAGAGACGGGCGTGAGACGCTGGGGCTGCTGCTGCCGCCTCCAAAAAGCCTGTGTGCGAGCACAGGTCACTCTCCACACCGCCCCTCCCGGGAGCCAGTGCAGCCCGCCACTGCCAGCGTCCCGTGATCCAGGGACAACTTCCCCGGGAGAATGCACTGCGCACGTCAGGCTGGTGCAACGTCACGCTGGCCTCTGCCGCCGCAGGCTCGCCCCACCTCCTCCGTACCCCTCCCTCCCCACAGCCTGGGTGAGCCAGAGCCCCCGAAGCAGCTGCTCCTTTAACCCTGTCTTGTCTGGGTGGGGAACAGAAGCCCTCAGGCGACCTACATGCAGAGGCGGGTCCAAATCCAAAGCTGATCCCCAGGAGCTGTGCGAACAGAGACGAGGAGGGGAAATCTCTCCCAGCAGCCTCAGAAGCAGCGGATTAAAACTCCACAAACAACTTGATGTGCCTGCATCTGTTGAATACCTGAATAGACAACGAATCATCCCAAATTCAGGAAGTGGACTTTGGGAGCAGGATATATTAATTTTTCCCCTTTTCCTTTTTTTTGTGAGTGTATATGTATATGCTTCTGGGGGAGATTTTGTCTGTATAGCTTTGCTTTATAATAGCTTTATTTTACTTCACTATATTATAGCCTCTTTCTTTCTTTCTTTCTTTCTATTTTTTCTCCCTTTTACTCTGAGCCGTGTGGACGAAAGGCTCTTGGTGCTTCAGCCAGGCATCAGGGCCGTACCTCGGAGGTGGGAGAGCCAACTTCAGGACACTGGTCCACAAGAGACCTCCCAGCTCAACGTAATACCAAACGGCAAAAATCTCTCAGAGATCTCCATCTCAACATCAAGACCCAGCATCACTCAATGACCAGCAAGCTACAGTGCTGAACACCCTATGCCAAACAACTAGCAAGACAAGAACACAGCCCCATCCATTAGCAGAGAGGCTGCCTAAAATCATAATAAGGCCACAGACACCCCAAAATACACCACCAGACGTGGACGTGCCCACCGGAAAGACAAGATCCAGCCTCATCCACCAGAGCTCAGGCACTAGTTCCCTCCACCAGGAAGCCTACACAACCCACTGAACCAACCTTAGCCACTGGGGACAGATACCAAAAACAACGGGAACTACGAACCTGCAACCTGTGATAAGGAGACCCCAAACACAGTAAGATAAGCAAATTGAGACGATAGAAAAACACACAGCAGATGAAGGAGCAGGGTCAAAACACACTAGACTTAACAAATGAAGAGGAAATAGGTAGTCTACCTGAAAAAGAATTCAGAATAATGATAGTAAGGATGATCCAAAATCTTGGAAATAGAATAGACAAAATGCAAGAAACATTTAACAAGGACGTAGAAGAACTACAGAGGAACCAAGCAACGATGAAAAACACAATAAATGAAATTAAACATACTCTAAATGGGATCAATAGCAGAATAACTGAGGCAGAAGAAAGGATAAGTGACCTGGAATATAAAATAGTGGAAATAACTACTGCAGAGCAGGATAAAGAAAAAAGAATGAAAAGAACTGAGGACAGTCTCACAGACCTCTGGGACAACATTAAATGCACCAACATTCGAATTATAGGGGTCCCAGAAGAAGAAGAGAAAAAGGAAGGGACTGAGAAAATATTTGAAGAGATTATAGTTGAAAACTTCCCTAATATGGGAAAGGAAATAGTTAATCAAGTCCTGGAAGCACAGAGAGTCCCATACAGGATAAACCCAAGGAGAAACACGCCAAGACACATATTAATCAAACTGTCAAAAATTAAATATAAGGAAAACATATTAAAGGCAGCAAGGGATAAAAAACAAATAACACACAAGGGAATCCCCATAAGGTTAACATCTGATCTTTCAGCAGAAACTCTGCAAGCCAGAAGGGAGTGGCAGGATATACTTAAAGTGATGAAGGAGAAAAACCTACAACCAAGATTACTCTACCCAGCAAGGATCTCATTCATATGTGATGGAGAACTTAAAAACTTTACAGACAAGCAAAAGCTGAGAGAGTTCAGCACCACCAAACCAGCTTTACAACAAATGCTAAAGGAACTTCTCTAGGCAAGAAACACAAGAGAAGGAAAACACCTACAATAACAAACCCAAAACATTTAAGAAAATGGGAATAGGAACGTACATATCGATCATTACCTTGAATGTAAATGGATTAAATGCTCCCACCAAAAGACACAGGCTGGCTGAATGGATACAAAAACAAGACCCATATATATGCTGTCTACAAGAGACCCACTTCAGACCTAGAGACACATACAGACTGAAAGTGAGGGGATGGAAAAAGATATTCCATGCAAATGGAAATCAAAAGAAAGCTGGAGTAGCAATTCTCATATCAGACAATATAGAGTTTAAAATAAAGACTATTACAAGAGACAAAGAAGGACACTATAAAATGATCAAGGGATCGATCCAAGAGGAACGTATAACAATTGTAAATATTTATGCACGCAACATAGGAGCACCTCAATACATAAGGCAAATACTAACAGCCATAAAAGGGGAAATCGACAGCAACACAATCATAGTAGGGGACTTTAACACCCCACTTTCACCAATGGACAGATCATCCAAAATGAAAATAAACAAGGAAACACAAGCTTTAAATGATACATTAAAGAAAATGGACTTAACTAATATTTAGAGGACATTCCAACCAAAAACAACAGAATACACTTTCTTCTCATGTGCACATGGAACATTCTCCAGGATAGATCATATCTTGGGTCACAAATCAAGTCTTGGTAAATTTAAGAAAATTGAAATCATATCAAGTATCTTTTCCGACCACGACGCTATGAGACTAGATATCAATTACAAGAAAAGATCTGTAAAAAATACAAACACATGGAGACTACACAATACACTACTTAATAACGAAGTGATCACTGAAGAAATCAAAGGGGAAATCAAAAAATACCTAGAAACAAATGACAAGGGAGATATGACGACCCAAAACCTATGGGACACAGCAAAAGCAGTGCTAAGAGGGAAGTTTATAGCAATACAAGCCTACCTCAAGAAACAGGAAACATCTCGAATAAACAACCTAACCTTGCACCTAAAGCAATTAGAGAAAGAAGAACAAAAAAACCCCAAAGGTAGCAGAAGGAAAGAAATTATAAAGATCAGGTCAGAAATAAATGAAAAAGAAATGAAGGAAACAATAGCAAAAATCAATGAAACTAAAAGCTGGTTCTTTGAGAAGATAAACAAAATTGATAAACCATTAGCCAGACTCATCAAGAGAAAAAGGGAGAAGACTCAAATCAGTAGAATTAGAAATGAAAAAGGAGAAGTAACCACTGACACTGCAGAAATACAAAAGATAATGAGAGAATACTACAAGCAACTCTATGCCAATAAAATGGACAACCTGGAAGAAATGGACAGATTCTTGGAAATGCACAAACTGCCGAGACTGAACCAGGAAGAAATAGAAAATATAAACAGACCAATCACAAGCACTGAAATTGAAACTGTGATTAAAAACCTTCCAACAAACAAAAGCCCAGGACCAGATGGCTTCACAGGTGAATTCTATCAAACATTTAGAGAAGAGCTAACACCTATCCTTCTCAAACTCTTCCAAAATATTGCAGAGGGAGGAACACTCCCAAACTCATTCTACGAGGCCACCATCACCCTGATACCAAAACCAGACAAAGATGTCACAAAGAAAGAAAACTACAGGCCAATATCACTGATGAACATAGATGCAAAAATCCTCAACAAAATACTAGCAAACAGAATCCAACAGCACATTAAAAGGATCATACACCATGATCAAGTGGGGTTTATCCCAGGAATGCAAGGATTCTTCAATATACGCAAATCAATCAATGTGATACACCATATTAACAAATTGAAGGAGAAAAACCATATGATCATCTCAATAGATGCAGAGAAAGCTTTTGACAAAATTCAACACCCATTTATGATAAAAGCCCTGCAGAAAGTAGGCATAGAGGGAACTTTCCTCAACATAATAAAGGCCATATATGACAAACCCACAGCCAACATTGTCCTCAATGGTGAAAAACTGAAACCATTTCCACTAAGATCAGGAACAAGACAAGGTTGCCCACTCTCACCACTATTATTCAACATAGTTTTGGAAGTGTTAGCCACAGCAATCAGAGAAGACAAAGAAATAAAAGGAATCCAAATCGGAAAAGAAGAAGTAAAGCTGTCACTGTTTGCAGATGACATGATACTATACAGAGAATCCTAAAGATGCTACCAGAAAAATACTAGAGCTAATCAATGAATTTGGTAAAGTAGCAGGATACAAAATTAATGCACAGAAATCTCTTGCATTTCTATACAGTAATGACGAAAAATCTGAAAGTGAAATTAAGAAAACACTCCCGTATTCCATTGCAACAAAAAGAATAAAATATCTAGGAATAAACCTACCTAAGGAGACAAAAGACCTGTACGCAGAAAATTATAAGACACTGATGAAAGAAATTAAAGATGATACAAATAGATGGAGAGATATACCATGTTTCTGGATTGGAAGAATCAACATTGTGAAAATGACTCTACTACCCAAAGCAATCTACAGATTCAATGCAATCCCTATCAAACTACCTCTGGCATTTTTCACAGAACAAGAACAAAAATTTCACAATTTGTATGGAAACACAAAAGACCCCGAATAGCCAAAGCAATCTTGAGAACGAAAAATGGAGCTGGGGGAATCAGGCTCCCTGACTTCAGACTATATTACAAAGCTTCAGTAATCAAGACAGTTTGGTACTGGCACAAAAACAGAAATATAGATCAATGGAACAGGATAGAAAGCCCAGAGATAAACCCACACACATATGGTCACCTTATCTTTGATAAAGGAGGCAAGCATATACAATGGAGAAAAGACAGCCTCTTCAATAAGTGGTGCTGGGAAAATTGGACAGGTACATGTAAAAGTATGAAATTAGAACACTCCCTGACACCATGCACAAAAATAAACTCAAAATGGATTAAAGACCTCAGTGTAAGGCCAGACACTATCAAACTCTTAGAGGAAAACATAGGCAGAACACTCTATGACATACATCACAGCAAGATTCTTTTTGACCCAGCTCCCAGAGAAATGGAAATAAGAACACAAATAAACAAATGGGACCTAATGAAACTTAAAAGCTTTTGCACAGCAAAGGAAACCCTAAACAAGACCAAAAGACAACCCTCAGAATGGGAGAAAATATTTGCAAATGAAGCAACTGACAAAGGATTAATCTCCAAGATTTACAAGCAGCTCATGCAGCTCAATAACAAAAAAACGAATAACCCAATCCAAAAATGGGCAGAAGACCTAAATAGACATTTCTCCAAAGAAGATATACATATGGCCTACAGACACATGAAAGAATGCTCAACATCATTAATCATTAGAGAAATGCAAATCAAAACTACAATGAGATATCATCTCACACCGGTCAGAATGGCCATCATCAAAAAATCTAGAAACAATAAATGCTGGAGAGGGTGTGGAGGAAAGGGAACACTCTTGCACTGTTGGTGGGAATGTAAATTGATACAGCCACTATGGAGAACAGTATTGAGGTTCCTTAAAAAACTACAAATAGAACTACCATACGATCCAGCAATCCCACTACTGGGCATATACCCTGAGAAAACCATAGGTCAAAAAGAGTCATGTACCAAAATGTTCATTGCAGCTCTATTTACAATAGCCAGGACATGGAAGCAACCTAAATGTCCATCGACAGATGAATGGATAAAGAAGATGTAGCACATATATACAATGGGATATTACTCAGCCATAAAAAGAAATGAAATGGAGGTATTTGTAATGAGGTGGATGGAGTTAGAGTCTGTCATACAGAGTGAAGTAAGTCAGAAAGAGAAAAACAAATACAGTATGCTAACACATATACACGGAATCTAAGGAAAAAAAAAAGGCCATGAAGAACCTAGTGGCAAGACAGGAATAAAGACACAGACCTACTAGAGAATGGACTTGAGGATATGGGGAGGGGGTGGGGTGAGATGTGACAGGGTAAGAGAGTGTCATGGACATATATACACTACCAAATGTAAAATAGATAGCTAGTGGGAAGCAGCCGCATAGCACAGGGAGATCAGCTCAGTGCTTTGTGACCACCTAGAGGGGTGGGATGGGGAGGGTGGGAGGGAGGGAGATGCAAGAGGGAAGAGAAATGGGAACATATTGTATATGTATAACTGATTCACTTTGTTATAAAGCAGAAGCTAACACACCATTGTAAAGCAATTATACTTCAACAAAGATGTTTAAAAAAAAAAAAGAGGATATAACATACATAAACATATATGCATCTAATGCAGGAACACCTAAACATATAAAATAAATATTAACACACATAAAAGGAGAATTTGAAAGTAGTATAATAACAGTAGGGGACTTGAATACCCCATGTACATCAGTGGATCGATCAGACAGAAATTAATAAGAAAACAGTAGTCTCAACAAACATATGGATACCAAGGGGGAAAGGGTGGGTGGGATGAATTGGGAAATTGGGATTGACATATATACACTACTATGTATAAAATAGATAACTAATGAGAACCTACTGTATAGCACAGGGAACTCTATCCAGTGCTTCGTGGTGACCTAAATGAGAAGGAAATCCAAAAAATAGGGGATATATGTATATGTATAGCTGCTTCACTTTGCTGTACAGCAGAAACTAACACAACATTGTAAAGCAACTATACTCCAATAAAAATAAATTAAAAAAAGAAAACAGTGGTCTCAAGTGGTACTTTAGACCAAATAGACTTAATAGATATCTACAGAACATTCCTTCCAAAAACAACAGCATACACATCCTTTTAAAGTGCACATGTACTGTTCTCCAGGATAGACAACATACTAGGCTACAAAACAAGTCTCAATAAATTTAAGAAGATTGAAATCATATCAAGCATCTTTTCTGGCAAAAAGAGTACGAAACTAGAAATCAATTATAGGAAATAAAAAACCTGGAAAAATCACAGATATATTGAGACTAAACAACAATGGCTACCAAAAATCCAAGGGGTCAATGAAGAAATCAATACAGAAATCAAAAAGTACCCTGAGACAAATGAAAATAGAAATAAAACTTTCAAAAATCTATGGAACACAGCAAAAGCATTTCTAAGAGAGAAATTTATAGTGATATAGGTCTACCACAAGAAAGAAGAAAAATCTCTAATAAACAAACTATTTATTTTACCTAAAGTAAATAGAAAAAAAGAAGAAAAAACAAAGCACAAAATCAGCAGAAGGAAGGAAATAATAAAGGTGAGAGCTGAAATCAATAAAATAGAGACAAAAAATAGAAAAGATCAATGAAACTAAGAGCTGGTTCACACTGAATAGATAAACAAAGTTAATAATCCTTTAGCTAGACTCATCAAGAAACAAAGAGAGAGGGCCTAAGTAAATAAAATTAGAAATGAAAGAGAAGTTACAACTGATATCACAGAAATACAAAGAATCATAAGGGAATACTATGAAGGTTATATGCCAACAGATTGGACAACCTAGAAGAAATGAATAAATTCCTAGAAACATACAATCTTCCAACCCTGAATCAGGAAGAAATAGTAAATCTGAACAGACCTATTACTAGTAATGAAATTAAATCAGTAGTCAAAATACTCCCAACAAATAAAAATCAGGGACAAGATGGCTTCACAGGAGAATTCTACCATATGAATTAAAGAAGAGTTAATGCCTATCCTTCTCAAACTATTCCAAAAAATTGAGGAGGATGGGATACTTCCAAACTCATTCTATGAGACCAGCATTACCCTGATACCAAAGAAACTACAAAAAAGAAAATTACAAGCCAATATCCCTGATGAACAAAGATGCAAAAATCCTCAACAAAATATTACCTAATTGAATTCAACAGTACATTAAAAGGATCATACATCATGATCAAGTGTGATTTATTCCAGGGATGCAAGGATGACTCAATATCCACAAATAAATCAGTGTGATACACCACATTAACAAAACAAAGAATAAAAATAACATGATCATCTAAATAGATGCAGAGAAAGCATTTGCAAAATTCAACATCCATTCATGATAAATACTCTCAACAAAGTTGGTATAGAGGAAACATCATACCTCATAATAAAGGCCATCTATGAGAAACACACAGCTAATGTAATAGTCAATATGAAATGCTGAAAGCTTTTCCTCTAAGATCAGGAACAATACAAGTATTCCCACTCTCACTGCTTCTATTTAATATAGTATTGGAAGCCCTTGCCACAGCATTCAGACAAGAAAAAGAAATAAAAATCATCCAAATTGGAAGGGAAGAAGTAAAACTGTCACTATTTACAGATGACAGGATACTATATGTAGAAAACCCTAAAGACTCCACCAAATAACTATTAGAACTAATAAATGAATTTAGAAATATTGCAGGATAGATTAATATACAGAAATGTGTTGCATCTCTATATATTAATAAAGAACATATTCTATATATTAACACTAATAATGAACTATCAGAAAGAGAAAGCAAGAAAACAATTCCATTTACAATTACTCAAAACCATAAAATATCTAGGAATAAATTTAACCAAGGAGGTGAAAGACCTATACTCTGAAAAGTATGAGACGTTGTTGAAAAAAACTGAAAATGATACAAATAAGTGGAAAGATATCTTGTGTTCATGAATTGGAAGAATTAGTATTATTAAAATGTACATATCATTCAAAGCAATCTACAGATTTAATGCAATCCCTATCATAATGCCCAGGCATTTTCCACAGAACTAGAACAAATAATCCTAAAATTTGTATGGAACCAGAAAAGACCATGAATAGTCAAAATGGTCTTATACTCTCTGACTTCAAACAACGCCATAAAGCTATAGTAATAAAAAAAAATATGGTATTTCCACAAAAACAGACCTAAAGATTAATGGAGAATAGCAGAGAGCTCCGAAATAAAACCAGCCATATGTAGTCAGTCTCCTACAAAGGAGTTAAGGGAATACATTGGGGAAAAGAGAATTTCTTCAGTATGTGGTATTGGGAAAGCTAGGCAGATACATGTAAAAAAATAAAACTAGAATATTTTAACACTCCATATACAAAAATAAACTCAAATTGGGTTAAAGACTTAAATGTAAGACCCAAAACCATGAAACCCCCTAAAGAAAATACAGGCAGTATGCCCTTTGACATCAATCTTAGCAATATTTTTTTGGCTCTGCCTCCTCAGACAAGGGAAACGAAAGCAAAAATAAACAAATAAGACTTAATCAAACTAAAATGCTTTTGCACAGTGAAGAAAATGATCAATAAAATGAAAAGGCAACTTACTAAATGGGAGAAGATATTTGCAAACTATTTGTCTGATAAGGGTAATATCCAAATATATAAAGAACTCATACAACTTAATATCAAAAAAAACAAACAATCCAATTAAAAAATGGGCAGAGGACCTGAATAGGTATTTTTCCCAAAGATGACATACAGATGGCCAACAGACACAAGAAAATATGCTCAACACCACTAGTCAACAGGATAATGCAAATCAGAACCACAATGAGATATCACCTCACACCTACCATAATGGCTATCATCAAAAAGACAACAAATAAGTTTTGTGAGGATGTGGAGAAAAGGGAACCCTTGTGCACTGCTGGTGGGAATATAAATTGGTACAGTCACTATGGGAAACAGTGTGGAGATTCCTCACAAAATTAAAAATAGAACTACCATATGACCAAACTATTCCACTTCTAGGTATTTATCCAAAGAAATTGAAAACACTAATTTGAAAAGATATATGCACCTCAATGTTTATAATAGCATTTTAAAATATAGCCAACTAAGATATGGAAACAACCTAAGTGCCCATTGACAGATTAATTAATAAAGAAGTATGCCCATTGACACAATGGAATATTACTCAGCTGTAATAAAATAATATAATCTTGCCATATTTGACAACATGTATGGATCTGGAGGTTATTATACTTAGATAAATAAGTCAGACAGAGATAGACAAATACTGTATGCTTTCACTTATATGTGGAATCTAAAAAAAACAAAACAAATGAACAAACAACAAAACAGAAACAGAGTTACAGATACAGAGAACAAACTACTGGTTAAGAGAGGATGGGGTGCGGGAGGGGTGAAATAGGTAAAAATGATTAAGAGGTACAAACTCAATTAAAAGGTATGGAAGTTACAAAATAAATAAGTCACAGGGATGTAATGTAGAGCACAGGGAATATAGACAATATTATATTTTAAGTTTGCATGGATTATAATTTATAACAATTCAAATCACTATATATACACCTGAAACTAATATAATACTGTAAGTCAATTATACTTCAATAAAAAATTAATTATTTTTAAAAAGTGTCTGGCAAAAATGCAACATCTTCAGAAAGATACATGGGAAGGACTGTGACAAGTATTCTAGAATACAGGTTTCTTTTTTTAATTGAAGTATAGTTGATTTACAGTGTTTTGTTAGTTTTAGGTGTACAGCAAAGGGATTCAGTTATACATACATATATATTTCTTTTTTTTCAGATTCTTTTCCCTTATAGGTTATTTTAAAATATTGAGTATAGTTCCTTGTGCTATACAGTAGGTCCTTGATGGTTATCTATTTTATATATAGTAGAGTGTATATGTTAATCCCAAGCTCCTAATTTATCCCCCACCTTCCACTTTGGAAACCATAAGTTTCTTTGCTCTCTGTGGATCTATTTCTGTTTTATATATAAGTTCATTGACATCATATTCTTTAAGATTCCACATATATGTGATATCAAATGATATTTGTCTTTGGCTTACATCACTTAGTATGATAATCTCTAGGTCCATCCATGTTGCTGCAAATAGCATTATTTCATTTTTTATGGCTGAGTAATATTCCATTGTATAAATATACCACATCTTTTTTATCCATTCATCTAGTTTTGTGAAGAATGCCATTGGTATCTGATGGTGATTGCATTAAATCTGTAGATTGCCTTGGGTAGTATAGTCATTTTGACAATATTGACTCTTCTAATTCAAGAACATCATATATCTTTACATTTGTTTGTGTCATCTTCAATTTCTTTTATCAGCCTCTTATAGTTTTTGTAGTGCAGTTATTTTGCCGCATTAAGTAGGTTTATTCCTAGGTAATTTATTCTTTTTGATGTATTGTTGCATTCAGTTTGCTAGAATTTAGTTGAAGATTTTTGAGTATATGTTAATCAGTAATATTGGCCTGTAATTTTCTTTTTTTGTGTGGTATCTTTGGTTTTGGTATCAGGGTGATGGTGGCCTTATAAAATGAGTTCAGAAGTGTTCCTTCCTCTGCAATATTTTGGAATAGTTTCAGAATGATAGGTGTTAACACTTCTCTAAATGTTTGATAGAATTCAACTGTGAAGGCACCTGGTCCAGAACTTTTTGTTCATTGCAAGTTTTAAAATCACAGATTCAATTTCAATACTTGTAATTGGTCTGTTTATATTTTCTACTTCTTTCTGGTTCAGTCTTGGGAGATTGTACCTTTCTAAGAATGTGTCCAGTTCTTCCAGGTTGTCCATTTTATTGGCATATAGTTGCTTGTAGTAGTCTCTTATGATCCTTTGTATTTACGTTGTGTTGGTTGTAACTTCTCCGTTTTCATTTCTAATTTTATTGATTTGGGCCCTCTCCCTTTTTTCATAATGAGTCTGGCTAAAAGTTTATCAGTTTTGTTTATTTTTTCCAAGAACTAGCTTTTAGTTTCATTAATCTTCTCTACAGTTTTATTCATCTCTAATTCATTTATTTCTGCTCTGATCTTTATGATTTCTTTCCTTCTACTAACGTTGGGTTTTGTTTCTTTCTCTAGTTGCTTTAGGTGTAAGGTTAGGTTGTTTATATATGATTTTTCTCATGTCCTGATGTAAGTTTGTATCACTAATAACTTCCCTCTTAGAACTACTTTGCTGTGTCCCATAGGTTTTTGATTATTTTGTTTCATTTTCATTTGTCTCTAGTTGTTTTTTGATTTCCTCTTTGATTTCTTCAACGACCCTTTGTTTTTTAGTAACATATTGTTTAGCTTACACGTGTTTGTGTGTTTTGCAGTTTTTTTTTCTTGTAGTTGATTTCTAATCTCATTTTGTTTTGTTCAGAAAAGATGCTTGATATGATTTCAATTTTCTTAAATTTACCAAGGCTTGCTTTGTGGTCTAGCATGTGATCTATCCTGGAGAATGTTCCATGTGCACTTGAGAAGAGTGTGTATTCTGCTGCTTTTGGATGGAATGCTCTGTAAATATCAATTAAGTCCATCAAGTCTAATGTGTCATTTAAGGCCTGTGTTATCTTGTTAATTTTCTGTCTGGATGATCTGTCTGTTGATTTAAGTGGGGTGTTAAAGTCCCCTACTATTCGTGTGTTACTGTCAATTTCTCCTTTTATATGTGCTGACATTTGCTTTATACATTGAGGTGCTCCTATGTAGGGTGTGTATATATCTCCAATTGTTATATCTTCTTGGATTGATCCCTTGCTCATTATGTTGTGTTCTTCTTTGTCTCTTGTAACAATTTTATTTTAAAGTCCATTTTGTCTGATATGAGTATTGCTACTCCAGCTTCTTTTGATTTCCATTTGCATGGAATACCTTTTTCCATCACCTCATTTTCAGTCTGTATATGTCTGTAGATCTGAAGTGGGTCTCTTTTAGACAGAATATATATGGGTCTTATTTTTGTATCCATTCAGCCAGTCTATGTCTTTTGAGCTTTTAACTGATATTTATGTTCTTATTTCCATTGTGTTGCCTTGGATTTGTTTTTGTAAGTCTTTTTTTCTACCTTTCCTTTTTGTCCTCTTATCTTGTGATCTGATGACGATCTTTAGTGTTGTGTTTGGATTCCTTTTTCTTTTCTGTGTGTGTATCTATTATAGATTTTTAACTGGCGGTTATTATGAGGTTTTGATATAGCAGTCTCTCTCTCTCTCTCTCTCTCTCTATATATATATATATATATGTGTATATATATATATATATATATATGATTGTTTTAAGTTGCTGATCTCTTAATTTCAAATGCATTTGAAATATCCTACATTTGTACTCTCCTCCTCTCATGATCACTGTTTTTGGTATCATATTTTTGTGTGGATGATTTCCTAATTTTACTGTATATTTGCCTTTACCAGTGAGCTTACTCAGTTCATAATTTTCTTGTTTCTAGTTGAGTCCTATTTTTTTCCACCTAGAGAAGTTCCTTTAGCATTTGTTGTCAAACTGGTCTGGTGGTTTTGAATTCTCTTAGCTTTTGCTTGCCTGTAAAGCATTTGATTTCTCCATCAAATCTGAATGAGAGCTTTACTGGGTAGAGTATTCTTGGTTGTAAGTTTTTCCCTTTCATCACTTTAAATATATCATGCCACTCTCTTCTGCTCTGCAGATTTTCTTCCAGAGTTTCTGCTGATAAATCAGCTGATAGCCTTTTGGGGATTCCTTGTATGTAATTTGTGGCTTTTCTGTTGTTGTTTTTAATATTTTCTCTTTATCTTCGATTTTTATCAGTTTGATTACTATGTGGCTTGGTGGGTTCCTCCTTTAGTTTATCCTGTGTGGGACTCTCTGCTCTTCCTGGACTTGGGTGACTGTTTTCTTTCCCATGTTAGGGAAGTTTTCAGCTATTATCTCTTCAAATTATCTTCCCAGGCCCTTTCTCTCTCTCTTGTCCTTCTGGGACCCATATAATGTGAATGTTGATAGGTTTGATGTTGTCCCAGAGGCCTCTTAAACTGTCCTCATTTCTTTTCATTCTTTCTTCTGTTTCATAGCAGTGATTTCCACCACTCTGTCTTCCAGCTCACTTATCCATTCTTCTGCCTCATTTATTCTGCTATTGATTTCTTCTAGTTTGTTTTTCATTTCAGTTATTGTATTATTCAGCTTTGTTTGGTTGTTCTTTATGTTTTCTAACTCTTTGTGAAATACTTATTGTAACTTATCACTCTGTGCATCCATTCTTTTCCTGAGTTCTTGGATCATCTTTATGATCATTACTCTGAACTCTTTCTTGGGTATATTCCCTATCTCCATGTTACTTAGTTATTCTTCTGTGGTTTTATCTTGTTCTTTTATCTGGAACATATTCCTCTGCCATCTCATTTTGTCTCAATTTCTTTTTGTATTTTTTTTTTTAATTATTTTTTATTTTTTAATGCTATTCTTGTCTGCTTACATTCTTTTTATGTATGTATGTATGTATGTATGTATGTATGGTATGGCTGTGCTGGGTCTTCGTTTCTGTGCGAGGGCTTTCTCTAGTTGTGGCAAGTGGGGGCCACTCTTCATCGCGGTGCGCGGGCCTCTCACTATCGCGGCCTCTCGTTGCTGAGCACAGGCTCCAGACGCACAGGCTCAGTAATTGTGGCTCACGGGCCGAGTTGCTCCGCGGCATGTGGGATCTTCCCAGACCAGGGCTCGAACCCGCGTCCCCTGCATTGGCAGGCAGATTCTCAACCACTGCGCCACCAGGGAAGCCCCCTCTTTTTGTATTTTTATGTGTGGAAGGTTTGTTATGTTTCTCGACCCTAGAGAAGTGGCCCTCTGTAAGGGATGTCCTATGTATCCCAACAGTACACTTCCCTCTCGTCACCCACAGGCCAGGGACCAGCTGGTCACAGACTAGGTTCTAATTTGCATTTGTGGACTTGGTTCCACAGGCTTCTGGATAATAGCTTTCTTGCTTCTTCTGTTTTCTTCTGCTGGGTGAGGCTGGTCTAGAGGTTTGTGAAGGCTTCCTGGCAGGAGGGGCTGGTGCCTGCTCACTGGTGTGTGGAGTTGGGCTTTGGCCCTCTAGTGGGCAGGGTTGTGTCAAGAGACATGTCTAGAATCATCTGTGGGCTTATGAAGTCTTTAGGCAGCCTGTCTGCTGATGGGTGGGCTGTGTTCCTGCTTTATTGGTTCTTTGGCCTCTGGCATCCCAGTGCTGGAACCTACAGGCTGTTGGGTTGGGCCAGGTCTTAGTGCCAAAATGGCAATCTCCAGGGGAATTGCTGATGAATATTCCCTGGTACCTCTGCCTTCAGTTTCCTTGTCCCCACAGTGAGCCACAGCTCTCCCCTGTCTCCCCAGGAGACCCTGCAAGACCCACAGGTAGGTCTGGCCCAGGCTCTTATGAAGTTGCTGCTTTTGCCCTGGGTCCTGGTGTGCACAAGACTTTGTGTGCACCCTCCAAGAGTGGATTCTCTGTTTCCCTCAGTTCTGTAGAGCTCCTGCTCTCAACCTCCTCTGGCCTTCAAAGCCACATGCTCTGGGGGATCCTCCTCCTAATTCCAGACCCCCAGGATGGGGAGCCTGATGTGGGGCTCAGAACTCTCACTCCTGTGGGAGAACTTCTGCAATATAATTGTTCACCAGTTTGTGGGTTGCCCACCTGGTAGGTGTGGGTTTTGATTATATTGTTAGTGCACCTCTCCTTCTGTCTTGCTGGGTCTCTTTATGTCTTTGGACGTAGAATATCTTTTTTGATAGGTTCCAGTCTTTTTATTGATGGTTGTTCAGCATTTAGTTGGGATTTTTGTGTGCTCGTGAAAGGGGGTGAACTCAAGGTCCTATTACTCTGCCGTTTGTCCCTCCACAGTCTTGTGATGCACTGTGTTTGAGGCACTGGATGCAGATATGAGAAATGGGCTTCCTATCCTAAATGGCCTGCTCCCTACAGGCTGATATTGCCCAGCGTGAAGAGGGGCTGAATTTCCTGAAACAGAGGCCGTGTGGAGCTTCTTTGGGCTAAGCTGAAGCTGCAGCTGGAGCCAGAGCAGGACCCAGAGCTTGTGTAGAATACAGGTTTCAGATCATTTTTCAGATCATACCACTGACCTAGGTAAGAATTTACAGAACACTAATAGAGAAATTGGTGGCTTTATTTCTTCTAACAAAAGATCAATATCAACAAGAATTAATTGCATGGAACTAACTTATCTGACTAGAATTATTGATTCAGATTTTCATGAATTTTTATGTAAAACATTGCTGATTTTTAAAAATATCTAAATTTTCCAGATTTAAGAAAACTTTTTTCCTTAAGCTATCCATGACTTACAGCAATTTGATAAAATGTAAACTTTGGACACTTTGTCACTTTGTAAAGATGAAGCATTTACTTTTTTTCTCTGCCTAATACCTCCAGAATTTGGAAACTCTCAGTGAGTATTCTTATTTTCATGGCAATATAGTTGTTTGCTTGAGTTCAATAAAATTGGTTCTTCTTGTAACAGGACACTATTGGAAACATTGGTTATGTTACCAAGACTTTGACTGGAATGTTATATTTGAGAAGGATATGGATAGATTGGGATATGCACAGACAGCTTTAAGGAACTAACATTGACTTTATGGAGCCAATATAGCCCCTTGGAAAAACAGCCGGGTACCTTGCTTTCAGGGTGTTCACAGCATTATGAGGTTTTATTATACACATATATTTGACTGAATCCTAAAGTCTTTTAGTTTCCTCAAATATCTGGCTACAAATCTCCAAACTAAATGTTTCCAATTTTCTCCACACTTCTGATTTGGAATCAATAAGAACAAAGACTTCCGTTAAATCTCCTTGGAAGGGATTATACTACGTCCTTCTCACTACCCTGATGGCAGCCAAACTTCAGAGACTTGACCCTAGGTACACATTTTGTAGCTAAAGATGGCTCCAGCTGACATCTGGTCCTATACAAGCTCTGGAGGCCTCCAAACCAATTGATCAGGAATTGGAGCAGATGACAGCTAAAGGAGATAGCCTTCCCAAGATAACCTTACTAAGCCTGTATACCTTTTCCTCACTGTTACTTCTTACCTTATCTCTTCCCTCTCTTTCTTGGAAAGACAATGCTCTTGTCTACATTTCTCACACTATTGCTATTACAAAAGGGGTAATGTCTTCTAATTATTGGGTTTACCAGAAACTTTGATTTATTCACAATAATGGTGACCCTTTAGTCCATTCTGTAATTAAGTTTTTCACTTGTCCCAAGTGCTACTGCTAATTTCACCCAGTGTCCCCTTGACATCAGCTAAGAGTTTTGAAGACTCTCATAGTCCACCCCATTAAGTCCCCATGACCACCTTAAATGGGAACTATTCAGGGGCATATATTACTCTGAGTTTGCCTCCACAGAAAGAGCCTTTCTCCTTTGGAACAGAATAAGTAAAAATGAACACATGATCAGAAATCTCTCCCTAGCATTAGGAGAGATAGCCAGTGACACAGCCAAAGCAGTCACAGCCCAAAGCCATCACTTGACTCATTGGCTAAAGTAGTTTTAGACAATCATGTGGCCCTTGATTATCTACTTGCTGAGCAAGGAGGTGTTTGTGTGATAGAAAATACCACCTGTTGCACATGGATAAATACCTCTGGAGAGGTAGAAATTCAATTACACAAGGTCAGGGCCCAAGCACGCTGTTTACAACAAATTTTCTCTGAAAATCTATGGTCTGTTGATCTATTTAGCTAGCTCCCTTCAGATTTGGGCTCCTAGTTTAGAACCATCATAAAAACTGGACTTCTCATATCACTTTTAACTCTGCTTTGCGTAATTATTATTATTTTTTAAATTAATTAATTATATTTATTTTTGGTTGCATGTGGTCTTCATTGCTGCACATGGGCTTTCTCTAGTTGTGACAAGTGGGGGCTACTCTTTGTTGCAGTGCATGGGCTTCTCGTTGCCGTGGCTTCTCCTGTTGCAGAGCATGGGCTCTAGGCACGTGGGCTTCAGTAGTTGCAGCATGCAGGCTCAGTAGTTGTGGCATTTGGGCTCTAGAGCACAAGTTCAGTAGTTGTGGCACACGGGCTTAGTTTCTCCGCAGCATGTGGGATCTTCTGGACCAGGGCTCAAACCCGTGTCCCCTGCATTGGCAGGCAGATTCTTAACCACTGTGCCACCAGGGAAGTACCTGCATAATTATTTTTAAGCTCTGTCCCTGTTGCCTGTCAAACCTTTGTAGAAATGATGTGTCCAATAGGGTGACTCACTTTGAGATGATCTTCAACACTTATGTGACTTTGATAGAATATAGACTTTGGATGAAAAATGTCTGAAAATTCTCTCTCCTGTCATTCTTTGTTACTCAAATGTGGTCTAATTGGTTTCTAATAACTATGCACTTTCCCTCTGACATGGGACATGACAACCAGGAAAGATCCTCCCTGGCACTGAGGTACAAAAGCACTACATATGGACAACCTGACTCGATCAATAGTGCTTTCAAGGAAAGATATTAATCAAAAGGGGAAAATGTGAAATAAATAAATGAAAACCTCATTTAAAATAAAGGCAAGAAGCCCTGAAGGGAGAGCTCTTTTGCACTTACCACTTGTTAAGGCCTGCATAACCAGCAGGAAGAAGGAAGATAAGAATTATTTTAACAAGGTCTGTTTGTATAGAATTCTTTGTATAAAATTCTCTGTCTCAACTTCTTATCCATGATGGCAAGATTGTTACTTTTCTTCTGGTACAGAGGAGAACATATTTCACATGGGAATTTCATCTCCTGCTTTTAAGAGAAGGACGGATGATCCCTCCCTGCCCCAGCAACAATGCACTAACCACTGCTTGCAGACAATAAGAAACTGCCACAACCTTGAACTCTTGTTCTTCTCCAATAAATTTTGTGCAAAATAACCGTCCCCAATTTCCTCCTAAAACCTAAAAAAAAGCTGATCCTTTGTCTCTTCAGACTTACCTATAATTCACCATAGCTTGCCTGACCTGAATTGCTATTCTCTGCTGTTCCCAAATAAACCTATTTTACTGGTAAAATAACTGGCTATTTTATTTTTGAGGTTGACAAATATTTGGATGGTGCGGAGATTTTAGCAATGTTAATTCTTCTAATCCATGAACACAGGATACCTTTCATTTATTTGTGTTTTCTTTGATTTCTTTCATAAATGTCTTGTAGTTTTCAGAGTGAAGATCTTTCACCTTCTTGGTTAAGTTTATTCCTAAATATTTTATTGTTTTGATGTTATTTATTTTATTTTTTAAAAAATTATTTATCATTTACTTATTTTATTTATTTTTGGCTGCATCGAGTCTTAGTTGCAGCACACAGGATCTTCGTTGAAGCATGCGGGATCTTTCATTGTGCACACAGGCTCTTCGTTGTGGCACATGGGCTTCTCTCTAGTTGCAGTGTGCAGGCTTCTCTCTAGTTGTGGCGTGTGGGTTTTCTCTTCTCTAGTTTTGGTGTGCAGGCTTCAGGGTGCGTGGGCTCTGTAGTTGTGGTGCACAGGTTCCAGAGCACATGGGCTCTGTAGTTTGCAGTACACAGGCTCTCTAGTTGAGGCACATGAGCTCAGTAGTTGTGGCATGCAGGCTTAGTTGACTTGTGGCATGTGGGATCTTAGTTCCCTGACCAGGGATCAAACCTGCATCCCCTGCATTGTAAGGTGGATTCTTTACTGCTGGAACACCAGGGAAGTCCCAATTTCTTCTTAATTTCTTTGGCTGTGTCAGGTCTTAGTTGCGGCACATGGGATCTTTGTTGTGGTGCACAGGCTCTAGAGCATGCGGGCTTAGTTGTCCTGCAGCATGTGGGATCTTAGTTCCCCGAACAGGGATAGAACCCACGTCCCCTGCATTGGAAGGTGGATTCTTAACCACTGGACCACCAGGGAAGTCCCTTGATGCTATTTAAATGGGATCATTTTCTTCATTGGGAGATTTTTTATTAATGATTCAATCTTCTTACTAGTATTTGGTCTATTCAAACTTTCTATTTCTTCTTGATTCAGTCTTGGTAAATTGTATGTTGCTAAGTATTTTACCATTTCTTCTAAGTTGTCCAGTTTGTTGATGTATAGTTGTTCATAGTAGCCTCTTATGATTCTTTGTATTCCTGTGGTATCTGTAGTAATGTCTCCTTTTTCATCTATATTTTTGTTGATTTGTGTCCTCTTTCTTTTTTCCTTTGTTAGCTGATTGCTAAAGTTTTGTCAATTTTTTTAATCTATTCAAAGAACCAACTTTTAATTTGGTTAATATTTTCTATTGTTTTCCTCTTCTGTATTTCATTTATTTATGCTCTAATCTTTATTATTTCATTTCTTATGCAAATTTTGGGCTCAGTTTGTTCTTTTTCTAGTTTTTTAATGCATAGAGTTGGATTGTTATTTGGGGTCTTTCTTGCTTCTTAATGTAGGCATTTATTGCTGTGAAGTTCCTTCTTAGAATTGCTTTAACTGCATCCCATAAGTTTTCGTATATTATGTTTCCATGTTCATTTGTCTCAAGATGCTCTTTAATTTCCCATTTAATTTCTTTTTTTTTAATGGGAAGGCATTTTATTTTAAATATAGCAGTGAGTATATGTCAATTCCAAACTCCCAATCTATCCCTCCCCCCCCACCTTTCCCTCCTGGTAACCATAAGTTCGTTCTCTAATTCAGTGAGTCTCTTTCTGTTTTGTAAATAAATTTGTTTGTATCATTTTTTTAGATTCCACATATAAGTGATATTATATATTTGTCTTTGTCTGACTTCCTTCACTTAGTATGATAACTTCCAGGTCCACGCATGTCACTGCAAATGGCATTATCTCATGCATTTTTTAAATATACCCTCAAGTATTGCAGGGCTTTTAATTTTATTTTTCATTATTTTGGTCATGCCATATGGCATGTGGGATCTTAGTACCCTGACCAGGGATTGAACCTATGCCCCTTGCATTGGAAGCATGGAGTCCCAACCACTGGACTACCAGGAAAGTCCCTATCACATGCTTTTTAATGGCTGAGTAATATTCCATTGTATATATGTACCACATCTTTATCAATTCATCCATCAATGGACATTTAGGTTGATTCCACGCCTTGGCTATTGTAAATAGTGCTGCAATGAACATTTGGGTGCATGTACCTTTTCAAATTATGGTTTTCTCCTGGTATATGCCCAGGAATGGGAATACTGGATCACATAGTAGCTCTATTTTTAGTTTTTAAAGAAACTTCCATAATGTTTTCTATAGTGGCTATACCAATTTACATTCCCACCAACAGTGGAGGAGGATTCCCTTTTCTCCACACCCTCTCCAGCATTTATTATTTGCAGATATTTTGATGATGGCCATTCTGACTGGTGTGAGTTGATATCTCATTGTAGTTTTGATTTGCATTTCTCTAATAATTAGCAATGTTGAGCATCTTTTCATGTGCCTGTTGGCTATCTGTATGTCTTCTTTGGAGAAATGTCTATTTAGGTCTTCTGTCCATTTTTTGACTGCATTGCTTGTTTTTTGATATTGAGCTGTATGAGCTATTTGTAAATTTTGGAGACTAATCCCTTGTTGGTCACATCATTTGTAAATATTTTCTCCCATTCTGTGGGTTGTCTTTTCGTTTTGTTTATGGTTTCCTTTGTTGTGCGAAAGTCTTTGAATTTAATTAGGTCCCATTTGTTTATTTTTGTTTCTATTTCCATTACTCTAGGAGATGGATCAAAAAACAACCTGCTGCAATTTACGACTTTGATGCATGTGTTCTGCCTATGTTTTCCTCTAAGAGTTTTATAGTATGCGGTCTTACATTTAGGTCTTTAATCTATTCTGAGTTTTGTGTATGCTATTAAAGAATGTTCTAATTTCATTTTTTACAGGTAGCTGTCCAGGTTTCCCAGCACCATTTACTGAAGAGACTGTCTTTCCTCCATTTTGTAGTCTTGCCTCCACTGTCATAGATTAATTAGCCATAAGTGTGTTGGTTTATTTTGGGACTTTCTATCTGGTTACATTGATCTATATTTCTGGTTTTTGCCAGTAACATACTTTAGCTTTGTAGTATAGCTGAAGTCAGGGAGCCTGATAACCCCAGCTCCCTTTTACTTTCTCAAGATTGCTTTGGCTATTCAGGGTCTTTTGTGTCTCCATACAAATTTTAGGATTTTTTTCTAGTTATGTGAAAAATGTCTCTCATAATTTGATAGGGATTGCATTGAATCTGTGGATTGCCTTGGGTAGAATAGTCATTTTGACAACATTGATTCTTCCAGTCCAAGAACATGGTATATCTTTCCATCTGTTTGTGCTGTCTTTGATTTCTTTCATCGACATCTTATAATTTTCAGAGTACAGGTCTTTTGTCTCCTTAGGTAGGTATATTCCTAGGTATTTCATTCTTTTTGATACGATGGTGGGATTGTTTCTCTAATTTCTGTTTCTCATCTTTCATTGTCAGTGTATAGATATGCAACAGGTTTCTGTGTATTAATTTTGTGTCCTGCAACACTACTGAATTCATTGATGAGCTCTAGTATTTTTCTGGTAACATGTTTAGGATTTTCTATGCAGAGTATCATGTCATCTGCAAAGAGTGACAGTTTTACTTCTTCTTTTTCAAATTGGATTCCTTTTATTTCTTTTTCTTCTCTGATTGCCATGGCTAGGACTTCCAAAAACATGTTGAATAACAGTGGTGAGAGTGGACATCCTTATCTTGTTCCTGAACTTAGAGAAAATGCTTTCAGCTTTTCACCATTCAGTATGATGTTAGCTGTACGTTTGTCATACATGACCTTTATTCTGTTGAGGTAGGTCCCTTCTGGGCCCACTTTCTGGAGAGCTTTTATCATAAATGGATGTTGAATTTTCTCAAAAGCTTTTTCTGCATCTATTGTGATGATCATATGGTTTTAATACTTCAGTGTGTTGATGTGATGTATCACAATGATTGATTTGCAGATATTGAAGAATCCTTGCATCCCTGGGATAAATCCCACTTGAACATGCTGTATGATCATTTTAATGTATTGTTGGATTTGCAAGTATTTTGTTGAGGATTTTTCCGTCTATATTCATCATTCATATTGGCCTGTAATTTTCTTTTTTTGTGTGATATCTTTGTCTGGTTTTGGTATCAGGGTGATGGTGGCCTCATAGAATGAGCTTGGGAGTGTCCCTCCCTTTGCAATTTTTTGGTAGAATTTGAGAAGGATAAGTGCTAGCTCTTCTCTAAATGTTTGATAGAATTCTTCTGTGAAGCCATCTGGTCCTGGCCTTTAATTTTTGGAAGATTTTCAATCACAGTTTTAATTTCATTACTTGTGACTGGTCTGTTCATCTTTTCTATTTCTTCCTGGTTCAGTCTTGGAAGGTTGTACCTTTCTAAGAAT